>NC_092746.1:68543263-69168263 GCF_047496795.1 Chiloscyllium punctatum
TTTTCAATTCACTCATGGCACTGGGCATTGTTGGGCCAGCATTTATTGCACATACATAGTTGACCTTAGTGGTAGAGTTGTCTTCTTGAAATATTGTCATCTATGTAGTGGCAGGATAGGTTGATAGGATAGGAAAGAAGACATATGGAATGTTTGCCTTTATCAGCAATGGTTATAAAAGCATGGAGATTATACTGCAGCTGTACAGAACATTGGTGAGATCACAAATGGAGTACTGTGTTAAATCTGGTCAGCACACTGTAGGAAGGATGTGATTGCACTGAAGGGGGTGCAGAAGAGATTCACCAGGATATTACCTGGGATGAAGCATTTCAGCTATGAAAAAGGCTGGATCAGCTCGTGTTGTGTTCTTTGGAGCAGATAAGGTTGAAGAGAGACCTGATAGAGATGTATAACATTATGAGGGGCATAGACAGGGTAAATAAAAAGCTGTTGTTTCCTTTAGTCGAAGGGTTATTAACAAGGGGCCATAATATTAAAGTGAAAGGCAGGAGTTTTAGAGAGAACTTGAGGAAATCTTTTTCACCCAGAGGGTACAGGGGTCTGGAAAGCAGTGCTCAGGAGGTAGTTGAGGTGTGAAACCTCCCAACCTTTAAAAAGTACTTGGATGAGCACTTTAAATGTCATAACATTGAAGACTATAGGCCTAGTCCGGGAAAGTGAGACTGGTGTAGGTAGCAGTGTATTGTTGGTGATACAGACTCCCTGGGCCAAATGGCTTCTTCTGATTGTAAGATTCTATGATCTACAATGCTTTTAGGGAGGGAATTCCAGGATTTTGACTCAATGAAAGTGAAAGAATAGTGATATATTTCCAGGTCACAATGGTGAGTGGCTTGGAGGGGAATTTGCAGGCGGTAGTGTTCACAATATCTGCTGCCCTTGACTTTCTTGATGGAAGTGGTTGTGGGTTTGGAGGGTGCTATCTAAGGATCTTTTGTGAATTTCTGCAGTGCATCTTATAGATGGTATAAACTGCTGCTACTAAGGTGTAGATGGAGAGAACATTTGTGTATATGGTGCCATTCAAGTGGGCTGCTTTGACTTGGATGGTGTCAAGCTTCTTCAGTGTTGTTGGACCTACACCTGTCCAGGCAAGTGGGGAATATTCTATCATACACCTGACTTGTGCCTTGTAAGTGGTGGACAGACTTTGGGGAATCAGGAGGTGTATTAGTCACTGCAATATTCCTAGTCCCTGATCTGTTCTAGTTGCTACTGTATTTATACGGTTATTTGCATGCATTTGTATATGTTAGAATGTTATCATTACCTAATCCCCCCCATATATATGCTGTTCCCATTCTTCCATCTGCAGCAAGATGGTGAGAATTCCCAATATAAAAGTTGGAGTAGGTATCTAATCATTCGAGTTCACATAATTTCTTCTTCTGGGCCTCCATCTTGAATAGCAGTCCCCAACAACTCAGGATACTTTCCATGGACCGGGACCACCCGCATCATAGGATTATGCAGTATGGAAGAAGCCCTTCAGCCATTGAGTTTGCACTGACAAACAAAACTCATCGTCCACTTGCATTCATCCCATTTTCCAGCACTAGGCTTCATAGCCTTGAATGTTATGACATTTCAAGTGTTCATCCACATACTTTTTAAAGGTTGGTGAGGTTTCCCATCTCTACTACCCACCCAGGCAGTGCCTTCCAGATTTCCACAACCCTCTGAGTGAAAATAGTTTTCCTCAAATCCTTTCTAAATCTCCCGGCTTTTCATCATAAAATTATGTCCCCTTGTTATTGACCCTTCAACTAAGGGGACAGCTACTTCCTATCTACCCTGTCCATGCCCCTCATAATCTTATTATCAGTTTTCTCACCCACTCACCCCACCCAGCCTCCTCCGTCCTGAAGAAAACAACCTGAGTCTATCCAACCTCTCTTTATAGCTAAACTTCTTCTACCTGTTGAACAACATCCTGATGAATTTCCTCTGCACCTCCATCAGTGTGATCACATCCTTCCTATAGTCTGGTGACCAGAATTGCACATGGTACTCCAGCTGTGACCTAATTTAAGTCCTGTACAGCTCCAATGTAACCTCCCTGGTGTTCCTCTAGGCTTCCTAACATCCTGCCATTTATTGAGTACTCCCTTATCTTGTTACTTCTTCCAAATCATGTCCCCTGACACTTCACAGGGTTAGATTACAATTGACCAATCCATCTACATCCTTCTGTAACCTAAGACCTACTTCCTCACTCTCAACCATTTGACCAATCTTCCTTACAATCCACAAACTTACTTACTATTGCCCCACACTTTCTTCTATATTATCACAAACTGTAAGGGACCCAGCACTGATTCTTGTGGTACAGCACTGGATACTGGCCTTGAGTCACACAAATAGCCTTCTATCACTACTCTCTGTCTCCTGTCGCTGAGCCAATTTTGCCAAATTACGCTGGATTCCTTTTTCTTTTATTTTCTTTATCAGTTTCCCATGGGGGACCTTGTCAAAAGCTTTGCTGAAATCTATATAAACCACAACAACTACCCTGCCTTCATCTAATTATCTAGGCACCTCCTCAAAAACTTTAATCTAATTTTTGTTAGGCATGTTTTCCCTCTGTCAAAGCATGATGACTATCCCTGATCAAATCTTGCTTCTCCAAGTGGAGATTAATTCTCTCTTTCATAATTTTTTCCAATAGCTTTCCTGCCACTGATGACTCACTGGTCTATAGTTCCCTGGTCTATCTCTACCATCCTTCTTGTGAAGTGAAACCAGATTAATTGCCCTCCACTTTAACAAATTTAAAATGTACAGTGTAGTGGTCACTATGTTTGAAATGCTCTCAAGCATCTGTCTAGCTAATTTCCCCAGAATTAGATCCAACACTGCACCATTAATTGTTGGACCTTTTGCATAGAATCTTTACAGTGTGGAAGCAGGCCATATGGCCCACTGAGTCCACACCAACTCTCCAAAGAGCATCCCACCTAGATCCAACCCCCTACCATATCCCTGCATTTCTCATGGCTAATCTACCTGGCCTGCACATCTTTGGGAGGAAACTTGAGTACCTGGAGGAAACCCACACGGACGCAGTATTTTGTGCAGACACCACACAGACAGTCACCTGAGGGTGGAATTGAAACCGGGTTCCTGGTGCTGTGAAGCAGCAGTGCTAACCACTGAGCCCATGTTGATATCAAAAGTTCTCCTGAATACGTTTCAAGAAATCTGCCCCCCCCCCCAAACCATTTCCTTATACTATGACGATCCCAATTAATGAAGGGGATGTTTAAACCTTCCAATATAATTTCCCTTTTTTATTGTTTTTACAAACCTCAGTGAATTGTTGATATATTCTCTAATTCCTGCTGGGGCTGATAATAGACTCCCAGCAGTGTGGCTGAACTCTTTTTATTCCTAAACTCTATCCACAAATTCTCACCTGAACAGCCTTCCATCCTTACTGCAGCAACTGGCCCATTGGATTTCATGGCAGAAGGAGATCTCTCTAATGAAGCTGAGGAAAGGCTGCCTGCAAGGATGAAGTGGGTGGAATCTCTTAACAGGTGAGGGGATAGTCTCAGACAAATGCAGGACAGTTGAGGAGTGGTCTCAGACAGATGAGGGCTGGTCTCAGACAGAGAGGCCTAGTCTCCATTTGAGAGTGGGTGGTCTCAGACAGAGAGGCCTGGTCTCTAGTTGAAAGTGGGAGGTCTCAGGCAGATATGGGGTGGTCTCCAATGGAAGATGCGCAGTGTCAGGTCTCTTCGGGCTTGCTCACACACTGCCTCTGAGGTGGAAGTGCTGGTGTTAGACTGGGGTGGACAAAGTCAGAAATCACAGCGCCTGTGTATAGTCCCACAGGGCAGCATGGTGGCTCAGTGGTTAGCACTGCTGCCTCATAGCACTAGGGTCCCAAGTTCGATTCCAGCCTTGGGTGACTGTCTATGTGGAGTTTGCACATTCTGCGTGGGTCTCCTCCCACAGTCCAAAGATGTGTAGGTCAGGTGAATTGGCAATACTACATTAGCGGGGAAATGGTTCTGGGTGGGTTACTCTTCGGAGGATTGGTGTGGACTGGTTGGGCTGAGGGATCTGTTTCCACACTGTAAGGAATCTAATCTAAAGGTGTATTTGCGGTTTCAAATCAACCTCCTGGACCATCACCCGGTGTCCTGTGTTTTTTGACTTTTTCTGTCTCTGAAGACACCGTTTCTTTCAGAGCGGTCCTTCCAACACGGGGCCATCACCTTGGTGGGCGTCAGGTGGTTCCCGAGCTCCCCCGGAGCGGGAGACTCTTCTCCAGCCGCTGCCGCTCCGCCTCCGGGATGCTGCCGGAAAGATCGCCGCCCTGCAGCAGCACCATCTTCCGTCGGGCCAGACTTGCCCTGGTTTTGTCCCTCCTTCAGCATTCTGCCGCAACCACTCAGACATCATCTGGACCTTGCATACAGCTTTTATTTCTCTATTTTCGCCTTTTTTTCTGACACTATTATCACTTCTAACATCGAATCAGATCCTGCCCTACATCTAATCATTGACCTTCTCACGTTTCCCGCACTTGCTTTGTCAGTTTGCCCCTTCACTATTTCTCCCGGCTGGTCCCTATGCGAACTGAAGTCCCCGCTTTCCCTCCCCACAGAGTCTGCCTGAGTTTCCTTATGTACTGGATTTATTGCAGATTTCAGTATCTGCTGTACTTTGTTTGTTGTTTCCATCGAACTTTCACTGTGTTTATAGATATGCTATGAAAATGAGGGAAGACATTTCGAGCAATTATCCTTTTCTGTGGATCTTTTCTGACACAAGGTATTGCACCATCTGCCGATGTTCATACAGTGAAGGTGAGGATTTGCAGCAATAACTTTATTTAGCATCACTATTGAAAACACGCGAAAAAAAAACAGACACCCTGGGTGACAAGATTCTAAGTTTTGGGATTTTCAGGGATTCCAGAGAATTTGATGAGGATTTGCATTGCTCGTGACTTCAACAAATATTGAAAAAGACTCAATGCTAAACTATAATTAGAGTCAGCTACATTTGTGACTTAAAATAAACATTGTCTAGGTTATATCAATGGTTTTAAAATGAATAGGATGGTATCCATTGACAGTCGGTATTTTTTTCATTGAAGCTTACCATTGAAATAAATTGTTCTTCATCAGATGTTTATGTTAGCGATTTATGAATCAGTATTAATTCAGTAAGAATTGATGATTGCAATGTGAAACTGTTGGGACACTGGTCTCAGAGGACAATCCCAGTCATGAACAGTGGATGGACATACGTATTGGGAAATTTCTCAACTCTGCAGACTCACCTTGGCCAAAAGTGATCCATTATGCACGAGTTTTCATCTGGGGAAGTAGGATAGACTTGGACTGTCACCTCAGAAGCAATTCTGCAGCAGGGTGATTGCCAAGTCTGGTTCAAAGGCCCTCTTCAGTTCTAGTTATGGCCCTCATGTTTCATTGCTCATCTTACCTCCATGCCTCCATGCCAACTCATGCTCCCATCAATCCCAATGCTCCCTCATATCCTCCAAATGTTAATTCATGACCTTTCATCCCCATTCACCCAGTATAAACTATGAATGAAACTATTGAACTGTACAATAATGAAAATACGGTATGAAACTTCTTAGAAAAGTATTTTTAAATAAAACTAGTGTTTTTACAACTTCATAACAGTCTCAATCAGGCAGATTCACTAAAGTATCAATTACAGAAGTTTTAAGCACTTTAATACCACAACTTCTGTAAATAGACATTGAGAATTTGACAAAGAGATCACTGAAAAATAATTTATTATAGCTTCAAAGATGTCAATGAAGTCAACATGTCACTTTGTACCTGTGTACACATACTCACACACAGTACTTTATAAGAGTCTGGGCTCTCATCCAAACCACATGCTTCATGGTGACTCTGCAAATATCTGACACATTTTTTTCATTTTGATGAAATCAAATTAGAAAACTAAAATTGTAATTTTCGGACTAAGTACAGGAAGGTGCAGCTGCAATCTCTGCATAGGCCTAATGAATGCATTACATGATAATTTTGTCTACCACACATTTTTCCTGATTGTATTCAATGAGCATTATTTTTTGAGTGTGACATTTATAGGATGTAAATAAGTGAATTATCTTACTTGTAAGGGGAAATGGCAGCAGCTAGTCATGGAAGGTCTGTGCCCAAATGTCAGATAGATGTGCTGTCAGCAGGTGAGGACCCTAATCTACTTGTCCAATAATCCTTTGTATATACTTCTCGAAATTAATTTCCCTGTGCTGAGGTCAGGACATTTCTAGTTTTTTAAAAAAAAATTGTAGTTGCTATGAATTTGAAAAAAGAAAATGCTGGAAATGCTCTGCTAGTCAGATGCCAAATGTAGAGAAACAGTTACAATTTCAGGTCACTGATCTTTCAACAGTTCTGCTGCCTTATTTATTGTTTAACTCTTAAAATATTAAACATTTGTCAATTTTGTCAGCTTTCAACATAATGACTATATGGTGCCTTTAATGTAGTTAAATGCTAAAACTCAGATGCTAGAACCAACTCATATCAGGAGATATGCAAACAGGGAGCCAAAAGTTTTGTTAAAGAAATAGGTTTTAAAAGAGTATTTTAAAGGAGGAGAGATTATTAGAGAGGTAGTGAGCTTTTGGGAGGGAATTTGAGCTGAATGCCCAGCAGCCAATTATGGAATAATGCACCACTGAAAATAAAAGGCCAGAATAGGAAGCTGCAGATTTGGAAAGGCAAGCTGATGGAAGTGTTTGAAACTAAATATACATTTTAAAGGGATATTTGATATAAACCTATAATTAATTTAGGCACTCCTTAATTAGGGGACTGGGGCTTATTGGTGTCATAAATGGCAGGATCCAATCTCTCCTTAGGTATTCTTCTGACTCAAGTCTTGCTCAGGATATTAAGAAGAGAGTGCTGTTTGAAATTGTGAGGCTTTTGCAGTATTTTACTTATTAATCATCATAAAAGCATTCATACATAAATGTCACCCTGATGCCATAATGACTCTGCTTCAGATTGGTGAACAAGATGACCTGCATCTTAGGCTTTGTTCACAGATTAACCTATCTTAAGCAACAAACACTGCAATGACAAACAAGTCTCTTAGATCGCAAGGCTTTCCATGCAATACATTCTAGAACTGGTAACTATGGTTTAAAAAGTCCATTGTATCATATTACTAATGCCAATTAAATGAAGTGGCAATACAAAATTTCAAACAATATTTTGCTCTCACTGTTGGTTCTCATGAGACAAATCACCCAAAGCCACACTTGAACTTATGTGCAAGTACCAGGAACAGCTGGTGAGACAGACAATATACTCTTCTGACCACATAAAAATAGAAATATTTAAACAATAATGTCCATGTTGAAAGAGTGGATAGGGAAATAAAAACAGAACAAAACAGACAAATGCCAAGATTGAAAGATAGACAATTTAAATTTGAAATTGTGAAAATTCATTTAATGGGCTCAAATTCTTAACACTGACTTTATTGCTATCATGTGATACAGTCTGTAAAATATAGTTCTTATTTTTTCACACATTAACAAAGGAACCAAAATGTTTTCCAATTTTAATCTAATTACCACGACTAGAGCTTGGGCTTTAATTTCATTGTGCACTTAGAACCTCTCTCTGCTGCATAGCAGACAGTGGTGGCCTATAACTAGATTGACTTTATATAATTGATTACTTTTCAATAAACTACCACTCCCAAGTGACAGGTAATATTTGCGCCCAATGTTCTCTTGAAATGGAAGGTTTTAGTAAGTCTCCATTAAAAAAAAAGTTGGAACTTGATTTGCAATAATATTGCATCGGTATTTTTTTGAAATACAAAGAAGACTTTTCCAGAACTGGTAGAACTTAATAAACAAATAAAAAACAGGATATGTGATATACACATTATCCTGTTTTAATATAATTTAGATAGTGGAAAGTGGTGATGTTTTAAAATGTGGTTAGACAACTTGTACTGTGCTACTTTAAGATCGTGCCTTCTGCAGATTAGACAGGCTTCATCAGAAATGCTGAAAGGAGAAGTGCAAAAACAGTATTATTACACAAATTCACTCTGATTGGCTGGCTTTCATTATGCCTAACAAATATGTAGGCTACAAATTTCTGTGCAAGAAAATCAATCATAGAAACTTTTTAAATTGGGTCAATTTAAAAACCCATAAAATTTATTAAATCACTCTAATTCAAAGAAAGAGGAAAAGATGGTCCAATGTTTATTCATTCGTTAACTTCTTTTGCGTTCCCTTGAGAGTCTTGCTGTTCAGAAAAAAATGACAGAACAAATAACCATCTTAGATAATGCCTCAATTAGTACTTCCTTACTCCCAGTGTATATCTTGGATATCATGAAAATGGAATCAGAAAATGATAACTTCTTCTCCAATTATTGCAGTTTAATGGCCTCTCAGGCGTACTTGTACGAGCTTTCAAATTGATTAGATATGAGTCTCCCAAAAAATGAGAATATAAAAGCCGATCAACCTTGAGAACAGTGTCAAAAAAACTGGGCAGCTGGCCTCACAGGGTTTAGTCTGAAGTATCAGTGTTGACTCAGGTATATCTAGTATGTTCCTGATGGCTAAGAATTGTTCTACTTTGAGCTCAATAAAGATATATAGCCAACATGGAAATCATAATCTAACACTTTAAGAAACCATATTAGCTCTTTTGAAAAACTACAAACCTGTTATTACCTTTCAGCAGTGAATTTCCATTTTTTCAGAGAATAAATATCAAATTCATATCATTTTTTCCAGAACAGGATAACATTTGAAAGTTACTACTTAAAAGGTCTCAGAGATGCCACTTTAAATTCTTGCAATTGCCATTCTTGCAATAGATTTCTTTTTCTCAATATAACACAGAAACACAGTGATCTGGATATTCAACTCACCTTCTTCACTTTGAATATTACACAGCTGACTGCATTTGTGATAATTTGTTATGCTATTAAGACATTCAACTAAAAATTCTGCACAGAACCTACTTAACTCCACACAGGCTGTTCAAAATGGGACCCTTTCCAAACGATAATTGTGGGAGATGTGAAGAGGGAGGAGGAACATTAACAAATTCATTGGCAGAGTTGCAGAATAATCTCACTCCAGAGAGAAGTTTTAGAACCTCTGATTGAAGTGACCAATATTTTCATAATACCCAGCACTGACATTTACCTTTTAGCATGAATGACAGACCTTGTAGTTCCTGGTACCATGAGAGAAATGATCTTCCGAGTGGCAGAGTGGCTACTCATCCTACTATGAAAATTGAATGTCTCCCCTACTAAAACCAATGGCACAATGCCATTTTGATAATATTTAGTTGAAATGCTTGGTCTGTAGGTCAACAGGGAAACTGGATCTGCTCCAACATATGGAGGAATATTTGAACACTGCATGGAAGTGATAGAGAATACAATCATGGATTCAGATTGGCAGACCTCATAATCCACATGCATACAGTTTGGTTTAGCATCACAGGGAATTACTGTATTGTAATGATCGCATAAATATTGAATTACATGGATTGGAAACCCTTTTTTAGCAGATAACGGGCCCTGCCAATCCAACAGGCCATACCCTAGAGAGATTCATTCAATTGCAAATCCCTAGATAGACTTACACTGAGTTATTTTACCACTTTAAGGATGTTTGCTAACACAATGCTTAAACAGCTAAGTGGTGAATGCATGCTGTATATCGAGGTCAGAAAGAGACGAGTTCTAAGCTTCATACTCATTAAAGGTATACTAGAATAAATATCGCTAAATTAGCCTATCGACATAGAATTCTGCATACGTATTTACATTTTACAGACAATATCCTCAGGATAATAGAGCCTGATGATGTGTAGTAAATGGACAGAAATGGACAAATGTAGAAGTGGTTTCTTATTTTAAAAATGTTGATCTAAACTAAAGACATCATCTTATAGATGATTTTATTTTGTGTTCAAACTAATTCATGATTTTCCTTAGCCAAAGTGATGAGGACTTGTGAAAGAAAATGATACGTGGCCAGAGAAAATAATTCTGACCTGTATCAAATTACGACCATGTTTGAAAGCTGAAACAAAAATGTGCATTTACAGAGTCAATATAAAAGCTCAGGCATGACTGTAAAGCAAGCTTGAAAGTCCTCATGGCCAATTTCTCCTATTTCCTATGTCGTTGTGTCCTTAGATGTTAAAATAAATCCAATCATGGATGATGCATGAGTGATGAATAAGTTTAAAATTTTTATTGTAATTTCAATGCTTTAATATGTTTCTTTTACAATTGACTTTGGGGTAATACTGGAGAGAGTGGTGCAGATATTTAAAAGGAGATAAGAAAGGTCCCATTGAGCTGTTTGGGAGTCAGAATCACTGGTTGGAGGCTGGAGATTGGGAATGGTGAGATAAACAGTTAGTAGATAGAGCTGCAAAAAGAAGACGTATCTGTGGAAGTTTAGCTCTTTGGCCCACAATGGGAGCCTGCAGCTCCAACCATCATTTCATGGTAGGACACCCAAGAGTGGGCAGCTGTGTGGCAGATAGGAGTCATGTTCTGCACATTTCAATTTTCAACATTCCTCTCCCCATTAATACATCCCCATCCATAATAGACATGTTGTGTGACTTGTTTCTATTTTTGATTTTATAAAACTCTGAATTATAAAACATGAAAATTTGGAAAAGGAAAAATCACTATTTGAGAAATGAATTATGTTCTCCAGAAAGACTGTGCTCCCTTTATAGATCCCTTCCACACACACATACACACACACTTACAAATGTGACCAGTGTATAAAATATTTTTACGCTAGCATCGACTGTGTAAACCTAAAGGGATGCATGAGTCAAATGTATCCTGAATAAACTTGTGTGTCTCCATTAATTACTGCTTAACAAGCTTTTAACAAGCAAAATAATGCTAACATCAGATCAGCATGTTAACATGCGATTACTCTCAGGAGCACTTTTAGAAGAGTGGGCAAAGGTTAGTGCCCACTCGATTAATACTGACAAAATTACCACACCTTAACACACAATTAGTGTGTGCAGTAGCTTTAACATTCAGAATAGAAAGCAGTCCTTTGAGGTGAAATGAGATCCCTTAATAGACAAATTAAATTAAAAATCATTATAATAAACTTGTTATTTGATAAATCATTCTTAATCTCTTCCTTTGGTTACCATGCATCATTCACATAAAACAGAGATGGCCTATTTCAGTTCTACAGTTCTGGTCTTAATTTTGCAACAATATAGAGGTACAGCAGAAACAATAATAATGATTTACAAGGAATTTATTCAAACTGTGAGGCTGTCATCTTCAGGAAGGATTGAAAGGCTAGGGTTCTTTCTATCAGAAAGAGAAGTCTGACGGTTAACATATTACTTCAGAGGCATTTAAAATTATGAAGGGGTTCAATACAATAGATGAGTGTTTCTAGTTGAGCAAAGAGTCCAAAACTAAGGACTATCTATATAAGACAGCCACTAATAATTCCAATGCAAAGATCAGGAAAAACATCCTTGACTGAAATATGAGAATATGGAATTTGCTTTCACATAAAATAGATCAAGTATAAATAATAGGAAATCTGAGTAAGTATATGAAGGAAAAAAAGTTAGGTTAGTTACATAGAGTTGGATAAGTAAGGGCAGGAGGAGGCCATTTCAAGCATAACCACCAGCACATATCAGATGACCTATTTATATCCTGGAAAGTCTTGAGAAATCCATTTCTGGTCTTTAACTGATGATTAAGTACAGACATTTAGGAAGATATGTTGACTTATTTCTCCTGTTTCTTACATTTAATGCCTAATTCCAATCCCGCACCTCACCTAGAAAACAGCCCCATTTACTTCATCATGAAGAGTCACCAGACTGGAAACGTTACCTCTGCTTTCAGATCTGCTGAGTTTCATCAGCAATTCCTAATTTTGTTTCAGATCTCCAATATTGCAGTTCTTTACTTTAGTTTCAGTTGGTTTTGGCAATGCAGTAAATTGTAGGTGTGAATTACATCTGATATTTACCAGAGTTCTAGAGATTTACAGATTTTATTTGCCCATCCATATCAGTATTCCTGAGTATTCACACTTACAATTTAATTCCAATGTCCAAAGGTAGTTGTTGAATTGGGTAGAAATGTTAGTTTAAAATGTTAGTTCTAAAAGAATGGTTTTATAAATTCATTTTCTCAGCATTCTTTCGCCCACAGATTCTGGCACTATCAGATTTCAATCTTGGAAATGTGTAAAATTGACTTCTTCATATTGACTTAATTGAGAAAGAAGAAGAATAACGGTTGTGCAATATCAGGCACATGAGGTTTTAGCGCAAGAAGTCTGGAAACCTTGTCAATTACTAGTTTCAGAGAGCCACATTCAGCCTACACATGGCCTGCTGTTCATCACTCAGGACTTGAGAGCATTTTGTAATCTGATCTACCCACACGTTCCACTATAATCATGGAAGTGGTCATGGCCACGAAGTCCGAGAACTAGATGGCTTTAGGGAAGGGGCTTCAGAATATGATGTTCAGGTGGATAAATGTACAACTAATTATCATGGTCAGAGAAGCAGGCTTCTCCATCCTGGCATTATTTACACGTAGTTGCACGGTGAAGGACTGGGTGGCTAACTAATCTGTTGGCGCATTTGGCATTTGCCTCTGGCTGTTTTCGAATCTAAGATGCAGAAACAAATGAGTGAAAGCAAACATTGGACTCAAGGTGGAATTGAACTAAAAACATAATAACTAGGAGCAGGAGTAGGCAATTCAGCCCTCAGAGCCTGTAACACCATTGAATACAATCCTCATTAATCTCATCTTGACCTCAACACCAGTTATCTCTCTGCTCACCATAACCCTCTAATCCATTAGTAATTGAAGATGAATTCAACACAGAGATGAACTTGTAGCATAGAACTGGAAGAGAAATTGTCCTTCAAATGCTTAATTGATGCCTCATTATCCTGTTCTGATAGTTCAATTGGATTTTAATAATCACATTAATAATTTGAAGAAGAGTGCTGATGGAAGTTGTGAGAAAAAATACACTCGTCATTACTTTTTTGTAGGATTATGCTTTGTGCAAAATGGATGTGATATTTGGCTGCAAACAACAGCTGTTATGTCTCAGAGTAGTGCCTTGTTTCTGAAGTGCTTTGAGACATTACTGAGAGAAGTCATAATGCACTATGAAAAAGTGTTTTATTCCTAATTAAACCAATGAACTTTGGATTTTTAATTAAATCAAAATACCAATTCAAGGAATGACACAGACCCTGAAATTTTCATGATTTCAACCAACAGATACAAATTTTCAGTATATGTGGGCTGGTATGGTGGCTCAGTAGTTAGCACTGCTGCCTTACAGCACTAAGGACCTAGGTTCAATTCTAGCCTCAGGTGACTGTCAGTACAGAGTTTGTATATTCTGCATGGGTTTCCTTTGCGTTCTCTAGTTTCCTCCTCCAGTCCAAAGATGTGCAGGTTAAATGGATTGGCCATGGTAAATGTGGGGATAGGTAAGGGGATAAATGTCTTCAGAGGATCAATGCAGTCTTGATGAGCTGAATGGTCTCTTTCTGCACTGGAGAGATTCTTTGTCATGCCCAGACACTGGGTGAGATTTACACAGCGGTTATTTTGTCGCTATAGCATTGGCCTTTAAAAAAGAACACATTTTGAAATCAAGGTGCAAAAGTGCCTGTAGTATTTTGGCCTTCTGACCTGCTGTCATAACACACATCATTGAAAACATCTATAGTTGGAACACAGGAGCATGGGAGCATGAGTGGACCAATCAGCTCTTCTCAGTCATTCAGTTACACGATGAATGCCGAGAGAGTTGATGCTGATGATGTGGATGCTGAGGATGCCATCGTAGCAGTGAGACAAGGCAGACAGGTCTGAGAGAACCTGACAGTGGCTGAATTTGAGAATGAAAGATTTTGTATTAACATACCTCAAAACTAAGATCCAAAAGTAAATATCAATGCTTGGTTTCTAACTTTAAAATATAAAACCACATTGTCATCAATTCAAAGTGTTTTTGTTTGCTTTGCAACAAAAACCACCTGCTCAGATTTCTGGCCAGACGATCAGTACGGAGTCATGCAGGATTACATGGGGACTGTACTTATATGATACAAAGGTTCGTTTGCAAGGGGCATTCATCTATCACCAAGATTTAGAGGTGCTACACCATGCTGATTGATCTGTAAAACATACCCATTGAACTTCAGTTCTCCCTTCCCAGAGGTTATGTTCTTCTCAGAAGAAAGCAGAGTATGAGAGTCTCAGTGCTCTTCAATCTGCTGCGCATGACACAGACAAGAATATCCAGGGTGATTGGTGCCCATCAAGATGGTCAACATGGAAAACATAAATAATCATAAGCGTTAACAGGTGGAAAGAGACCATGAGAGAGTGGTACAATATGTCAAGTGGAGTTGCACCCAGATTGACTTTGCTGTCCTTTCATCTTTCTATACCTACCACATCATGCCACATTAGCAGCCACAAGCTGAGTTTGAGAAACCCATTGGCTGCCTTGGCATCTTGCCTCAAATGGCTTTATCAGGCATCCCCTGGAAGTCTGGGGCCTGGAGTCCTCTGGTCTTCTGGGGCTCTCCTTCACAGGAGTGGGTGCAACCTCTTTAACTTTACTTGAAGGAAGCATTTGGGTCTCTGGTGGATTGGAACCCATGTGGTACGACACTTCTGTAGTGTTGTGACCTGACATTTCCTGGTTTCTTTCTGTTACTCCTCCTTCCTGTTCATGCACAATGCCACCTCCCTCAACCCCCTGGAAAAGATGGGTGACATGGAGGGATGTCAAGGTGCCTTGGCTCATTCTTGCCAAGTCAATGATTGAACACTCACATGCTGGAGTAAAGGGCTCCAGGCATTTCAGAAACATAACATTTTCCCTGCTGGACCTGTCTTTCCATAATGATTGATGCCAGTAACATGGAGGCAGCTGGAAACATGTACACCAGAGTCACAACATCAGACAGAACTTGGGCAGACTCCTCTGACCTTCACCCTAGTCTCTGTTTGATCCCAGGCACTTACTCTGGCATTCACCCACTTGTTACTACTTCACTATCAGCTCACTATTGACTGAATCCATAGGGTCATCATCTGAATTGGGTTCACCAGGAGCCCTTTCTCCATTGAATCTGTCACTGTCAACAACCTTGGCTTCATCCTCCTCTAGCAACAGTCCCATGTCAGTGCTGTCCTCATTAGCATGTGACCATAACCTACTAATGATTGGTTAATGCGCTGGTGGAGGGTGAGGAGAAAGGCCTTGACAATGCATAGCCTATGGCTCATTCCTTCTCTGTGGTGTGTTGTGAGGTGCTGCTGGAGATATGCTTTGAAAGTTGAGGTCTTATTCACTTGTTCCTGACTTGGGAGTGGGATTCAGAGGTTGCATAGAAAAACATAAAAACTTGTTGATGTCATGAACCATCCTAACCCAAGGTTCTGTTAAAATATTTGATGGGCAGCTGGAAATCATTGCTTGAAGGCTTTCTCAATTTTTAGCTGTAAATATCCAACTCTCCATCAAGCCAGGACATTTGCATTGCCCTCCTGCCAGTTCAGTGTGGATGAAGAATCTGAAATCAGACATCCCCTCAAACCAGCTATGAACATTGTATGGATGGTGAATATTCTTCTCCTGTAGAAGTATTAAGAGACATCAACACTGGTACATGAATACTTTACCTGCATTTAAAGATACAGGTAGATATCAACCTTGAGAACACAGATCTTTACCAGTAAGAAGAGTGTGGTATGGAGGATGTTAAGTGTTAAAGGACTGTGACTGAAAGGAGGTTCAGCACAGATGAAGAGCTTGTTGTGAAACATTACATAATGTGTGTGTCTGAGGTAGCTGTGAGGTGTTCAGTCTGAAGTTATGTTTTGTCCGGGTGTCCTTGTCTCATGTAAGCAATTAGAGTCATAGAGTTATACAGATGTGCAGCATGGAAACAGACCCTTTGGTTCAACTCATCCATGCCAACCAGATATCCTAAATTAATCTAGTCCCATTTGCCAGTACTTGGCCCATATCCTTCTAACCCCTACCTACTCATGTACTTGTCCAGATGTCTTTTAAATGCTGTAATTGTACAAGCCTCCATCACTTTCTCTGGCAGCTCATTTCATACATGTACCACCCTTTGCGGGAAAGTGTTCCCCCTTAGGTCCCTTTTAAATCTTTCCCCTCTCACCCTAAACCTATGTCCTCTAGTTCTGGACACCCCCACCCCAGGGAAAAGATTTTGTCTATTTACCCTATCCATGCCCCTCATGATTTTATAAACCTCTATAAGGTCACCCCTCAGCCCTCTGATGCTCCAGGGAAAACAGCCCCAGCCTATTCAGCCTCTTCCTATAACTCAAGCCCTCCAACTCTGGCAACATCCTTGTAAATCTTTTCTGAACCCTTTCAAGCTTTACAATATCCGTCCTATAGGAGGGAGACCAGAATTGCACACAATATTCCAAAAGTGGCCTAACCCACATCCTGTACAGCCACAACATGATCTCCCTACTCTTATACTCAATGCTCAATGCAAAGGAAAACACCTTCTTCACTATATTATCTACCTACTCTGCTTTCAAGGAGCCATGAACCTGCACTGCGAGGTCTCTTTGTTCAGCAACACTCCAGAGGACCTTACCATTAAGTGAATAAGTCCTGCCTGATGTGCCTTTCCAAAATGCAGGCAGCTGACAATTATCTACATTAAACTCCATCTGCCACTCCTCAGCCCATCGTCCCATCTGATCAAGGTCCTATTGTAATCTGAAGTAACCTTCACTGTCCACTGCACCTCCAATTTTGGTGTCATCTTACTAGGCATGCACATTCTCCAATTTTTGACAGAAAACCAATGATCGAACGATGCATGAACTGCTGAGTGTCCCTGTTCCTTTTATGTTTTAAGTGTGAATCCTGGCAAATGTGTAAGAGGTAATAGTGAGTTTCAGTAAGGCTACATCAGCAGCTACAATGAAATGCGAAACCTTGATCGTGCATGAAGCATTGAACGGAGATGCCTGGTACCTAATCCTGTTTGTGACTATTCTGTGCAGCAGTAAGCTTCAAAGCCAACTCATACTCATAGGGCATGAAGCTATGAGTAGATGCTGGTACATGCCCTTGTACAGAGCAGCAGATCATCATCCTCTTGTGGCACTGGAAATCAGTTTCTCTTGAGGCCACTCACGGTGCTCATTGTTGTAGCCACCACTGTCCAGACTGCCTTTTGTCAGTCTTTTGCTGCAATTGTTAGGAAGAACTTCCCTTCTCTTCTGGCTAGATATCTTGAGGAAGGGTTTGCTGATCCACAGTACTGTTTTTTGTTAGATTTCTGACAGAGATATGGAGGTTAATCTTCCTGGAAAAGGCAAATTGCTATCTGGGTGCCTTTTAAATAAAGCCTCTAGAAGTTGGAGCTCACAATGTCTTGGGCAGGGGAGCCAGAACATCCTGCCTGCTATCAAATTTGGCATTTTGCCAGGCATGAATATGCAATGATCTGGAAAGAATGTAATCACGCAAGAAATCCTAATACTGTGCCCAAACAGATGTACATTGTGCTTTTAGGCCCACCTCCAAACTCGGGCTCAGAAAAAATACGATTTTGCACATCTTTTCTGCATCTACCCTGTCAAACTGTTTATGAATTTTGTATTTTTCAATGGATCGCCTTTCAATCTTTGAAACTCTAGAGAATACAGGCCTAATCCTGTTAAGCTTTCTCGTGGGATAGTCTTATCATCCCACTGATTTGTCTAGAAAACCCTCACTATACTCCCTCTGTGGCAAGTATATCCCTCCTTATGTATAGGGCACACTGTGGTCCAATTGTGGTCTCACTAAGGTTTTATACAATTGAAGCAAGTTCTCAAGATCTCTTGTGATAAAGGCGAATGTACCATTTGCTTTCCTAAGTGCTTGCTGCACCTGTTTGCTAGCTACTAACACCTATGAACAAGGAAACCCTTAGTCACTTTAGTCTTCAACACTTCCCAATCTCTTGTCATTTAAGAATATCCTGCATATCCTGGAACACAAAATCACACTTATCCGTATTATATTCCAACAATCATGTTCTTATTCACTGACTCAATCTCTCCAAATCCTGTTGAAATCACTTTGCATCAGAAATATTTAATTTGAGGCCCACCTCCAAATCAATGATACAAATCATTAACAGATTTCACACTCAGTTCTTCTGATTTACAATACTCTTTCACCAATGCACTGATGTACACCAGAACATAAGAATGTAAGAGATGGCAGCAAGAGTAGGCCATTCAGCCTCTCAAGTCTGTGTGCCGTAAGATCACGGAAGATCTGCCCCAAGTTTCAACTCTTCTTACATTGGTAGTTCATCGTAGCCCTCAATTCCTCAATATTTCAAAAATCCACTTCTTCTTTAAATATTATTGGTGATCCATCCTCCACATTTCTCAAAGGTACAGAAAGAGAAATCAAGACATTACACCCCTAAAAAAGAAGAAATTTGCTTACATTTCTGTTGTAAATGAGTGCTCCCTTATTCTGTAACTCTGTCCTGTAGGTTTAAAATTCCCTTGTAGTGGAAACACTTTCTCACATCTATCCTGCCAAGCCCCCTCAGAATCTTTTTATGTTTCCAAAAGATGGCCCCTTATTCTTTTAAACTCTATAATAAATATAGGCTTAACCTGCTTGCCATTTTGTGCCTTGACTCCTTGTCTAGGCCTTAAAAGGCTTACAGTACTCTGTCTTGCCTTACCTTTTAGTACAGACATAAAGCCAGGCAACTTGTCATGTTTGCCAGCAATGATTAGTCAAGGGGATAGACATTTGTTGTGCAACACCATGCTATATCAACGTCACATATGCAGCATGTGTCAACAACGTAAACTGCATGTACTATAACCGAATAGACACGTCTGAAAGTGCAAGGGGAGTAGCCGTCTTGAGTTAATGGGGGACTGTTGTCAATCAGAAGGTATCAGCACAATAAGTCAAAAGCATTATCCAATAGCAGTCCAAGGACTTGAACATGGTCAATTGGACATTTGGGGTGACGAGACTGAGGAGTCAGTTGCTTAGTCCAAGGAGTAGGACAATGTCAGTTCTGAAATTCCACTGTATCCAGTCAGGGGAATAATGACAATGTATGAAATCTGGCTGTGCTCCCAAATTAACCTGCCCACCTGCAGCTCAGAGAGTAAAAAGAAGTGATAAGGAGTTAAATGAAAGAGTTGCGTAGCAATATGAGGAAAATCAAAGCCATTGAGGTTGACAGGGAGAGCAAAGCAGAAAGGAACATAAAGGTTTCTGGGGTCACCTAAACTGGCAGGCTCTACCTGCATCTCATTCGACATGTATTACCTTCCATCCCTTATCCAAATCAAAAGTGTGCAAATGAAACTAAAAATGGCTGCCACCACAATAGAGTGGGTGGATTAAGTGTTTTTTTTAAACTGAATCTCATCCGGTTACAGGTTAGTGACATCTGTTATGACAGAACTCTGGATGTGAACCTCATTCATTGACTTGTTGATGTTGACTGTCAATTCTGGCCATAAGCAATATTGACCATGTCATTGGACATTACAAATTAATCCTTGCCAATGGCTGTGAAACTAAAGTAATGTCAGGCAAAAGCAAAGTTTCATCTAAGTCCAACAATTCATCAACACATTCCAAGGTTCAAGTAGCTGCTCACCTCACAACTTGGACTATAAAATATACACACTTTCCCCAAGAGTCAATACTGCCCTCAGTGGGTAAGGTGGGGGAGTCAAGTTCTCATTCTTGCTTCCAAATTTACAATCTCCTGATTTTAAAAAATTCATTCATAGGCTTTGGGTGTCACTGGCTAGGCCAGTATTTATTGCCCATAGGGCAGCTAACAGTCAACCACATTGCTGCAGGTTTATTGTCACATGTGGACCAGATCAGGCAAAGATGGCAGATTTCTTCTCAAAAGGATATTAGTGAATCAGATGGGTTTTTCCTGACAATTGCCAGTGGTCTCATTGTTATCATTAGAATCTTAATTTCAGATTCATAATTGAATCCAATTCTATTATGTGTCATGGCAGGATTCAAACCCTAGTTTCCAGATTATTACCAGGGTCTCTGGATTAATAATCTAGCTATAATATTACTCAGCCATTGTCATCCACATAAATGCTCTGGATTACAAGGCTAGTGACATTACCATGACACCACCATTTCCACAGTCTCTGAGCTGCTCTTGCAGACACTGCATGAATATGACCAGTCCAGTTCACCTCTGTTTAATGGTAACACCTGAAATGTTGACAGTGAGGGATTCAGTTAAGGTATTTCCATTGAATGTCAAGGGTCGATGATTAGATTCTTCTTTGTTGAAGATGATTATTGTTTGGCACTTGTGTAGTGCAAATGATATTTGCCACTTGTCAGATCAAACCCTGATTTTGTCCAGATCTTGCGGAATTTGAACATAATCTGCTTCAGCAACTAAATATTCATGAATAGGGCTAAACATTTTGCAATCTTTAATGAACATAGCTACTTCCTTTTTAGGATAGAATGAAGCTCATTGGTAAGATAGATAAAGATGGATGGGCCAAGGACACACTCCTGAGGAACCTAGCCTCTTATGACACTGTGGTAGTGTTCCACCTTTGAACTAGGTGAACTAGGTTCAAGTCCTACTTCCTCCAGAGGCGTGCAATAATATCTCTG
Source organism: Chiloscyllium punctatum (assembly GCF_047496795.1). Classification (NCBI taxonomy): domain Eukaryota; kingdom Metazoa; phylum Chordata; class Chondrichthyes; order Orectolobiformes; family Hemiscylliidae; genus Chiloscyllium; species Chiloscyllium punctatum. Next base: position 68,564,085 of record NC_092746.1, read on the forward strand.
AATAGGTTGATTAGAAGAATGTCTATCTTGAGGAACTCCTGCAGAGATGACCTGGAGGTGTATTGACGAAAATCCAACAGTCACAAGCAATGTTTTTCTACAACCTCTACCATCAGGGAGAAGGTACAGAAACCTAAACACATGTACCAGCTGGTTTTGAAACAATTTCTACCCTACTGTTGTTAGAATACTGAATGGACTCACAAAATCATAACCTTCGCCGGTACCTGTGTTTTTATTTTGCTGCTGTTTACCTATTATTTACTTATCTATGCTACTTAACTCTGTGATCTGCCTGCATTGCTCGCAAGACAAAGCTTTTCACTGTGCCTCGGTACACATGACAATAAATTCAATTCAATTCAATTCAATTCCTTTGTGCCAGATATGACTCCAACCAGCGGAGAGTTTTCCCACTGATTCCAGTTTTGTAGAGCTCCTTGATGCCAACCTCGGTCAAATGCAGCCTTGATGCCAAGGACTGTCACTCTCAGCTCCCCTCTGGAATTCAGCCCTCTTGTCCATGTTGAACCAAGGCTGCAAAGAGGTAATTGCCCTGGGCATCACTGAGCAGGTCATTGTTGACGATGATACAAGAGATATATGGATGTCCCTACCAGAAAAGGATTGAGACACTGATCACTTTTCTCTTGGAAAAAGGTTGAGGGTGGCCTAATGGATATCATTTAAATTATGGAAGGTTTTGCTAGAGTGGATACAGAAAGAACGTTTCTTCTTGTGGGGATGGCTATCAATACAAAATGGCCACCATGAAATTAATAGGAAGTTTCAATATCCAAAGAGTGGTAAGAATATTGAACTCACTATCACCGCCAATAATTGAAGTGAATAATACTGATGTATTTAAGAGGAAGCTTGACAAGCATTTCATGGAGAAAGGAATAGACGTGTCAGATGGTAGATTTAGATGAGAACAGGCTTGAGTAGAGCACAAACACCAGTATGCACTGTTAGGGCCAAATAGACCATTCCTATGCTGTTTATTCTTTGTAAGTGACCTGTTATCACATCAATGGTAATGAATTTTAGCTTTGTTTTTGTGACTGGTATTGGCTAAATGTCTTTTGTTCTCTGTTTACTAACTTCCTGCTTTGTTAAATTGACATGCTCTTTTTGTTGCCCTCTGTGGAAAGTTTTCTTGAATGAAGAACTCTGAAAGATCAAACCTGTAAATCCACTGTCTCTGCAGCTACTTCCTTTAATGTTTTTAACAGATGCAGGTCATAAGAATGTCAGGATTTGTAGCTTCTTCTTCCTATTCTCTTTACCAAATATCTTTTTCTAAAACATTGGCAAAAATTGTGTCTTTGGGCAGCCACATCTATCAAGCTCTGTCACTGTCCAAAGCACCCTTCATTGAGCTTAACAGAAAGGATACTGAGGTTCTGCATTGATAACAATGGGCATAATCTACCTGCACAAAGCTTATTGTGCACATTCCCAGAAAGGCGTTGTCTGTCCCATCCTCAATAATGTCCAGTGGAAAACAGATGGATGCACAATCATCATTATGGTTAGTGCCATGAATTCGACAAAATATTTCAGGAAGATTTTGGAATGTTTAAATGAACACAGAAGAAAGAATGTGTCAGAAGAAATATTTTCATGTCTATACACACTGAATTGACAGCACTGCTATATATTATCTGGAGCTTAGAAGGAGAGCCTATATGAATGAAACATACAAGATTCTGAAGGAGTTACGTCAGTTAGATGTTGAGATAATGTTTCTACTGTTTGGGGAATCTGAGGCTGTGGGTCCAATCAGTTAGGACTGAAATTACAAATACTTACTCAAAGAGCTGTGAATCTTTAGAATTGTCTGGCCCAGAGCTTTATGAAATTTCTTATATTGAATACATTTAAGGATGGGATAGGTAGATTTTTAATCTCTTTGGGAATTGAGGGATAATGGGGAACAGGCAGTAAAGTTGAGTTGATACAAAATCAATTATGAGCACATTGAGAGGCAAAGCAAGTTCAATGGACTATATGGTCTACTCCTGCTCCTATTTCCTGTGTAATGTAGATGATTAATGAATGAAAGTTTCTTGATGTGTCATTTCAGAAAAGTGCTAAAGTAAATCAGATAAAATTGGAAATTGGAATAAATAATAATTTTTTTTCCTATCTTTCCTATGGCAGAGTGACAATAGCATCCAGGCCACAAAACTTAAAATAATACGTGGCAGACTTAATACATTGGTGCAGTATTGAATTGTACATGAGACCATATAATACACTTTTATTCAAAGGCAGAACTATTCTTGTTTATAGTTTCTCATTTTATAATTACGGCTACCTTTTGTCAGTGTTACATTTCAGTTATTTCTTATTTCAGATGTTTGCTGCAAATGGTGAATTCCCTAATTGGAATCGAGGTAAGGTATAACAGTGGAGAAAGTGGAGGACTGCAGATGCTGGAGATCAGAGTCAAGAGTGTGGTGCTGGAAAAACACAGCAGGTCAAGCACCATCCGAGGAGCAAGAAAATTGACGTTTCGGGCAAAAGCCCTTCATCAGGAATGAGGCTTGTGAGCTAAGAGGATGGAGAGATAAATGGGAGAGGTGTGGACCTGGGGAGAAGGTAGCTGAGAGTGTAATAGGTAGGTGGAGGTGGGGTATGATGGTGATAGGTCAGAGAGGGAGGTGGAGCAGATAGGTGGGAAGGAAGATGGACAGGTAGAACAGGTGATGAGGGTGGTGCTGAGTTGGAAGGTTGGATCTGGGATAAGGTGGGGGGAGGGGAAATGAGGAAACTGGTGAAATCCACAATGATGCTGTGGGGTTGGAGGGTCCCAAGGCAAAAGATGAGGTATTCTCCCTCCAAGAATTGGGTGGTTAGGGAGTGGCGATGGAGGAGGCCCAGGACCTACATGTTCTTGGCAAAGTGGAAGGGGGAGTTAAAGTGTTCGTCCATGGGGCAGTGGGGTGGTTGGTGCGGGTGTCCCGGAGATGTTCTCTGAAGTGTTTTGCAAGTAGGCGTCCTGTTTCCCCGATGTAGAGGAGACCACATTGGGAGCAAAGATACAGTAAATGACGTGTGAGGATGCAGGTAAAACTCTGATGGATGTGGAAGGCTCCTTTGGGGCCTTGGATAGAGGTGACGAGATAGGTGTGGGCATAGGTTTTCAAATTCCTGCAGTGGCAGGGGAAGGTGCCAGGATGGGAGGGTGGGTTAGTGGGGGGTGTGGACCTGACAAGATAGTCGTGAAGGGAATGGTCTTTATGGAACACAGATAGGGGTGGGGAGGGAAATATATCTCTGGTGGTAGAGTCCATGTGTAGGTGCCAGAAGTGGCGGAGAATGATATGATGTATACGAAGGTTGGTGAGGTGGAAGATGAGGACCAGGGGGATTCTGTCCTTGTTGCAGTTGGAGGGGTGGGGTTTGAGAGCGGAGGTGCAGGAAGTGAATATGACACTGGGCCTTGTGTAACTAATAAGTGTTTTCTAAAGTTTACTGCTCCGTTCAGAACCTAATTTTTGCACATTAACTGTGCAATTTTTGAATTAGATCTGTATAACATAGCACAGATCTTGATCCCTTTCCTCATGCTGGATCTCTTACATTAGTTGAGCTAACAGTGTGATGTAGTTGTGCATTCTGGAAGCCACATATATTCACACATAGAGCACTGTTCTTTGCAGACAGAAAGAACATTTACGTTTATTTGGTGATAAAAGATTCACCTAAGATTAACAAGCTTGGAAAGACAATGGGGCCAGGTTGATATATATATATATATATTTATATATACATACTGAGTAAGTTTTGAGCAGCAGAGTAGAATAATTGATATGTGCTATCATATTACATGTATACTAATTACTTGATGGCTAGATAACAGCAAAACCTGGAATGTTTTCTATCTCTCTCTCTCTCTCTCTCCAACTCCCCTCCCCCCCACCACCCCCCCACCGACCGATTCATCCTCATCCTCCTGTCAGTTAGTGCCCTACACAATGCAAACTGGGCAACAACAACTCACCAAGACCTCAAAGGCATATTTTTGTTGCTGCTCTGGATAAGGGATAACAATTAAAACTAAACTTGGTCCCAGGTTAAACATTTAACAAGTCAAAGACTCTAAGGATTTTTAAATTGCATAGCCTCTGTTTATCCTGTCTGTATTAGACACTATCATTTTTAAATGTTTTGCAAAGTTATGCATTGTTCTTAACCCTTTGGAACAAAATTTCAGCAGGCCAAATATGACTGACAAACGTTAAGCTGAAACTTAAATCTTGTTTTGATTTTTATGTTTTTTCTGGAACTTGCATTCACCTTTATATTAAACATAACCAATTTGACTGACCACTCTTCACCACCCCTTACAGTCCATCAATCACGAACATTCTGAATCATGCCAAAATAGTCCTCACTATCCTCTGTCAATTACAAGATTGATTATTCATCACTTATCAGTCAAACTGTATCGTGATATTGGTCACAGGTAAGAAGACTATATTGTGATGCCTATGGTGGAGTCAAAATTAATTCTCCAGCGTCAACGCTCCAGGATGAGGTTCTGGTGATAAGCAAAGGTTATGTGTACAGCCTTTAACAAAATCACAAAAAGATTCTAGGTGAATATCTTACCTCAGCAAATCCCATTCCATGTAACTCATCCTTTATTAATCCCTTCCATCTTAGATACCAGTTTTGCAAATCACTCTGTGTATAGAACAATAGAGCGAAGAACAGGCCCTTCGGCCCTCGATGTATACTTCTTCAGAAAGAAACACTTTTAAGGTGTTATTGGATGGACTTCATAGCAGACTTCAATCAACTCTTAAATCAGTAACAACTTAAATTTTCTGATTTAAACTCAATTTTTTTAGCACCAAATTCCCGCTTTGCTGTGTATTGCTTTCTTAAAGCAATTCACTAATTCAATAAAACATGACAGATTTAACAGGGATAGATTAGTTTCAGGAGCTCATCACCCAGTAATAAGTATCAAAGTTATGTGCAGCAGTCACTTCTCAGTAGTTCCTCTGCTGGGAAGATAGCTTCCTCTGCTGGGAAAATAGCTTCTCTAATGTAAATACACCACCAGAAGAAGGGCAATATGGAGTACATCAACATAGAAGTTCAAGTGTTTACCAAAAGTTGAAGTGGTCTTTCTCTCCAAGTGAGCAATAAGAGATTCATTTTAAAAGCAGCTTGCAATGCAGCTTTAGAAATAAAGACACTGCTGGATTCAAAAAAAAGCACACAAGAATGAAGAATTCTGTCAGTTTGACCCCTATTATTCCATTCATCCATACTGGGCCTAATCCATTAATATATGGGTAGGTAGCAAGTGGGAAACTATTTTATTTGGATACTGTATTGTTGTCAGGTCAAGCATAAATGATTTTAAAACTATTATTTACTTCAGCAGGAACAAAAGATGAACTCATCATTAGCAATATGGTTAATACCATTTTGATGCATATTTCAATGGTTCTGCTTTTAGGGGAAGTGGGGTAGGGGTAATATCACTGGATTATTAATCTGGAGGTCCATGGGTGACCATGAAATGATTGTGAACTATAAAAAGAACTGGTTCACTAATGCACCTTAGGCAATAAACTGTGATGTCAGTTCAGAGTCAAATAGATCATGGCTCACTCTTTACTGGCCTCTGAAAGTATGCTGAGAAGCCACTCAGTTGTATCTAATCGCTAAAACACCGAAGTGAAAACTTAAATTGAAGGACAAGTTGGTCAACTGAGGCATCAATAATGCACAGTCATTCCTGTTAACCTTTCAAATGCCTCCTAACATCTAGGTACTTGTGACAAAATTGGTAGAGTTGCCCCACAGACGAGTTTGACATATGCATACCTAGCAGACACCACCATTACAATATCAGAAGTAGCAGTGCAGTGGTATATAATTGGAAGGGAGTTGCCCTGGGAATCCTCAACATTAATTTGGATCCCATGATTTCTCATGACATCAGGTTAACATGCACAAATAAATCTCCTGCTCAATACAGCCTACCTCTGCTTGGCTAATGAATCAGCAGTCCTCTATGTTGAAAATCAGTTGAAGGGAACAGAGGGTGATGGGTTACAGAATACAGTCTGGGAACTTCAATGTCCATTGCCGAGAGTGACTCAGTAGCACTGCTAGTGACCATGTTTGTTGTGTCCTAAGGGTCATAGCTGCTAAACGAGGGGTCTGCAGCACATGATGAGGGAAGCACTTACTTGATGTTGCCCTCTCTAAATTACCTTTCACAGGTGCACCTATCCATGACAATACTGGTAGAAGAGAGAGCACTGCTCAGTCCTTGTGTAGGCAAGGACTGGTCTTCACTTTTCAAATACCCTCCACTATTTTATGTCTTATTCACACCATGGTAAATGGGATAATTTCTGAACAGATCAGACAGCTCAGGACTGAGCATCCATGAGATGCTGGCCACCAGCAGCAGCATCTGAATTGTATTGGATTACAATCTGTAACCACGTATCTCTTGAAATCTATCAGTGCTGACAAAATTCCAGTTGAAGACTTGTGCTTCAGAATTAGCTGCACCTCCAACCAAACTATTCCAGGAAAATGATAATACTTGCAACTATCTTGTAATGTAGAAAATTGCCCGTGTACAAAAAGCAGGATGGTTACAATCAAGCCAATTACCATCCTATCATTCCACTCTCGCTCATCAGTAAAATTATGGGAGGGGTGGTCAACTGTGCTAACAAGCAACGTCTGTTCAATAATTATCTGTTCTGAAGCTTAGTTTGAATTCTACCTGTGCCACTAAGTTCCTGACCTCATTATAGCCTTGGTTCAAGCTGGACAAGTGGAACTGAACTCCAGAGATAAGATAGAAGTGTCTGCTCTTTACATCAAGACAGCATTTGACTGAAAATGGCATCAAGAAGCCCAAGCAAAAGTGGAGTTAATAGCAATTTGGGAAAACTTTCCACTTGTTGGAGTCATACCTAGTAAAAAGGAAGATGGTTGCAGTTGTTGGAGGTCAATTATCTCTATCCCAGGACATCACTTCAGAAGTTCCTCAGGATAGTGCCCTAGGTTCAAACATCTTCAGCTGCTCTATCAATGACTTTCCTTCCCCACTACTTGGGCTTGGGGTTATCATTGACCCAAAACTAAATTAGACTAGATATCTAAATACTGTGGTTACAAGAGTAGATCAGAGGCTAGGAATTATATGGTAATTAACTCACTTGCTGTTTCACCAAGACCTGTCCACTATCTACAAAGCACAAGTTGGGAGTGTGATGGAATGCTCTTCCCCTGCCTGGATGGGTGTAGCTCCAACAACACGCAATAGGCTCAACAGTTCCCAGACAAATCAGCTCCCCTAACTGGCATCTGATCCACAATCTTCAAAATTCACTCACTTCACCACCATCGCATGGTGACAGCAGTGTGTTCCATCTATGAAGTGCACTGCAGCAAACCAAGGCTCATCAATGAGTACCTTTTAACCCCAAGGCCTCTACCATCTTGAAGGACAAGGGCAGAAGAGGCTTTGGAACACCACTACTTGACAATTACGCTTTAAGCAATATATCTTCCTAACTTTTTCTATATTGCTGTTCCTTGGAATTGGTGTTACAGTGGATAAACTTCCTGTTCTTTTACTTCTGGGACTGGGCAAAGAACTGATCTGAATTAATTCACTGTATGGAGAATATTCAAAGTAAAGTCGGTTCATATCTAGTCAGTGTTCTAAAATATGATTAAGTTTGCTTTAGGTTAATCTACAATCTCACTTAAAAAGACCACAAGGACTTCAATTATAAGTAATGTGTTAAGTATCTGCACATCAAAAATAGCCATAAATAAGCAATGTATTGGCTAACAATTATACTTCAATAATAATGAAGATAGAAACAAACAAGTATTATCATATTATACAAAGATAGTTTAATTGTGCGATTAACAATTAATAACCATCCCCTTTTGAACATTTTTGCATAAAGAAAACCTGTGATGCTTTAAAAAAAAGTCTAACATGGTCAGGTTTAACAAAATAATTTGTGATCTCATAGTTCCACATCGCAATATAACTCAGAAAAACAGGTACACTTGTGATCTTCATACAGAAATTTATACTGAAAAAAGCTTCAATCCATTGTAAACTGAAGGAAGACACATTGCAACACATCTATTTTTCTGTGAAGTTTATAAGTTATCTAATGTATTTTATTTTTTATTGACCTATATTCATTTGCATGATGGTTTAACATTAATATAGAAAATTGCATACACCATAAAGAGTGAAGCCCATGGTATGAATTGCTTTGATAACATACAGCAGTTTTTAGGCAAATTTTAAAGCACAATTTTTCAATTGAAACTTTTAAGACACTTTGTATCACTGCCCATCAAAATACATTTATAAATAGAAAAAGTCAGTATGAAAAAGCACTATGTTACATGTAACAGAAAATTCAAAAAATTAATTACATCATGTGGCTAACTTTTCTGAAAATAAATAATCTAGACTACACAAAGTTTAAAAAAAAGTTGTGTTTCACATTTTAAAATCAGGTAATGACAAGACTCAAAGTTACAGTGATTGCTCTCTTGCAGAATAATTGAATGATGGCAGTGCCATATTACACAAGGCAATTATTGGCATATTTTCCATTAACGCTGCATTTTACAGCGAGCAGTTTCTTCATTTTTTTTGCAACTTTAACAATATATAGCTAAGCACAAAGTATTCTCATTTGTAATTTTGTTAATTTTGAAAAGGCCAGATTTTCCTTTTAAGTTGCAAGAAACATACTGGTTTGGGTGGAGAATTGAAACTGAAGTGTTTGATCCATTCAGAACTGGCTATCCTGTGATCAGTTGTGGAAAGCTTCTGAATGAGCACTTTAAGTTTAACAGCTAATACAGTCAAACATCATACAGTGTCAGTTTCCTCTGTTGATGTGCCGTACAAAAACTGTCATTAATCAGTAAACAGCAGTTACAAAAAATGTTCAAGGCAATCCCAAATACTTCATATGTAGCTGCTTGTTTGCTTGAAAGAAAAAATGAAAAACTTCTAGTGCAGTCTGCATTATCCACAGGAGATTTGTTCAGTCTTTTATTGGGACTCTTTATATTTATTTGTGCAAGTTTGTAAAGACAAATTGGTCTTTCTGATGAATAATGCAGGAAACAAGACGGGTTTTCATGTAATTATACATCTGTGGCACAGTTACAAAAAAAAATGTTCATATGATATCAGGGTCAGTCTTTTGGTTCCTGATCAGGATCTAAGTTATTTGTAGTCCCTTCTCCAGACAATGTCTCTTCCACTTTAACTGAATATATTTCTTTTGAACTTTTGCCTTCCTCGCTTTCCTCTGAGTCCTCCGAGTCTTCCAGCAATTCCTCTTTTTCATACTCAGCCACATCCACCTCCAAACCTGCATGGTCCTTCAGCTTACCATGATGCTTTAGATGGTAACGTTGGTTTTGAAAAAACTTTATGATGGTATACTTGGGCAGGTCAAGTTGAGCTGACAGTGTCTGAATTGCTTCTTCATCTGGGTACAAACCCACATCTTGAATAAAGCTCTGTAAGATCCCCAGGGCTTCGACAGAAATTTTAGTGCGAGATCTGGGCTTATGCCGGCTCTCATCTTCTGATTCTGCTGGTGTTGATGTTGGTTGTTTAGGTGCAAGTCGGGGTGCTGCTGGCTGTTGCTATAAGCAAAAATAACTAATCAATAGACTGTTCATCACACATTATCGTGTTAGCATCATTGAAATGCTGAAATATGCTAAAACAACTTATATACATGATTGGAACTAACGACATAGGAAGGGAAAAGGATGAGATTCTGAAGGGAGAATATAGAAAGTTAGGCAGGAATTTAAAAAGGAGGTCCTCGAGGGTAGTAATATCTGGATTACTCACAGTGCTGCGAGCTAATGAGAGTAGGAATAGGACAATACAGCAGATGAATGCGTGGCTGAGGAGTTGGTGCAGGGAGAAGGGTTCACATTTTTGGATTATTGAAATATCTTCTGGGGTGGAGGTGACCTGTACAAGAAGGATAGATTGTGCCTGAATAGGAAAGGACTAAAACACTGGCAGGGAGATTTGCTCGAGCTGCTCGGGAGGATTTAAACTAGTAAGGTTGTTGGGGGGGTTGGGACCCAGGGGGATAGCAAGGAAAGAGATCAATCTGAGACTGGTACAGTTGGGAAAAGGAGCAAGTCAAACAATCAGGACAGGCAGAAACAAAGCAGAGAACAAGGTAGGACTGATAAATTAAACTGCATTTACTTCAATGCAAAAGGCCTAACAGGGAAGGCAGATGAACTCAGGGCACTCAGGGAACATGGGACTGGGGTATTAGAGCAATTACAGAAGCGTGACTCAGGGATGGACAGGACTGGCAGCTTAATGTTCCAGCATACAAATGCTACAGTAAGGGGAGAGCAAGAGAGGAGGGGAGTGGTATTTTTGATAAGGGATAGCATTACAATCATACCCAGGGAGGATATTCCTGGAAATACATCCAGGAAAGGTATTTAAGTGGAACTGAGAAATAGGAAAGGGATGGTCACCTTATTGAGATTGTATTATAGACCTTCTAATAATCAGCAGGAAATTGAGAAACAAACTTGTAAGGAGATTTCAAGTATCAGTCAAGGAAAGGTTGGTAGGTGTAGGGAAAGCAGGATGACTAAAGAAATTGAGGGCTTGGTTAACAAAAAGAAGGAAGCATATGTCAGGTATAGATAAGATAGATCGAATGAATTAATAGAAAATATGAAGGCTGTAGGAGTATACTAAAAATAGAAATTAGGAGGGCAAAAAGGGGACATGAGATAGTTTTGGCAAATGGGGTTAAGGAGAATCCAAAGGGTTTTTACAAATACATTAAGGACAAAAGGGTAACTAGGGAGAGAATAATGCCCCTTAAAGATCAACAAGGCGGCCTATGTGTTGAGCCGCAGGAATGAGGGAGATACTAAAAGTGTATTTTGCCTCAGTGTTTACTGTGGAGAAGGACATGGAAGATACAGAATGTGGGGAAACAGATGATATCTTGAAAAATGTCCATGTCACTTTTGGATATCTTAAAACGTATAAAAGTGAATAAATCTCCAGGACCTGATCAGGTGTATTCTTGCATTCTGTGGGAAGCTAGGGAAGTGATTGCTGGGCCCCTTCCTGAGATATTTGTATCATTGAAAGTCACAGGTTAGGTGCCAGAAGACTGGAGGTTGGCTAACATGGTGCCACTTTTTAAGAAAGGTGGTAAAGGAAAGCCAGGGTACTATAGACCGGTGAGCTTGAAATCAGTGGCAGGCCAGTTGTTGGAGGGAATCCTGAGGGACAGCATTTACATATACTTGATTCCTGAAGAAGGGCTTATGCCCGAAACGTCGATTCTCCTGCTCCTTGGATGCTGCCTGACCTGCTGCGCTTTTCCAGCAACACATTTTCAGCTCTGATCTCCAGCATCTGCAGTCCTCACTTTCTCCCATATACTTGGAAAGGCAAGGACTGATTAGGGATAGTCAGCACAGCTCAGTGTATGGGAAATCATGTCTCATGAACTTGACTGAGTTTTTTGAAGAAGTAACAAAGAGGATTGATAAGGGCAGAGCATTGGACTGACCAGTGGTGTGCCACAAGGATCAGTGCTGGGTCCACTGCTTTTCATCATTTACATATATTATTTGGATGTGAACATAGGAGGTATATTTAGTAAGTTTGCAGATGACACCAAAATTGGAGACGTAGTGGACAGCGAAGAAGGTTACCTCGCAGTATAATGGGATCTTGGTCGGATGGGTCAATGGGCTGAGGCATGGCAGGTGGAGTTTAATTTAGATAAATGCGAGGTGCTGCATTTTGTAAAGACAAATTTAGCAGCACTTATAAACTTAATGGTAAGGTCCTAGGGAGTGTTGCTGAACAAAGAGACCTTGCAGCGCAGGTTAATAGTTCCTTGAAAGTAGAGTCGCAGGTAGGTAGGATAGTGAAGAAGGCGTTCAGTAGGCTTTCTCTTCTTGGTCAAAGAATTTAGTATCGGTATTGGGAGGTCATGTTGCGGCTGTACAGGACATTGGTTAGGTCACTTTTGGAATATTACATGCAATTCTGGTCTCCTTTGTATCGGAAAGATGTTGTGAAACTTGAAAGGGTTCAGAATGGATTTACGAGGCTGATGAGTGACCTTATGGAGGTTTATAAAATCATGAAGAGCATGGATAGACAAGGTCTTTTCCCTGTGGTAGTAAAGTCCAGAACTAAAGGGCAAATGTTTAGGGTGAGAGAGGAAAGAAATAAAAGCGACCTATGGGGCAGCTTTTTCACATAGAGGGTGGTGCGTGTATGGAATGAGCTGCCAGAGGAAGTGGTAGAGGCTAGTACGTTAGCAACATTTAAAAGGCAAATGGATGGGTATATGAATAGGAAGGGTTTAGAAGGATATGGGCCAAGTTCTGGCAAATGAGACTAGAATAGTTCAGGATATCTGGTTGGCATGGATGAGTTGGAACCAAAGGGTCTGTTTCCGTGCTGTACATCTCTATGACTCAATGACTCCAGGTGTTTTAATCCCATTGTTTTGGCCTTAGTTCAATGCAGAAGACACAGGAGTACTTATTTCTTTGACAGGTTTCATGTTAAAACAGCAATTCATCAAACTGTTATCAATTAGCAGTATGTGGTTTTCATAAGCTAAAACCTTTCCTAGGGATTGTCTTATAGATTACTCAGTAAGGTATACTAACCTGAATTGGCTCTGCAGAAACATGAAGGATGTGGGATGGTCGGTCTCCATGGTGATGGATCATGTTGCTTTCTTGCTCATAAATGGCATCTCTCTCAGCCTGAGGAAGGCTCAAGAACCTCCTGATCATTGATAAGTTTTCCCAAAGAGTCCTATTCTCTGGGGAGGGGTCTTCTTTCCAACGTAGCAGTTCACATAACCACCCCTTGGTAGAAGAATGTGAATAGAGCAAGACACATTAGTTTCCCACCTTATTCTCAGCACAATTTATCAAATTATCCCAAAGAATAAGTAACCATTGAAAGTAACACATGAACAAAAGGAAAAATCCTGCATTTATATAATAAATTTCAATGTTTCAGGGAGTCCCTAAGCATCTTCCAACTCTACAAATTCTCTTGGAGATTACAGTCATGGTTGTAATGTGGGGAACTGTGACAGCCAACATACTCGCAGTAAAACCCCTCAAAACAGCAGTCAAATGGTGACCAGATAGCCTGCTTTATCTGATTTTGGTTGAGAAATCACTACTGGTAGAACACAAGGGTGGTCTCCTTTGTTCACCTTCTAAATACTGCCATGGGATATTAAATGTCGTCTTAAGAGGGCAACTTGTGCCTTGGTTTAACGTGTCATATAAAAGTAGCACCTCGGACAGAGCAGTACTCCCTTGGTATTTTGTGCTCAAATGCATTGCAGTGGGACTTGAGCCTACAACTTTCTGACTGAGATCTAAGAGTCTATAATTCAAAACATCTGTTTGGGTACAAATTGAAATGCTGTTGGCAGGAGACCAACCAGCAACTGAACTGCTCACAGCCTGCAACAGTGCAGAAAACATTATGGTTAAAATTGGAACTTTGCTAACAAATCAACAATAACAAAAATAATATTTAAAAATTCCCAGTAAAAATCAAAATCATTAACAATGGCAGAGTGACTCCGTAGTTAGGAGGCCTCACAGCACCAGGGACCCATGTTCGATTCTAGCCTCGGGTGACTTTCTGTGTGGAGTTTGCATGCTCTCCCCCTGTCGGTATGGGTTTCCTCCCACAGTCCAAAGTTATGCAGGTTAGGCAGCTTAGCAATGCTAACTTGCCCCTTGCCCCGTAGTGATTAGGTATGCACAGGCTAGCCATGGGAAATCTGGGGGTTAGGGGAATGAGGTGGGTGACTGAGCCTGGGTGGGAAGCTTTATTGAGGGTCGGTGCAGACTCGTAGGGATTCTAAGATTCTAATGGGAAGAAGTGGTATAGTGGTAATGTCATTGGATTAACAATTCAGAAGCCCAGGCTAATGCTCTGGGGACACTGGTTCAAATCATGCAATGACAGCTGGTAGAATTTAAACTCAATCGATAATTTTAAAATGAACTCCCTTCCTAACAGCACAATAGGTATCCCTACACCCCATGGGGTACATTGGTTCAAGACATCAGATCAAAACAATGGACTCAAATGCACTGAGCAAAGAGAGATGGGCAATTAATGCTGGCTTACCCAGCATCACCTATGTTCTGTGAACTGATAAAAAAAATGCTGTACACTATTTGATTCATAGATGTAACCTTATCTTAAGAAGAATGCATTACAACATAGAATGTAGAACATATATGACATACGGTCCTTTGGCCATCGATGTTGTGCCGACCTTTTATACTACTCTTAAGATCAAACTAACTTACATACTCTTTATTTGCCTATCCACTTAAATGTCCCTAATGTATCTGACTTTACTACCACTGCTGGCAGTGCATTCCACTACTCTCTGTGTAAAGAACCTACCTCTGACATCTCCGCTAAACCTTCCTCCAACTGCATTAAAATTATGACCCCTCTTGGAATTGATTCAGGCAAAAGTATTCGGTCTATTGAGCCTATTTGTACCACATAACCCAGATACAGTTATAATGTAATTTTCATTGCTCTGAAAGGCAATTCCAGAATAGGTGTTGTACTTCTTAGGTCAATTGTCCTTCATACCATAGCTGAAGAACCTGAACAACGATTATTGTTACAGACCGCGTTTGATAACAGCAATCTACATTCTCTGGTAACAGATTCTCTTACAATCCTGCACTATTACCTGCAAAGTCTCTCAAAAACCCCTGCATCAATCTGTCACCATCTCCTTAGATTTATATGCTACCCCTTTGTAATGTTATTAGCAGCTGGATTTCCTCTATCAAGGCAGGAAACTGTAGTTAGAATTCCTTCCAGATCCCGAACCCATCCCCATTTGAAAATCGTCTCTCTTTGCAATTTTGATTGGGAACCCTCTTAACAGAGATGGAGGCATGTTCCTTGTCCAAATACGGGTCATGAAAAGACTCTCAACTGTAGAATGAAACAACACTGGAGGCAGCCATTTCATCACATGTGAGCATGACATGCCTCATTTACCTCATCCAACTTTCCTGTAGCCCTGCAGATGTCCACTTTTTAAAAAAATTTCATCAACAATATTGACCTTTAGGAATGTTGAAGGGACCCACAATGATTCCAGCATCCTTGTTATTACAATAGAATAGTAAAAATTGTTCATGTTGATTTTGACATACTTTACAAGATTCATATTTTTTGGTAGTTCCAGTTATCTGTTGGGGCACTATTTGTGGTTCTTCGTATTGTCCTAGTTACCAGACTTATGCTCTTTTTAACTCATGCAAATTCTTTCTCTCAGTCTCTCAATAACTTGGTTCGACTGGGCCTGTGTTCACTAGAGTTTAGAAGGATGACAGGGAATCTGATTGAAATGTATAAAATTCTAACAGTACTGGACAGACCAGATAGAACCAGGGGTCACAGTCTCAGGATACAGAGTGGATCATTTAGGACTGAGATGGAGTAAAACGTCTTCACTCAAATATAGTGAACTTGTGCAATTCTCTCCCAAAGGCTGTGGATGCCAAGCCACCAAATATATTCAAGAAAGAGATAGATAATATTTCAGTTATTAAAGACAATAAGGGGTACGGGAAGGAAGTGAGAATATGGCATTGACACAGAATTAGTCATGATCATATTGAATAGTGGAGCAGTTTTTAAGGACTGAATAGCCCACTGTTGTTCCTAGTTTCCATGCTTTAAAGGTAATCACATCCCCAATTAGCTGAATGTTGTGCTCTCCACCACTTACCTTGGTCTTTTTTGCCATTTTTGTGGACCATCTTCTCTTAGGGAAGGATTAAATGAGGTGGAAGTGGCTGGCATAACTATGAATGCTAGTGCAGGTGCAGGAAATCTGAGGTGTCCCGAGTGATTGAATAGATGGTGCAGAAGCCATGTGAGTTTAGTGGTGTGGACTAGCGTTAGGTTTAGGGGTTATTGGGTGGGTGAGAGCAAGTGAGGGAAGTTGTTGCGTGGCATAGTAAGACCATGAGCCTTGGTGAAGATGGGTGTTGTAGTAGAGATAGTGTGACTGTGAGGTAGCAAAAAGAAGAAAGTGGCACTTAATCTCATAAAGCAGTGAAAGTAACTGAGCTTCTCCCTGCATAGTTGGGCATTCCTCAAACTACACTGACCTGGGTGGCAATCTCAGACTAGGCTGGCAGGATATGGTGGCATGGTCTCCTCTCCTGGTCCTGAGGGAGAAGGATAGCTGTCCCTTGTAACGCTCAGTCCACCATGAGGTCTGTGTTCCCTCTAAGTTTTGTGTCTGCACATTCTGTGCATTGACTTCTGGTTTCAGTAGCAGCTGCTGTGCAGGGACCTCGTAGATCTGCACAGCAGGAAAAAGATATACAAAGAACATCGCTTGAACAAACTGAAGTGTCAACTTCTCTTGTCCAAAACATCTGTATCAATTGTTAGGAAATGTTCAGGGCTGCCCAGATTGACATTGTTCACAGCCTGACATGGTGCGTGGCTGAGCTGTAAAGATGCTGCCAACACTGGAATCTTGAAGGTCTTGTTAGTGGTGAGCACTGCTGCCTATGGCCAGTGTTAGGAAATGACAAATGCGATGCCATAGGATGTAGTGCATAGGTAATAAAGTTAGCTTGGGGAGATAGTGTGAGAATTCTTGTTAGGCCTCAGGGAGAGAAAACCTCCAACGCAACTCACTAATATCAAAAGTTAGCCAATTTCTGATCAAATTCAGCCCCTTGAAATGTATGCTATACTGAAGATTTTTTTGTTTATACACTATTATTCTATTTCTAAAACATTACTATTACAAGCAAACCTTCAATGTTATCATTGCATTCACGGTTAAAAGGAGCTGACTGACTGGCTTTATTTTCTCGGTGTGTTCTGAAAGTTTACTGCCAAGCCAGTTAAAATAGTGTCTGTGGCATTTGCTGCTGTTTAAAGCTCAATGTTGATAGATCTAGTTATAATTTTTCATCAACTGAAGTAAACAGCTGGAAATCTGTCGACCAGAGTGTAAGTTAAAATCTCCAGTCTCTCTGTTTATGTAATGTAAAGGCAATATGAAAGTTGAATGTTTTAATAAAATATTTCTTCCAAAGCTTACATAGGCTTCTTTTCTGATATTGGTAATGGTTTTTGATTGACATCACATTAAAGGGAAATCAAGCCATTGAGGTAGCTGAGTTAAATTCTATTACATAGTTAGGCCCTTGCTGTAGTATTATACCCAATTAAGGAAGGATATTGGGAAGTACATCATTCTAGTAAATAATTGCTGTATGTTCTTCATTTCCTTGACATCTTTCTTAAAGCTTGATGCCAGAATTAGACAGAATATTCTAGGTACAGTCTAGGGACTAATTGTAGCTGCTGAGATGGATAGCTTAAGTCAGAAATTTCCCAACTCACTGGCCTACCTCAGTAAATTGAGCCAACAAGCCATCAGGTTTTTGCTCCAAGTTGGGGATCTGAGTACAGGATAGAGTTATACAGCATGGAAACAGACCTTTCTGTCCAACTAGTCCATGTCGACCATGTTCCCAAACCAAACTAGTCCCACTTTCCTGCATTTAGCCCCTATCCCTCAAACCTTTCCTTTTCGTCTTCGTAAAAACCAGAGGAAATTCACAAAGAACGCCTGCAACTAAGGTTTAAGTTGCAAAATCCACGCTACTCTCATTCCATCATTTTTGTTAGTCGCACTCATTGATCCTGGAAAGAATTGCTAGGAAGACACCAGACTTTGCGAGAGCTAGTTAATAGATTATAGGCCCTCTAGACTGCACATTCCCTCAGCTCCTTTCCACCCAACATGGATCTTAACATCCCATGTCAATTCAACATTCCCAGCACATCCCATGGCCTTCCAAACCAACTCAGTGATCCCACCCAACCCCAATACACCAAGTCTCAACCATGTGAAGATCTCACAAGCCAAGTGAAGAGGAAATAACATACAATCCAAATATCTATGAAAGCTCTCACTCTGTACATTTTCTGAAAAAGCTTCCATTCATGTAGCCAATTCAAAGTTTTAAAATCATAACTGGTTAATCTCTTGTAAAATCAAACTCTTATTCATTCCTCACATAAAAAATCCTTTAGACACTTCTTTAAGCTTTCAATTTTCTTTTTCACTCATGGCACAGGTGCAATGCTGGCTGGACCATCCTTACTTGCCCTTGAGAAGGTGGAGGTGAGCTGCCTTCTTGAACCACTGCAGACTATATGTTGTAGCTTGATCCACAATGTCCTGAGAGAGGGAATTCCAGGATATTAACCCAATGATATTGAAGGAATGGTGATATATTTAAGAAGGAATTATATGTTAGGTATAGGTAACTTGAGGTCAAGTGAATCTCTTGAAGAGTATAAGGGAAATCAGGAGGGCAAAACAGGATATGAGATAGCCTTGGCAGGTAAGGTTAAGGATAATCTAAAGAGATTCTGTAGGGATATTTAGGCAAGTGAGTAACTAAGGAGAGAATAGGCCCCCCTAAGGATCAACAAGGTTGTCTACATGTGAAACTACAGGAGATGGGAGATATACTAAACAAATATTTCACATTAGTCTTTACTGTGGAGAAAAAAAATTGAGGCTAGGGAACATAGGCAATTAAATATTGATGTCTTGACAACAGTCCACATTACAGAAGAGAAAGTGCTGGAATATTAAAAAAAATTAAAGGTGGATAAATCTCTGGGATCCAGAACATGTATCCCATGACGTGGTGGGAAGTTAAGGAAGGAATTGAGAGGCCCCTAGTGGAGATATTATCTACAGCCATAGGTGAAGTGCCAGTGGACTGGAGGGTGACTATGTTGTGCCTCGGAACTACAGATATGTGAGTCTGACATCAGTCGTGTGTAAGTTATAGAGTCATAGAGATGTACAGCACAGAAACAGACCCTTCAGTCCAACTCGTTCATGCTGACCAGATATCCCAATCCAATCTAGGCTCACTTGCCAGCACTTGGCTCATATCCCTCCAAACCGTACCTATTCATATCCTCATTCAGATGCCTTTTAAATGTTGCAATTGTACTAGCCTCCACCACTTCTCGTTTTGTACATGCACCACCCTCTATATCAAAAAGGTGCTCCTTAGGTCTCTTTTATATCTTTACCCTCTCATCTTAAACCTACGCCCTCTAGTTCTGGACTCCCCCACCCCAGGGAAAAGACTTTGTTGATTTATCGTATCCATGTCCCTCATGATTTTATAAGCCTCATCCTCCGGTGCTCCAGGGAAAACAGCCCCAGCCTATTCAACCTCTCCCTATAGCTCAAATGTCCGTACAGCTGCAACATGACCTCCCAAGTTCTGTACTCAGTACTCTGACCAATAAAGGAAAGCATACCAAATGCCTTCTTCACTATCCTATCTACCTGCAACCCTACGTTCCATATGCTATGAACCTGCACTCCAAGGTCTCTTTGTTCAGCAACACTCCCATTAAGTGTATAAGTCCTGCCAAGATTTTCTTTTCCAAATTGTTGGAAGGAATTGTGGACATAGGATTTACATGCATTTGGAAAAGCAAAGACTGATTATGGATAGTCAGCATGGGTTTGTGTATGGGAAATCATGTCTCACAAACTTAACTGAGTTTTTTGAGGGCATAACCAAAAAGATTATGAGGGCAGAGCGGTAGACATTGTCTGCACAGACTTTAGTAAAACATTTGACAAGGTTCTGCACAATAGAATAATTAGTAAAGTTAGATCACATGGGATTCAGGGAGAGTTTGCCAATTGGATACAAAATTGGCTTGACGGTTGGAGACAGAGGGTGCTGTAGAGGGTTGCCTTTCAGACTGGAGGCCTGTAACCAGTGTGTTCTGCAGGGATCAATGCTGGGTTCACGTTTGTTTGTCATTTATATAAACAGTTTAGATGAGAATTTAGGAGACACACTTAGAAAGTTTGCAGACGACACCAGAGTTGTTGGTATAGTTGACAATGAAGAAGGCTATCTAAGATTACAAAGGGATCTTGATCAATTGGGCCAATAGGCTGAGGAGTGACAGATGGAGTTTAATTTGGATAAATGCAAGGTATTGCATTTTGGTAAAATAGACAAGGCTGAGACTTGGAGTTAATGGTAGGGCCAGCAAGTCTGGTAGGTGTAGGGAATACTGGATGACGAGAGAAATTGAGGTTTTAGTCAAGAATAAGAAAGAAGCATATGTCAGTTACAGACAGTAGGGTCGACTGAATTCCCAAAAGAATATGAAGGCAGTAGGAGTATACATAAGAGGGAAATCAGGAGAGCAAAAAGGGGGCATGAGATAGCTTTGGCAAATAGGGTTAAGGAGAGTCCAAGGGATTCTACAAATACATTAAGGACAAAAGGTTAACTCGGGAGAGAATAGGACCCCTTAAAGATCAGCAAGGGCATCTATGTGAGGAACCGCAGGAGATGGGGGAGATAGTCAATGAGTATTTTGCATCAATATTTACTATGGAGAAGGATATGGAAAATAGAAAACGTAGAGAAACAAATAGTGCTATCTTTGTCCATATTAGAGAGGAGGATATGGTGGATGTCTTGAAATGCATAAAAGTAGATAAATCCCCAGGAACTGATCAGGTTTACTGTATTACTCTGTAGGAAGTGAGGGAAGTGATTGCTGGGCCCCTTGCTGAAATATTTATCATTGATAGTCACAGGTGAGGTGCCGGAAGACTGGAGGTTGTCTAACTTAGTGCCACTATTTAAGAAAGGTGGTAAGGAAAATCCAAGGAACTATAGACCAGTCAGCCTGACATCAGTGGTGGACAAAGTGTTGGAGGGAATCCTGAGGGATAGGATTTACATGTATTTGGAAAAGCAAGGACTGATTAGGGATAGTCAACATGGATTTGTGCGTGGGAAATGAACTTGATTGAGCTTTTTGAGTAAGTAACAAAGAGGATTGATGAGGGCAAAGTAGTGGTCGTGATCTGTGTGGGCTTCAGTAAGCTGTTCAACAAGATTCCACATGGTAGACTGGTTAGTAAGGTTAGCTCACACGGAAGAGAGGAAGAACTAGCTATTTGGATACAGAACTGGCTCAAAAGTAGAAGACAGAGGGTGGTGGTGGAGGGTTGCCTTTCAGACTGGAGGCCTGTGACCAGTGGTATGTGACAAGGATCGGTGCTGGGTCAACTGCTTTTCATCATTTACATAAATGATTTGGATGTGAGCATAGGAAGTATAGTTAGTAAGTTTGCAGATGACACCAAAATTGGAGGTGTAATGGACAGCGAAGAATGTTACCTCAGATTACAACGGGATCTTGATCAGATGGGTCAGTGGGCTGAGAAGTGGCAGATGAGAATTTAGGAGACATGCTTAGAAAGTTTGCAGATGACAGCAGAGTTGTTGGTATAGTTGACAATGAAGAAGGCTATCTAAGATGGAGTTTAATTTAGAAAACCTGAGGTGCTGAACTTTGAAAAGGCAAATCAGGGCAAGACTTATACACTTAATGGTAAGGTCCTGGGGAATGTCGCTGAACAAAGAGACCTTGGAGTGCAGGTTCAAAGCTCCTAAGTGGATTTGCAGGTGGATAGGATAGCGAAGGTGTTTGTAATGCCTGCCTTTGTTGGCAAAGCACTGAGAATAGGAGTTGGGAAGTCACATTGTGGTTGTACAGGACATTGGTTAGGCCACTTTTGGTATATTGCATGCAATTCTGGTCTCCAGAATTGGAAGGATATTGTAAAACTTGAAAGGGTTCAGAAAAGATTTACAAGGTTGTTGCCAGGACTGGAGGGTTTGAGCTATACGGGGTGTCCCTGTAGAGGTTTATAAAAGCATGAAGGGCATGGATCGGGTAAATAGACAATGTCTTTTCCCCAGGATAGGGGAAAACTAGAGGGCATAGGTTTAATATGAGAAGGGAATGACTTAAAAGGAATCTAAAGGGCAATATGTCACATGGAGTGTGGTTTAGATTAGATTTCGTACAGTATGGAAACAGGCCCTTCAGCCCAACAAGTTCACATCGACCCGCTGAAGGGTAACCCACTCAGACCTTTTCCCCAGCCCTGTGTTTATCCCTGACTAATGTATCCAGCGTTATGGGCAATTAAGCATAGCCAATTCACCTGACCTGCACATCTTTGGATTGCGGGAGGAAACCGAAGCACCCAGAGGAAACCCACGCAGACATGGGGAGAATGTGCAAACTCACACAGACATTCGCCTAAGGTGGTAATCGAACGCGGTCCCTGGTGCTGTGAGGCTGCAGTGCTAACCACTGAGCCACCGTGCTGCCCAGTTCCATACACGCATGTACGGTGCACGTATGGAATGAGCTGCCAGAGGATGGTTATATAAATAGGAAGGGTTGAGAGGGATATTGACCAAACTCTAGCAAATGGGTCTAGATTTATTTAGGATATCTGGTCTGAATGTATGAGTTGGATTGAAGGATCTGTTTTCGTGCTGTATATCTTTATGACTCTATATCAATTCAGTGACAACAATAACAGGTCAGAAGCTAGGAGTATTGTGGTGAGTAAGTCACCTCCTGACTCGCCTATGCCTGTGAAACACAATGTGAACACAGCACCACCTGCTCTGATAGTTTCAGCTTTCGAAACTCAGTCAGTCTTTTTGACATGACATTGTGTGAACTGGTAAAAGAGGTGAATGGATTTCTAGGTGCTCTATAGAAGATACTGATTGGGAAGGCAAAGAGATCAGGATTAATTTATAAAGATACTGAATACAGAGGAAGCTCGATTATCCAAATATCAAATCTTTGAATATCCAAAGGAGATTTTGAGGTCCCGATAGAAACATTACATCAAAGAGTGTTTCCAACACTGATCGCGCCTTTTGTTTACAATGATTAAAAACAAACTTGGTTTACTGAAATACTGAGAACAGTCCTGGACATCGATGAGAGCCCAGGCACTGTCTCCAAATGATTGTCTTCCCGCTCTCTCTCTCACTCTCTCTCTCTCTCCCCACACTTTCCCTGGAGTTCTACACAGGGATGTACCTAAACCACCCCTTCCTGGGTGGATGATGGGTGGAACAGAGGCAGACGGGGCGGCGTGGTTGCAGGTGCCGGGGGTGGGGGTGTTGAACTGGGCAGGGTTAGGGGGGTCACCAGGGGGCAGGGCTGGGGGGCTCAGATGATGGCGGGGTTGGACGCGGTTGGGGGGGGTGTCGGATGGGATGAGGGGGCTTGCACTCTGTGTGCTGCTGCCTCGTCTCCTGAACGGGTAGCGGACTTAGCAAGTGCTCGCTGTGTCAATCCCATTGACTTGATTGGGGCGGGTTGGGGGGGAGGGTGTGGTGGTGGGGAAGCTTCAGCAATGCTGCAGGTCCCTTACACACAAGTATGTGTCTCTGCTCAGAAACAAATCCTGAGAGAGAGAGGGAGCAAGGCAGGCAGACCGAGGAAAAAGGAAACTTCAGAGGACAGGCATTGAATCAATTAACCAAATGAAATAGTGCCCGCCCATCTCATTCAGATAATCGAGGTTTCTTTGTACACTGGCCGCACCAGTTATATTGCATTCTTCTTTACAGAAAGCATATTGGGGTCATGGAAAAGACACAGAATAAACTTGCTAATATGATGTTGGAGGTAACAGGATGTGATTAGAATGACAGTACTGAATAAATAATGTCTATTTACTGATGTAGAAAGAGTTAAGCAAAGATTCAATTGTAAAACCTAAATGCCTGGTTGGGTTGTCCAGTGGATGAATAATTCAAGCAATGAATTAGTAACAAGGGACAAAAAGATATAGATTAATTCGAGTGTTATAGTGTTCTAATGTTCCCAATACCAAGGTTAATTGGAATACACCATGACCAATAAAATATCAGTTGAATCACACTTTTTAAGAGGAATATGGCAAATACTTGAAGATAGATGTTTGATAGAGCAAAAACAGCTCTGTTATGGAACGTAATGGCCAAATGACATACTTATGCATCAAATATCTATATTATAAACATCACAGGCTTTTCCCTACTGTATTATTCACATTTTTACCCTTACGTTTTAAATCTCACGTCAAGCAAATATGCAGAATATATACTAGTCATATTATTTAACAATTAGAGACATTTATCTCTTTTCTTAAGATTCTTGTTCCTTTCCATGTTGCATTGAATAAAGTGCAACAGAATGACAAATGGAAATATCACACAGGTTGTACATTTTAATAAAAAGAGTCCATGGGACAACTGTTAGGCTATTAACAAACATGGTCTTAGTCCAAGTTCTATAACTCTCACAACAGGAGAACATCCAGTTCAATAGACGGTCTAATTACTATGTCAGTTCGTTGGTGTATTGTCTCTCCTATCTTGAGAATTTCCTACAAATAAACTGCAAAATATAGACTTTGACGTCAGCTGTGATTAGTGAAATAGAATTGTCAGAACAAGATTGGCAGGTGTAATGGTGATGATCAACTATTTCCTTTTACCCTTCTTTCTTACATTGGATAGTACCATAATATCTGAATTACGGAAATATTAAGCCTTGATTTTAATTCAGGATGACAATTAGGCAGCATCTGAGGGCTCAGATCTGCAGTCCCGATTACTCTATTAGTGTGCAGCATTGATAGGTTTTTTTCTATTTTGTGTTTTCACTCAATACCTCTATCTCCGTATTAACTAGAACATCACAGGATGAAGGGGCAGAAGAAAGCCAGTCAGCTCATTAAGTCTGCTCCACCATTCAGTGAGATCACAGCTGACTGGAAAATCTTAACTCCACTTCTCTACCTTTCCTCATAACCCTTAATTCCCTTACTGATTGAAAAGCTGTCTATCTCAGCCTGAAATATACAATCGGTGTAGAAACAGACCCTTCGGCCCTACAAGTCCACACTGACCCTCCGCAGAGTAACTCACACAGACCCATTCCTCTACCCTATTACCCTACATTTCCCCTGACTAATGCTACACATCCCTGAACACTATGGGTGATTTAGCACGGTCAATTCACCTGACCCGCACATCTTTGGACTGTGGGAGAAAACCGGAGCACCCAGAGGAAACCCACTCAGACACAGGGAGAATGTGCAAACTTCACACAAACAGTCACCCGAGGCTGGAACTGAATCCGGGTCCCTGGCACTGTGAGGCAACAGTGCTAACCACTGAGCCACTGTGCCACCCCCAATAAGCCAACTTCCACAGCCCTCTGTGGTCAAGAATTAAAAGGATTCACTACCCTCAGAGAAGAAATTCCTCATCTCATAGAAATATCTCAATAATGCCATCAGAAAAAACTTTCCTACTTTCAGCTAAGTGTTTTGTTGACCAAGGCAAAGATGAATTGATAATGATCATTAAATTTGTATCCAAACTGAACTGGGCAATTTCAAATTATGCTGGAAAGAGTACTAGCTCTAAACTAGCTCATTGAGGAAGGGCGTTTTGCTTCATGTCCCAATTCCAAATAAAGTATTTTGCTTCATTTCACACAAAAACTTTTATGCTATACATAAACTATACCTCAATAAAAGTGATGCTTGAGTTGTCCCAGCCTTGCCCTGTACTAACATTCATCATAATCCAGTTATTATTTGGGTCATACTGCTCTCGCTCCTTGCTAATGTTATTGTGTGAAATGTTCGTTTAGCAACAAAGCATCACAGGGCTAAAGAGAGAACTGACACAAATGTCATTAATTCATCTACAAGTCATTTGTCAGGCACCATAAAGTTAGTTTTCAGTTTTTTCGGACTCACCACCTCAGTTTCTCTCACCAAATAAATTTGCTGTTTCCTTCCTACTCATCAAAATTCTGTGGTTCCTCAGTGTCATTCATCAAATTCAAAACCACTGAAGTAATTATTTGTCCAACAAACCCAGAAATAAACACTATAGCCTACGGTTACTCCGATCTCATAAGTGATATTAATCAGCAGTTCTTGACCTTGTAACAAACAAGAGTGTATTTTTAATACGCCACAATTGCTCAAAAATGTGCAGTAAATGCAATCCAAATGATACAAATTAACCTTTTGCATTCAAGGCATGCTTTTTGTTCAGTTGGATGATTGGTGTTATTGACAAGTATACCCTTCCTTCTACGCAATGCAAATTTCTGTGATTAAAAAATGATTTAAAGTAACATATTTTCATTATAAATCAATTTGACGACCCCAGAATCATAATGTATGACTACATCAAGATTAAAATGAGCATTGGAGATGTATCATTAAGATATATAATTAGGTTTATAATTTAAGAGGTAAAACTAGATGTAGGTTTGCTTGCTGAGTTGGGAGGTTCATTTCCAGATGTTTCGTCACCCTACTAGGTAACATTTTCAGTGGGCCGCATGCGAAGCAGTGTACATGATTCCTGCTATCTATTTATATGAACATATAAACATATATGAACATATAAATAGAAAGCAGGAATCATGTACACTGCTTCGCCTGAGGCCCACTGACGATGTTACCTCATAGGATGACAAAACGTCTGGAAATGAACCTCTCAGCTCAGCAAGCAAACCTACATCCAGAACCTCAACCTGAGCTACAAATCTTCTCAAAACTCACTAAGGGTAAAACTAGTTAATGGCAGTTGAGCAAAAAGGTCTTGCGAAAGACAGAAGCTGAGGTGTGACCTTATAGAAGTTTATAGATCATGAGAGGCATGGAAAGGGTGAATAATCAAGGTCTTTTCCCTAGGGTAAGAGAGTCAAAAACTAGAAGGCACAGGTTTAAGGTTTGAGGGAAAAGATTTAAAAGTGACCTAAGGGGCAACTTTCTCACGCAGAGGGTGGTGAATGTATGGAATGAGCTGCCAGGGAAGTGGTGGAGGCTGGTACAATTACCCATTTAAAAGGCATCCGGATGGGTATATGAATAGGAAAGATTTTGAGGGGTATGGGCCAAATACTGGGAAATAGGATGACATTAATTTAGGATATCTCATGAGCATGGATGAGTTAGACCAAAGGATCTGTTTCCGTGCTTGACATCTCTGAGACTCTATGACTCTGCTTAATTTTTTTTAAACTTCGAAGAATATCAGACAGCATGCAAATGAAAAATTCCTTTTAACAAATTTATCAAATGCTATTTTTTTTCAACCTTAAGTGCAATTTATCTTAATTACATTAGTTAGCTCATGACAAAATTATCTCTGAATAATATCAATTGATAACGATTAATAGTATTTCACTTTGTTCCTAAGAATTGATTTGGTCAGAATTTTGCCATTTGTAAACTCATAATTGATATTACTGTACCTCTATTATATTTTGGTTGCGACTATGTAGTTCATTTCAGTTAAAAATTATTTTTATGACTTTTGAAATTCTGTTGAAATGATTAAATATAAAATTTGAATTGTCTTTGTTGACTGTTTATATGTTTGTGCATTTTCGAAGTGCCAGGCCATTGGTCTTATCATGTTTTTTATAAATGTAACTCAAGTACTAATACTCCTGCTCACTCTTATTCGTTAAATATTTTTCAATTTTATTTGACTACATTTGTTCCAATGAAGAGGACAGGAGACATGCTTATTTTTAAAAAGTACCTTTGTCTTATTATTATTCTGTCACTCAGATGGACATAATGGAAGCTGAGCACTGAGCTATCGGGGTGGGTGAGGGGAGGCCATCATTTATCCTTTAGGAGTGTTGCAGACTGGGACATTTCAAGGTCAAGGACCATGTGCTGAGGGATGCACGAAAGCTCGGGGCAGCTATTGCCAGGTGCAGTGGGAAAGGACCACTGCTTGAGGTCTTCCTCCTGAAGTTAAATGGAGGCCGTTCAGTTAGCAGATCTTCCTCATGCCTCAAATGCATGCAAATATATTCTTATACAAGGTTTGTTTGGATAGAGTCAAACTCCAATGTTTGATTGTTTCCTTCATATTCTACTGTACAGAACCGAACTGTGCTTGTGACTATGTATTTGTAAAGATATTTCTTATGAATAAAGTATATTTTTGAAATTAAAAAATTAGGAATAGGCAATCTTATGACTTATTTCACTGATGTTTTTGGGAGACTGTTATGGGCAAACGACTGCTCTGTTAATAAGTAACAGGTGTGGCTACATTTCAAAAGCTTTGAATTTGTGGTCAAAGTACTTTGGGACCTCCTGAAACCATGAGAGTGCTATATAAAAGCAATAGTTATTAAACAAATATGATTAGAAAATAATTATAATGTACTAATCACTATTAGATATAACACAGGCACATTTTTGAGAACAGGACTTGTGTTTTACTAAAACAAATATTTTGTGGAAACTTCACATCTTATATTCAGTAGGAAAATCTACTGGAATAGAAATTCAAGGAGAAAATCAACATTTACGCTGCTTGAGAGAGCTGGTTGGTTGGAAAGCGAAAATTGCTAAAGGCATTCCCATTGAGAACTAAAGTCATGCACCTATATTAAACATTCTTTTTTTCAAGTCTGAGTTCTTTCAGTGCTCTCACATTTTGCATGAGTCTAAAACTGCTGTAGTTTGCATCAGCTCAAAGTATATTCATTCATTTGGAAGTGAAACAGCCAAACTGGGGACTTTAGGTATACTTGAAATTAATTTGGAAATCATTTTGAAAAGATTGGGTTGACACTGGCTTCAGTATAACTTTAATGGACCAACTATCTATTTTAATGGACAGTTCAAGCATTTGAAACATACACTTTCTAAGCATTTTGACATGAACAAGGAACTGACTAGTTCTCAGCTTTTCAGAAATGGTAACCTGCATCAGAGTACTGAAGCATGTGTTCTATTCATACATGTAACAATTCCTTGCATACCAATTCACTTTGCAGCACAATGATGGGAGGGTGACTTGACAACAAAACCCTGCTCTGCTGTAGTACTGAATGTAGTGGTTTCACAATAACTATAACTGTATCCTTCTACTTTATGGTAATAGCAAAAACTACTTAAATAATCAGCTTGATGTCTTCAGTTAGTACTTCATGTTAAGACAAGTAAAAGTGTCTTAATGATTTCAAGTCCTTCCTATAATCATTGCTACTGCAATTAGATTTCCTGAAGGTGAAGGATAAGATTGATGAGAAACAGAACAATATTCATGTTTTGCACTCAGTGTCAGGTTGAATCTCGACTCCAACAATACACTTTAAGGATGTTTTGAGGACAGCAACATTTATTGTGCCAGTGAAACATTTCTATTTCCTATTTCAGCCACAATGTTGGCAGTAATATATTTTGGACTTTGAGTAGTATCTTCAGTCAACACCTACTCTTTTTTACTTATAAAAGAACAAATCAAAACAAGAATCCATCTATTTATACTGTTTTCAAAGGATTTCAGAAAAGTAAGGAAGTGAGGACACTATCTTTGGAGGATGCTCTTTTGCACACTTATACAACCCCCAAGAAGATGGTACCCTTCCTTTCTGTTTTCCTGCACAGAAATTAAGAGCCATCTCTTCGCCTCTGCCTCTACACTACCCAAGGTCACACAATCGGCCACCAGGTACTGCCCAAACTTACCTTGGTCCTGGGATTTATTGGGTCTTCAACCTGGGTCTGGCTGCCATCCTGGGCATTACCAAGATGGAGCTGGGGTGCTGATTAGACTGGCCAATCAGATTGGCTGGCAGTTCCAAAGGTTCGGACTTCTTCCTGCTGAGGACCAGAAGTCCCACTAACCACTAATTCAGTCTGGCTGCAGCACATGACTACTGCCCCCATTGCTCTCTGCAACCCCTGTAACCTTCTATGAGAAAGTGAGGACTGCAGATGCTGGAGCTCAGAGTCGAGAGTGTAGTGCTGGTAAAGCACAGCACGTCAGGCAGCATATGAGGAGCAGGAGAATCAACATTTCAGGCATAATCCTGAATTCAGGCTTATGCCTGAAGTGTCAACTCTTCTAAAATCAGATGCTGCCTCACCTGCTGTGCTTTTCCAGCACTACACTGTCAACCCTGTAGCTTTCTGCCCAATGAAATGGGCTGTAGTTGCTTTGTCTGTCTTCATAATTACAACCTCCCGAAACTGTTAAAGAACAAGTGAAACTCTTTGCTATCCTTTCCATTACCTTGATATCTTTGATAGAGTATGGCAATAAAACCAAACACTACATGTGACCAACTGCAGCCTAACCAATCATTTATCTTGATTTAACATTAACTTGTTGCTTTGTACTTGATGTCCGATTTATAAGTTAGGAACTAATATATTTGTCTAACATCCTTTATTAATGTCTTCTCAGACTTTTAAAGGAGTAAAAACACTGAGAAAATTACCCTTGCAGCACAATAAATCTGACAGCAAAGAGGGAAGACACAGATTCTTGGATAGGCTGAGACATTTTTCACTGAAGTTTAAGAGGTTAAGTGGGGGGGGGCTTATAGAGGTTTAGAAAATCATGAGGGCCATAGATAAGGTGAATAACGAAGGTCTTTTCCCTCGGGTAGGGGAGTTCAAAACTAGTGGATATAATTTTATATGAGAGGAAAAAGATTTAAAAAGGATACAATGAGCAACTTTTCTCCACAAACAGTGGTTCAAAAGTAGAGTGAACAGCCAGATGAAGTGATGATACACGTACAACATTTAAAAGACATTGGGATAAATACATGCATAAGAAATGTTTGGAGGGAAGTCGGCCAAATGCAGGCAAGTGGGACTAGTTTAGTTTGGGAACTAAATGGTCATAGAGTCATAGAGATGTACAGCATAGAAATAGACCCTTCGGTCCAACCCGTCCATGCCGACCAGATCTCCCAAATCAATCAAGTCCCACCTGCCAGCACCCGGCCCATATCCCTCCAAACCCTTCCTATTCATATACCCATCCAAATGCCTCTTAAATGTTGCAATTGTACCAGCCTCCACCACATCCTCTGGCAGCTCATTCCATACACATACCACCCTCTGCGTGAAAAAGTTGCCCTTTAGGTCTCTTTTATATCTTTCCCCTCTCACCCTGAACCTATGCCCTCTAGTTCTGGACTCCCCGACCCCAGGGAAAAGATTTTGTCTGTTTATCCTATCCACGCCCCTCATAATTTTGTAAACTTCTATAAGGTCACTCCTCAGCCTCCGACGCTCCAGGGAAAACAGCCCCAGCCTGTTCAGCCTCTCCCTATAGTTCAAATCCCCCAACCCTGGCAACATCCTTGTAAATCTTTTCTGAACTCTTTCAAGTTTCACAACATCTTTCCGATAGGAAGGAGACCAGAATTGCATGCAATATTCCAACAGTGGCCTAATCAATGTCCTGTACAGCCCCAACATGACCTCCCAACTCCTGTACTCAATACTCTGACCAATAAAGGAAAGCATACCAAACACCTTCTTCATTATCCTATCTACCTGCGACTCCACTTTCAAGGAGCTATGAACTGCATGGACAAGTTGGACTGAAAGGTCTGTTTCTGTGCTATGATGCTATGATTATGACTTTCTGACTTTTGTAGGACTAGAAGGAATTGGGGTTTTCCTGCAGATTCTGTAAGAATAAAATACACTACAAATTGGAACATTTTAACACCCAGCCTATTTGCCAGCACCCCCATTCTCTAGGGCCTACCTTCCTCTCAATTGGAATATACACAAAAGAAAACTGTAGATGCTGGAAATCTGAAACAAAAACAAGGTGTTAAAGAAACACAGCAGATCTGGCAGTACCTATAGACAGAAAACCAAGTTAACATCCTGTGAATACTAAACCCCAATCGAGTTCTGACGAATGGTCACCAGAC
Organism: Chiloscyllium punctatum; assembly: GCF_047496795.1. Lineage (NCBI taxonomy): Eukaryota > Metazoa > Chordata > Chondrichthyes > Orectolobiformes > Hemiscylliidae > Chiloscyllium > Chiloscyllium punctatum. Next base: position 68,595,901 of record NC_092746.1, read on the forward strand.
TTGAAACACTAACTCTGTCTTCTGTTTAAAGATGCTGCCAGACCTTCTGTGTTTCTCCAGCACTCTCTGTTTTTGGTCTTGTCAACTGGGTTTTCTCTGAGATAAGATTTCAAGTCAAAGGAGCTGAAACAGCCCATGGAGTCTGCACTGCCAATCAACGAGATCCTGCCTTTTCCCCTTAAATCTGGATTTTCTTGTTAATCTCTGTGAATCTACATTAGTTACAAATTACCATCCTGAAAATACTAGTAAGCCAATCCTCTATGCATGCAAATATATGGCAACACTGTTGGATTCCTATCAAGCAGCCCGACAGGTGGTACTTTACAAATATCTCTGGAAAGTCCAAATATATTAAACCCATTGCTTCCTCTTTATCTAGTCTACTTTTTACCTTTTGAAGAATTGGAATAAATTTGTTAGATATGACTTTCCCTTTGGGAAGCCATTCTGACTCTGCTTGATCATATAATGCATTTCTAAATGCTCTAATAGAATGTCATTTATAACAGATTGCTTAAATGACACAATCAGGAGCTATTTGGCTGCTGTGAGGAGCTAGCTTAAGGGTCTGTATCTTGCTGTTGGCCATTAAAAATGTCCTACCTTTAGATTAGACTGGATTTCCTTCTGGCCTCTGGTCAGCCAGTTGCTTTGCTGACCGTTAACCTTACGATAAAATTCACTTACTAATTTCCTTTTCACCGCCTTACTGAATTGCTGTCTCCATAAGCAAACCTTGCTGAATCATCAATAGAATAGTGAATCTCATGCCAGGGGCAGGATTTCCCTGTCTGACTCTGCTAGAAGTCATCTTATAGAATCTTTCTGTACTTGGATTTGCTGAAGAAAGACTTTTGCAATTGTTTCAATCCCTGCTGAAATTGCAGAGTACGTTTATAGATATGAAAGTTTGTGATCACAAACATTTCCTAGTTCCCTATCGAAATAGGATCCATGATTACTGCACTGGCAGAACTTTGGAGTTTGGGCTCTAAAACCTTCATGTAATAAAGCCATTTCTAACTGTTTATTCAATTAGGTATAGTTCAGAAAATTGATTTTAAGATAGTAATCACATATAACCTGCCAGCATTACTGGATATCTGGGTAGACTTTGGGTTACTACTTTTTATTAGAGAGAGGGGTTGTCTCCTGTTTCTGCAGCGAACCAGGAAGATTGAAAAGAGTTACCTAGTCATTACACTAACTTAACATAAACTGATTCTAGAAAGTTAGAATCAGTTAAATACACTAACAGTTGCTGTCCAGTATACAATTTTAATTGTCATGACACTTAAATAATCATCATCACCTTGGGTACGATCTTTGGGTCGCAAGGCTAGTATATTCGAGTCCCACCTCAGGAATGTGATGGCCACGTAGATGTATCATAACATTTCCAAACAGGTTGTTTACATAAAATAAAACCTTGGGCAAGTTATTAGATAAGGTTACAAGAGGCTGAATGCCTACAGTCATCTAGGTAACACACGTGGTAACTCTCCTGGGAGTTCAATGACTGAAAGTAGGCCAAGAAAACTGGATTGTGCAGCTAGATTTCATTTAGAAAAATGTAGCTCAAATGTACTTCACTCGCTGGATAAGATAAATTTAATTTAGTAAGTTGCAGTGCGTAAATATTTTACTAATGTCTATTTATAGGCTGGCTCTCTCTATTTATGTCACAGCACAAGCCATACCTATTCACCTGACAGTTGAGGACTTTTCCATCTTTAATAGCTAACAAGGCCAGTACTAGACAAAATGTTCTTCACTTTTTGAGAGCATTCTGCACAATTACTAAGTATGCTATATTAGAATTTAGTCTCACAAACTCACTTATGGAACACAGGACTGTTTGAACAACAACTGTAACTACACTCAAGCACTTGCTTTCTGATGAGTATCCAGCAATCAATTGCTAATTACGAGTGTGTAGATACTTTAGTTAACCAAAGAGCTAAAGCATCTCTTTAGTGCTTTTTCTGGGGATTTGAAAGCTACAAACACATACAGCTTTGTGATGTTACTGTTAAAGCACATATTGGTTGGCTTCATTTCAGATAGCATGGAACGTTTAGCACAAATAAAGAAATCATGAGGGAGTGACTTGATGGTTCAGACTGTGTTTTATTAAGGGGTGTATTCTGCATTAAAAACATTTTGAAAAACTTTATTTACAGTTCAAATATCAGGCATAATTTGTATTGAGAATAATTAGTCAATGCATAAAACAAAAAAACATTATTTGTCTTCTGTGCAAAGTCAATGCCACAAAAATGACATGCTGGCTGAAATTTTAATATCACAGTGGAGGCTTCTAAGATGAGCTGGACTGCAAGGGCAGACCCCATCCAGAGTCCAAATAGGAAGTTTCTCCTATGATCAGTGTAGATGGAGGCTGCCAGAATTTATCAATCTTGCTATATGGTAAAGACCTCACCAACTGTAGGTAACTTGCAATGGTGACTGACAGAAACTCTTAAATGACCACTCATTGACCTCTGAGTTAGAGGGCCATTCTCCATCTTCTCTGCTGCTAGTAAATTGTTGGGGCAGCAGCAAGACAATAGGCAAACCATTTCCCACTCCTCCTTGCCCAACCTTTCCCCTTCAATTTAATAGGCCACCAACATCCATCCACTATTCCCAATTCCCTACTATGGCAAAACAGTGCACCTTTATCATAATGCATCAGTGGATCATCTAACAGTTATCCTTTGTCAATACTAAATTTGATAAGTTTTCCACCACTGATCACATCCTCAGACTTTGGTCTAATTTTCAACTGATAATAATATAGGCATTTATATAACTTTACAATTTATTTCAAAGTATTACACAGAATCATGGCATCTCTACAGTGTGGAAGCAGGCCATTAGCCCATTGAGTCCAAACCGATCCTCCGCAGAGCATTGCACCCAAACCCAGCTCCCTAACCTATCCCTGTAATTCTGCATTTCCCATGGCTAACCCACCTAGCCTGCACATCCATGGACACTATGGGTGATTCAACATGGCCCATCCACTTAAACTGCATATCTCTAGACTATGGGAGGAAACTGGAGCACCAGGAGGAAACCCACACAGTTGTAGGGTGAATGTGCAAACTCCACACAGTCGCCCAAAGCTGGAATTGAACCTGGGCCTGTGGTGCTATGAGACAGCAATGCTAACCACTGCCACCATGCTGGCCCTAAATGATTAATTCATTTGGAGCACAAGCACTATAGTTATGTAATCAAACTGGAGTTTTTACCATGTTGGTAACATTGCTGTAAGAGCACAGTAAATGACTAGCAAATCTGTTTGTCTCCTCAGTACTATATGCTCGGAACATGTTGTTTAGGAGAGCAAGACACATCCCGGTCTTCTTGACTCTTCACTTGTTCAGATTAGAGTGGTGCTGGAAAAGCACAGTAGGTCAGGCAGTATCCGAGGAGCAGGAAAATTGATGTTTTAGGCAAAAGCCCTTCATCAGGAATGGAGGCAAGGAGCCTCGAGGGTGGAGAGATATCCATCTCCAAGGTGGGACAGGCCAATATTTTAATCGGTGTGCCAATATCCCGGTTCACTCCTTTTTTGGCAGCATTCAAAAGAAGAGCAGACTCAAGAAGCAACAACCATTCCTCTATTTCAGAGAAAATTACAAGTTGCTGTACTTCATCCAATCTCTGCTTCCGTTAAGCCTCATCCACTGCGAATGTTCTATGTTTATCCGGATCTTGTGCAAAGTCTTTTGGATCCTTGAGCAACCTTGAGATTGTATCACAGAGCTGCTCCTCACTGGGCATGAATAGTACAGTATGGGTGGAGTTAAGACTGAAAGGGAGAAACACATGGGTAACTGGACAGAAGTCTGAAGCTTAGCCATGTGTAGATTAGGAACACATGTGGAAAAGAATGTGAAGTGGACCTGAATAAACTGAGTAAACTGTGTGTATACCATGTGTTCAAGCATTTAGTCTTGATATGCAATGAATAGTCATAGAATTGTAGAGTCATACAGCATGAAAACAGATCATTCGGTCCAAGCAGTCCATGCCAAACATAATCCCAAACTAAACTAGTCCCATCTGCCTGCTCCTGGCCCATATCCTTCCAAACCTTTCCTATTTATGCATCCATCCAAATGCTTTTTAAACACTGTAATTGTACCCACATTCACCACTTCCTCAGGAAGTTTATTCCACATACAATTACCCTCTGTATAAAAGCATTTGCCTCTAATGACTTTTCTAAAGCTCTCTCTGCTCACCTTAAAATATGCCCCCTCATCTTGAAATTCCCTATCTTAGGGAAAAGGCAAACACCATCAATTCTATCTATACCTTTCATTATTTTGTAAAATTTTATCAGATCACCTCTCAACCTCCTATATTCCAGTGAAAGGAGTCCAGCCTATCAAGCCTTTCTTCTTAACGCAAACCTTCCAAACCCTGCAACATCCTGGCAAATTTCTTCTAAAGGAGAAAGTGAGGACTGCAGATGCTGGAGATCAGAGCTGAAAATGTGTTGCTGGAAAAGCGCAGCAGGTCAGGCAGCATCCAAGGAACAAGAGAATTGACGTTTCAGGCATTTCCTGAAGAAGGGCTGATGCCCGAGACGTCGATTCTCCTGTTCCTTGGATGCTGCCTGACCTGCTGCGCTTTTCCAGCAACACATTTTCAGCTCAAATTTCTTCTAAACCCTCATTAGCTCAATAATATCCTTCCAATAACTGGGTGACCAGAACTGGACTTAGTATTCCAGAAAGGCCTCATCAATGTCCTGTACAACCTCAATGTAATGTCCCAACTCCTGTACTCAAAGGACTCAGCAATGAAGGTGAGTGTGCCAAATGCCTTTTTAACCATTCTGTCGAGATGTGATGCAAACTTTAAAGTCTTATAAAGGAGCCCATGCCTGAAGACAATTCATGATTTTGCCTTCTCCTTGACCTACTTTTCTTAAACCCAAACTCATAAATGTGAGCATAAAACTACAGAAGGTATCTCTAACCACATTTACAGCCAATAGTCTAGGGCATGGGGAAATGTTCGTCTTAAAGTTCTATGAATGAGTACCAGGAGTCTTAAGAACAAAATAGCAAAGCTATTACTAGAGAGGGTCTCTATAATATCACAGATATCTCAGACACTTAATTCAATAATATCATGGGCTCAGCAGCATAAATCATAACAAAGAACCAGAAAAAAAAACTAACTGAGGGTTTCGCCTTTTTACGTAAAAGAAAGTTAAATGTAAAAGAAGTTTATTCAATGGTAAAAAATCCTGTGAATAGGAATAAAAGATATGAGGGCAAGTAAGCTTAAATTATGAACATACATCCGAACATACAGATCAGGAGCAGGATTCAATCATTCAGCCCCTTAAGCCTGTTCTGTCATTCAATATGATGGTAACCTCAAATCCATATTCCTGCTGACTTTGATAGCCTTTCACCCACTTGTTTAACAAGAATCTATATACCCCTTCCTTAAAAATATTGAAGGACTCACTAAAACCCCCTTTTCAGGAAGAGTTCCAAAGATTCACAACCAAAGACAAGAGAAAATGAACGGACTCATCCCTGATTTAAATAAGTGACAGTTGATTTTTAAACAATGACCCTTAGTTCCTGACTGTCCCATAAAAGGAAACAATCTGTTCATACTACCCTGTCAAGGTCCCTCAGAATCTTATATATTTCAATCAAATCACCTCCTATTCTTTAAACTGCAATGGATACAAACCTGTCCTGTCCAACCTTTCCTCAGAAGGCAGCCACTAACCCTATTAAAGATATTAATTGAGAAAATATTCCCTGAACTGCCTGAAATAAATTTATATACTTCTTTAAACAAAATGACCAATACTGCGCAAAATACTCCAGATGTAGTCTCACCAATGTCCTACATAACTGAAACATAACCTCTCTAATTTTGTGTTCACGAGGAACATTTGAAAATATGAATGGGATGAGACAAAGCCAGCATGAATTTATGAAAGACAAATCATACTAAACAACTCTAGTCGTGCTTTTTTGAGAATGTAACTGGTAGAACAGATAAGGAAGAACCAGCGGATGTGGAGCATTTGGATTTTCAGCAAGTTTTTGACAAGGTCACACGTAAGAGGTTATTCGGCAAATTAAAGCACATGGCATTGGGCGAAATATATTAGCATGGGTTGAGAATTGGTTGACAGACAGGAGGAAAAAAAGGATGGGAATAAGTAGGTCTTCTTCTGAATGGCAGGCCGTGACTAGTGGAGTAACACAAGGATTACTGCTTGGGCCCCTGCTATTCACAATATACATAAATGGTCTGGATGAGGGAACCAAATGCAGCATTCACATATTTGCTAAGGACAAAACTGAGCGGGTTTGTGAATTATGAGGAGGATGCAAGGCACCAAGGTGATTTAGACAAGTTGAGTGAGTGGGCAAACACATTACAGATGAAGTACAAAGTAAACAAATGTTAAGTTATACACCTTGGTGTGAAAAACTGAAAGGCAGAATATTATTTAGATGGTAATATATTGGAAAATATGGGTATACAAGGGGATTTGAACATCCTTGTGCACCACTCAATGAAAGTAGGTAGGCAGGTGTAGCAAACTATTAGGAAGGCAAATGGTACATTTGCCTTCATTGCCTGTTAACTTAGAGTCATAGAGTCATAGAGATGTACAGCATGGAAACAGACCCTTCGGTCCAACATGTCCATGCCAACCAGATATCTCTACCCAATCTAGTCCCACCAGCCAGCACCCGGCCCATATCCCTCCAAACCCTTTCTATTCATATACCCATCCAAATGCCCCTTAAATGTTGCAATTGTACCAGTGTCCACCACATCCTCTGGCAGCTCATTCCATGTACATACCACCCTCTGTGTGAAAAAGTTGCCCCTTTCTTCTTGGGTTATTCCCTAACAGTAAAATGTTAATAGTCTACAGATGTTTTTAAAAAATATTTTCATCTAATATCAATATTTTACTTCATGAAGAGGTAATTAATTTTTCACAAACCCAATCTTTTTCAGGACATATGGATTCTTACTTTACATACTCAAATCTGATTACAGATTTCTGTTTGGAGCCTGATGACCAGGCTGGAAGAATCTACAATGTACTGGCTATTAGCTGGAGAGTATTATCTTGGCTTTCTGTGATATATGCAAACTGGATAGCTATTGTCCTCAGGCAGGCTGCCAGGGCAGAGCTTCTTTAATGGATGAATTTAAATTTTATATGCTGAAATAAAACTAAAATGGCACTGTGACAACTAATATTATGCTCCAGTATTTTCTCATGCAAAAAAACAGGATTATAAATAGGTATTTTTAGAGAGTTTGCAAAAAAGTATGCAGTTTAAGATGAAAATTGCCAGAGAAATTTGAAAATATAAGAATACATAGCTGAAGAGAAGAGCAGAATTTTATACTCTTCCTGTCTGAAGCTACTAGGTGAACGAGTAAAATCCAGCAGGTGCAGTGACCATTGTGCAGCTGCCCGCTCACTCCCAACCTGTCCTCTATTTAATAGGGAGCAGTGCTACATTCCTGCCCTTGGGCCCACTGAGATATTTAAATATCCAATTAGTGATTACAAGGTGGACCTCATTTGGAATTTCCCTATCCCCATTGGGGTCAACAATTCCAATGTCATACAAGTCCATTTAACTCCCATCAGCCCACCCTGGCTTTTCAAACCTGGTCCTCCACGTCCCCTTCACTGGAGCCTTCAGCCAAGTCCTGTAGATACCATGGACTGAACTTCAATCCAGCCTCCGTCAGCTCCTCTCCTTTGTGGACTGACTGTAGTTTCAGCAGTGCCCACCACTTGCACCCAGTGCTGCTGAGATGACAGAGTTGCCAGCTATTTAATTAGCCAGTACTTCTCAAAGGAGAAAGTGAGGACTGCAAATGCTGGAGATCAGAGCTGAAAATGTGTTGCTGGAAAAGCGCAGCACGTCAGGCAGCATCCAAGGAGCAGGAGAATCGACGTTTCGGGCATAAGCCCTTCTTCAGGAATGAGAAAAATGTGCCAAGCAGGCTAAGATAAAAGGTAGGGAGGAGGGACTTGGGAGAGGGGCGTTGGAAACGCAATAGGTGGAAGGTGGTTAAGGTGAGGATGTTAGGCCGGAGTGGGGGTGGGGGGTGGAGAGGTCAGGAAGAAGATTGCAGGTTACCTCATTCCTGAAGAAGGGCTCATGCTCGAAATGTCGATTCTCCAGCAACACATTTTCAGTACTTCTCTAAAGCAGGACTTCTTCCCCAGATTGAGGTAGAACTCTTAACCTAATAATCTGCTGGGGGTGGGGAATGTTGACTCTTCAGGTGTGAGGTACAAATCTTCCCACGCAAAAATCTTGCCTATGTGGGCAAATTTTTTTCCCAGTGCCTTTAGACCCTACATAAAAGTAAAAAGCTAATTTTGTTGCGATACTTGCACTGACCATCAGCAATTACAAACAGTTCTTTTCAATGAGGAGAAAATATTGCAAAGTATCTCATTTCCATGAAATTAGAACAAATGAAGTAAAAATGATAACACTAAAAATTCAGGTGTCTGCTACCTATTCATATTCTGCAGCAACTTTGGTACAGAATTTGCAAACATATAAATGGTAAGGATATTAGCATTCATCATTATAATGAAGAAAAATTTGATGTGCATGTGCAACCTCTAGACTTTGCACATGCACATTTCCACATGGTAATCTGGAGCTGTCAAACAGAGACACCTCACTCCTCCACAGACTGTGTGGCAACAGTTTTAACCAACAGACTTAGCACTGAAATCAATGCAAAGGTTGAGTTGGGATCATTGCTTACTAGTTCCCCACTAAAACCACAAAAATGTAACAACAGGTACACTCAGATGTCAATGAGTACCAAAGAAGCCTTTTCAACACCAGCACATTTAACTTTACAAGTCTGGACTTCTAGTCCATCAAACGTTAAAAATTTCCAACGCATTTTTAAAAATAGCTTGTTTTGTCGATGTCTACCTCTTTTTCATCTCTTTCCTAACTCCATCTTTCTACCTAACCGTTATTCCTCTTTCTGCATGGGTAAATTCTGGTTTATTTTTCTTCCTGGTTTGAATTCTGCACATCAATCTAATAAACAGCTGCAGAGTTGAGACAGAAGGCAATTTCCCAACACCAGCTTGCATGCAAATCTTCTGACATGGTCCCAACCCAGGCCATTTTCATTTCAAGAGGATCAAGATGGTAACAGCTACATATCATCCAGCAGTGGTAGTCTATTAGGCCAATTAAGTGGTCTTTCAAGACTACTCTGCAACTATGACTGGATTTGGAGATGCTGGTGTTGGACTGGGGGTGTACAAAGTTAAAAATCACACAACACCAGGTTCTAGCCCAACAGGTTTAATTGGAAGCACTAGCTTTCGGAGCTAGTTGTGTGGAAGGTGGCACAACCACCTGATGAAGGAGCGGCACTCCGAAAGCTAGTGCTTCCAATTAAACCTGTTGGGCTATGACTGGAATATTCCAATGGGCATTTGGCTCTCTCCCTACTGAGACCAATTCACAGCCAAGGAATGGAGTTGGCATCAGGTGGTTGGCACAATGTACCATGACGTCAGGACAGGACACTGGGGTCATGACCCTAGTACAAAAATCCAGCCCTGAGGACTCTTCAATCTGATTGATTAAAGATTCATGCTCTTCCTTGCCTTGTTCACAGGTATTATATATGTCCCATAGATTAAACATCAAAGACAGGAGTTTGTGTTTTGGTTTTGAACCAAAGGTTGTGAAAATCAAATGCAGCGCTGGGAGCAACCTGACATGGATTTTGGTTTGTACTCTTGAAACTGGATGTCCAATAAGAGGTCCTCCAGGACTGAAAGAATTGATGCCTACCATTACAGGTAAGGGAGCATTGGAACAGCCTTCATTGTGAGGTAACCCTTCTGCACTTTTAAAATCTTTGGATGATGGGTCACCAACGTGCAGGGGAATTCCAGTCAGCCTTTGATCAATGGTCTTAATAGATCTTGTATTTGCCTTCACTAGATATCCACTGTTTGTAGCAGGGTAGATCTTCCAACACTGATCAAGTTTTCCCAAAAATGGTTTGGGAATGGTAAATGTTTCAGAGATGAGAAACTAGCAAACCAGTTGGATATGTGGAATTAAGCAGCCACCAGCAAATTGAGCAAGATTCCTGCCCTAAATTTGACGAAGTCTGTGCTCAAAAACCCATGAAAATGTTGTGGGCAGCTTTCAGTGATTTGAATATGTGAACCAGTCCTTTATCACTGATCTCACAACTTAGGCCATTAGTACTTGTCTGCTCTGCATTCACAGCCCAGAAAGCACATTTTGGTCCCATGACCACTATGAAAATCATACAAGGGACACAACTGATGGCTGCCTGTAACCTTTTGTAAGTTCGGACAATGTGGAAGAAGACGGGATAAACTCATTTCAGTATATGCATTCAGTGTATTTGTTTCAAAAAATTAAGAACACTGGGCTACTTCACTGTTCTGAGAATTTTGCTGGAGATTTTAAAAAATGTGGTCAGTGTCCAGATAAGTTATGTTTAAAAGACATGCCGTTCATTCATGCAAGGTAAAAAAAGATATGAGCTTGCCTTCTACTGAGAAAGAAATACGTAATTCATTTACCACGCATCGACAAATAAAAAAAAACGGGGAAGATAAATAGGGCAAAATTATGCACAAATGAAATGCTGTATATGTAAATCATAATGGCCTACAAAAAGACAAATAAATAGATCCCTTCTGCAAGGGACCCAGGTGTTGAAGGTAAATAACTTCAGATTTGAAGTTTGGTCAATATCTTAATGGATTCTAAAGTTAGGTGTGATAAATAAGTAATTCCAGGGGATGGTTAGAATACAAATGGTGTGAGATTAAAAAAACACCAGTTTTCTTATTATTTTATGCTTAAGGAACTGGGACCTGTCTACAGTGGGCTTGAGATAAATACCTACTCCTGTTTTTAATGAGGAGCATTATAAAACTAAGTGCATCAGCCTCAGTGTCTGGCTTAAGTGTATTTTTTAAAAGCTAGAACTTTAATTGCACAGGAAAATGCGTGCACCTGCAGAGAGATAGTTAATTAGCTGACAATAATTCTATCATTTTTAAACCAATATTATCAAGGTAATGTTACAGTAGATTTAAAATTAGATGAATATGCATCAAACTAAAAAAAAGCTTAATTTTTTTTCAGGGGAATGTGAGGAGGTTCAAATCTAATAACTCAAACATCTGTATTTTAAAATAAAAATGCAATCCAGATTTTAGAAAGCTAAAAGCAATATTTCATGACATCACAGATATAATTTTTCAAGCACAGTTCCTAAAAATTTCGTAATAACTATCTATCTGTTAAAATTAATAAGTTGCCTTTAGAAACAGAACATTTATTACAATGGAGCTATACATAAAATTAACATGTCCCAAAGGTATGCTCTACAAACTATGATTTTAAAATTTTCAGATATCACAATCTTTCAGGCTTTGAATTCTTACTGGATTATCAAATCCTAGATTTTCATGTCTTTAATGTTGAGGGCAATTTACTGTAGTTAGAGAAAAGTATTGTGATTCTGAATGTTTCCACAGAATTCTAAAATGTCGATCACATTACATATGAGCCAAAATCATATGAGCCACCTACAAATGTTTGATTAAGAGTTGATTTATAAGCTCCACTGGGCCTCAGTTAATTTTTTATATCCTGAAAGCTAGCACTTCAATGAAATAATATTTATAGAGACCTGTATTTCTCTTGTGTAATTTTAACATGCACCTTGGGGAATACAGCAGGACCTGAAAAGACATGACTATTCATGTCACTGAATATTTCCTTCTTGTGCTTGCTGTCATGTGGCATTGATAAAGAAGCAATATACAAAATTATGTATTTTTAAAAATAGAAAACTCCCAGCATTTTGGAAATGGAACCCAATTTTCACAGGACAAAATTACATGATTTAAAAAATGAGACAAACACAGGACTAGCAGATCATCACGAAATGGGCAAGCTGAAATAAATTTATAATGTTCTGAACTAGATCGACTTTGATCTGTTCACATGTGAAGCAGAATTTACATAAATCTGATTTGTTCAGATTTAGGTGACAACCACCAGCCTTTTCACATATGTGCTATCATGGCCAAAATCTGAAGTTATGTGCCTGTCAACTGGATTGTTATAAAAATTTGAAAACAAGTTATGTCTTAGATACACCTTGCACCCTTCCAGAATGAATCCAAATCTACATTTGGATTCAACTGGCTTTGCTCCCCTTACTTCACAGTATGTGATTTATTGCAGCACTACTGAAAATAGTGAAATTGAGGACGATTGATTTTTTTAACAGTATGCTTAAATTGTTTAATCCTTTCCAAGCTGCAAAGTTAACTCTGAATTTCATCCAGGTTATTTGAGAGAAGGCACCAACAAGATCTTCTGTTTCTTAAATCCGTTAGGGATAAGAATTGCTGTTTAGGAATAGAAAAAGGCAACTTTCATACTCATGAAGCTGTGAGCTATTAGCAATAGGAAATAGAATATTTTCTAGTCTAGGCACAGAGGTGTCATCATCAAGAATTCCCTGGTCAGGTGTAGAACACACAGGTGCAAAAATGCCGACAGGCTGTAGCAATAAAGAAACTTAGCTTATAAAGGCTTTTAAAAATTGAACTGGATGTTAATGAAATATGCATAAATTGTCTTTGTCTTCTTTTATGCGGTATGGTTCCAAAGAGAGCCATGGCTCCTGACAGGGTATAAAGCAACTCCTCAGATATGTGACAAAACATTTGCAAAGCTTATGTAATATCCTATGATGATTTGCCATCCCAATATTTATATACCAGTTACATAATCTATCCCAGCATTGGATTGAAAATCTTTGCCTCAATTTACAGAGTCCACTGAGAGCTTCTGATCTACTTTTCACTTGGTTAGTGTTAATAGAGCCTAAGGATAGGCCAACTCTGAATCTAGTTCCAGGTAAGACTCTGCCCACCTCATATTCTGTATGCTTTTGCCAGTTTGTCAGTCTCCATAATGCAGTTGAGTAAAAACATGGTGCCTTTGTCTCAAGTGACAATTTTTACCCAATGATCTCCTTTGCATGTACTTACAGTCATGTCAGATAATTTAAATTTTCTTGCTTTGAGAAAGCTACCAAATCAGTCATCATGATTCCTGAAATAAAGAAAAATTGAATGTATTGATTTAATGGGATGCAAGGCAAAGAGGGGAGCAGTTCCTTCCCTTGACTGTTAGTGTGTGTGCTGTGGTTTCAGACAGCAGTAAAGTGGAATCTTAGACATGACACCAGTGAGTGGAGTTAGTTCTCACAGAAGTAACAATAAGGCAGGGCCATGATCCCAGTGCTGTAAAGACCGCAAGAGAAATTATACCAAAAACTGGCTAAGTGTCAACTTTGGAGGAGTTGCATGAAGGGCTTCGCTCTGTGAGCTCTAGTGAGTTATTTGATTCAATTCTCTGGTGCTCACCCCAATATGTGTACACCATCCTTCTGTGGCATCACGTTCATGCCATTGGGCGCACACCACGGTGGGAATATTTGCCACGGCTAGAACTATCCAGGAATTTGGCTGTACTGGCCACAGTTAAAAGCCATCTATGTATCAAGTTAATCACTGCCAAGCACAGCTAGCTTTTCACAGTGCATTTAATGGGATGGAAAAAACAGAATACCTTCTGAGGACACATATGTGGTAGAGGCAACACTTTGCTACAAACAGGAGCTCACATTCGTAAATGTATTGCTATTTTATATCAGCACCTATCTGACTGATTGTCATTGTAACTGCAGCGACAAGAATCATACTGCATCACCTACCCGTCCTCAACATCATACCATCTTAGAACCCTGTCCAAGGGAGTGCTACACTTTCCCTAAGGCCCAGTGTAACATTACATCTTGTCAGTATTTCAATGTGGGAGCAATACATATTGGAAAGCCTTCAAACAGTTGAAAACATTAACATGCAAAAGCAAAGAAAATAAACAAGAAAATAACTGTATTTGTTATTGGGAACGGGGCCACTTGCCTTTTGATCAACAACATATTTACAATCAATGAACAATCTACTACACCAAGCTCACATTTATTGGAACCTAGTATCAATTGCTTCCAGTCCGGCACAGATTGCCCAATATTGCACTGCTCTGTCGTGCAGAAGGTGATGTCCCTCCTGAACAATGTCCTCTTCTTCCTCGTTGGAGGACTGCTGTAGCCTTCCCAGCTCCTCAGCCTTCATTACATCCCCATTATGCCTGCTCAGGTTGTGCAGAACACAGCCATTAAGTATGGAGTATACACTGTCTGAACGCCACTGTAAAGTCTCCACAGACTTATCCAAGCATCAGAAATTCCTCTTCAGGCTTTTCTCTGCTCCATGATAGCCCTGGTGCAAGCATGAACTGCACTGTACTTATGCTCAACCTCAGGGGGTTGCATAATGAACTTGTCAGTCATGGTCGCAGAGAGTTGCCATTGACTCCCAGTAAGGTATCAAACCCTTGTAATGAAACAAGAAAATGAAAGTTCTCAAGGATCCATGCATTGGAGCAGCTTCTAAGGTACCTGCTATAGATGTCTCAAATGTGACATCACTGATCACAGATGACTTGTATACTGACGGAATGAAACACTTCTCAGTTGAAGAAGTCAGCTGCAATATGACACTGTACTCTCAATGTGATATGTGCCATGCCATGCAACTGAGGGAATCACTCATGTTAACAAAGCCTACAGTTCAGTCTACATCATTGTGGGGAAACAAAACAAAGTGGTGTGATCTGGAAAAAATAGCATTGCTAAAAGCCTTGATAAACTTGTGGCTTGAGGACTGAGAGATCCCTTACAGGCCTCCATTGGAGAACTGATAGCTACTAGTTACATAATAAAATTAATGTAGCTGTCACTTTGACAGGATAGCCATCCAATCCTTCAAGCCACAAGTCATGGTCCAGCAGATGACATAGTTCTGTGACAGTGTCCCGAGGCATCCTCACTCTGCAATGGATTGCATTCATCTGAAGGAAATGATGCCAAGGACGAATGACTCCAGGCTTTCTGTACCTTCCCCATATCCTGATGGGTCCTCCAATCATTTATTCAATGCAGAAATTGTTTGGCCACTGGATATTATTGCTGTTTCTGGGCTTGCTGGTGCATCTGTTTCACCAGAACTTCTCTGCACATTTGAATCTTCAGCTGCAATCTCTTCATATCCACTTGGTCCTGGATTTGCTGGCACGTTTGTCCTGAGTCTTTATTGCACTGCTACCACAATGAAAATGAGCCATGCTATGGCTATTGGAGCATTGGATATGGCTCCAATGCACCTGTGTGGAGAATATCAGAAATAGAACAGGTACTTTGTAACATAAGCAGGGAGCATTCGCATCATATGCAAATGACAGTTTGGCATTGTCCTCCAGGCAGGTGCACACGGAGACGTCGACAAGGATGGATCTTCATCATAGTGGGTTTTAGTGCGATATATGCACAGCAAAGTCTTGCACTACAAATATTGTAGGACATGGTAAGTGCCATAGGACAACTGAAATCTTGACCCTCCCCATTCCCATATCACTAAAGAAAGTCAGCAATGCATATGAGAACATGTCGTCAAATACATACAGTTCAAGATGAGAAGAGTTCAGTTCTGTGACCTCGTGAAGGCTATGAGACCTTGAATTGTTTTGGCAAATTGTGGCCCACTAGTGATACTTTTAAGGTTGTCAGTGATTATTTCTACTTCACAGTGACCACGGTAATAGTCAATGTTTCTTGTGATCTGGATTTGTATCCCATATAGTGAGACACTTCATGCATATCCTATGCAGGTTACTACAGATGCATTCAACGTGTACTGTGAACTGCCAGATTGATACATTTGCTCTTGAAGGGCCTCACATTGCTCATTCATAAGCCTGCATACTCAGACACAAAACAAACTATTACTCCACCCACTGCAAGTGTTGTAGCAGTCATCTTCCATTCCCATTGTGCATTTGCAATTCAGATGAAGATGAAACACAACACCAGCTGTTCTTCAGAAACAGTCATAGGCTCAGCCTGGTAACCTGGCACCCCATTCCCCCAAATCTTCATGTTCCTTACTTTTTTGCACTCCTTATTGATCCCATTAGTTTTGGCCTTCCAAATGTTCCCATCCAACTCTTTCATTTGCAACATCATCTCTCTACACTACCCCAAGCCCCAGCCCTACATTTTAGCCATGCCAACCAGAATGCTGCACTGTGCCCAAGTTGAAGCTAGGGTGGTGGTGACCATCAATGAGACCTCTCCTGCAATAACTCATGTTCAACAACACCTTCTTCACTATTCTATCTAGCTGCAACTCCACTTTCAAGGAACTATGAACCTGCACCCCGAGGTCCCTTTGTTCAGCAACACTCCCCAGGGCCCCACCATTAAGTGCAAATGTCCTGTCCTGATTTACCATACCAAAATGCAACACCTCATATTTATCTAAAGTAAACTCCATCTGCCACTCCTCAGTCTATTGGCTCATCTGATCAAGGTGCTGTCATACTCTGAGATAACCTTCTTCACTGTCCACTATACTGTGAATTTTGGTGTCACCTGCAAACTTACTAACCATTTCTCCTTTATTGACATCCAAATCATTTATATAAATGATGAAAAGCAGTGGACTGAGCACCAAACCTTATGGCACACCACTGGGTCACAGGCATCCAGAGGGTCTCCTACCTTCAAACCAATTTTGTATCCAATTAGCTAGCACCCCCGGATCCCATGAGATCTAACCTTGCTAACCAGTCTACCATGTGGAACCTTGTTGAATGTCTTTCTGAAGTTACATAGGCAGCATCTACTGAGGTACCAAAGCATAAAAAGGAAATACAATGTAAGGGAAGCTAGATATACTCTGCGCATCCAAGTAGGCACAAAGTGCTAAGAACAGAAGTGAAAGACCCTGAGATTCACCTTGTTCCAATACATGAGATGGGAACTTTTTCTTGCGCACAAAGTGGCCTAGCAGTAGTATTGCAACAAAAGGTGTGCTCCAAAGAGTAACATTAAAGTGGAGAACTGTATTCCAGATTAGTCCAAAATATGCCACGACAATGCAGCGAAGTTGGTGTGGGTTTGATAGCAAAAAGGATCAGAGATGTCACTGGTCACTGCCAAAGGAAAGGAACATGATTTATTAAGAATTGCTGTCCAAGGTGAAAGCCCAGAGGAATGAGTGGTAAGCTGGAGCTGTCAGGTACCCACTCAGATTTCCAGGTCAGAAATTATCAATGTTTCTCTTTGCTGCATAGGAGCAGAGGAAATTACACATAAATGAGGTGAGATTAGGTAATGAGTTGTAAATGCATGCAGTTCGGCCTCTTGTCAATCAATAACATGATTTTCATCTCATCTTTCAAATGCTGGGAGTAAGATCAGACTTTGTTTCTCAATGGTGTTAATCATATTTTTCCAATCTCATCATGTTTTCCAAACACTGTTTATATTGTTCAGGTCACTAGGAAAATTCACCCTGCGATTCAGGGCAAATCTCACAGTTAACTTAGCTCACAGTATTAGAATAGAGGGTGAAGAGCATTAATTTTCTCCAGAAGGTAAAAGGGTTTGTTAGGAACAAGTATGCCCTTGACTAGTACTGAATTATCCTTAAGACTATCTTAACTAGCAATACGGTGATCACCGTTTTTTTTAAACTGACACTGTTTAGGAACAACATCTTTAGGTACCAGCACAGTAAAAAAAAGGACAGATCAAAGCACTAATGCATGTAGTGCAGTGTAAAGATTGCATCAAAAGAAAAAAAATGGCCGTTTTAAAATACAGGAATATTACAGGTGCAGATAAGATGCCCTGAAATTGTTGTTGAGCTATATGGCTGGGATAATCGACAGTAAACTCCCATTGCATTTAATCTGTGGATCAAACGGTGGATGGAATAAGGAGAAAATGTTTCACTACACTACAAAAGCATCAACTAGCTTGTTGAATTTATTAAACTGTCCAAAAAATGTAAGCAAGGTGAAATTTACTTTCAAAGGTTTTTTTAAAGACGTTTTCAGATATTAACATAATTTTTAACAAAAAAATAGTAAGATCCCTTTCCTTTTCATAACCAGCTTTGGATGGTTAGCAAAACATATTGTGAAGCTGGTAATATGGATTTTGACTCAGTGGACTGGATTTGATGGCCATGACTCAGTCAGGTCGCCGTGCACTCCACCCCTCAACCACCAGTCTCAGACTATAACTACTGAGTTCACTAAAAACACACTCAACTGCAACTGTTTTGCCATCCACTGCATTTTTTGGGCATCACACATGAAAAAGATTGGGAACACTTTCCCTCAGGTATAATGAGGCAGCAGAAAGGTGGAAGGGCAAACCTGTAGATAAGAGCATGGTAGCTTACATCAGCAGATTCTGTGGGTGAAGGAGGCAGTGCCTGAATATTTTTCTTCTAACTCATTTCTTAATGGAACTGACTATCAGCAAAGTAATAAACATTGAGAGAGTAGGGGACCTTCAAACGTATAGCCATGATCAGCTTCCCATTTACGGAAAGTCCCCACTGCTGCATGAATCCTGATTGGGATCAAAGCAATACTTTGCCCTCTAATTGGCAGTCTTCCCACTGGACAGCCACCATCTAACAATGCTTGCGGGCTTGTGCATTATCCCTTTTCGCTTCATCTCCCTCAACCCAATAATGATATAAAGGTTAAATATTGTACATTCAATTCATACTGTAAAGCATTGAGCAATTCCCACCTACTTCGGGAATTTTTCAAGCCTGCACTCAAACAGAAACTGCTGAGTTACTCTGTACATGCTGGATGTGATTTCCCTTCCTGACCCTCACCCTCTGGAGGAATCAGTCTCAGTCCCCAATATTCACAAGACAGACCAGTAACCAGCTGAAGGGTTCTCTGGGGTCACCCCACTCTGGTGAGTCTTGCCAATCTGGAACAGAAATGTGAAAGTGACGCTATGACAGTACTGAAATTTTCATTTTTCCAAGCTCTGTTCCCACTGCTGGCAGAAACTGTAAAGTCCTATCATTTGATGTTCTTGCCAATTTATCCATGTATATTGATTTTAAAAATCCTACCACTTGATTTTCTTGCCAATTTATGCATATATATTAATTTAAATAATTTAATTATTTTATTTTATTTCAATTCATACAGAATGTTGTAATTATGCATTAATATAATGAAATAAAACACCCACAAATGTTTTATATTGGGTGTAAAATAATCACAGTTGTAGGTTATATTGTGTCAAACAAAATGACATTCTTTGAAAGGATTAAATGAAAAAAGCCACATTAAGTGTTGAAATTTCGAATAAGAATTATATGTGAATCTCATACAAAGACAGAAAAAGAGCTTCGACAATACTTAGTTGTCCTTTTCTTGGCAAACGGATTGAGAAATATCACCACAAAGTAACATCTGAATTTAAAATTCAAAGTAATTTAGTGATAGTATATTATCGTAGAATCTTTCAGTTTTGTTTTTAAACTATAGCGGTATCCATTAATTTTAAATGAACTAACACAGGTTTTTACAATTTGAAAGCAAGTATGCAATAAGCTGCATTTGCAATAAATATATTTAAGATTTTAATAAATTCAAAGTCAATTATAAACCTATCCTTCATAAAACAACTAATGTAGTAATGCATTAGAACCTTATTTTGACTTTCAGTATCTCTGAGCATGTGTGGGCACATTCACTTTAGTGTGGCTCACTTGTCTGGGGGCGAGGTTTCTCTTTCATGTAATACACCTTCAGATACACAAGAAAAGAAAGTTACGACTCAGATGCATTCCCCACAAAGCCCACACAGTTTAGACTTGGGATTTCTATCATTACAGATGTACCTTGCATAATTGAGGACAACTATGAGTTTCTTTAGCACTTAGAATGGTTAAGATTCCTTTTGCTAATTTTCTTCAAAAATATACCTGATTTTGAAATTGTTTATCAGTGTTTTCAAATTAGCTGCCAGACACCTAGCCCTAGGACACCTTTGTTCCCAATCCATCCAAGGGTCTCCAGTCTGAAATGACTCTAAGCATCTTAGCATAACATTTTCTTTATTACTGTTCTCAGGAAGCTTTGAGCTCTGACGTTACCTAATTTCAAGTATTCACAGCTCGACAGCCAGGCCAGTGCAAAGTAGTTTCAGAATTCATCATTGCAGGTATAGCACAAATACAGTCTTCTTCAAGATTCAGGGCTTGACTGAATACTGAAAGAAGTGAAATTCGGGTGTTGACATCCGCCTTGTATTACATAAATTCGGGTGTTGCCAAGAAACCAAAACGACATCACACAAATGTTAAATTTGTGGTGCAAATGCATTGCAGTGGATAAAGCAGGACATTTTACCTCCTCTTTTAATTAGATCTGTTCATGTACATTTATGTTTTAAAAGTGTTATCTCACAAACTTCCTGAGAGTGTGAGCTGATAATGGTGCAGTGAGGGCAACCTAACAGCTGGGACCTTGGTAAACACAGCGAAAAGCAGTGCATTTCTTTCACCAATGAAATTAATGCACTGACAAATAAACAGAGCTAGGGCTGAGAAGGAGGGGGAATTAGAATGGTTGAACTCAATATGCAATGAGGTACTCAAAGACAAATGAAGAGACAGAATGTAAGATTGGATTAAGAAAGAAAAAAAAGTCAGAAAAAATAAAGTTACCAGACTTAGCTTTCTGTGGTGGGTTTAACGTGCAACTAATGTGTGATTAATGTGCAAATTCAAAAAATTCATGAAATCACAAAGTGATTAAAGGTGATCATAGTGTTTTTGCAAAGCCAACAGTAGTGCAGCAAATCTGGCAAGCAACTTTTGGTAATTCCTTCCTATAGCTTTTGGGACAGTTTGCATATTAACAGCAGTATGCGTCATTCAGGGGGAGTTACCTTTCAAGTCAAATGGGACCTAAAGTTGTTAATAGCTTGCATTTCAGCAGTGCCTTCATGTAAAAAATGCACCAAAGCAATTTACTAAAAAGTAAAATGGTAAAGAAATAAGTGCCCTACCATGGAGGGAGAATTAGACTGAAAACAATCGTATTTCTCACATTCTTTATATTTTTGTAAAATTATTTTGTGACCAACAACTGGTGAGTGAAGATTGGTCTATTTATGGAGGAAGGATTATTGGAATGCTCCACTGCAGGGGAAAAGGCTCTCTTAATAAAATGAGTAACAATCATATTGGAATGATTATCCAAGCTCATACTCTTCTGAAAGAAGACTGTCGAATTCCTGCATTCTCCAAAATAAGAACAATTTCATGCTGATATCTCAATGAATCTCTCCAAGATGCAGCAGGTTGCATCAGGAAGAATGTTCACATTTTGACTCACTTTGAAATCCCCAATTAAGCATGTCTAGCCAGTACTTCTTATTTTAAACTGCTCTAATTCTCCAAGATCAAGGAAAATCTCTGATGCTGTAGGCCATAGGATTGACTGAGAGCATTCTTATATCCACCTGCACATAGCTGATAACACTGAACAGCCTGGGAAAGTGAGCAATCAAGTAAAATTGTTGCTCTTTCTCTATTTCCCTGCATGCAACGGAAAGGGGTACAGATCCCAATATTTGATAGTCTCTAACTAAATATGGAGAAAGTGAGGGCTGCAGATGCTGGAGCTCAGAGTCAAGAGTGTGATGCTGAAAAAGCACAGCCAAAATGTCCGATTCTCCTGCTCCTCAGATGCTGCCTGACCTGCTGTGCGTTTCCAGTTCTACACTCTCGACTCTAACTAAACATGGGTGGATACAGTAACCTGTACAAAATAACTTACTGGTGACTTATGTGACAAGATTGTTGTTTCACTTTCATTGCCATGGTAAAGTAGTTAAATTGGTTTTCAATATTAGACCACAAATTTCTGACAGCCTACATCTGCACTATATCTTCTGACAAACCTAGATATCATATTTAAACTATTTCCCTTCGAAATAGTGACCTCCTATCTGTTCAGCCTTTCTTTGCTCCAATGTGATAACTACAATGTTTGTAGCCTTCCTCAGGTTGGGGAGATTAGACCTGCTTTATATAATTCCAATCGAGTATATAGAACAAACAATTTGGAATTTATCGTGTCTATAAATTCACTTCAGCTTTCCTATCCTCCCAATAGTAGGCTAATTAGTAGCATTTACTTCAATTGTGTGAAATTTTATTATAGGAAATTGTGAACCACAATAAATACTGTTTGAATCCAACTTAATGTCTAGGCTCTGATAAGCTAGTGTTAAAATTACTGCCAGACTGGGAATTACCCCATTAAATCCGATAGTCAGTATCTAATTGGACTTAGCAGAAACCAATTTTGGAGAAATAAGGAAAAAAGTACCATTTGACTAATTTTCCAAATTAGAGAACAAATAAAATTCAGAGAACAAAAGAAAACAAATTTTCTGACAAGCACTTACGATGTCGTTGACAGTTCACAAGTTGCACTGCAATTTTTGAAAGAACTATAGTGTTTATGCATGTGCAAATTTACAAAATTCCAGTGTAAAATCTTTGGTGGCAAGTCATCAGAGTAGAGAACAAAGACAATTCTCCATTAGTCATATTCTATGAATAATCAAATTTACCCAATAGAAAGGGTGCTGAAAGTATACTTCACAAACTCAAAGGGTTAACTAAAGTCATCAGTATTTATTCTATCCAAGAATTTTAAAAGATAAATGTAACATAAAAAAAGGAGGAAGGAAAACAGTAGCATAGAAAGCAAAAGTAATAAAACTTATAAAAATACAGGAAATACAATTATTTGGAACATGTGGTTTGCATTTCTGAAAAATGAACAAGCTGTTTGTGGTTAAACTGTCTAATCGGCTGTTATCAACCCTACTCTGCTTTCGAGATCATAATTTACTGGATATTTCAGCTACTGTGGCACATTAACTACAGAGGAAAGGGAAAGCTTATCTTTAGGAATAATATTTCCAGTGCTGCTGTACTCACAGTACATCTGGTTCTTCTGTTAGCGGCAGTTAAATTGAAATATTTCACAGTATGTGTCAGAAACATGCATAATGGTAATTATGACAGATCTGATTAAACCCGAGTGCCACCAGCTCCCTGGTTGACTTGGGTTGTGCAGGTGTGACCTTCTGAGTCTGCGTGTGTAAATAAAATTAATTACAAGAAGGGGCTATGACTCTGTGACATCACAAAGCAGAGGAACTCCCAAGGGGGAGACCTAATGGAATATTTTCCCTCAGACTAATAATATAGTTCATATTGACTTGTGGTAATTAGTGGATCATTAAAGCAGTTTTCCCGAAGTATTTGGCTGACTGATCAGATTAGTGAAAATGTTCTTCAGAACAAGCCCCTGTGTGGTCTGCCAGAGGAAAAAAATATGCAACACAGCTTTTGCAAAGATGAAGATAAGCCATTGGTTCATCACACTCTAGTGAGCATGCTCAAGCCTATAATTTTAACATGCCAGGCCTGCACAGGACTTGTCACAGATGGCAGGCTTGACAGTTCCTGTCTGTGGCGTTGATACACAACAGTTCAGCACAGGATCAGTGACATTCTGTCTCATTAGACCCATGCTAATTATCACAGCTAGTTTCAAGGGAAACCATGTGTTGAAATGGTCAATTTAAAGGAGTTTTTGCATCAACAAACCAGTAATAAGGATTAGACACCTTATTATACAGCAAAATACTGCCTAAAAAGCTAACTTATTTTGCCAGAAGCACAGATTGTTACAACACAATTAAATTTATATTTTGAAAACTACAAAACGCAAAAACAATTTCCAACAATTTTATTTGTTTTGTTAATTGCTCAGACTAGTTCCCCACTTTTTGTCTGTTGAAACAGCCACCATTTCAGCCTGGATGAGATAGTTCAACCAGTAATCTCTCCAAAGGAAAGGGCAAGATTTCAGTTACTGAAACAGGGTGGTCCATTTCCAAAACCAGAGACCATCATGACAAATTCTTTACCCCACTTGATGCAATATAGTTAAAGTTAATCTGAATTTCTTCACTGCTGGCTCAGTAGAGAATTGATTAAACTTTTCCAGACTATGTCAATTGATTTTGACGGAAAAGTTCTCTCAGGACCAGGACTCGTGCTGCACTGCTCTGGAGATCAGGATTGTGGTCTATTGGCAAACAGTTACCAAGTTTTGATTACTTTCAGCTAACACCAATTATGCAAAATAAACCCACAACTTTTACATTGGGGTGTTAATAGATGAATGGCAGCCATTGTCTTCTTGTTACCTCCTATTTGGATGTTTCTGTTACTAATATTTATTAAGTCCCTCCCTCCCTGTAAAAACAGCAATATCAGTTTTATTCCTAGAAAAAAAAACTGTGGGTGTTAGTAATATGTGGTTTATAAAAGGCAAAACTGTGCCACCCACACCATTAGAAATTTGAGTTATGAGAAGCCAGGAGTTTAGAGAATCCAGATTTCCTCTGCATTCATTGTACATTTTTGCTGAGTAATTTCAGTTTTTCATTGTAGAATTCAATTTATGAAGTTATAATAAATTTTTTCCTACAAGTTAAATGTCAGACCACATAGCAACAGATTTTCGATAGGCAATAACATTTAAGATAGTTAAGTGTTTTTTTAATGGCTTTTGAAAAATCTAATCTTTATTTCCACACCACACGACTGAACATTTCACACAACTGGTTCGCCAATCACCTTCACTGAAAGTTAATGTTGACAAGGTTCTCAGAAGTAACTGAAATCTTCAGTAAGTATATCTGATTGTTGACCATGCCACATACATTTCCTTATTCCAATGATTCAAATATCTTGTTTTACCTTTATTTACATACTTTTAGGTTTTAGTTTTCTACTCAGTAACATCTGCTTAGCATTCTAATTCTGTGTTGGGCTATTCTGCTCAGTACTTACGGCAAACACTACCATCAATGACAGGAAACCCTGGATACATCACTTCAGAGTCCCACATTTGAAATTATACCATTCCTTGATCTCTCCAACAGTTCTTTGCAAACATACTTTAAAAATTCCAGTGAAGCAGAGCCAACATGACTGACCACTGACACGTGTTACTGGATGGCTTCCATGTTCTATTATTGTGATGGTGTCTCCGTAACTATCTAATGACAGTAATCCTTTTTTTTTCCCCAACTTCCATTTACCAATAGTTGGTATCAGTGTGTAGTGTGCTGCCCAGGGGAATAACAAAAAAAAACTGTTGAGCACCTTGTACCGAATTAAGCTTTGCCATGGAACAGCAGCATGAGCACAGTACTTGTGCATTTCTCAGAGCAGAGGAAATGACTGACTTAGCCAACATTCCATGCCAAGGTTACATGTTCTGCCCTCAGTAAATCTGACATTATCCAAACCCAGTAGCCATCACCTCTGTGCTTGCTGATCAAGACTGATTCACTGTTAAGCAATGCCTCAATTTTAAAACTCACATCTTTTCCCAAGTTTCTCCATGGTCTGACACCTCATTATCTCAATAATCTCCTCCAACTCTACAACTTTCTAAGGTACCTATGATCCTCCAATTGTAGCACCTTCAGTGTCCTGGATTTAAATTGCTCCACCAGTGGCAGCCACGCCTTCAGCTGACAAAGCTCTAAGCTTTCAAATTCACTCTGTTTATTCTCTGCCACTCTTTGTACTCTACTCTCTTAAGTAGTATCTTAAAATATTACTCAAAATCTAGCTCATCTACCCTGAATTCTTTCCATGTGGACATTTTTTATTCACTTGTGGGACATGGGTGTCACTGGCTGGCCAACATTTATTGCCAATCCCTACTTGCCCTGGAGAAGGTGGTGGTGAGCTGCCTTCTTGAACTGTTACAGTCCACCTGCTGTGGTTGACCCACAATGCCTTTAAAGACAGAATTCCAGGATTTTGACCCACAACACTGAAGAAACAGTGATGCATTTTTAAGTCAAAGTGGCAAGTGGCTTGGAGGGCACCTTGCAGGTATCTGCTGTCCTTGTCCTTCTAGACGGAAGCGGTCATGGGTTTGGAAGATGTAATCCATGAATCTTTGGTAAATTGCTGTGGTGCATCTTGCAGACAGTACCCACTGCTGTTACCAAGCGTCAATGTTTGAGGATGTAGTGCCAATCATGCTGTGCCCTGGATGGTGTCAAGCTTCTGGAATGTTGCTGGAGCTGCATCCATTCAGGCAAGTGGGGAGTATTTCACCACACTCCTGACTTGTGCCTTGTAGATGGCAGACAGACTTTGGAGAGTCAAGAGGTGAGTTTCTCACCACAGTATTCAAAGCCTCTTAACTGCTCCTGTAGCCGCTGTATACATATTTAAAGTTTGGGAGAAGATTTGTAGCTCGGGTGCTCATTATTGTGGTTCTGTTCGCCGAGCTGGAAATTTGTGTTGCAGACGTTTCGTCCCCTGTCTAGGTGACATCCTGTCTCCTGTGAAGCGCTTGGGAGTCTCCTGTGAAGCGCTTCTGTGATGTTTCCTCCGGCATTTGTAGTGGTTTGAATCTGCCGCTTCCGGTTGTCAGTTCCAGCTGTCCGCTGTAGTGGCCGGTATATTGGGTCCAGGTCGATGTGCTTATTGATTGAATCTGTGGATGAGTGCCATGCCTCTAGGAATCCCTGGCTGTTCTCTGTTTGGCTTGTCCTATAATAGTAGTGTTGTCCCAGTCAAACTCATGTTGTTTGTCATCTGAGTGTGTGGCTACTAGGGATAGCTGGTCATGTCGTTTCGTGGCTAGTTGGTGTTCATGGATGTGGATCGTTAGCGGTCTTCCTGTTTGTCCTATGTAGTGTTTTGTGCAGTCCTTGCATGGGATTTTGTACACTGCATTGGTTTTGCTCATGCTGGGTATCGGGGCCTTCGTCCTGGTGAGTTGTTGTCTGAGAGTGGCTGTTGGTTTGTGTGCTGTTATGAGTCCTAGTGGTCGCAGTAGTCTGGCTGTCAGTTCAGAAATGTTTTTGATGAATGGTAGTGTGGCTAGTCCTTTGGGTTGTGGCATGTCCTCATTCCATTGTCTTTCCCTTAGGCATCTGTTGATGAAATTGTGGGGGTATCCGTTTTTGGCGAATACATTGTAGAGGTGTTCTTCTTCCTCTTTTTGCAGTTCTGGTGTACTGCAGTGTATTGTGGCCCTTTTGAACAGTGTCTTGATGCAACTCCTTTTGTGTGTGTTGGGGTGGTTGCTTTTGTAGTTTAGGACTTGGTCTGTGTGTGTGGCCTTCCTGTATACCTTTGTGGTGAATTCTCCGTTCGGTGTTCTCTGTACCATCACATCTAGGAATGGGAGTTGGTTGTCCTTTTCTTCCTCTCTAGTGAATCGGATTCCTGTGAGTGTGGCGGTGTGTGTTCTCTATTTCTGTGTTTTTAATGATTACAAAGATATCATCTACATATCTGACCCAGAGTTTGGGCTGAATTTGCTGTAAAACTATCTTACTGTTGCTTGACGTATGAGACAGCTCTCCCAAATTTGGCACTAGCCCCCAGATGTTAGTGAGGAGGACTTTGCAGGATCGACAGGGCTGTTTCTGCCATTGTCTTTTCTGGTGCCAAAGTAGATGCCAGGTGGTCCCTCCAGTTTCATTTCTTTGTTGAGACTTCATAGCGATTGGTACAATGAATGGCTTGCTAAGCTATTTCAGAGGGCAGATGGGATCGGGAGTCCCATGTAGGCCAGACCAGGTGAGGATGGAAGATTTCCTGCCCTGAAGGACATTAGTGGTTAGCACTGCTGCCTCACAGTGCCAAGGACCCAGTTTCGATCCCAGCCTCAGGCGACTGTCTGTTTGGAGTTTGCACATTTTACCCGTGTCTGCGTGGGTTTCCTTCGGGTGCACTGGTTTCCTCCCACAGTCCAAAGATGAGAAGGTTTGATAGATTGGCCATACTAAATTACCCAGTGTTCAGGGATGTATGGGTTAGGTGCATTAGCCATGGGAAATGTAGTGTTACAAGGATAGGGTAGAGGGATGGGTGTGGATAGGATGATCTTCGGAGGGTTGGTGTGGACTTGTTAGGCCGAATGGCTTGTTTCCATATCGAAGCAAATCTACTCTATAGTGAGCTAGATGGGTTTTTCTGACAATCGACAATGGTGTCATGGCCATCAGTAGATTTTTAATTACAGATTTATGTGATGAGTTGAAATTCCACTATCTGCTGTGATGGGGTTTGAACCCAGGTCCCAGAACATTAGCTGAATTTCTGGATTAATACACTAGAGATAACACCAATTGGGCCATTCCTCTCCTTAACTGGTACTAACACTCAGTCGCACAAATAGTCATTTGGTGGCACAGAATGAGTATTCTAGAAAAGAAAAAATACTTTTTGGTGAAGTTTTCTGTCTTGCGCGCAATATGACATCTCACAATTAATTCCAAAGTAAAGGGAAAACAGCACTTATCCAGTTTGAAAAGGGAGTGCTAGTTGATTGACAAGTGGATTCCGTTTGGCAGAGGTACTGCCATAGAGAATGCACCAGTTATTGATAACGAGCAGCTAACAGCTTTGAATGTACCAATCATTTGTTTGAGTGATGAGGTAGAATAGAAGAATAGTGTATTGAAATTAGGTGGTACGCCTGCATAATCTTGTTCCTTGATTAAAAAGCTGCATATTGCACTAGTAACACATTGCAATGAGGCTACAGGGCAGCAAGTCCTAATTCAATAATATTTTAGACTCCTTAAACTGCTAAAACAATTCTCAGTGGAGAGAAAAGGTTGATGTTTCAATAAATTCCAAAACACGTTGGAAAAATTTTTGGGTTTCGCTGCATATTGCGAGAAATTGAGACTCCCCTTCCTGTCTACCCTGTCACAAGAAGGCATGAGCAAAGAAAGAGATAGGTGAAAAAACAGCTGCAGAACATGCTCAGGAAACCTGGCAGGTCTGGCACCACCTGGAGAGAAAATCCGAGTTAACATTTCAGTTCCAATAATTTTTCTTCTTTTTCATCCTATTTTTCTGTCTCTGTCCACAGATACTGCCCAATCTGCTGAGTTTCTCCAGCATTTTTGTTGTTATCTTAGATCCCCAGAATTTGAAATACTTTGAACAAAAGCAAACACAAATAGATGTTTGGTAGCACACAACTTGAGTTTTGGAAAAAAAAAGACATCCTGTTGAAGTTCTTCAGCTTGTGCTCATCAGGACAGCCTCACAAGAATATCAATCTTCAAAGGGAACAATAATTTGATACAAAATGAGAAGATTATACTGGTTAATTCAAGGATGTTTCAATATTTTATGATTAACATCCATTAAAAGAACTATTAGTTGCCAATATATAGAAAATATTGAGATTCAACACTTTATGAAATTTCCATGTTTTATAATTAGTATACCTTTAAACACATGCTTGTACCATACTTGATATTCATATTCTCTGAATAAGCACAATCCATTATAAACCAAAAACCAATCAATGCTCAGCTTATTTAATATAGTTTCACATGGTTATGGAAAACATAATTTGTCTCTCTTCCTGTTGAGTTATCACCATAAATATTTTCACCGCTTCTAAGGTTGAATAAGGCACTGTTTTTCTAATTCTACAACTCTGAAACCACAATACTTGGTTATAAGCATACCATAAAAATGGACTAAACTAGCTTCTCAGTGCTAAATATACTTTCCAATCTTACAATGCACACAGCCTTGAATTTATTGATCATGTTATAAATGCCCAATTGTCCCCTTAACCTTCAGTGCCAAAACCAAGACATTGGTTTGCCACTTTTAAATGATTTTCCAGAGAAAACAGCTATTGAGGGAAGATTGCTCCGAAATTTCCATTGATAGAAGTGCATCTCAAGCATGAATGCTAAATTTTCATTGGGACGAGGAGTATGCCAGTAATGGGAGTCACTGTATTGGCAGGGGGTTTCTGTTTGAACTTCAAAATTCCTGACTGCATTAAGAGGGCATGTTTTCATTTTTGCTTCAGGCTTTTGCCAAAAGCTAAGACTGATGAAGCACTAGATCGCTGCAAGCAGATTATTTTGACTTCTCGGTGAACTCTGAAACCCTTCATGATCTGTTGTCCTGCAAAAGATATATGTTCCCATCATGTCCACATTATTGGCAATTCAAGGCAAGATCTGACAGGTGGCACTGAATTTATCAAATGTTCCATGGCAGACATTTGAAAGACATGTTCCATTAAAGTGGACAAAAGACAGGCGATAAGGCTTTACCACAGCACTCTAATGGAAGGAAGTAAACCACACATAAATCTTCAATACGTAGAAACCTCCCTTTGATACTGGAGTTCTAACTCTGGGTGTGTTTTGTGGCAGACTGTATATTCATTCAGCAAGTGACACACATACCCTCCTTCCCCATGAAATATAATTCATTTATATCATGGCTCCCTTTCTGAACAGATATGTCTCCAAAGAAATATATCTGCATTTCTATATAAACAGTTACAGGTAATGCCTGATGTTGTCAAATCCTTTACGAAGCAGTATCCTTGCTCTTAATTTTACTTCTCTGCTGTGTACTTTGCTATATCACTGACTATGTGCTATATACCCCATGAGTGCTATAACTATGTTTACATTCACTGGTGATAAATAGTGCAGTCAATATACTGCAAATTGCCAGAATAATATAAAGTAGCAGTTCATGTCGGATTTCAAGCTATGGTATCACCCATCCCTTCCGCAGATTCTATCAAAATACTATTCATATGGGCTTTCTTGAAGAGAATGAATAGTGTCGTTGGAGGCATTTTCCAAAACTCTCTTTTCATTCAAGAGTTACTGAGGCCTAACATCCACAATGTGTACAATCATTGGTATTGAGTAACAATACTTACACAATGGACAACTTTCAAATCCAGCTCACTTTATATTATTGTTCACACGCAAACACCATTATAGCCATGTGTTTCTGTTATGCCTGTACCTTGATGGTTAACATTCCTGTGTTTATTGACATTATTTAATTGTTAGACAAATAACAAACAAAATATATTTTTATGAAGATCATTCTTTTGACTTATTCCTTTGTGTTTTTTTTCAGTTTACTGTAGGTGCATTCTGACTATAAAATAACCTTATGCTATAGCCTGCATGACTTTTATAGTTATTGTCTGACATGGACTTGAACTGAAGGAATACTCTAGCAGCTTGCATTCTTAGGTTTCATTCTTTTGCATCTGAAAATGGTCACCATAAGAAAAAATTCAATCACCAAACACTGCGAATTTTGTTTTTTACAGCCAAGTGCAGATAGGTTCAGGTGAAGGTGGGAAGTTAAATGGC
Organism: Chiloscyllium punctatum; assembly: GCF_047496795.1. NCBI lineage: Eukaryota > Metazoa > Chordata > Chondrichthyes > Orectolobiformes > Hemiscylliidae > Chiloscyllium > Chiloscyllium punctatum. The sequence goes on from NC_092746.1 coordinate 68,627,266, forward strand.
CTGAAATTACCAGGACTGAAAGAAGTGCGGATGCTGAAAATCAGAAACGAAAACAGAAGTTGCTGGAAAAGCTCAGCAGGTCCTCTCTCCTCTCTCTGATGGGATTTCCAATCAAATCCTTTTTCTTGTCCACCAACATTAATTTCACTGTCGCTTCTGGTATTTGATCAGGTATTTGCTGGAACTCACTTCCACAGCCACATCACATTCCTCAGTGACTGCTGCCAGTTCGACTCACCCCACGTGAATTCCAACTCAAGTTTCATCCCTTGTGCTTTGAATCCACCCAGGATGATAGGACAGATGCTGACAGATGCTGCTGAGCTTTTCCAGCAACTTTTGTTTTTGTTTCTGAAATTATCAGGAACCCAACTTCATCCTGCCTTCTTCTGGGCCTCACTGGGCTGGTACTGAAGCAAGCATGGAACTCATTTGGATCTCTCAGGTAAATAATTAAGCTACTTACAAAGAAAGAAGAATTACTTCAACCTTTAGTTTTGGGGATTTTACATACAGAGTACTGGTGTCGTGGTCTGTCAGAAACTCATCAGAGTGGTCAATGGGAAAAAACTCCTTCTGATGAAGTAGCAAATTGATCATTTACAATGAACAGTTCCCACGATGGCCATTAGAAAGACTGCTGTTTAAAGTACCTTTCTCTCAAACAATATTATCATCTGGGATTGCCAACTCCTTGTCTCGAACTTCTCTAACCTTTGATTGCACTGCCCTGCTTTCAGTCTCCTTCAAGGCCTGCTGCCTATCTGTTGTATCTCTGTCACCTCTGATGAGGTGCAAAAGGGGCAAAGTCACTGTCAACAACATGAGCAGGGTCAACACCTGGAGTTGCTTACTCCTCTGCCACATTAAACAAGACAGGGCAAAGATCATGGACATCAAGCTTTACCTGGGGGGAGTTGAGACCTCTCAACGCAGCGTAAATAAGCAGAGAATCAGTTTCCTCAACATGACTGAATATGAACCAGTGCTTCAGACTCTCAAGACAGATTATTGCAAACATGTGCAGTCTCTTGGAATTAGACCTTCTTATCCCAGGGGCAAGTAGTCTTTAATTAATGTGCTTGCCATGAGAGAACTGAGCCTCTACACCCTCCCCAAAAAAAATCAAGATTTCTGCCTCTCACCAAGTTATGTCTTTTCTTAAAAGGTGAGAAAGTGGAGGGTTTGAGCTTATTTGGAGAAGAAGGAAGGACACCATTTTTACAGAGTGGCTGTGAGGAATGGGTACAAGAAGGTAAAAGGGCAATATATAGTGAAAGTGTTTACTGCTCAGCTGGGATGTGAGAAGTTGTCTGTAAAGAGAGGTAATGATATATGTGCTGCATTGTCCTGAGGAAGGGTGGCAATGTCAAACTGCAGGGTTCTTAATGTATTTTGGAAATTATCTGTCATTCTGCCCTAAGTTCCTGAGTCCTGTTGGCACAGTGTCACCAGGTTAGAGGGACCACATTTTTGCTGGTGACATTCACCCTTCACAATGCCTGCTTGTTTTGAGAGTCTGAGGCTGGCGCCTTCTTCCTGTCCTTTGGATAGATCAACTCCCTGCAGCATCTCGAATCTCCAAACAACAATATGCTGTAGAGTGAGAGATGCGGAAGACAGAATGCTCAGATGGTCTCTACAATTTTGAAGCTGCTTCAGTCCCAAACATCCAAGAGCAGGTCAGCATTTATAACCCATGCCAGGAAATCCATCTGATCACAGAATGAACATGTCATTCCAAACACCCTGACTAGTTGTTTGGGAACCCTGGAGGTGGGATTTAAAACTGTGATTGTGGGCAAGAGCCTTGACAAGACCTCCTCAGCATTCACTTTCCCAATCTGCAAATGGTTCTACCATTTTAGCTGGGACTGTTGATAATATTCTTTGCTGTAATGCTTAAAACCTGTTCGCAACATATTCATTACCTTCAATTAATAAGTATCGCTGCTTGGTCATTGCCCTATCATGCATACTGTAGAACAAATAAATATAAGATCAATAAATGAAGAAGGAGCAAATGTTGTGTGCTTTCAGTTATGTATCAGAAACAAACAATAATATGCTGAATATGTTAAAGCAAATTAATAATAACAATACCAACAAAGTATGACTGTTATATTTCTTATTGATCATGAAAAGTAAATTAAGTTTGCATTTACATAGCACCTTATTGTATGCTTAAGATGTTCCAAAGCACTTTACATCCACATAAGTTACTTTTAATTACTGTCAGTCATCATCATTCTTATTGATGCAGGAAATATCAAAAGCAGATTTGAAAGACACTGCAATCATTCAAACAGATATGCTCTCCTGCACTAAACCAGCAGGCAGAAGACTGTCAGACAAAACCACTAAAATCTATATGATGTAACATTGAAAATGGTCATTTTTATAATCAAATGATAAAAATAAAAGTAACCCTTCTAAAAAAAATAGAAAACTACACTAAATTTGCTTTTTGATGAACGACTGGCAGCCACAAATGTAGCAAAACTACTTGGCTCGCAATTACTCTTTATAATATCCAAACTAAGCATTTTCTGCTCTGAAACAACCTTTCTTTTCATAATAGAAGTGACTACACAGTATATGTTCTGCATGATGGTCAATTTGTTTGAGGATATCATAAAAATAAACGACTGACTGATTAACCTGTCTTTAGTGGGGCTAACTAAAGAAAGAAAGATACCTAGGACAACTTTGTACTCTCCTTCCAACATTTGCATCTATCTGAATAGACAGAAGGCCTTAGAATAAACATGTCCTCTAAAAGACACCAGTCCAATACTCGCTCAGAATTGTGTAAAGGTATCAGTTTAAAAGACATTCCCAAGTCCAAACTCAGAGACGAGTGCCACCAACTGAGCCAAACTAACAATTTCCTGCATTGCAGGTCCACATGTGGAACATAAAATAAAGAACTAACATGCAAGAGCTACTTCACTTGAACTCTTGACACTTTACCAGAAACTTTCAGTTCTGACTCCTAAGAGTGGTTTCCCTCAAAAAAACTGGATACCCTCAGTAAGTTTTGACACCCACCTAGATTACTGGTCAGGTGAAAGTATTCTAACTAAAGAGAAGCATGAGCACAATCCTATTTTTCTCACTGATATTAACAATTAAAAAGCCATTAGCAAATCATGACCAAGTCCCTGAGCCGTATTAACCCATCTTTCCACTTGCAAAAATAATCTCTAGTTCTCCTCTACTAAAATAGTGGACTGATGAATATCAAACAAATCTATTAAAACTGTTTATGGTTACATTGCAAATTGTCATTTCTATAATCAAAGCAGTAAAAATAAATGTAACAATATAAAACATAAACTACATTAAATTTGCTTTTGACGAATAACTAACAAATGAGGCAAATATATTCCATTCACAATTACTTTCACCTATGAGCATTATGTGCCAAAAGACCTTTCTTATAATATAAATGACTAAACAGCGAAGGTTCTGTACGATGGTCAATTAGTCTGTGCATATCAGAAATAATCTTTGCAGTACAAGCAGACTGCACCTATTTCTTACCTGGCTCTTTGTTGCTGCAACCTTAGCAAATAATGCTTGGGACACTTTGGCCCTCTTCATTTCCTGCTGAATCTCATCGTAAATGGAAGCATTAATATTAAGTGCACAGCCTTCCGATTTACCATTCCATTCAGTTGTAATGGAGGACGTTTTGACCTAGATAAAGGTTTAATCTCAGTTAATAATATACTATAAGAAAGAATTTTAAACAGAAAGGGGATATCTCCCTGCTGATAATGTGTTAATGGGATTCTTCCACTAATACAAAATACACATAACTTACAAAAAGCACAAGCTTGAGTGAATTATGGTGGTTATCTGGAACTCAGCATTACCAGTACTTTTCTTCCTAAAGTCTGTGGGAGAGGACAATTCCTAAATACATTTAAGTACTTTCAGAATGAGACATCACTTCTCAAATTATGATTTGCATATGCTTTCTGTAATTCACTGATTACCGATTAATTATTGGTATACTGTGCAATGAAACCTGTTTACTCTCACAGATTAAAAGGATACTTTGCATTCATATGTTGCCTTACTGAAATGCATTTGTTTACTGAAGTTCTCTTGACATTTTGCTGCTTAAACATTGACACGACTGCCACTGAAATTATCAGGTAATTCTTTGAAAGCTAAAACTAGGGCAAGGCATCTCTTCTAATGAATGATTACAAGATTAAGACCAAGTAAAGGATCAAAATCTTCTTTATAACATTGAACAGGAGCTACTACAGAAAACAATACAGCAGAGAACAGTTTAAAACAAAGCAAGATTTCTTAATAAACATAAGAAGGTTCCTGATCACTGATCCAAAAATCAAGAACATATTATAAGAATATCAAAAATATTTCCCCTCCTCTTCCATTAAATCTCACATGAAACAAATCCATAGGCACCTGAATAAATAATCAGTTTGATATGGATTACGGGTATCTATTAAATTAAAGTTCACAAGGTGTTACTTGAACAGTCACCAACACTTTTACTTTTTGCCACACTGGCAATTTTGTTGCCGTTTTCTTCCTCTGAACCTGATGAGGCCTGGCCAGGGCTTTCTGCGTGCTGCCATTCTTTGAAAACTTGTGTATGGCCATATTTATTTATAAGTCTTGAAAGTGGGAACTAGCAGGTAACTTGACCAGGTAGATCCTGTCCCATTGATATCCATGTACCTTGAACAGGGATTAATGGAGAGTATTCAGCAACAGGAACACAGGTTTTATTTTTCGCTGCTTAATGAATGGGAATGAGATCAACTCCAGAGCCATCAGCTCTCAGTCATTTAAACTCCAATAAGTACTGGTTCAACCCACTCAATCCTTCCTCATAAAACAACCTCTTCAGATTGGAAATCAGTCTCATGAATTTTATATAAATTGCTACAAATGCAGCAATAGAGTCATAGAGATCTATGCACAGAAAAAGTCTTTTGGTCCATTGCATCAGCGACAGTAAAAAAAACCCAGCCATCTATTTCAATCCCATTTTCCAGAACTTAGCCCATAGCCTTGTATGCCTTAGCATTTCAAGTGTACATCTAAATACAGCTTAAATATTGTGAGAGTTTCTGCCTCTATATCCTGACTGATCGTGAGTTTCAGATTCGCACCACTCTCTGAATGAAGACTTTTTTTCTCATATCCCCTCTAAAGCTTTGCCCCCAGTCACTGATCCCTTCATCAAAGGGCAACGTTTCTTCCTGAGTACTCTATCAGTGCCTCGCATCATCTACTCTGCTTTAAGAAAATCAACCCCAGTCTGTCTAATCGCTCTTCATAAATGAAACTGTCCAGCACAGGTAACAGCCAGGTAAATTTCCTCTGCGTTCTCTCCAGTGCTAACACATCCCTCATATAATGTGTATTCCAGAACTGCATCCAGTAACCTAGCTAAGATATACTAATGAGTATATCCTTTTTAAAGTAAGGAGACAAAGACTCGACACAGTACTCAATGTATGATCTCACCAATGCTCTATAGAGCTGTAATAAGGCGTCCCTAGTTTCATTCGTCCTTCCCTTGCAATAAAAGCCAATATTCCATTTGTCTTCATAATTACTTGCATGTAAATATTTGTGATTCATGTACAGAGACACCAAGAACCTCCTGTATTGCAGAATTCTGCAGTCTCTTTTCATTTAAATATTATTTTGCTTTTCTAGACCTGCCGAAGCAGATAATGTCACCTTTTCTCACATTATGCTCAATCTGTCAATATCTGTCTGCTCACTTACCTATCTAATTCCCTCTGTAGTCTCTTTCTGTCCTCCTCACAACTTGCTTTTCTATCTTTGTATCATCAGCAACAAGAGTTTGTCCCTTCATCCAATCATTAATATTTTTCATAACTAGTTTAAGCCCAGCTCTGATCCTGTGGTACACTATTAGTTAGTTTGCCAGTTTGAAAATGATTAATTTATCCCAACTTTCTGTTTCTTGTTAGTTAAGTACCAATCCTCTGTCCATAATAGGAGAGAGTGAGTACTGCAGATGCTGGAGATCAGAGTCGAAGAGTGTGTTGCTGGAAAGGCACACCAGGTCAGGCAGCAACCAAGGAGCAGGAGAATCAACGTTTCAAGCATAAGCTCTTCATCAGGACAGCTTATGCCTGAAACGTTGATTCTCTTGCACCCCGGATGCTGCCTGACCAGCTGTGCCTTTCCAGCACCACACTCTTCGACTCTTTCCATAATATACCACCCTTAATACCATGAGCACGTATCTTATGTAGCAACATGTTACGTGGCACTTTATCAAATGTCATTTCCAATGCAGCCTGTCCTCCAACCACAGCACAAAAATAGATCCCAAAAATAATTTTATTGGTGCTACAAACTAGTGAGGGTAAGAATAGGAGGATAGAGCAGATGAATGCATGGTTGAGGAGCTGGTGTATGGGAGAAGGATTCACATTTTTGGATCATTGGAATCTCTTCTAGGGTAGAAGTGACTTGTACGAGAAGGACGGATTGCACCTGAATTGGAAAGGGACTAACATACGAGCAGGGAAATTTGCTAGATCTGCTCGGGAGGATTTAAACTAGTAAGGTTGGGGGAGATAGTGAGGAAATAGATCAATCTGAGGCTGGTACAGTTGAGAAAAGAAGCGAGTCAAGCAGTCAGGGCAGGCAGGGACAAAGTAGAGAACACGATAAGACTGATAAATTAAACTGCATTTATTTCAATGCAAGAGGCCTAACAGGAAAAGCAGATGAACTCAGGGCATGGTTAGAAACATGGGACTGGAAAATCATAGCAATTATAGAAACCTGGCTCACAGGTAGACAGCACTGGCAGCTTAATGTTCCAGGATACAAATACGACAGGAAGGACAGAAAGGGAGGCAAGAGAGAAGGGGAGTGGCATTTTTGATAAGGGATAGCATTACAGCTGTGCTGAGGGAGGATATTCCCGGAAATACATCCAAGGAAGTTATTTGGGTGTAACTGAGAAATAAGAAAGGGATGATCACCTTACCAGGATTGTATTATAGACTCCCTAATAGTCAGTGCAAAATTGAGAAACAAATTTGTAAAGAGATTTCAGCTATCTGTAAGAATAATAGGGTGGTTATGATAGGGGATTTTAACTTTCCAAATTTAGAACTGGACTGCCATAGTGTTAAGGGTTTAGATGGAGAGGAATTTGTTCAGTGTGTACAAGACAATTTTCTGATTCAATATGTGGATGTACCTACTAGAGAAGGTGCAAAACTTGACCTACTCTTGGGAAATATGGCAGGGCAGGTGACTGAGGTGTCAGTGGGGGAGCACTTTGGGGCCGGCGACCATTATTCTGTTAGATTTAAAATAATGATGGAAAAGGATAGACCAGATCTAAAAGTTGAAGGTCGAAATTGGAGAAAGGCAAATTTTGACGGTATTAGGCAAGAACTTTCAAAAGCTGATTGGGGGCAGATGTTCACAGGTAAAGGGATGGCTGGAAAATGGGAAGCCTTCAGAAATGAGGTAACATGAGTCCAGAGACGTTATATTCCTGTCAGGGTGAAAGGAAAGTCTAGTAGGTATAGATAATGCTGGATGACTGAAGAAATTGAGGGTTTGGTTAAGAAAAAGAAGGAAGCATATGTCAGGTATAGACAGGATAGATCGAGTGAATCCTTAGAAGAGTATAAAGGAAGTAGGAATATACTTAAGAGGGAAATCAGGAGGGCAAAAAGGGGACATGAGATAGCTTTGGCAAATAGAACTAAGGAGAATCCAAAGGGTTTTTACAAATACATGAAGGTTAAAAGGGTAATTAGGGAGAGAATATGGCACCTCAAAGATCAACAAGGTGGCCTTTGTGTGAAGCTGTAGGAGATGGGGGAGATACTGAACAAGTATTTTGCATTAGTGTTTACTGTGGAAAAGGACATGGTAGATATAGAATGTAGGGAAATAGACGGTGATAGCTTGAAAAATGTCCATATTACAGAGGAGGAAGTGCTGGATGTCTTGAAACGCATAAAAGGACCTGATCAGGTGTACTCTAGAACTCTGTGGGAAGCTAGGAAAGTGATTGCTAGGCACCCAGCTGAGATATTTGTATCATCGATAGTCACAGGTGATTGTCAGAAGAGTAGAGGTTGGCTAATGTGGTGCCACTGTTTACAAAAGGTGGTAAGGACACGCCAGGGAACTATAGACCGGTGAGCCTGACATTGGTGGTGGGCAAGTTGTTGGAGGTAATCTTGAGCAACAGGATTTACATATACTTGGAAAGGCAAGGACTGATTAGGGATAGTCAACATTGCTGTGTGCGTGGAAAATCATGTCTCACAAAACTGATTGAGTTTTTTGAAGAAGTAACAAAGAGGCTTGACGAGGGCAGAGTGGTAGACATGATCGATATGGATGTCAGTGAAGCATTTGACAAGGTTCCCCATGGGAGACTAGTTAGCAAGGTTAGATCTCATGGAATACAGGGAGAACTAGCCCTTTGGATACAGAACTGGCTCAAAGGTAGAAGACAGAGGGTGGTGGTGGAGGATTGTTTTTCAGACCGCAGGCCTGTGACAAGTGGAGAGCCACAAGGATTGGTGCTTGGCCGTTACTTTTCGTCATTCACATATATGATTTGGATGTGAACAAAGGAGGTATAGTTAGTAAGATTGCAGATGACACCAAAATTGGAAGTGCAGTGGACATCAAAGAAGGTTACTTCAGATTACAATGGGATCTTGAGCAGATGGGCGATTGAGCTGGGGAGTGGCAAATGAAATTTAATTTAGATAAATGTGAGGTGCTGCATTTTGCGAAAGCAAATCTTAGCAGGACTTATATACTTAATGGTAAGGTCCTATGGAGTGTTGCTGAACAAAAAGACCTTGGAGTGCAGGTTCGTAATTCCTTGAAAGTAGAGTCGCAGGTAAATAGGATAGTGAAGAAGGCATTTGGTACATTTTCCTTTATTGGTCAAAGTATTGAGTACAGAAGTTGGGAGGTCATTTGCAGCTGTACAGGACATTGGTTAGGCCACTTTTGGAATATTGCTTGCAATTCTGGTCTCCTACCTATCGGAAGGATGTTGTGAAACTTGAAAGGGTTCAGAAAAGATTTACAAGGATGTTGCCAGGGTTGGAGGATTTCAGATACAGGGAGAGGCTGAATAGGCTGGGGCTGTTTTCCCTGGAGTGTCAGAGGCTGAGGGACGACTTTATAGAGGTTTATAAAATCATGAGGGGCATGGATAGGATAGACAAAGTCTTTTTTTGGGGTGGGGGAGTCCAGATGTAGAGGGCATAAGTTTAGGATGAGAGAGGAAAGATATGAAAGAGACCTAAGGGGCAAGTTTTTCACGCAGAGGGTGTTATGTACATGGAATGAGCTGCCAGAGGAAATGGTGGAGGCTAATCCAATTGCAACATTTAAAATGCATCGAGATGGGTATATGAACAGGAAGCACTTGGAGGGATATGGGTCGGGTGCTGGCTGGTGGGACTAGATTGGGTTGGAATATCTAGTTGGCATGGATGAGTTGGACAAAGAGTCTGTTTCCGTGCTGTACATCTCTATGACTCTATGAATGTATTTATTATGAACTGACAATGTGACTAATATTAACAATTTAGAATTGTTTCTAACACAGGTGTTTTAGATTGAACATTTTAAATGATGATAAACATTACAAATAGCATATCAATGTTATAAAAATGCAATCTTTTTAAGTTTCATGTATTAAGTACCATTCTGTGCTGACCATAATGAGTGTTCATGTTGCAAAGTGGAGCACCTTCAGTCTTTTCGGCACCCAGAACTCAAAAAAACAGGTGTAGCATGATGCAGATTAAAAATACATTTTTTCTGTCTCCACAACAGTTTTAACCCAATCTCAGAATCTTAACCACAGCACTGTGATTTTGTCCCATTTTGTCTCTGAATGGATTAGTTTCATTCCGAGCTTGAAATTACACTGTGAAAATATTAGCACTCAAACACTGAGTCTGTTAACATGAAATTCCATTTTCTTCAATTTTATGGAGGAATTATGTTGTGTTTCTAAACACATTACCACTTTGATTTACAGCCGTGCTACTAACTGTACCACAACCTGTGGGTAGTTACGTGCTACAGATCCACGTTTACTATTAACTGGGCTGAGACTATTCTAGTTAATTTTACTGAAGGAACTTGTGGCCAGGAGATAAAGGAAATCTTTGTTCCATGCATGTCTGATTCAGAAGTGAGTGAAATCTTTTGAAATCAAAGTGATTATTTTTCAATTTGCTCATTTCCCAAAATGTACTAAAGAGTAAATCTTTTGTGTCTCCACCACCAAACAGAGCCTTCCACACAGAGCATGGATTAAAGAATCAAGCATGAAGATGAGCACACCTGATCTACACCATTTCTGGTTATTCAGACACAGAAATGAATCTCCAAAAAATTGAAAGCACAGCATATGAGGCACACTGACCCCTACACCTAATTTATGCATCCATTTTCTTGTCAAACATGGTCGTGGTGAGAAAAGAAACAGAAATTTCCTTTTACAAAATGTGGGATGTTTTAGTCATTTGACTGTTTTCCTTTTAAAGTCATCAAATTGAGCAGCATTCCATAGAAAACATCTACATAAATAATTATTATCACAAATTCCTTTCTTTAGCAATTATAAAATTGTAAAATCTGAGCAACATATTGAGCTATAATATTATTTGCGTAACACTATGTTCAAAAGAAAAGGTTGTCTTGAAAGAAAAAATATCATAGTAGAATTTCAAGACCAGCTTAAAGAATACATCATCTTTGTTTGATGATTACCTGTTGGGTACGGTTAGGAGAACTTATCAAAGGTGTAGTTCCAATCCCTGAGGCTGCATTGAGACTTCTCTCCCTTTCATCTTGGTAAATACGGTCCCTTTCTGCTTCTGGCAGGTTTAGAAAATTCTGCATTGCCCTCAAGTTGACTAGCAAAGATTGTGAGGCGGTCTTTGGGTCCTCTTCTTTTCTGAGAATTTCAGACAATAGACCCTGTGTAAAAGAATAAGCAGAAACAATATAGTATTCTTGTGAACTGATCTTGACCAGGAACTGGTAATTATTCTCTCACTGGTGTGCTGGAGTTTCAGCAAGAACCTTCAATGGCAATAAGAATACATTAATGCTCAATTAGTTTCGTTGAAAGAAAGCCACAATTGTAAGTCTGATGTTATAGCTGTCCTCTCTGGCAGTATACTGACATTCGTGACATAAACCAGAATATCGAAGATGACTACGTAGATCTTTAACAAAGCATATAGAGACAAAATCTACAATTGCACAATTGTGGACAGTTAGTAGGAAAGATATTGCAGAAATAGTGGGTGAACAATATTGTAGTCTATACAATCACAGGAGTGTCAGAGCCACAGTAAGGGTATAGTTTTCTTTAAGTTGAACTTTCAGTACATTTTTGGCTATTAATTTCTTTTTAATAATTTTGAAACAGTACAGCTACCTCAAGAAAGTATTTAAAAATTGAAATATATGCGAACAAGAAAATATTGGGAACAAACAAAAATAAAGTCATAAGAAGACAAAAATCGCACAGACCTTCTGCCTATGGAGCATTCGCTATGTAAATGTTAATGTGCATTTCGTTGCCATCTGTTAGCAGATGTTGTGCTAGCTGTAAAAATACCCACACATGAAAATGAATACAACTTATATCGGGTTAATATATATAAATGTTTGTAAACATCAGCTTTTCATGTTACACAAATCAGTTGTTCAGATTGATTCTAACACTGAAATAAATATATCTTGAGCTTTCTTTCTAGGAGAATGTTTGTATCATTTTGACTTCTATCAACACATCAACTTTATTCATGCACAGGTAACATATTGTTGCATACTGATGCCAAGCTAATGTTAGAATACACTTCAGTGACTCCTAAGCAGATGCCAAATAAACCATAGAGTACTGATTCTGCAAAAAAAAAAATTTGCTCCCTGCAGACCTGACTGCATAAAATGGCTGACTACTTTTAATGTTCACTTTGAAACAGTCATGTGCTTTTAGCCACTTTATAGATGGCTGCAGCTGCATGTATGACCATTATCAGACTTACAATAACAGAAAGGTAAAGCACAAAATTTAGAGCATTAATCTCAAGTTATTAAAAATATAATTCATACCCATTTGTTGCCTTGTCAATTTTAGTAATTTAAAAATGTATCAGTAGTGATTTCTTTGTGTATTCTGACTGATTTACAATTCGAGTAAAGACAGTGCATACAGTGCAATCAAATTTAAATTTAAGAAAAAGATTCTTCACAAATTCCAATACCAGATAAGTTGTACTCCATGTGTACCAAAATAGTTGCATGTTACCTACTCTCCCGCCTAAGGACAGAACCACCACTCGTTTCTCTAACTGCCGTGGTCTTGCATTTTCCTTTTCAGGGACTCAGAGGAGTTACCCATTTTTAATTTCAAGTTGTCTAACATCATCATTCTCTTTCTTCCACTTGGTCTACATCTTTCTAACCTTACTGCAATCATATACAAACATATAAATAGGTAATTACCTCCTTCAGCATCTCATTGCCTTAGAAAATAATTAATCCAACTTGTCTTTTTGTGAGGTTCACGAGCAAGCTTTCCTCCTTTACCACTGAGAACTCTCCCAATGCTGTTGTGTTTTCTCCAACTAATCCTCTACATCCTGTTCCAGAATAATGTTTTGTAACTTTCTAGGGTTTGCATATCACTTTTCTCATTGTCCACATTTCAACTTTGTACAAGACCCTCTAAACTATTGTTTGATCCTTCCTTCCTGAAGATCTCTTCTCAATCCAATGCTGAGTAATTTATGTTTGGAGACTAAATTCTTTGACATGGTCACGCTAGCTCTGATTCCTTTATGGCAGTAACCATCTTCTAAGAAGGGAGTCAGACCGGCAAGTATGAAATGATGGGAAGAGCAGAATAGTGAGTTGGAAGAATGCATAAAAGAAAGAATGGATAATTTCAATGAGAAAATAAAGAACAGACTGAAGGAAGCAGAGATAAGCAAACACAAAGAGAAATTAATAGAATTATCAATATTTTCTCAACAACCTGTTCAGAGACGTTATTCTCCACAGGTGGGACTTGAACCTAGGCCACCTGGCCCAAAGGTGGGGATGCTACCACTGCATCACAAGAACCTGCTGCAGAATTCTATACTTTTTACAGTACGTGAGGAATAAAGAACAGATGGAAAGAGCACATTGAAGACCTGTGAGTGTCTTGGTTGTGCATGCCACACTCTTACAATGCCTCTTCCACTGTCCACAGCTGCACTCGTATGGTTCCATTCCTATCTCTCCGATCTTAACCAGAGAATCACTTCCAATGGTTTTCACTTCTGCCTCTGGGGTCTTCAAAGATCTACCCTTGACTCCATCCTGTTATTTCATCCACATGCTGCAACTTGGCAACATCTTCCACAGTCATGTGTTAGTTTTCACATGTAGTCTGCTGACATCCACTTACTCTCACCATACCTCTCTCAACATCTCCAATGTTGCTAAATTATATAGACACCTTGCAGTGTGGAAACAGGCCATTTGGCCCAACAAGTGCACATCAACCCTCTGAGGAGTAATCCACCCAGACCCATTCCCCTACCCTATTGCTTTAGATTTACCCCTGACTAATGCACCTAACCTACACATTCCTGAACGCAATGGGCAATTTAGTACTGCCAATCCACCTGACCTACACATCTTTGGACTGTGGGAGAAAACCGGAGCACCCAGAGGAAACCCACTCAGACACAGGGAGAATGTGCAAACTCCACATAGACAGTTACCCGAGGTTGGAATCGAATCTGGATGCCTGGCACTGTGGGGGAGCAGTGCTAACAGCTGAGTCATCGTGTCGCCCATAAGACAATTATCAGACAATTTATCTGACATCCACTACTGGAAACACAGAAACTTCCTCCAATTAAAGACAGGGAAGACTGGAGCAATTGTTTTTGCGCCCTAATTCAAACTGTGTTCCCAGCTTCCAAATGCAGTCTTCTTCCTGGCAACAGTCTAAAATTGAGCTGGTTTATTATCGTAGTAACCACCTTCTAAGAGGGAGTCTTAGTATCAGATTCAAGGACAGCTTCTTCCCTACTCTTATTAGATTCCTGAATGGACCTCTCAAATTTTAAATTTAATGTTGAACTTGTTCTTTGTGCAGCTTCTCTGCAGCTGTAACATTGTATTCTTTGCTCTTTTCTATGACGCTAATATACTATTTTCTCCCTGTATTGCATGCAAAACAAAACTTTTCACTATAACTAGGTACATGTGACAATAATAAATCAAATCAAATCAACATTTGGCTCCAGACAAGCATTAGATCACATCTTCACACCATCTGCCTATTTCCACATCTGTAACAATATCCAATTTTGCCCGTGTTTCAGCTTTTGTTACCTGACCATAACAAGGCACTCTTGGCTGTCTTCCACATTTACCCTTGTCAAACTCAAGGCCATTTAAAGCGCTGCTGCATGGGTCTTAACATGTAGCAAGTCATGTTCCCTTATCTCACCATACTCACTGATCTACACTGGTTCCCACTCAAGCAATATTGTGATTTTAAAATTTTCATCTTTATTTTTGGTTTCCTCCATGGCCTTGACCCTCCCTGTCTCAGTAATCTCCAAGTCCACAACTATGTGAGATACTATGCTGCTGAATTTTGTTTTTATGTAGTTTTAATCATAATTATGTTACTATTGCTGGCCATGCTTCAATTGCCTCGATCTGGTCTTCCATTACTACATCCCTCCATCTCCCTAACACACTTGCCACATTTAAGGCACTTCTTAAAACCTACTTATTTGCCAAGCATTTGGTATAAGGTACTGACTTGGTGTCAAAGTTTAGGTTATGTTTTGGAACAATTCATTATGTTAAAGGTTCTATATGAGTACAAGTTGTTGTTCCTTTTTATTACAAAGATGGCAAGCTGAGAACTCAGGAATAAGAGATTTGTCAGGGTAATTCAGGAACTCTTGATCTTCTTCCACAAAATAAATGAAGCTAGGAAAAGTGAAGGGATTTGATGGAATCATGACAGAAATAATGAAACTACTTGTTGAAAAGGCAACAGAAGAATTGATTAACTTGTCTAAGGAGATATACAGTAATGGAGAATGGCTGGAATGTTTTATGAAAATCTCAATTATACCATGGGAGAAAAATGCAAACATGAGAAAAGATGTGAAAGCATCTTATCCGAGTTTTGATTTTATATGCACCCAAGCAATTGTTAAAAAAAAGCCTGGTAGGTAGATTAAAAGCTGAAGCAAATCATGACACTGGTTGTGATCAATTCAGATTCAGGAAGGGACATGAACGAAAGAGGATGTAGGAATGATGACTATGTTAAGGGAAAGAAGTATGGAATACCTGCAAGAGGTGTACACCTACTTTGTGGATTATGGGCATGTTTTTCATCAGATAAGCTGGCAAATAAATGAATACAAATTTCATTTTAAGAATTTAATATATGTTGTTCAATGTTTTAGCTAGTTCAACTTTTTGATGTGTATATTGAGCAAACTTATTAATTGTTCTTTATCAATTTAATGAATTATTGTTAAAGTCTGAACACAAAGAAACTTCTGCACTGATTTCCTACCACTTCCACTTTACAGTGGCAATATTATTGTCGGAATGTTTTCTAGAGGTACTATTTGGTAAATTGGTTGCGAGGAGTACATATTTAGGTAGTATTGTCACACAGACTTTATTCACTATAAAAGCTAAACATTTTATAATAAGCCTTGACAATATTATATTATTATGATCAGTGTATCAGTTCCAGACATTACTGTAAAATGGTAATAAACAAAACTTTTCAGATTATTATATGGTATGCTGTTCGAAACCATCACCATCTATTAGGTTCATCATTAACAAAAGTCCCAGGCAATATGCTCAAATACCTACTTTAACAAAATTTATTGACACATCTCAACTAAGCATTTCGTTCATTAAGACAGTTGTATTCTAAAAGTAAATCACAAGGTAATATCTAAGTGCTTATATAAATCAATGACTTTCCTATAAGGATAGGTGATTTCCATTTCACAATTTAAAACAAATTACTGAATAAATTGTTAACTTTGAACAATGTAATACTGTTAAACATACTTTAAAAATGTTGAAAGCACTCTTGGCCATTATTCCAAAATGATTTAGTGACCATATCCTAGTTAAAATAATGTCAATAGCTTAAAACTATGTGATGTAATTTGCAGAGTGTGGGATCAAAGGCAGGAGATATGCCGTTGAGGTGGGAAACTTCCTGACACAACAGACCTGACTTCATTATAATTGCTCTGCTGATGAAAATGTTGCCGTAGGGTAGAGGGGTTTAAGGAGGAATTGAGTCAGGCCCACAGAAGGTAACCATGGATATGGATGAATGTGAAGCAGAGTAGTTACAAACCCTCATCCCCCCATTCCAACACTACCTAAACCCCAATGCTTCCTCATACTCCCATGTTATTTCCATATTGTTATGCCCCTGATACCTCAATGAAACCTTTGTAACTACTCACTTAATATTCCCTCCAAACAGACCTCAGATTTGAGACGAATGAAGAATTTCTAGAAATCTAAAGAGCTCTCACTTATACACATCTGATATGTAGAAAATAAACTCTCATTTATGAAGACTAGGAGAAAGTGAGGACTGCAGATGCTGGAGTACCAGAGTTGAAAAATGTGGTGCTGGAAAAACACAGTAGGCCAGGCAGCATCTGAGGAGAAGGAGAATTGACATTTCGGACATAAGCCCTGAAGAAGGGCTTATGCCCGAAATGTTGATTCTCCTACTCCTCAGATGCTGCCTGGCCTGCTGTGTTTTTCCAGCACCACATTTTTCAACTCTCATTTATGAAGCCCAATTCCAATTTTTTAAATGCTTTAAGTAGTCAATCTCCTGAAAAAGCAAATAAGCTTCTATTCACTAAATGCATCAAAGACAGCTAATCCTTTTGCAGCCTCTTAAAATTCAATCAAAATGCAAATTAAACACTACCACTACTCAGAGAGACAAGTGGTTTGGAGCTTTTGAAACTTAATTAGGCATTCATAATGAGTTTAGCTGTGGTATCTGCCATGTCAACAATGAAGGTCAGCAATTGCAACTGCGAGATTTTTTTTTCATAGCTGAACCAGATGGCCTGTCAATAAATGCACTGTAACTGCAAATATTCACTTTTTAATTCTAAATGGCAGCTATAGCTTGTTTTACTCCATCTTGAAAGGCATGGATAATTAAATAACTTCAGACAATCACACTTAAATAGACTTCTTCCACAATTCATACGTGTTTATACCTCCTCCATAAATCAGTGATTTATGTACTACAGGTTAACGTCCCTAGAAAAGCAAAACTGAACTCAGAGCATTTTGAAAATGACCCTGTGGAATTTTGATTTACACATCACCTCTCCCCCATTAGCAAAAGTAATGATCATTCATTAATTCCCAAAGATAGGTCTTTGGCTCATTATGTGCTAATGCTGCATCCTGAGCCATTTCCTTGGCAGTATTTTGTGTTAGTGGTGGTTTGCCATAGCTTTCCACTGTCACAGGCAGGATGAGTAGGCATGTTCCGAATCTACCTCAGCCAGAATGGAAATCAAACTCTCTCTGCTGGTGTTATTCTGAACCATCCACTAGCCATTTGCTGGAAATGAGGTAGGACATCTGCATCTATGTCCCACTCGTCATTTTTGAAGGCCTCCAGAGTTGGTCCAAATTTGTGAAAATCCAGCCCCATGTCTCCAATTTTGGTTTACAGAGTTCCCTATCACAAGAACATACAGAGGAATAGACAGTTATACTTTTAAGTTAAATAACATTGAGCACAGAATGGGCAAAGAAAAATCAGAAACCCGTAATGTAAGGAAGTGTGAGACCATTTGATTTTTAAATTAAATAAAATTGAAAATTTAGTTAGCCTCAGCCAATCTAGGACATTCCCATTTCATATAAGCACAGCAAAAAGATCTGGGAGCTGGTCATCAGTGTAAGCTATCAATAACAGGAACTAACAAAAAAGTTCATTTTCCAAACAGTGAACAGAGGGTTGTTTTATCTATGGTTAGATTGATTGTGCCTATTATGAAGAAATGCACAAACGCCCAACATTGCTGTGAGCATATGGACAAGAGTCAATTGAAAAGGGAAGTGTTCATGTGTTGAAGGATAAACATGATCGAGCAGACATTCCCTGGGTATTTATTTCTCCATGGAAAGTCAAGGAATACCGAAATGTTAACTAACAGAGCTTTGTGCATTGCACCCGAGGGAGAAATTGGCCCACATCTCCTCAATCAGCTCTGGATGCATGAATTTTGGTTTGGAATAAGTTGTTTTTGTTATTTCACTAACCCTGGCAACATCAGTCTACCCAAGGATGAACAAAAAACACATATCATAAATTCTGAATTGAAATCATTTAAAAACAAATCAGAAAAACAAACTCTTTGCTGTGAGCTTTACATTAAAGCTTTCAAAAGGGGGAGGGGAAACAAATGCCTGACTTAAACAACCAGTTAGTTTGCTTCTCCCAGGTTACATGTGACTGGCAGCAGGGTCTGTGCTAACTTTTAGATGCACATTAAAGAGGTTTAATTCAAAATAGCTGAAAATCAAAAGCATGAAAAATTGTTAATTGTTTGAAGGATAAAATTTACTAAGCATGTACAGCATACCATTGCTATAATGCACTACTTGGAAACTATCCAAATAATGCGTTATAGTAAGGTGCATGTTTTAACAAGAATCAGTAGAACACTGTGAGGGAGGGCAGAGGATACCTAATAGCAGTATAATACCTCTCGTGTTTTCCAAATCCATTCCTGTCCATGCTTTTCATCCACTGTTTAGCAGCAATAATTTTTTTTTATATTAATTGTTATTCATTCCAGCCCATGTGTACCCTGCCCACAGACGGGTCCTTGGTTCATTATCTTCCAATGCTTCATTCTGAGCCATTTTGATGGCAGTGCTTTCATCAGTGGTGGTTTGCTATAGTGTTCCACTCTCAGGGGGAGGTCAAGGAGGAAAGTTGCAAGTCTACCTCAGGCAGAACTAGATTCATACTCACTCTGCTGATGTTATCCTGAACCAAACAAGAGCCACCGAGTCAACTAAGCAGTTTTCCACATTCAGCCGTGAATGGTGGTGGACAATTAAACAGCTCATTGAAGGAGGCAGCTCCACAAATATGAAAATGACCAAATAGATTGCAGCCATTCAAGAAGGCACCTCAGCGTCCACTTCTCAAGGGCAACTAGGGGTGGGCAATAAACACCCCTGCTAGTAATGTGCACATCCCATGAGTGAATAAGAAGAAAAATCCCAACTTCAATGATTAGTGCAAAAGATAAGGCTAAAGCATTTGCAACAATTTTCTGTCATAAGTAGATTGTCCATTTTAGCCTCCTCTGGTGCTGCCCAGAATCACAGATGCCAGTTTTCAGTCAACTCAATTCTACATGATATCAAGAAATGGCTGAAGGCACTGGTTATTGCAAAAGCTATGGGCCCTAATAATATTTCAGCAATAGTACTGAAGACTTGTGCTACAGAACTAGGCATGCCCCTAACTAATCTATTCCACGACAGCTACAACATTGGCATCTACCTGAACAATATCAAAGGTCACTAAGATATAATCCACAACAAAAATCAGGACAAATCCAACCTGGTCAGTTATCATCCCATCCACCTGTTCTGGATCATCAGTAAAATGACCTAAGGGGTCATCAACAGAAGAGCTATCCAGCAGCACTAGGTTTGCACTAACCTGCTCAATGACACTCAGTTTGGATTCTGCCTGTGCCAACCAGCCCCTCACCTCATGTCAGCCTTGGTTCAAACATGGACGGAGGGGAGGGGAGACTGACAGCCCTTGTCTGATTTGATTGAGCCTTATTTGACTGATTGCAATGTCAAGGAGCTCTAGCAAACCGAGAGTCAATGGGAATCAGACGGATAGCTCTCTTGGTTAGTGTCATACCAAGCACAGAAGAAAATGATTGTAGGTGCTGAATGTCAATCACCTCAGCTCCAGGGCATCTCTGTAAGAGTTCCTGAGGGTAGTGTCTTAGCACCAACTATTTTGAACTGTTTTACCAATGACCTTCCCTTCGTCATATGGTCAGAAATGGTGATGATTGCTCAATGTGCAGCATCATTCATGACAGTTCATGTCGATATAACCTTTTGGAAAATTGTACTGAATCTCAAGTCCCACTTCTCCTGGCTACAAAATGATTTAATAAAAGTCCGTAGAGTCCCCAATTTACCTCTCTGTTGGTATCAAGTTAACAGAAAACACTGACTAGGTACATGTAACTGAACAAAGCTACTATTTGTTACAAATGAGTAACCTTTAATCAGAAGTGAACAGCAATGAACTATCAATATATGGCTCTACTAGTTAAAAATCCAACTCCCTTTTAAAACCCCTACATACATTCAGACAGGAAAAATAAAACAAATCATTTTATGGATGGAGGAAAAAAAAGCTGGGAAAACACAGTTCGCTAGCACCAGCCCAAAGGGTTCGTGGAGATATTTCCTTTACTTGCCAGGAACTCCTGTCCTTCGGATATCCTTTTTCCAGGTTCTTTCATTGCATTGCTGAAGGCACTGGGTAATTGGTAGACTTACTACATAGTCTCTTTGTTAATGGTTAAAGACTATAGCTTACAGCATCTGGAACGACAAAAAACAGGAGCTGCTGGAGAAACCCAACAGGTCTGGCAGCATCTGTGAAGAGAAAACAGAACTAATGCTTCCGGTCCAGTGACCCTTCTTCAAAAGGAGCGCTATAGAATGGTTATGGGACTCAAGATATTAGCTCTGTTTTCTCTCCACAGATGCTACCAGACCTGCTGAGTTTATCCAGCAGCTTCTGTTTTTGTTTGGGTCAGATCTCCAACATCTGCAATTCTTTGCTTTATGTGAGTTTACAGCAATTGGTGGGAGAAGATCACTGGCTTCCTTCAGACTTCAGCTATTTTTACTGTAGAGAAACCTGCCCTTCTAGCAGTCTGAAGGTTTCACACTGTATCGTTCACACCTAGAAGCATTTAGCAAACCAGGAACCAATCAGAGCTATTATCAGGCTGACTACTTTTGCAATCCACAACTTGTCACAATTGCATAAACCATTTATTTACCTTCACATATGTACTTCGGTGTTAGGCCATCTACAAAGATTTTCCCCTGCTACTTGAACAAAGCAGCAGTCTCAACAACATCTGCACTGAGTTTCACTAAAAAGTGCAGCACTCCTTTCCATCGCTCTGATTTTTCAACAATTATTTTCCCTTTTTAGTCCATGATCAAAAATACAGAAGATGAACTGATGCAGTCTTTACAATGTCTATATGCAGCAAGACCTGCATTATGTCCAGGCTTGGGTCACAAGTGACAAGTAACATTCGTGCCAGGCCATGACCATATCCATAAAGAAAGATTACAACCACTGCCTCTTGACAATGACACTGCTGAATACTACACCATCCACATTGCTGGGGGTTACCCCCACTGAGCAGAAACTGAACCGAAGTATTCAGTATAAATACCGTGTCTATGACAGGTAAGAGGCTAGGAGTCCTGCAGCAAGGAACTCACCTCTTGACTCCCCAAAGCCTAGCAACAATCTACAAGGCACAGGTCAGGATGGAATAATCTCCACTTGCCTGGACAAGTGGAGCTCCACCAATATTCAAGAAGCATGATAAACCAATGCATTTCATTGCTACTACATCCACAAACCTTCACTCCCAATGCTCAGTAGCAGCAATATGTACTTCAGAAATTTACCAAGGCTCCTCAGACAACACCTATCAAATCAACGACCACTGCTATTTTGAAGGGCAAGTACAGCAGCTACATGGGAACACCCATGCAAGTTCCCCTCCAAGCTGTACCACAGTGTCACAGGATCAAATTCCTCACAACACCGAACAAACTGCAGCAGTTCAAGAGGGCAGCTCACCACCACCTTGTCAAGTACAACTAGGGATGGCAATAAAAGTGGGCCAGTGACGCCCATGTCCTCTGAAGGAATAAAATAAAGACACATCACTAAAGGTCCTACAATTGGTGAAAATTGAAATGCTGCCGTCAGTGTCTCTACGAGTAAAAGGTAAATGGGCATCTACATTACTCAGAAACATGAACATAACAAAGCAATCCAACACTATGTGCATCTTTGACCACTATCTGAGGGTCTGAATACCTATGTCTAGCATGACTACCAGAAAATAATGCCATAAAAGCACTGGTATACTGTCCATTTTAATATTTGATAGGAGAGTATTGCCTCTGTATGCAGTTGTAGCAAAATTCTGAACCATTTAAAAATATTGATCTTGCAATTTTGCTTACTATGTCTACAGCAGTCACCACTGATAGGATTTGTGAAGAAAAATGTTGCCAGTGTTTTTCAGCCCTGAATTTCTGATCATTGGGTGGGGTGTGCAATGAATGGGAAGTGGTTTCTTGGTTAAATTCTACAAACTGGAGTTTTTTTCTATTTGATATGGGGTGTTGGGAATCGAGCTCTGGAGAAGCACGGTGACCTCAAGGAACGTAATCTAAGCTCTCCCTGCCTGCCTGGGTAGAGGACATCCTATAGAGGGGCTCCTCCTCCACTGTGGTAGTCAGTTTTATAAATTCACGTTTAAAGTTGTGAGAGGGCAGCTTCATTTTGAGGCCCCTGTCCGTCACTTACTTTTTACTGAAACTGCACCTGCTACTTCGCTGGAAGGCCTCTGAGCATGCTCCATCTTTGAGAACCTGCCATTATCTTTACTAGGATGGAAAGCACTACGGCCAACAATGGATAGACCCCTTGAAAATCAGTGCACAGGATAGTTTCCAAACATGGTTCCAACCTCTCTTTATCACCCTTAGAGGGCAAACCTACTCCATATTTTAGCATTGTAATGGACAGCAAATCCCATTGTCTCAAAACAACAGATAGAAGGTTTTGCACAGAGTGTCACAGCACATGCATTGAACACTGTAACTGCCAATCACAGAGCCATCTACAGGTGTAACAGTACTGTCACAGTATTGAAATTACAAATTATACTCCCTCGATAGTTACCTCCACATAATAGATAGATATTAATTCAGGAGAATAACACTTGAAGACCTAACGGACTACGGTTGGTTCTGCCTCATGCATGACATACTAAACCAAGCTCCATTTATATTCTCAAACAGATGCAAAAAAATTCCCAGACATGATTTGGAAAAGAGCAGAGAAGTTATCCTTGCATCCTGGCTATCTTTATCAATTAAGTAATATCTCTTTGATAGGTCAACTGGTCATTTATCTCACTGCTGCTTTTTCAATTGTTATTTTTTTCATGTCGTTCACAGGGTATGAAACATTATTGGTTAGAGCAGCATTTGTTGCCCATCATTAATTGCTGTTGAGAAGGTGGGGGTGAGCTGGCTTCTTGAAAACCGCGTCCTGTTGGAACAGAGGTCAAGGGTTTTGACAGAGCTACTATGAAGGAACATTTACATGATCCAAGTCAGAATCATGTGTAGCTTTGTAGGGAATTTGGCAGTATTCTCTTGGACTTACTGTCCTTGTCTTTCTCAATATTAAAATTTGTCTATTTTGAATTTAGAGAAGCCTTAATGACTATTGTATTGTTTTATATAGATGTTACACACTACTCCACTGCAGATTGCTAGAGAACAGAGTGAATGTTAAGGCAGTGGTTTGGGTGCCTATCAAATGTGTTGCTTTGTCCCACATAGTATCAAGCTTCTTGACAGTTGTTGAATATGTGCTCACCAAACCAGTGGAGAGTACTCTGTCACACTCCTGCCTTGTGCCTTTTAAACAGTGGACAGGCTTTGGGAAGAAAGGAGGTGAATTATGCGCCACAGAATTCCCAGCCTTTCACTCGTTGTTACAGACACAGCACTTATGTGGCTGGTCCAGTTCATTTTCTGATTAATGGTAACCTTTAGGATGTTGATAGTTTTCTGTATTCTGTCGTGGGATATGGCTGTCACTGGCTGGGCCAGAATGTTTTGCCCATCTCTAGTTGCCCTTGAGAAGGTGGTGATATGCTGCCTTCTTGAACTACTGTAGCTACACACTGCCACACACTGTAGCTACACCCAAAATGTTATTAGGGAGGATTTTGACCCAGTGACAGTGAAAGAATGGTGACATGAAATGGACTATATAATTACAACATTTTTTTCCCATTGTAAAACTGTTTTCCAATTTAAAATATGGAAATATGTGAAAATAATTATTTTAGAACACATTTTTGTATATTTATTTTGTCACTTTTTTGGTTTTATTACACAATTTGTGATAATCTTCATTTGTTTGTTTAATTATCTTCACAGCAATGAAAGAAAATGGCTGTGCAGTGCCACAACTTGCTAACATTAAGCATGACAGACATCGAGAAACACAATAAATTATTACAAGCGTAGAGTCGTAATTTATATAATATTGACTAATGATGTCAACTCTATACCTGCAGTCATATCCTTGAAACAACAAATGTCAGATAATACATGACAGTATCTTGTGGCAGAATTAAACATTCATGTTGAATTATGTTAAACAAAGATATGTCACAGAACATTTGAGGCCGATGTTGATGGGAACTGAGGTGTAACTGAGGAGTTGAATAAATACTTTTGCTTCAGTCTTCACATCAGATGCCACTAACATCACTCCAAAATTGCTAAATAGTCAAGGGGCAAAAGGAAGAGAGGAAATAAACCAAAAATAATTGGGCCAAGGACTGATAAGTCCCTTGGAAATGCATCTTAGGACAATAAAGCAAGTAGCTACAGAGATAGTAAATGCACTGGTATTAATCTTCCAACAATCCTTAGATTCTGGAAAACTCCCAAAGGATTGGAAACTGCCAATGTTTTGCCTTTATCTAGCAAGAGAAGACAAATAGGCAGGTAACTATAGGCCAGTTAGTTTACCATCAGTTATTGGAATAATGTCAAAATCTATTATAAAGAATGTAATGGCACAGCATTTAGAAATACATAAGATAATTAAGCAGAGCCAGCATGGCTTCATGAAGGGTAACTCATACTTGACAAATTTAAAAGAACTATTTGAAGATAAATAAAGGGAAAGTAGTAAATGTAATATATTTGGATTTTCAGAAGGTATTTGATAAGACACCAGATATTAGGCTTCTTGATAAGATATGACATGTTGGAAGTAGTATGTTAACATCAATTGCGGATTAGCTAACTAATAGAAGCTAGAAAATTGGGATGAGGGCATTTTCAAGATGGAGAAAGTGAGGACTGCAAATGCTGGAGATCAGAGTCGAGAATATGGAGCTAGAAAAGCACAGCAGGTCAGGCAGCATCCGAGGAACAGGGGAATCAACATTTTGGTATAAGCCCTTCATCAGGCTGTGCTTTTCTAGCAGCACACTCTTGGCATTTTCAAGATGGTAACCCATAACTAGTGGTGTTCCACAGGCATCAGTGTGAGGGACACAATTATTTACAATATATGCTAATGACTTAGAGGAGGAAAGTTAATGTTCTATAGCCAAGTTTGTAGATAACACGAAAATACGTGGCAAATCAACTGGTAAGGATGACACGTAGAGTCTGCAGAGAGATACAGATGAGTTAAAGGAGTGAGAAAAAACTTGACAGGTGGAATATGTGAATGAAAATATCAAATTGTACACTTTGGTAGGAGGAGTAGAGGAGCTGAATATTACCTAAATGGAGAAATACTTTAGAAAGCAATGGGACAGAAGAAAGCTATGAATCACAAAAAAACTAGCATCCAAGCTCAGTGGGTATTAAGGAAGACAAATGGAATGTTGGCCTTTATTTCAAAGAGGATAAAGTATAAAAGTAGGAAGGGTGTTCTCAAACTATACAAGGCACTAATCAGACTACAGTTGGAATACTCTGAACAGTTTTGGGCCTCTTATCTGAGGAAAGATAAAGTGGCAATGCCAGATATGGAGGGTCTGTCTTATGAGGAAAGATTGAGTACTTTGTGCCTGTACTCACTGTAGTTTAGAAGAATGGAGGCAATCTTACTGAAATATGGTTGAGCTTAGGGGATGTATGGAAGTTGAGAGATCTTGCCAAGAAAACTATTGGGGCAGACACTGATCCTGGAGGCTCCTGAGGCATGCACCTGGGCCTCAAAGGCAGGCACTTCTCTCCAGAATGTACCCAGTCTTTGCCTCATGCAAATTGCCACAGCTCGGGAAGGCAGACAACCGTAAAGGTCTAAAAGCTGCTCATAATGAGGTATGTATCAAATATCCTATTTAAGGCAGCTACCTGAAGTCTTGCTTTCAGGAAACTGGCGTGTGGTTTGGACTGGGGAATAGATTTTTGTCACTTTAACTTGTTACATATCCCAAAGATGCCTCTGTTTTCAGTTAGGTTCAGCTCTATATCTCTCTCATTGTCACGTTTGCTAAAATAATGTGAAACGATTTGCAACACTGTTGTCACTTTCTGGTAATCAATTATAAAACACTACTCAGCAAATTTTCACTAATATTATCACCATCATCAGTTCCTTAGTAAGGACATCATCCCATAGTCACTGGAAAGGACAGAACCACCCATGTCCACCATGACATCAGCTTCAATTAAAACAAAAGGTACAAATGCAATAAACTTCCCTCATTCCTTGATAGATATATCCGATATTTTAAATATCAGATACATGAAAATGATTTCAAAGTAATTCATCAATAGACTGCAATGGATGATATAAACTATGAGCTTTGCAATCAACATTTACAATGGTATCTGAAACATTCAATGAGATTACTTCCTTGTGACAACCCAGGTATCAGCATTTTCTACAATCCTAAACATAATGCAATCCCAAAATGTGAAATTCAGTGATAATTTTTAAAATATTTTTAAGTAGTTACACAAAACAAGACATTATCCTTTGTGAACATAAGCCGAAAAACAGAACTGATGCAGTTGCTCACCATTTTATGCCAAAAATATTCAGAAGTACGAGTTAAAGTGTGGACATCAAAAGAACTTACAATTTCAACAGCTCTGAATTACTACCAAGGCTAAGAAAACATTTAAATCAAAACTACATGTGAGAATAAATATCTGTGGATGTTATTTTTTGTAGGTTTCACAAGTTATTATTATGCTTTGTGAACATTTCCCACCAACATGTCCCAATTACTTTCTTTGCAAATTTTGGTGTCACTAATAAAGTAACAAAAAATGGGAAGAACTGTTTATCTCTCAAAAGATGTATAATTTTTTTCAGGCTTCTTAATGTATTACAAACAAATTAACAATATTAACTCAAACATGAAGTAAAAAGACATTTAAACAAATTAGTATGAGGAACTAGAAAATGTCCTCGTTAATAACCAGGGCATTGTACATAAAAAGTATTTATTAGGTTTGTGCAGCACTACTAGAATAGCGCAAATTGATTTTAAAGTCTTTACTTATTCTAAGATGAATTTAAATAAATTGCAAAAGAATGTTGTTAGTCCTTCAGAAAGATAATCATGAATATCCTGTCATCAATACTTTAATGTTGTCTATTTATGTGTATGAGAACATGGGCTGCCAAGCTTTATATCTTCCAAAATAAGTACATCATATTCTGCAAATCAATGAATCCACAAAGATCTCTAGTCTGTTCTAACTTTTAGAAAAGTAAGGCATTTCTCTACATTAGCTCGTCAAGAATTTAATTGAATCAAACTGAACCATATCGATTCCGGCAATGGCAGCACCAGCAATGCTAAGTATACAACAGAGAAGAATATTTTTGTCTTACCTGAGTTCGATTAAAAGCCACACGTGCAAACACAGCCTGGGAGATGCCTGCTCGCTTCAACTCATCACGAACCCACTGGTAGATTTCGGAAGACACTTCAGCATTTGATGAAGTTTGTTGTTCTAATGGTTTATTAATGGTCCGGTTGACAGGAGGGTGGTTCAGGTATTGCTGATTTAGGGATTGCTGTGCCAAGAGTCTGTTTACAGCAAATTGTTGATTTAATATCTGGGCCATAACCAGCTGCTGATTCACCAGCTGTGGGCTAAGAGGTGCCGAAACAAGTCCAGGATGTAAATTGGAAAGTTGGGGCCTGGTAGCAGGCTGACCACTATGTGGAAGCTGGGCAGGTGATGGTGGCTGGGGCAGTTCAGTACCATTCCCAGGAACTGTTTGTGATCCAAAGTTAACATGATTTGTTCCTTGCTGAGAAACAGACAGTTCAGACATAGTCTCCATTTCAGCTAGAGCAACAAAGAAAATAAGTTTCAGAAATATGAACATATTTGAGTGACAAACATTAATATCCTAAAAGTAAAAGTCTTGTACGTAATGCTCATTATGTTTTGCCATTAATTATAGTTTGGATTAATATTACAAACTTTACTGTAACTAATAGAACTATGCTAAATTTTCTACAATTCTTCGAGGCAACCAATAAAAGAGGCCATGCATATGTATTACGTCGCTGTCCTAAAACTCTACGGGCATCTTCTTACAATGGGATATCTGCTATTTACTAACGATTGAATTTTACATAAACAACAAGTGTCTAATAATTTGTCCATCAAGCTCACCCTTCAATGTTATATCTGCATATGTGCAAATGTCTTGTAACAGATTGGTTCATACTTCATATGAATAACACTCATACTGAACCCTATTTGAAAGGGTATAAAATATGTGAATCAAGCCAGAGGAAAATGGGTCAATTTACTTTCACTGAGGAACCACTAAGAAAGACAACTATACACAGTCAACAAAATGTTCGAATGATCACATAAGGAATGGGAAGAATTGAAATAATTTCAAATCTATCTCTTTGAATTTCTGTTATCATGTATTCTTTAACTTGAAGTAGAATCTCTCCTTTAAATGTAATTTGCAGCTCCAGTGCAAATTGAATCTAAAACTGCACCATGCTGGAGTGCTCCCCTTCCTCCACGTTTCTGCTCAGATGCATTAGCAAAACACCAAGCTGCCAAGAACCAGAGCTTAAAATTAAAATGTATTTTTAAAAATGTCTTTAATTAGCTTGAATTTATATATTTAAGAGCAATATCATGATAATGTTTGAATAACTCCGCTGAAGATTGGCTCATCATAAGAAATAAACATTTTATATCATTTAAAAAAAACATTCATAACATTTTAAAACATTCCTATTGGCGTCTTTGAACCCAAAGGATTCAGCTAAATTTTCAGAGCCTATCCAAAAGTCTGCAAACAGGCACAATTAGTGGAGACTCCCAATGGTAATTAATTTACCCAGGCGGGAGGAGCTGTTTTGTGGGAGTCACCTACTTTTAGTCTGAATTCCTTTTTAACCAAGACTAAAAACCGTAGAATCGCAAGTTGCACTCAGCAGAATATGTTTTTAAAGTTTATTTTCAAATCTTTAAAATCTTTTGTGTTAGTTGTAACAAAACATAAACAAAGACAAGTGGAAATTCCAGGTCTTTGAATTCATTTATTGCCTTTAACAGTAATTGTATGTGCTTTAAATTTCCAGATAATGGTACTTACTGTTCATCTCACAGGAACATTCTCTTCTCCTTGCCCCTCCCTAAGAGTGTCCCTGCTCAGCAGACACTGGAACAGAATTTACTTGAATTCCCCCAGGATTATTTTCAGGTTGCAAGGATTAAAAATAAACCATTTGTTTTAAAAAAGTGATGAAGACTGTACTGTCCTACTCTGGTAGTTATTCTGTATCAAACTCTCCCAGCTGTGTATTTTTGGTCCTGCTCCCTGGAGTGCAAGCTCCTCATGGGTCCTTGACCTTGATATTGCTAACTTGAGACCAAGCCACAGTCTTGACCCAAATTCTCCCCAGTGTGACCAAAGCCTGAGTCCAATTGCCCCTGATGCAGCAAAACTTTTAATCCATGGGCTTTCAACCTTGCAAGTTACTGACAGGTTAGCTAGCTCGCCGACCAGAACTTTGTTCTCACTGTAGAGGCGAAACGTGTGGTGCTGGAAAAGCAT
Source organism: Chiloscyllium punctatum (assembly GCF_047496795.1). Taxonomy (NCBI): domain Eukaryota; kingdom Metazoa; phylum Chordata; class Chondrichthyes; order Orectolobiformes; family Hemiscylliidae; genus Chiloscyllium; species Chiloscyllium punctatum. The sequence continues at coordinate 68,657,363 of NC_092746.1, forward strand.
AGCAGGTTAAGGCAGCAACCGAAGAGCAGGAGAATCAATGTTTCAGGCATAAGCCCTTCATCAGCACTTTGCCCTCTCACTGTAGGGACCCACATAGTGAGGACAGAGAGGTTGAAACCCTGTGCTGTTGACAAGGAGGTGGCAATTCCCTCTGTGGGTGAAAGCGTGCTCAAATAGAAAGCTTCCCCATCTCCCACGTTGCTACCAGGTATTGCCGGCAGTGAGGAAAGATGCAAATTGGCCATTTAAACAGTTAATTTGACTTTTGGACAGGAGGGGTGTCTACCACCTTCACTAGCACAGTGGCAGGAAGATGGCTGGTACTCTTTCCGTTACTATTGTAAAACCCCCACCCCACTTCTCAGCCCATGCTCGGATGTCTAATTCCATTAAACTCTCATTTCCCTACCAATTTCAGTTTCTAATATATCAGCAATCAAGAGCTTTCCCTGAGACTGACTGCATTTTGCAAAACTGGCATATTAAAATTTCCCTTGCTTTTCATTCCTTGTCCTCTTCCTCTTCTGTGTCTTTTTTCCATTCTTTTCCCCTCACCTCTTTCTAATTTCCTCTGTGTTCTCTAAACCTCATTTCAAGTCCATCTAAACCTTGACCATTCTGGACTAACTATACCGGAGTTACTACTTCCAACTCTGATGTCCTCTGCAGTTCCCACTGTCAAACTATCTTGATTGAGCAGATGCTGCTCCCAAGACAACAACATCTATCTCACTGGCCGGAATCTAGATACTTCCAGGCCAGACACTTGAAACTTTGACTGTCATCTGGCCTCTTATTATGCTCTCCTTACCCAACACCTATCAAACCTCACCTATCAAACCTGTTTCACTTACCAACTCCATCTGCTCTGTCAATATGCCTCCATCCCACTATTCTTCCTTCTCTAAACCTGCACTTGCTTAATTTCAGTTCCCTAGAACCCTATTCTACTGTCCCATGTGTCTGAAACTTTGAACCATATACAATTTCTTCCTTACTTTTCTGGCTTATGATTTTCACACTTTGCCACTGATCTTATTTTACATTTCACTCTAGCCCCTCACAACACAATTTCCATGTCTAATTAAAGCATGTCCTCTCGCCGTCACCTTCCTTGGCAGCACTCCAGGCCTAAGAATCACTTCTTTCTACTTCAGAGTTGTGGCTCCTGAGGTAACTATCCAGTCCAATGCTGAGTTCACAGATGGGGCAAGTGTTGTTTGAAGATAGGGTAAGTGGGTCATCTGGATTTTTGAATTTTCTTTCCACCGCTCGAAATAAACCTTTAGAAATGTAGTGAGGTCTAAATCTTCAGCTGATTCTTAGCATCTGAACAGAGGTGACAGGTTGCTTTTAAGATAAGTTTAGGAACTACTAAATTAATTGAAGGATTTCTTCCATTAAGTGTTCATTTGTTAGTGCAGTTTGTGAATGTCCTCCACCTGATCTTGTTGGAGAAGCTCAAAATGGCTGGCTCTTTCATAACTATTCCTTCTCCAGTTCAGGCAATGTTCATCCCATGAGATGGTGGAAAGATTGCATAAAGGGTAGATAAAAAATAAAGATAAAAGAAAGCCACGACATGGAGTTCATGTGGACTTCCAGAAGGTATTCAATAATGTGCCACATAAAGGTTATTGCACAAGGTCAGAGCTCACGGTATTGAGAGTAAGGTATAGCATGAATTGAGAACTGAAGATAGAAAACAAAGTCAGGACAGCAATAAGGATCAGTTGTAGGGCCTCAATTGTTTACTCCCTATTCTAATGACTTGGAGGAGAACCCAGAGTATAATGCATCCAACTTTGCTGAATATACAAATATAAGTGGGAGAGCACGTTGCGATGAGGACACAAGAGGTTTGCAAGGGGATTTAGATAGGCGATGTAAGTGGGCAAAAACTTGGCAGATGGAGTTTAATGTATGAAAGTGTGGGGCCATGCACTTTGGTGGAAAGAACCAAAGACACGCTATTATTTAAATTGAAACAGACTCCAATAAACAAAAGCACAGAGGGATCTTGGTTCTCTTATGCATGATACACAAGAAGTTAGCATGTAGGTGCAGCAAGTGATTAAGACAAATGGAATTTTCGCCTTTGTAGCAGGTGGTTGGGGTTTAAACACAAGAATGTTTTGTTACAGCTGAACAGGGTGTTGGGATGGTTAATCAAGAATGACTAAACAATTCAGGTTTTGTTTTTAATTCCTTCACAGGATGTTATAGAATTTTGTTTAAGACTGGGATGTGAAGGAATTTCTTTTCCCAGAGAGTAGCAAGTGTCTAGAATTCTCAACCACAGAATATTGGGAAAGCTAGATCACCAAGTATTTGAAGAAGAGGTAGATATATCTTTGAAGATAGTGAGGAGTTGAGGATTATGAGGAACCATGGAATGTCACCTTGCTGTGGTGGAGAGGCTTGAGTGTTCCTTTGATCATAACAGCAATACCAGCAGGGGTTCTCGACTCCTGGCATGGCCAGCCATGACATTAAGATGGGAGGGAAGGAACCAGACAAAGTGCAATGCAAAATGGTGATCCAGGTAAAAGAAACCTGTGAGATATCATCATCTGCAATGATGGATGAAGGCTGCAGCAGTAGTAGAGAGATCCCCAATCATTAAGGTTTCCTTACCTGGAACTGGATCTTCCTTCCGTGTGTCTGTTGATGTGCAACAGCAATCCCATATTAAAAGATTCCCTATGCAAGGTTAGAGATTACACCTCCCCCCCTCCAACCCCAATGCACACACACACACACACAAGATTGTGAAACCTGAAAGCCCTAGCGTCATGCTGGCTTGTAGGCAGAGTGTGACTCTGTCATTACGCCTTGGAATAGGAACAGCAGAATGTTTCAACAGCTTTCTTCATGACTGAGCAGTCCTCTTTAGGACCCATTCTGCTCACCCCACATGGGGAAGGGGATTGAAAAGGTGTTGTAAAAAGTAGTCTGATTCCTCATCAACCTGGATGGTAAACCAAATCCAGTGGGTCTATCTACCTACAGTCTGTAAACCAAAGTGATAATTAATCTTGAAAACAAGGAATGTATGATCCCTCATGGACAATGAGCAAAACAGTCATTCAGAAAGAAGAACTGCCCTGTTTGCCTCAGGCACTTCAACATTGACACCACAGATGAAGGGCAGCTGAGGGAAGAAGGTGGTGGTTAGAACTTCACCTGGACAGGAAAACCTGAGGATCAGCCCAGGATGCATGGAATTTGATTTATTATCAAGAATGAACTTGCCAATTGACTGTGAGCTGCCTGTTGGCATCAATGATTGCCTCACAACTCTCTAACTCCAACTTGCCATTAACCAGCAGACAATGGTCCTGAATGCCTGCTGTCCAACTCTTGATGCTACAGATGAACATGAATAGGGGCTTCTATTCTACTCTGGACACCATAGTCACCAACATCCCTAAGGAAGATAAAATTATCCTCCTTTGAGACATCAATGCCAAGGTTGGAAAGGAATCCCAACTCTGAAAAGAAACTATTGGAAAAGAAGAAGTTAGCAATTGCAGCACCAATTGGATTCTCCTGCTCACCAAATGTACAGAACACCAGCTGGTCATCACCAACACGCTGTTTAACCAAAAAGACAAGGTCAAGACTTCTTGGAGATATTCACAATCAAGACACTGGCATGTGATTGACGACGTCATCATTTGACCCTGAGACCTAAAGGACATCTTCATTAACCAAAATGATGACCAGTGCAGACAGCTGTTGTACAGACCACTGGCTCATCTGCTCCTTAATGTCCATCAAATGCCACTGGAAGCAGCTGAAAACAAAGAAACAGTTCAGATAAATGCTCAACATTAAGTGGATTCAACAGCCAAGCAGACTGTTGAACTTCTAACAATGTCTTCACAAAATTTAAATGGAGTGGAGGAAATATGGAAAGAGCTGAAGACAGCCATCACCTCACATTGTGAATAAACCATTAGCTACAAGGTCAGAAAACACCAAAACTGGTTCAACAAGAATGATCATATCATCTAAGATGTGATTGACAAGAAAGGGGGAAGATCTCCATGGCTGGCAAAGCAATATTACTAACGAGGCAGACAGGAGAGCTCATCAAACAGCAACAGCGGAGTTACAAAGAAAAGCAAGGGAAATCAAGAAGCAATGTTAGACTGAGAAAGCTAAGGAACTGTACATCCTTGCTAACAAGGGCTTCTTCAGTACCTCCATGGCAATTTAAGGAGACAACACTCTTGGTTTCAAATTGGTGTGGAGTAAGGATGGAACCCTTTTAAGAGACAGAAGAATCATCAGCCTCCAATGGAGAGAATGCTTCAAAGAACTCCTAAACCAGAATAGAGTCATTGATGAAGGTATGTTTGAGCAAGTCCTCAACTCCCCATCAAAGATGGCCCTAGATGCCCTTCTCATATGGCAGAATTTGAAGCCACCATTAGACATATGAAGAATGGAAAAGCTGAAGAAGCAGACAGGATTCCAGTGAACTTAGGAGAGTAAAGCTTACCTCCCATCTCCATCAACTATTCTTGAAAATCTGGGACAAAGAGGAAATCACTGTTGATCTCAGAGATGCTGCCATTACCACCATCTTCAAAATAGCATACAAAGTGGACTGTGGGAACTACTGAGGAATCTGTGCATTTCCAAAACCTTTTGTTCTCCAGTTAGGTTTAACTATGAAATGTGGGTGGCACATCTGTCATGGCAGAGATTGTAACGAGTTCTTATCTGGATTTACCAATCATATCAATTTTACCATTTGAGATCCAGCAAATTCAGAGGGTTCGGCTTTGCCAAGACTGACAATGGAACTGGAAGGGTGTCTTACTTCTGTTCCCTTCCTTTTTTTTTCCATTTTCCACACCATTACAATTAAAATTAATGCACAAGCAGCATATATGGGAGACCCTTGCAATTCCACAATTGGAAAGCTTTTCCGTGGTGAAACATGCCATCAGTTTGCAATGCTGCAGCTGTGGGTGGGCTGTAAGTGTGGGCCTGAGGCTTTCTGCCCAACTCCATTGCTATTAGTATATGAATTCTAAGCATAAAGGTGACTCAAGTACTTTTTAAAATTTAAATTCCATTATAAATATTTCACATTATATGGGGTTTCACTTTATTCAGGTGTGCATCACTAGTATTTGTGGAGATCAATAAATTAAATCAATTGGCATGCCTTATGTTCGACACTGATAGGGAAGTTAAGGACATCCTATATTGTGGAAGGAACAACCATTTAATTTGCATTCACTCTCAGATGTTCTTGTAAGTGTGCAGTGTTGGACTTTTCATTATGTGGGACTTTGCTGAACTTACAGGTTCAGCTGGTCTTCCATTGCAATATAAACAACATTGTCCAAGATCACACTCAGTCTGTACCTGTTATAGGTAAAGTCAAACCTCTATAAGGACTCTGACAGCTTAACACCCTGTGATGGACCTACAATTGATCAGTGTTGACACCACTCGTTTAGTTTTTCATTTATTTGTTTTGACTGACTAGCTCCAGCCATTCATAACCAGGATGTTTCCACTTCACTTTTGTACGGCCCCATCCCACATTCTGGTGTCCCTTGGATCCCTCCCTAGAAGTTCCTGACCACACTCCACATGCCATCCCACCCCACCACTGATTCAACTTTGTTGGTCCCGAGCCTGCCATTTTCCTCCTCCCCTCCCTGTTCCAAAAAACTGACCTCATTGTCAGCTGCACAATACCAATTGGTGCACAACACTCTTAAACAAACATGAACCAGGAATGACAAGATTCCCATGAGCCACTTACTTTATTTTGCAGGCAGGACATGATTAGAAGTACATTTTAGGTAAATGTGAATTCATGCCATGCTACATTGCAAGTGCAAACCCCACAGGCCGCTGTGAGGTCTGATATGCCACAAACGTACCCATGATTTTATCTCTGCATCACAACTTATCACTCCACATGCTGCATTTCTTGCTATTACTGGCTTCATAAAATCCTCCCAGAATGGTGAAATTTAGAAATCCTGAATGAGAAGTCAGGATTTGGATTACATCAATATTTTCAAGCCATATTAGAACATTTTCAGGCAAAAGCCCAAAAGCCCTTTCTGTGAACTAAATGGTTAACGGTAAAAAGTATTACATTCTAGATCCAGCAAAGAGCTTCATCTTTTTTATGCCACCTTCACTTATTTATTAATCTGGAACTCCAAGCACAAACAATTACTGACAAAACATATATGCATTACTTTCATAATGTCACTGTATTTATACAAAGGTCTTCCTGCAACCCCCATGAATTACTGATGAGCGATATTTTGGGTTTTAATATCCCTTTTAGGGTGCTAACTGTCAGAATATTTTCTCCGTTTTCCTGATAGCTTAAGCATAGCCAAAAGTACTTTCTCTTTTTTTAATTAAAATACTGCTATTTTATTGAATTATCGGAAAATTCGCTGTTGCTTTACTTCAGATAGAAAATGTCCACATAATTTATTTACTGTGCGTTATGTAATACCCTTGGGGTTTGATTCTGAAAAAGCATCTGCAATCATTTTTTCATCATAATTGCTGATTCCAGTTGTTAACAATGATCATTTTGGCTGTGAATTATTCTGAAAAGTGTTGCTTCACCTCTTGGTCCTAATACGGTAATTTTCCTCTTGTAGTTCAGCACTCTGATGAATAATATTGAGGCTATGAGAAATAATTACTATAAAAATATCAGTTCTGAGTTGCTCAGAATAATACAAAAAAAGGACAAAATTTACTACAGAGAAAATGTCATAATTTCTGGAGGGTTTTTCATTATCTCACCATAGTGTCTAAACCAGTGTTATTTTAGACCATGAAGCACTTGAACTAATGCCCCTTCAATTCACTATTCTGATGTTCCACTCTTTTGGTCTCAAGGGTGCAGGATTGACAATACTAGATAACAGAACTTCTACATTCACTTTCGTACAAGTGCTGACAATAAGCATTGTATAAGGTCAAGTGTGGTGCTGCTACCATCAAGGTTAGACATTGATACAGTCATGACAGTGGTTCTATAACACAGCATCAGACAAATACCTTCATTTGTAGTGCATGTGATCTGCATTGTCTGAATCTGATCTCTCACATTTCTAAAGGGGAAAGAGCATTTTTCATGCTGGAATTTGCATTTCAGGCACTCATTCACAAACTTCAGGTGATGAGTTAAAATGTTACTTAATTTTAAATAATGATTATGCTCTCAATGTTAAAATTATATTCGATAGATTAAGACATCTCAATATCACTGTTGATACAAATAATTAGAACTGGAGTTTAGCTGATGGTTATCTGGAATCGCATATCTGTACACTATCACAAGTAGTTCACATTTTTGCAATTAAATTCCAAATCTTCTAATTTTTATTTTTAAGTAATTAACATGTCATCTGTCTTCAACGATTCAGCTAAAAATATTTTGAGATAATTGTGCAAGTGATTAAAATTGCTTTATCTAAACAGACAAAGGCATGATGTTTGTCACTTACTGAAAAAGTATGTGCCCACTATTACCAACATAATGAACAGATTAGGAGTATTCCTTGCTTACCAATCATATCTTTTGTCTTCTTAAAATGTTTATACCATCTTCCAAATTCTTGACATTTTGCTGCTGATACATTTGCATAGTAAGTGCTGTTTACAATGGAGGAAATCATACTCTGCATTATGAAAACAAAATCGTCAGTCAGTAACAAAAAATTAAAGCTGATTTAAGCTTGAGGTATATATTTCCTCAAATGTTTAAGGCAATGAAAATAATAAAAGAAAATGCTTCCACTTGATGCTTTAGTTCCAAAGTAAATCTAACTTAAAATCATTATTTAACTAAAAAAAACTTCTAATTTTTCTGTCTCCTTTTGAATAAATTTCTTTCTTCATAATTGATTTGATCATTGTAAAATCAGTTTATCACAGTGGATTACAAAATATTTACAGAAATCGTAAAAAATGATAAATCTAATATTATAATTATAATTATTATATTTACAACTTTTTTGCAAATGTACATAACTTTTAGAAGAATCAGACACCACAAATCAAGCCCATTCTGATCGAAACGGTACATTCATATACAGTAATAATTTCAGGCTTAACAGATGGTATATCAATTAGCTGTGAGTTTCAATCAACTTCCAGGCTGTACTTACTCAGCCTTCAAGACAAAGAGTACATTTCCTTATAATATGATTAATTTCTACAAGACTATTTATTCAGGCTATGGGTTAATACAGAAGAATTCCATATTGCCAATATTTGAACAATTTGCACAGAATTAATCTAAATGAGAACATATATTTCTTTATCAAATTAGATTAATTTTATATTGCTTCACTTTTCCTGTGAAATCAATTAAAGAACTGCCTTAAACAATAAGCTTTAAAAACTGTTTTTAAATTAAAACGAGATTACTCTCTATGTTTGATTCCCAAACTGCGATAAGTGTATGGGTGAAAGCTGGAAGTTGTGTTTTACTCTGGGGTGAAGAAGTGTATATAAAAAAAGGTCAAATAAACAGTATTCAACATTGTGAGCTCTCAGTTATTAGACCTTGTCTCCAAGAGTTTTGTATTTTCATAACAGACCATTGTACTGTAATCCTCTTGTTTGAGAGAAGACACTATTTAAAATAATACTTACACACAGAAATGAAAAGCAGAGAAATACAAATATGTATTAAAAAAATGTATTAAAAATGTATTTAAAAAATGTATTAAAAAAAACCAAACTGTCACCAAGCAAAATATTGCAGATACTGGAAACTTGAAAGAAAGATGGAAAATGCTATAAAAAAATACTCAAGGTCATGGAAGCATCTGTGGAGAGAAAAACAGAATTAACATTTCAGATCTGTGACCTTCCCTTTCATCAGAACTGTCCTGATGAGAGATCACGAGACCTGAAGCATTAACTCTGTTTTCTCACAAACATCTGAATTAGGAGCAGGTGTAGGCCAATTGGCCCCATGGGTCTGCTCTGCCACTGAATAAGATCATGGCTGATCTGATTACTCCAAGTTCTTGCCTATTCACAATAACCTTTCATTCCTTTGCTTATCAAAGGTCTTGAATGGCTTATGCCCAAAACATCTACTCTCCTGCTCCTTGGATGCTGCCTGACCTGCTGTACTTTTCCAGTGCCACACTTTTTGACTCTGACTCTCCAGCATCTGCAGTCCTCACTTTTTCCTTATCAAAGGTCTATATCTGCCTTTAACGTATTCAAAGATTCTGCTTCCACCGCCTTTTGAGGAACAGAGTTCCAACAGACAACACCTTACAGTGACCCCTAGCTCTAGATTCTCTTACAAGAGGAAATATCTTTTGCAGACGCACTCTGTCAAGACACTTCAGGATCTTATATGTTTCAATCAAGTCACTTCTGATTTTCTAAATTGCCCTATACAGCCATTCTTAATTTTATACACAAATCTCCTCACAATAAACACAAACAATCTAATAGCTTTCCAAGTAATTAGCTAGATTTACATACTAACCTTTTATTATTTATAGGAGAAAGTGAGGACTGCAGATGCTGGAGATCAGAGCTGAAAATGTGTTGCTGGAAAAGCGCAGCAGGTCAGGCAGCATCCAAGGAGCAGGAGAATCGACGTTTCAGGCATAAGCCCTTCTTCAGGAAAAAGGTTTCCTGAAGAAGGGCTCATGCCTGAAACGTCAATTCTCCTGTTCCTTGGATGCTGCCTGACCTGCTGCGCTTTTCCAGCAACACATTTTCAGCTTTTATTATTTATACACTCGTACACCCAGATCCCACTATATCTCAGAGTTACGTAATCCCTCACTATTTAGATAATATGCTTCTTTTTTTCTCCTTCCTGACAAAATGGAGAACTTCACATTTTCCCCACAATATACTTCATTTCCCAGATCTTTGCACACTCACTTTACCCATCTATGTCACTTTGTAACCTTCAATATTTCCTCTTGGCAACTTACATTGCCACCAACCTTTGTGTCATTAACAAATATAACAATCATACCTTCATCCTCTTCAAGGCCATTTATATCAATTGCAAAAGATTGAGCCCCAGAATTGATCCTTGTGGCACACCGTTCATACATCTTACCCACCAGAAAATTATCCAATTAGGTCTCTTCTCTATTTCCTATTAGGTAGTCAATCTTTTATCTCTGCCAAGTACAACACACCCTACACTAAGTTTTTACATTTCACAACAACCATTGATGTGGCACCCCAACAGATATTCCCAGAAACTCAGAAACAGCACATCCACCAGTCCCCCTTAACTACATCACATGTTACATCTGCAATGAACTGTAATAAATTATTTAAACCAGATCTTACTTTCACAAAACCATGTTGACTCTGCTTGATTACTTTCAACTTTTCTAAGTTTTATAACTTTTCTAACTCTGCTATAGTCCAATCACAGGCTTTTGAAGCACTGCTTCTTCATCAGGTCTTCGGCACCTCTACATATCGCATTTAATAATAGGTTCTAACATCTTCCCTGTGACAGGGCTGAGCTAACTGGCCTATAGTTTCCTACTTTCAGATTCCTGACCTCTTTCAATAAAGGAGTTACATTAGCTATTTTCCTATCTAACAGAACTTGACTTTCCCCTGGTCAGTATTTCCAATATTATCTGTTGTTATTTTGAAGGTTACTCAGTGCAAGAATTTTAAAAAGCATATAGTTTGAAAGTATTTCAGGATAAATTAATTTCAACAGGATAAATAATATACTTGACAGAAATGTCTAACATTGATATGTTTTAATTGATCTGCAATTTCGAAGTTAATGAATGCGCAATACGTCAAAAACATTTAAGTTCTTTTTGGTAGGTTCCTTATTATATGACCATGCAGCTGATTGAATATTAGCAGATCTTAAAACCTTACATGATTTCGAGTCCTAGGCTAAATTGCACTAATGCTCTGTCTACAATACACTGAAAATAAATTAATGATTAGATGCCAAATTTTATAAGATGACCTAAATAAGGGTCTTGAGGGACACAATATACTGCGTAATAGCCTAAATGAAATTTAATTAAACAAAACAGGCATCGAAGACACAACTGGTTATCAGGTACTGCATTTCTTTCCATTTCTGTCAAAAGAAAACAATTGTATTTTTCCTGCTGCCAGCTGTTCACCGTTACAACTGAATGGAGTTAGCAGATTGATCTATTCCCTGGGACAGGTGATCCAAATTCAGCACTGGAGTCCCGCTTATCAGAGATGAAGGGAGTTTAATTGTTACTCTTGAACATTTGAGTTAATCTGGGGATAAAACAGGACTCTACATGGAATTTCCTCCTTCCAGGTGTGCAATGATCAATGGCCAGAAATGTAAACATTGTGAAAAGAAGACTAGATGTTGAAGCCTTTTATCCTACTCTCATCAGAACTAGTATGCAAGAAACAGACTTGGGTAAAAAAGAGGACTTCTTCATATACAGCATAAGAAGTGGGTGCTGATTGGTTGAGCTATTGATGGCATGGTGGTGCAACAAAAACTGTCAATCTTAATGCTTAAAATTAATTCGATAAGAATTGAAAGATTGACAGTTAGCACTACTTGCTGTTTCTCCATGCCAGTGTTGATCGAATCAATCGGCACCTTCTCACACTGCTACTTAGTGCCAAGGGAGAGATAGTGGTTTGTGATGATGGGCAGCACTGATCAGTCAAGGCATTTGACATATTTCTATGTGTCAATGTCACACCTGCAACATGTGTCAACAGTTTATGTGGTAAATGCTCGGCACGTGGTCCAAGTAAATAACGATTTATGAAAGGAAAAAGGTGAGCAATCTTTACTGGGGTCAAGGCGATGACAGTCAGATAAGAGGCTTATCCAATTGCACTATGAGGGTTGGTTGGTGGTTGATCTGATCTGTGTCTTAGTAGTCTGGAGATTCGGCCCCAGCCACATCTTCAGGTCAAGTGAACCAGTCTAGAGATTACAGGATATCTGTTGGGGTATCATCAAGACGGTCAAGTGGCTGGGCTGCAGCCAATCCTACCACGTTGGTCTGGGGTGGGCCACATCTCATCAAGGGATTTGGTCAATAATGGACAGGGACTGTATTAGGGGGCATTCCAAGGAGTCTTGGGAAAAGCAGGTAACTCATATTTAGCTATGGGTTTTACTTTTCTGTTTCACTGAAGAAATATTGGCAGCGTAGGAGGCAATTTCTGAGATCAGAAAGCGAAACAATAGGAATGGATAAGGAGTTCCAGAAGATGTGATGGGATTTCAAATAGGGTATGGTATCTCTGGCATCTACATCAGGCAGTTCAAGGGCTGGTGAGGGCATATAAATTTCTAAATTCATTGGCTCCAGGAGTAAAGTAGGGGCATTAGGTATATAAATGGGGCTGACCTAGCCATCACCACCAAACTGTGTTAGCTACTACAGTAGGATATGCATTCAGAAGGATCTGGGTGGAAATCCTGTTCCAGTGGCACTTAAGATTACAGCTGCCCTGAAATTTTATAGTTAAAAATCACACAATACAGGTTATAATCCAATAGGTTTATTTGGAAGCACTAGCTTTCGGAGCACTGCTTCTTCATCAGGTAGCTGAAGGAGCAGTGCTCTGAAAGCTACTGCTTCCAAATAAACTTGTTGGACCTGGTGTTGTGTGATTTTTTAAAATTTGTACACCCCAGTCCAACACACCAGAGGCTCCTCCACATCATGGCTGAAATTTTATGGCAGCAGCTCACTTTAAGAAGCAAATGGGGATCTGCGTGGTGTCTTCCAATCTTTGACCCATAATTGTATCTGGGTTGTTATTGATGCCATTATCTCAAGCTTTTCACACCAATCACAAGAAGCGTCAAACAGCACAGGCTGGAAATTTCTCATGGGACATGAGCATTGCTGGCTGGTCAGTATTTATTGAGAAGGTGATGGTGTGCTGCCTTCATGAACCACTGCAGTCCATGTGCTCTGGGTAGTCCCACAACCTTTAGGGAGGGAATTCCAAGATTTTGACCAGTAATAGTGAAGGAATGGTGATTTATTTCCAAGTCAGGATGGTGAGTGGCTTGGAGAGGAACTTACATGTGGTAGTGTTCCAATGTATCTGCTGCCTTTGTCCTTCTAGATGGAAGTGGTCATGGTCTTGGAAGGTGCAGTCCAAGTATTTTTGGTGAATTTATGCAGTGCACCTTGTAGATAGTACACACTGCTTCTCGTGAGCTTTGACAGTGGAGGGAGTGGATGCTCGTGGATGTGGTGGGAATCAAGTAGGCTGCTTTGTCTTGGATGGCATCAAGCTTCTTGAGTGTTGTTGGAGTTGTATTTATCCAGACAAGTGGGGAGTATTCCATCACATTTTTGACTTGTGCAATGTAGATAGTGGACAGACATTGGGAAGTCAGGCGATGAGTTAGTTGCCACAGTATCCCTAATCTCTGACATGGTCTTGTAGCCATTTTGTTTATATGGCCAGTCCTGTTGGGTTTCTGGCCAGTGAAACCACCAGGATGTTGATAGTGGGGGATTCTGTGATGGTAACACCATTGAATGTCAAGGGCCATGGGTAGATCGTCTCATATTGGAAATGGTAGTTGCCTGGCATTTGTGAAGTGCAAGTGTTACTTGCCACTTGTCAGTCTAACCCTAGATATTGTCCAGATCTTGTTACATTTGAACATGGGCTGCTTTAGTATCTGAGGAGTGGGTATATTGGTTCTATACATTGAGGGCAAAAGATAGTGAATGGAGGATCATTAACTGGCATTATGGTAGCTATAAGGGTTGTGGAGCTATGAGAAGTCATGGGATGGATGGGAGTACAGTGGCAATGCACAGTGGTCAAACTCACCTCTAAAATACACAAGGTAAGTTAATCAATTGGGCAACCAATCAGGAAAAGATCACCCCAAACACTGGGAGATACGGAATCGATGAGCAACTGCTCCTCCAACACAGCTTCCACGTCTCTCACAGTTGTCCAATCACACATTCCCTCCTTCTTCTTGAAGCTCTTCATAAAGAAAGAGTCTTAATTGAAGGAGCAGCAAGCATGGGAGGGAGGGGTAAAAGGTTCAAGCGAGTAATCTGGCTGGTCCTGCAGCACATAGGAGACCTCAACAAGGCTACAGCAGCCCAGGCACACTGGCCTTCAGCCTGCTTGAAGGAGCTTTCAATTGGAGCTAAGTTTTGATTTTGCTGATAAGGGGAAGAGCAGTGCTGGACCTGCACTTCAGTGAATTATGCTCTGAAGATGCTGGGCCCAAGTTTCACCAGTCGGTGCAGATGGGGTCTCACTCCAGAGTTCTGGCTGACGAAAGAGGGGAGGCCTTTAAAAGCTGCCTGCCATCCTACTGTCATTTCATCAAATGTTCCAGAACCTTAATTTTTGCCATAGAGCTCCTTAGATAGAGCTAAAATAATATCTGGCTTGTTTCCTGTGACTGGCACATAAACTGGGCAAGCCTGGAGAAATGTGCATTGAATATTTAGCACCTGTCAAAATCAAACTACATTTATCTTCACTATCTGCAACCTGTTTCAATGCAGTAACAAATATTCTCTCATGCTCCAATTAGGCTGTAACTTAAAATCTGACCACTCTATTCCTGAACTTTTGTCTTTCTAATTTTGTAAAAAAAAATCCTGTTTTGCTTTCGGATTATTTTATCTTGCACATGATCCAACACTAACATGACTATGCTTGACAGATATTAAGGACAGCTTGATGTGTTTTACTATTTTGCATTTTATTCCAGGCCCGAGTTTTGACTGGGAGCGGGGTGAGTGTGACAACCATGTTTAGGAGGGAGGGACATTCAGAAGAAGGACATATTTATGTATCCAGAGATGAGGTAATTTTATTATAAACTAAACATTTTATTTATAGGTTTCAAGTTTAAGTATTTCATATGTGTAAAATCACTGGTAATTATGCTTATCTGAAGAAGAAAACCCAAAAGCAATTCAACACAACTATAAGAGATAATGTTCGTGCACGATCACATCATCAAATAAATGAGCTTGTCAGTGTGAGAGTAGCCACCAAAAAATTGAGAATAGGCCTTAAAAAAGGCTCTTTAAAAAATTTACAGCCCCGGAGCATGGGCTCGCATTTGTTAGCATTAAGTTGAGATGTACGAGGTAGAGTCATGAGTTGTCATTACGTTGCATGTTTGCTACAAAAGTACACGGAATAGGATGGTTAGTTTGGTGTGTGTTGTTCTGCAGCAGGAAAATGGCATAGACAGGCCTGGAGGAGGGGGGTTTGGAGCAGGTATGTGGAGTGATGGATAAAACAGTTTAAAATTTAAAGGACAAATGAGACAAAACCCCAGAGAACCATGGTGGGTCCTTTAATACAGCCCAGCTTGACACTCGGGAAACCTGTGCTTGCCTCAGAGCTGAATCTAGGGGTGGCTGCACCCATAGCCTTGAAACTGCTCCCATTCCCAGTGACTTGGCAAATTTCCTGCTGCACTATCTGCTTTGTGAACAAAACAAAACAAACCCCCCTCCTCCAGGCCTGTCTATGCCATTTTCCTGCTGCAGAACAACACACACCAAACTAACCATCCTATTCCGTGTACTTTTGTAGCAAACATGCAACGTAATGACAGCTCACTATAATCCCTGACAGTGCATCTGATGCGAATATAACCAGGTAGCTTGCCATTCACATGTTTGTTATTCTCAAAAACAATTACAGCACTGTTAAGTAATTGCTAAAGCAACTAGTACAATGTTACATCTTTCAAACTTAACATGGAGTCTTGTGTGTCACCGATGAGTCCATTAGCCTTGAGATCACTTTGCATATAAAAAACTGAAAGACTTGTTACCTGCAACATGCAAAGTGTTCCACAATTTATTAAAAGACAAGCTTCAACCTCATATAATCCTGGAACTGTTTTCAATCTGGAAATCTTTTTCAAAATAATTTCGAAAAAGTAACCTCCAACACATTGTTACTATTCGGGAAGAGTACAGGGAAGTTTGTTGTATTTATCATTAAAATGGTCAATCAGCCAACAATGTGGGTATGACTGGAATCACAAGTTTCTTAAAAAATGGAGTTTGTGATCTTATGTCACCCCCACACTGCTGACTTGCTGCTCTGAAATGTAGCAAACTTAACATTATATATGTTAGTAACTAAAAAGGAATTGAAACCTGATTGAGAAAAAAACGTATTTTGAGAAATATCTTAGAGTTCAATAAATAAATCGTAGCATTCAAGAGCATTAAAAACTCTACTTAGAGAGAGATGTTACCAAATAATAAAGAGCAGCATGTTAGTTGTGATGAGTTTTCTCACAGGTGACAAGACCTTGTAAGTTTTGTAATTTTGTTGGGCTGCTTTTGCATCCTGGAAATGTCTAGAGTTTACTTCATAAGTGAGCAGCTATCTACTCTTCCTTTTAATATTATGCAGAAGAACATAATATTAATAATTGGGCAGCACATTGGCACAGTGGTTAGCACTGCTGCCTCACAGCGCAAGAGACCCAGGTTCATTTCCCGCCTCAGGCAACTGTCAGTGCGGAGTTTGCACATTCTCCCCGTGTCTGCATGGATTTCCTCCGGGTGCTCCAGTTCGCTCTCACAGTCCAAAAATGTGCAAGTTAGGTAAATTGCCTGTAGCGTTAGATGTAGGGAAATGGGTCTGGGTGGGTTGCTCTTCAGAGGATTGGTGTGGACTTGTTGGATGAAGGGCCTGTTTCCACACTGTAAGTAATCTAATCTAACAGTTCTCTACTTGAAAGTGATTTTTTTTGTAAATCTATTCATGGGTTGTGATAGTCACTGGGCTAGGCCAGCATTTATTGCCTGTTCCCAATTGCCCAGAGGGCAATTACCACATTGCTGTGGGTCTGGAATCACATATAGGTCATACCAGGTAATGATGACAGATTTCCTTCCCTAAAGGGTGAACCTGATGGATTTTCACTACAATTGACAGTGGTACATGGTCACCAAGAGACTTATCTTTAATTGCAGATTTTTTAAATCAAACTCACGTATCACCATCTGTCATGGTAGGATTCTGGATGTAAGTTTGCTCGCTGAACTGGAAGGTTTGTTTCCAGACGTTTCGTCACTATACTCGGTAATATCTTCAGTGAGCCTCCAGTAAAGCACTGGTGGCATGGACCACTTTTTATTTCTGTGTTTCGGTTTCCTTGGATAGGATTCAGACCTATGTCTCAGTTTGAGGCTCTGGATTACTGGTCCTCTAAAATTATCACTGCCCTACCATCATCCTTAATCAATGGAACTGTATGTCCCTGAAGTTCCAAACATTATTTCAAGTATTTTTGATGTTTTATTAAAGTTTTATTTTCCCTTCTGAATTGATATTTAAGTTTCTATCTTAATCATGTGCAAACATCAGTGAATGCACAACCCGTCACCTTCCTTGATTTCATCTGATAATATATGGAGTGGGGAGATGCCAAACTATATGTAATAAATAATTAAGGTTCAATTGAGCTTGTTAAAAGCTCAGTTGACCTCAATATTACCCTATCCATACCATCATAAGATGGACATGGGTAGGCATATGGCAGTAAGCAGTCCTTTCTTTTAAATATTTTTTAAAATGTGGGGACGAAACGGAGGGTATTATATTTTGTTGCGCTTTTTGCACAGCAGGTGAAACTCACAGAAAACTGTATCTCCTCACTTTTTCTCTTCAAACACATTAAAATCCACTCCCAACTCATGTCTTTCCCATCCTAAGGTTGTCAAACCCTACCTACCCAACTTCCCTTAATTATCTGGGCCTGTGGTTCCATTGGGCCTTCATCATGGGATGGGTTGGAGCTACCAACAGTGTCAACCACCAAGCTCTGCCACTGCCGGACTGCTGGAATTGCCAGCCAACCTCACTGAATTGTTAATGTGCTGAGGGAGATCATTTGGCTCATTGAGTCTTCACCAGCTCTCTGAACATACTGGCTTCGTACCAGTCTCCTGTCTTCTCCTGGTAACCATGCGCATTCGGTTTATTTCAATAATCATCTATCGTCCTCCTAAATTCCTCAACTGAAACTCTTTCCACCACAATTCAAAATGCAAACCACTCATGTGGAGAAGTTTTGTTTTCTCATCACAGACTTGCTTCCTTTGGAAAACATTTTAAATCTGTGCTCTCTTATTTCTTCATCCTCTTGTGAATGGGAACAATTTCTGATTTTGGAATCTTCTATCTGACCTCAAAGCTGATTGGCTGGCAGCTTGATAGCCCATCTACTATCTAGTGGTTTAACTTGTTATAGTGGTCAGCAATCCTCAGACAAGGCTATGTCACTAAGTCAGTGTGGGGGTGCCAGTACAATAAGTTGAGGGCAGTGATAAGCTTGGAATGGTCAGGGTGGTCAAGCTTTGGTGCCTTTCTTCAGAGAGGGTGAGAAACCTAATATTAGGCATCCCACCACCCATTTGGATCTTGTTGCCTTTTTCTCTGGGCTGTTTTCTCTTGGACTGACAGAAAGGGGAGGATGAGTGAAATGAAAGTGAGTAGCAGATCTGATAGTGCTAGTGGGAGAAAGGTGGTGAGGTGTCCCCAGTGAATGAGTATGCAGGGTTGGGAGGGTTGGGAGTTGGGGTGGGTGACAGTGAATGAGGGAGAATATTGCATGCAATAGTGAGAGGGGAGTTTAGCACAGGCCTTACTGGGAGGTGGGCACAGGAGCAGAGATGCAGTGGTTGATAAGTAGCAGAGAGATAGTGACAGCACTTAGCCTGATCAAATACAGAAGGTCATTGATCTTCTTTCTTCACTGCTGAGCAGTTGTGCAGATAGTTGAGACCACAAAGACCTGGGTGACAAACTCAGACCAAGTTGTCAAGGTCTGCTGTTGTGGCCTCTTCTACCAGTCCTGGGGAAAAAGGGTGGCCTTCTTCCTTAAAGATGGTGCAGGCACTAGAGATACCTGTCTGTTCCATAATATCTAGGCAGTGGTGATTTCTACCAGCTATGGTCAGTGGTAGAATCTAGAAGATGTGACTGAATGCCTTTACAGCATGGCAGGTAGCTGATGAGGTAAGTTCGGGTTGGTAACCTGTGAAAATGTGCAAGGCCTCACAAACAGATGTGTTCCAAGGAAGTAAAAAAAATTGACACTTAGCCAAAAAAACCCCATTGTGTTTTACTTCCTGGTTTGCTGCCCCACGGAATTCTTCAATCAGACCGTCTGCTCAGCCAGCTTGATGACATCACTAATCCTGGACATCAGAGAGTTCCTATAACTGGTAGCAGAATGAAATCAGTTTTGTAATAAGGGAAATTGATGCTGTAAGAGCCAACCGATGACTATCCCCATCAAGAAAGAATCCAAATATATTGCTATGATATTCAAATACTATTACCCTTGAACCGTCCATCATCAATATTCTGAGGTTACCATTGGCCAGCAACGTAACTGTACTATGTAAATGCTAATAATACAGGAGGAAGCCAGAAGCTGAGAATTCTATGTTGGAGCAACTCACCTCCTGACTCCCCAGTACTATCCACCATGGACATTACATCAGGCAGATGTATGATGAAATATTTCCCACTTGTCATATGAATACAGCTCAAGAAACTCAACATCATCCAGGACTAAACAATCAGCACAAATGGCACCCCTTTAACATTCACTTCCTCCACCAGTGGCACACAATGAGTGAGAACTGTTAGTTTCTTGAAAGGCATAGAATCCCCAAGAAACTAAAGGAAAGGAAACTGCTGGACAAGATTTCACTTTTTGAAATTTTTACTGAAACAAACCAGACAAATCAACATAATTGAAATATAAGTTAATCAATAAAGGAGGTTTTAAATTTAAAAAAAGGTAAATTCCACTTTAAATAGTCAATACAACAAACATACACCTTCTGTAGCTGGAAGTATTTGCATTACATTCCACATAAATTGAACAACAGGTGCAATATTAGTCTTTCCAACTCACCCTCCGCTATGTTGGGTCTCTCATTTTTCACTTGATTGCTTTAGCTTTGAAACTGCATCTTCCATAGCTGTATCCAATCCGAACACAGTTAACTCGAACAAGGTACACAGCTCTCTGAACCCTCCCTCACTCAAGTTATAACAGTCCTGATGGTACAGACTGCCCAGAGATTCTGATCCCTTTAGACAATCTGATGATGTCTGGCAATACTCAAGCAATAGCAATCCACAATCTTTTGCTCTTTCAGTCTTCGTTTTCTGTTGTCTCCAACTGTATGACAAACACTGAATTTTAACATGCAGAATTTTATAATGCCATGCAGTGGGTTTAACGATGAAGGGAGGGTAAAGGCAGTGACTAGCCGTTCTGCCCACCAACAACCTCTCATTTTATGAGGTGCAGTAAAAATCTCAGACCATCTTTCTGCCCATCTTTCTGGCGGGATGGGAATCTCTCTGTATTTTCCCATCTCCCAAAAGGTCATACCTTGGTTTAAGTCTCCACACCAGTCTCTGAAACACAGCAGGCCACTCCAACCTCCTCACCCCTTATTTTCCTGTCTAATACCCAGAGCCTTTTAAAGGAACAGGACAATCGACGTTTCGGGCATAAGCCCTTCTTCTTCCTGAAGAAGGGCTCATGCCCGAAACGTCGATTCTCATGTTCCTTTGATGCTGCCTGACCTGCTGCGCTTTTCCAGCAACACATTTTTAAGCTCTGATCTCCAGCATCTGCAGTCCTCACTTTTTCCAGAGCATTTTAACACTTGTTGAACAAAATATCTAACTTCACACTGACTTGGGAATATTATCACTCATTCCTTCTTCATTGTTGAGTCAAAATACTAGAATTCCCCATTTAATAGTGAGTGTACCTTCTTCACCCTAACTGCCAATGTTTTTCTCATGGGCAGTTAGGGATGTGCAAGAAATACTGTCCTTGCCAGTGACATATACATTGCATAGATGTATAATTTGAAAGAAAAAAAGTAGAAGCTGGTACAAGTAATAAAGAAACCTTCGTGAAAATTCTGCACTCTTCAAATGTCATCATCGGTTCATAGCACTTCTGTTTTATGCAATCACATTAATTTTAATAAATGAGACTGAGAGGAATTTCAGTTATGAGACATCATATGATTAACAGTGAATGGGTTACAACTATTATTTCTTTTTTAAGCAGTTTAAAGATTCTACAGCCAGACATCTCTGCACTGCAAGCAAGATTACACCGTGGGTCAGGTATTGGTATCTAAGTCAATGGTACACAAATCGTAAAACATATGCTAAATCTTTTTCAAAGATTAAATCATAACTCACATGTCTACGTTTATTCAATTATTAAATTAAAAATATGGTAATCTTTATTGAACTTTGTCTTCATGCAAAGTTGAGTCAAAACTTTAGTGAACATTATTGCCCAAGTTTGTATGTTTTGTTCTGTACTGCAATAACATTGACTTGGCATGTTCTGTCCTAGGATTCCTCTAGACTAAACAATATTATGGGCCAAATTTGTTGAAACCCATGGCAACAACAAAAAGAGACCAATGTATTAATATCAGTGTGTTGATCCAGAAAAAGATTGTTACAGCAATTTATGAAGTTTACTAATTGATTATTAGTAAATTGGATTTTTACTATCTTTTCACTTAATCATTACGGAGAAAACAGAATGGACATTTAAGTTCTTTGGATTCAAAATTCTGTATGAAAAGTTAATTATTGATGTATAGTAATTGAGTGACTCGTGATATTTTTTAATGAACTACTCTGATATTCTGATACTATCAACCTTCTAAAATGGCAGATATTAAAATATAGATAATGATGTTCTAATGAACGTGAAATATTCATGACAAACAGTGAGTTAGTTTCTTGTGTATTTTTTTCAACAGCACCTAAGTAGCTCCTAATCCTTTTCTTTGCACTTTAAAGTCACTAAAAATCTTAATAATTCAGAAGTCTTTTGCCAAAGCTAACTGTGGTGTATTAATGGGACGATTTTGCATCAAGCTCTGTAGTATTGATCAGAAAGTAGAGATTTGCTATTTACATTTTTGGAGGAAGATAAGAGTAACAATGAATGATCAGTTGACAGGTTTAAATATTCACGCGTACCTTGAACCAGTAAAACCATGCAGAGGTTAAACAACAAAAAAAAAGTACTGGTACTCATATGAGATGGTGAAGTAAATGAAGAATTATTAATGCTATTAGTTGCTAGGAATGTTATTTTCAACAAAGATTTGGGATATCATTAAAAGTTGGCAACACACTTGGTCAATGCAATAGAATTCATGAGTTTCATTTTATTTATCCTACTGTCACTGTATTTAAATATATTCAGGTTGGTAGATAATTTTTAATAAACATGTTCAGACATGTTATGACACACCTCGGAAACAGCTAAGACTTCAATCTGGGCCTTCTGGCACAAACACCACCACTGTGCCCCAAGAGCCTTAATATTAAGTTTAGCATCTGAAATAAATAGGAAGAGATGCTCACGAATGAAGGAAATTATTGCTGCAAATCACTACATTTTTATACTATTATCAAATGGATGTTCCCTATCCATGAAGTAAAAAGAGATTGCTGAGGAAAACAGTCAAATTTGATTGACCAGTTTCAATTTAGCCAAAATATTATTTAATTTCTGAGTAACTTAAGTTTTTCAAATGTAAGCACATTTTTGTTTTATTGCTGGGTTCCAACATATATGATTAGGGAACTATGAAAAAATGACAATCAAAGGTTTGATGGTCTTCTAATTAATAGCTTATGATTTGTTTATTTGGGTGCAAAGTTATCCTTCAGGTAAGGACATGCTTAAAAGCAATATTACACTACAGGTACAACAGACCTTTAACAAGAATTTACACTCCAGTTACCAGTCTCAGACCAGGTTCCAGCTAGGCAGAACCATGTTTACGTTGCTTGGCTCCTGACTGGCTGGAACTTTAACCGTCCTGTTCAGGACAGAACTCTGCACATACCTGTATACATGCATAGGCATGGCTGTTTACACAAAAGTTAGAAATTTAAATTGTCTGAGAACAGGAAGGGGAAATTTCTGCTATCTAAAGATTTAAACTAAGTTCAGTTAAATTTATAAAATTGTCCAACTCATTCCCTGGAATGCTTTGCAAAGCTGGTTGATCACATTGCCTTGGTCTTTTAGTGGTGTGAGATTACTTCCTCAAGGGAATTGCACATTTCCTTGCTGCGATTAGATTGGATCTTGACTTTGAACTAATGCTGCCAGTTTAACAATACAATGACAAAACATAAAAGACTGGGGATCTGCCACTGAAAACAAATGGCAAGGACAACTGTAGGTCCTACGGGATTACACCTGATGCGCATCCAGATATTTTCTAATCAACCTGTTCAGAGAGGTTATTACACACCTCTGGAGTAGGTGGTTCTTCAAACAGACCTCCTGTCTCAGAGGCAGGGTTCGACACTAGCTACAAGCATCACCTCTGACCCTCATTTACAAGGAATCGTTTAACTTTTTCTACCTGTAACTGCAAATGACCAGATCAGCAAACATGAGTATTTCTGGATCTTAGTTGCCTGGGTTCAAGTCCCATGAGAGCTCATAGAGATGTTTAATAACATCTCTGAGCAGGTTGATTAGAAAATATAATATATAATAGATGGGTAATAAAAAAAAAGCTTGTATGCAAAACATTGTTCTATGAATAGGAAGTGTTAGTAACAGAAGGGCATCCAGCTGTAAAACCACCCACCAATTCTGAAAAGGAAGATCTCTCAGCATTGTGGCAGTCCCATGTCATATGGGAAAAGCTGAAAAGGTAAGCAAGCAAGCCGAACTTTAACTTATTCAATCTATTTGTATACTGCTCGGACAAGTTATATAGCTGAAGCTTTTCATCTTGCATTCATCAAAATAAATGCAAAAATGCCAAATTTTGTCCAATTATAATTTGTACCATATCAAAGAAAGGATGCTGATTTGTAAACAAGTCGACACCGATTCGCAGAGGCACTGCAATGTTAAAAGCAATGGGAGACTATATATGTCAGAAACTCCCAGGTAATTTTAAAAAGGCACAATGCTTGAACATACTCCTTGTTTATAGAGAATGGTTCCCTGTGAATGTTGCTTCTAGTCATCTTGTTTAGAAATACAAGTAAACAAACAAATTTAAAAACTTACCTGGTTGGTCACGCTCATAAATATCTAAGAGGTTGGAAAAAGGGAATGGAAAACACAAAATGGAAAATAGAATACTGGCTCATGAGGTGAAAGCAGTTTTAGAGGACAGTGGTGAGAAGACAAGTTCACTAAATAAACATGTGGCGTTTTATCACATTAAAACAACTCAAATGCTTCATTTGGTGAACTGACTTTTATTTTTCTGGAGTGCAATGACAGTCGTCATGCAGATAATGCAACACCAATTCTGCAACAGTAACAAGGGAGTCAAAGGTTATGCAGGGCAGACAGGAAAGTGACATTAAAGATACGGTCAAATTAGCCATGATCATATTGAAAGACAGAGAGACTTATAGGCTGAATGGCCTACTCATACTCCTATTTTTTAAAGTTGTTAACATCTTCCAACTAGCAATGAGATAAATCACTTGTTTCACTGATACTGACTGCTGAAGAATGTTAACCACGGTTTGGAGCAAACTCATTGCTGAATAAATTGCTGTTCTTTGAACAATGCAACGGATCTATAACAGCCTCCTGAAGAGATGGGTGGGGCCCTGGTTTGAATTCTGATAAGAGGACTGCAGCATTCAATAGGTCTGAATTCCTTCACTCCGAGACTGCCACATCAGCCTAAATTATACTTTCAAGTCTTGCTGCAGGGCTCAAATCCAGAATATTCTGATCCAGAAGTAAACAATTTAAACTGACATCGATATTATATTGGTATTAGTGTAGTGTCTGGGTCAGTACCTCCTGATGATCTAGTCCAAAGCAATTAGTTGCAAATCCAACTTACACTTGCTGATGCTTTGGGACTTTTGTCGCTGCACTTTAGTGACCTGCATGTTGAGAACAGGTCATTCAAAAACTCCTTCCAACTCAATATAAAAGTTGCTTAATCATAATTGATACTTTAATATAATTAAAACATTTTTTAAAAAATCTGTTAATATTTAGTGTTCCTGACTACAGCGACTAAATTTCACCAATATACCAATTTAAACTTTACAGAACACCATATAGAAAATGTTCTATCATTTCAATACTCACATAACTTCTGTTCCTTGTAAAATATTTTCAGAACTTACATTTCTATTTAAATTGTGGAACATTATTGAGTTGTTTTGGTCTGTCCTTATTTTCATGGTTATACACATTACTGAAACATAAAAAAACCTGAGGATTAAGGGAAATGAATCCTCATGGTTCAACAAAAAAACTAGGATTGTACTCCAGTGATGGTCACACTTTCACAGGTTCCATGAATTTTTCAGTGGGACCAACGCATGAACAGATTGGGCAATGCCTTCCTCACTACTAAATGGATAGATTTTGCACCTCTTTTACACCCTAAACATGCGTGCTAGGAATATTAATCCTTACCCCTATATGTTACTCACTGAGTACATTCTAAATAGGACTTAATGTTTTCACTTCATTTACATATTAGAATATGTTTTCTTTAGCTTTAAAAGTTGATAGGCAGATTTTGTGAACTAAATTGTATTATGGAAATGGTGCTAAATACTGCTGTGCACAAACAAGCAACAGCATTAATAAATCCACATTAATAAAGCAGTTCTGAGGAAGGGTCACCGAACTGAAATATTAACTCTGATTTCTCTGCACAGATGCTGCCAGACCTGCTGAGCTTTTCCAACAACGTTTGTTTTTGTTTCTGATTCACAGCATCCACAGTGCTTTTGGTTTTTATTTAGCATTAATAAATTAATGTATTAACACTTTATTTCAGAGGTAGATGTTTTTCTAGCACAATTACTAGTCTGCTAAGGATTCTAAGCTTTATAGAATGAATATGGGTGTGGATCCAAAACAATTCAACTGTTTTGAATCATTTAATTTGTATGAAAACCTTGACCTTATCTATTTCTGCTTGGAATCAGAAACACATCACTGTCAAATTTTTGCTACTGTAACATCAAATGACATCTTTTAGCAGAACATATCATTCCATTGTAATGAAAAACATTGTATCTAATATTAACACTTCCAGCAGCGAAAGGCTTTTACAACTACCAGTTAGTTTGGGATACATTTAAGTTAATAAATAACTAAGAATGAGATACACACAGTTAAAGTGTTCAGCAGACATCAAGTTAAAATTCTAGGCTTTTAAATGCTCGTTGAAACCCAAAGGTTACTTCAATATGTTTAGCTCACTTCCTGGGTATCCAGTCTTTGAAAATGTACATTATAAGGAATTTTCAAAACAGTCACAACATTTCCAGGTTTCCAGTTTCTTTCTAGAGTACCAAACAATCAAAATGGATGAAATTTTAATTTGGGACATAATTAATACTGGTTTATCCTGAATGAGCCTGTAGTTGATTAGAGGGAAATTTCTTACAATATGCAATAGGAAGAATTCAACTTTCAAACTATGAATATTACAGATGATCTACAAATCTACAATGGTGACTGTTACAATTGAGAATTAGATACATACAAAACCTCAAAACCACTTGTAAGATTTGTGTTTGAAAAAAAGTGTAATTAATTTTTTTTTTGATTTTGATACAAAAAATGCTGTTGCAGTACTCAAAGTATTTAATAAGTACTCTCCTGTTCAGGTTTTATTAATTATTATTATTGCTAAACTACTGTAGTAAATCCCTATAAATACCTGGGAGAGGGGGCATTCTTTTGCAAGTGTGCTCTGGTTCATTTCCTTCAGTAGTTCCTTTAGAGCATTTCTGACAGTTGTATGAGTCCATTGTTCAGGTGGCAAGTCTT
Organism: Chiloscyllium punctatum; assembly: GCF_047496795.1. Classification (NCBI taxonomy): domain Eukaryota; kingdom Metazoa; phylum Chordata; class Chondrichthyes; order Orectolobiformes; family Hemiscylliidae; genus Chiloscyllium; species Chiloscyllium punctatum. The sequence goes on from NC_092746.1 coordinate 68,684,271, forward strand.
CCAATTTTGGGCAACTGCATTATAAAATATATCATATAAAGGGAAGAAAAATTAGGACATTTCAGGACTGGTTCCTGATGCGACATTCCTTCAAGATAGACAGATTTCATTTGGCACATCAAGCAGATGCATCTTGAGATTGCTCTCAGTCTCCTGATTGTTCTGATTAGTTAATTACTTTATACAACACATCTGCTGTATTGATGCATGAATTATACATCAGCTGCATGTGGCGACTATTATTTCTTGTTACTTCTACCTTCTTGCTCCAATGCGTTTGGTAAAATAATTCAGGCATTTAGAGATGTGAAAGTTAAAGACGGAGATGAAATAGTAATGATGCCATGCAATTGTTGAGGCCCAGGGACTTGCATGTTGTGACTAACCTGTGTAACTGAATTTTCAGTGTGACCACATGATACACATCCTGCAGCATGTCTGCTACTGTGGCATCCGGTGCATCTGTCACATATGAGAGAGGGACTGGATTCCACTTCCCAACCTGGATCAGACCTGTGACAGTCAACATTAAGTAAAGTAAGAAACATCAGCTGGCAATTCACCTACAAGATGCTAATGCTTTTAAACAGGTAATAATGTACATTTCTTAAATTATTTTGCTCGATCAAAATATTAAATCACAATTCCTTCATTCTTATGAGTAGAAACATGTGACAAATATGAAGTTTGCAATAATCAATTAACAAAAAAGAGCTAATTCTCTTCCCTACGCTCCAGCATTTACTGGGTCAAACATACTAAACAAATGTCATTACCAGAAGTGTAACCTCTTTTGATGTGTTAGAATTAAATAGCTACAAAATTCAAAGGAAAATACATTTTAAAAAGAAGAACTCATGCAAATTTATTTCACATGTTTGTGGTTTTTTGCTTCAATATTCTTCTGATAGAGCCACAAATTGCTAATCATAAGCACTGGTGATTGAAAAAATATTTCAGCTCATTGTCTATTTTTCCAGTTTAGATACTAAGGGTAACCTAAATTTCAAATCCTTCCCCTCTCATTAGAAAACAGTATTTGAATACATTATACTAAAAATTAATACCTATTATATATATAGATTTATAAATAAATTTATGTAATTTTCGATATAGATACAGTGTATTTAGTGTCAACTTTATTATTGCATACTACAGGCCTTATGCAAATAAAATAAACACCCTTGCTATACTAAAACTTATTATCAAAATCAGATTGTAGTTATTGCCACCTAAAATGAATCATTGAAATTTTAGAATTCTGTACAATAAATTCCACTAATAATGTAAAACTGCAGTGAAAAAACAAACAGATGATGCTTTCTCAATAAATTGTAAATCAATATGACATGTATTGTGCATATAAAATGTAATAATTTTCAACATTGCTAATTTTTTTTTATCACTATCCTAAGAAGCCTCACTGCAGTCACAGGTAGTGACAGGACTTCCCTGAGTTTTTTTTTGGCATAAACTGCTACATGTTTCTATTTTTCTCCTTTGAGTTGGGAATGAAAACAGAATTTTTTCAATTCTGCACATGTTAATAACATGGCCTGAAAAAACATTTAACATAACTTTTGAAAACAGTATATTAAACACAATCTTTATAATGCAATGAAATGAAATGTAGCTTTAATTCTTGATAGAAATATGAAGTGGTATACCTTTAGCCTGAGCAGCAGAACTGTGGGAATATCCAAGAGAAAGCAGTGCCATCTCCACTAGTTGGTTAAATAACATGTCTTTCCGTACCAGAACAAACTCTGCATGTTCTTCCTTACTTTCATACTCAATAGGGCTTTCAAAGTGTTCCACCACACAGAAAACAGGGAGCATATTTCCTACAAGAATAAGAAATGACTTTTACATATTTTAATACTCCACATGCTATAAAAGGGTTTTTACATTATTCTAACAAGAATTATTAATATCTACTATAAACTATAAATCACTACATGTTTTTAAAAATAAATCCAATAAACTGTATATCATATCAAACATATATATGGATCACTTATAAGATAATCTGAGGAGTCTAGGTTTCCGGAGCTCCCATCAAGTTCAATTTTATAAAGTAAAGGTCAATGTTCCTTTAACTCACTAATGGGTTTGATCCACCTGTTTAACTTTACAGAATGATTAGGCGCTACAGTTTTAATGGATAAGTAATCCATAACTGTTCAAAATCATGCACTGCACAAGATTATGCTCTGTCTTTACAGTGCTATATCATTCATCATTGAAAGCTTTATAAAGATAGTCCTGCTTTTACATCCCAAGTTATATATTTGGCAGATCTAAAAACTGTTTATACAGCTCTTAGGATACTGACTAAATACGACATCATTAATTTATTACCATGTTTTTTCCAAACTGTCATCATCTTCCTTCTTTTAAAGTGGATAATCCTTCCTGATCTTTTATTTCACTAGCTGCTTCCTATTACTAATACTTGACTAAATTTCCAGGGCCAGCAACTTTATAACCTCCTAGCATTAAAGTAGTAAGTTATGGTCACCAATCAGTTCTAAAAATACTCAATGATGTATATATGAAAGGCCGCATGAAGCTTTCACATTAGGTTTAAGAGTCTATGTAAACAACACATCTGCTGTAAGAAGTAATCAAATATATAGAATCCTTGTCTAAAACTGTACTGGTATCACAGTCTGCAAATATCACATAATGCCAGAGACAGCTGAAATCTTCTATTCAGGAATTTATGGCACTTATAACTTTGCAGGGATCATAAGACTGTTTGATTCTGCTCCAGTTCTTGATGGCAAATGTTAATATACTCTGTTTGAAAACTGTAATAAATTATATTTTTTGTGCTTTTAACCTGGCTTCCTTTATACATACATGCACTTGGCTAACAATCAATAAATAGGGTAATCAAAAGCAGAGGCCAAGGAATTTGCTGAAGTGCCTTTTTCCAGTTCTAATAGATAAAGATCTAACAATACAGACTGCTGTGTCCATTCATTTCATAAATAATACATTCCTTGTTGTCTGTAAATAGAGGAAAAATAAATGATTGTATGATAAATGTTATGGCAGCTTGAACAATAAATTCTGCTGCCTTCAAACTACGTTATTTTCATAAATATACTGCCTTGTGCAAGGACTGCATACATTTAAACTGCACTCTGAAGGAAATTTGCTTTGCAGTCAAGTTTGCATCATTGCGGGAATGTTAAAGCACCTAGATTTCTATTTGTATGTCTATATTTCTACATTAGTGAAAGCAGGTTGCACACACTGGTACCTTTTTTATTACCGATTTTCACCAGCTGGCCCGTGTGTTTGAGTGAGCCTCCAGTCACTTTGGCACCCATGCTACCCAGTCTGCTGCGGGTGGAGAGACTCCCATTCTGGTCCAGGCGGGGTATCTTAGCCGGGGGACCTTTAGGATCAATGAGATTGTTGTTTTTTTCTGAATTCTCCTTCACTTGCACTGTTTCACTGGGCTTTTCCATGCTCACCAACTCTCAGAGATCACCTACCAAGTTTAAAGAAAACCACTTCAAGATATTACTGAGGTCAGACTCAACAACAAATATAGAGGATTAATGTGGAATGTCCAGATTTTCTGCCACCAGCCTTCCCTTATTTAAAAATTGAGGTCTTGAAACCTTTATAGAACAACGTGTAGCTTTTCAGAAAGATACCAGATGCAAATCCTTCAGAACAGGCTTCAAGGATGTCAAAATGCAAGGACTGCTTCATTATCTGGAATTAAGACTACTATAGCGAAAATGTTGTCATTTTGGGTGCATACATTCTCAAATGACAGATACTCCCAAATTTGAGGTCCAGAATTCAGACGGCAGGCCAGTGTACATCACAAAATGAATGGTCACATCTCAAAGTATTCCAATTTTGACTAGGTACAAGATTATTGTGATTACGATCAAATGATAAGACACTGGTTGTAGCATATAGATCGGATTTTTTTCATGAACTACAGCAAATTCCACTTTTCACTGACTACAGTGACACAAGATCAGTGCTAAAGGCAGCATTCTCATCCCCGCATCGCGATGGTCACCTGTGACCTAGCATTTTTTTAACAAATAATGTACAGTTTCAGCCCCTGCCTACTTTACAACTTTTTTTCTCCGTGATACCAGTTCCATGCATTTTAGAAATTCCACTCCAGGATTTCACGTTTACATGTATTTAGAAAAAAAAGACAAAGAAACAAACTAACCAAAGCGGTATGGGTACACACACACACACACACACAACGCTATCGTTATCTTGTGGCATCTTTTTTCCGAAAAAAAAACTACAAGAAATATAATTCCGATCGCAACCAACTCACCCACTTCTCTGCGCGGAGCTAAAAGGCAAACTTCCAAGCCATAAGAAAAATAGCAACTCTCCAGATCGGACTCTTCGCGAAAACTAACAGCCGGACCGGTTGGTTTCTGGACAGTATATAGCTCCGAAATAGTATTTGTTTTTTTACTCTCTTTTGAAATTGTTTTTTTTAAAATGATCTTCGTGTTTAGTGGTGGAGAGAAGGGAAAGTGACTAGTTGGAAAAGACAGTTAATATTAAGATTAAAAAGGAGGAACTTGGGACACAAAACGTGACATATATTGTTTTCAAACCCAAAAAGTCGTGGACTTTTTGCTGTTGTTTAAAAGTCCAGTGCACGTTCTGGTGTGGTGACGGCTGTCCCTGAATCTCTCTCTCTCTCTCTCTTCCTCAGTCAGGACGGAGCCGAGCGGCTTCACATTAAATTATTAGTTGCTTTGAGACTCATCACTCCTCTTCTCTTCCCTTTCTCCTCTCAGTGCTGAGAAAATAACCCTTCCAAAACATCACGGTCTTTTTCAGGCAGCGACAGTCCACCCGGGCTCTGCCTAGCTTGGGCTGCCTTTCGATTGCATCACTCCCTGTAACTGTCAGAGCAATTTGTTCAAGAAAATAACAAAAAAAAGGGGGAGAGAGAGAGTGAGAGAGAGAGGAGGGAGGACAATTTCCGGCTGGCGCGCAAGAATTTTTAATCAGCTTGATTACTGTAAGACGGCTCTGCATTTATTACAGATAATAATACCACATGATCAAATAATTATAGCACTGGCTCAGCCTCAGGGCTGGAGAGAGGGAGAGGGTGGCTGGAGCCAGTCAACAACAAACAGGAGGAGCTTTTTTAACTCGTCACTGCTGCATGCCATCGGCAGGCACTGTCAGTGTGAGAGAGAGAGAGTGTGTTGTAAGTGAAAAACAGTGATGATGGGGCGGGGGACATGAGGAGACAGTGTTGACCGAACCGCAAACAACATACAGCAGATAGTGCAAAGCTCCTGGAAAGGATTTCATGCATAAGAACATGATAGCGTTTGTGCTGCGGGAGACGGCCAGATGGATGGTTTACACACACACACACATACACTCGCAGTCGCACCTGCACACGGACATAGACCTAAACATACGCATTATGAGCGCTAATATGCATGAAGGAAGATGCAAGATACGCATGCATAAAAAGGTATACACGTGTTTATATTTCCGTGCTTCTCCGAGTGTGTGTGTGTGTGTGTGTGCAGGTGCGGCAGTTGAAATGTAGATTTCAAAAAGTCACATTCGCAATATTTTTTCGGGCTTTTTTAAAAAAAACTGTTCACCTGTACTCTACCACTTAGGCTTTTGTAAGTAGACAAGAAATTGTGGCTTGGACTGTGTGTGTTAGCAAGAATCTGTATTTAGCTGACAAATATTGACTTTATTTTCGAGTCAATCCTGGCCACTTCCCACCTCCCATCCTAATATGGGACATTGTTAATACCTTGATTCGTTTAGTTAAAACTGGCAACATTTACCGAGCGAGCAGACATATTTAAGTAATTCAAAGTAACAACAATTTAAGTTGAAACCTGTAATTAAATGTTAAGCTCCTTTCGTTTCATATTTATTTACCCATGCAACATTTATAAACACAACTTGTATTTCAGAAGATCCATGGGAAAAGCTTAGCAAAGATTCACTTTGGTTAAGGTTAACGCAAATATAAATTAACACAATACCTCGAAAGGAAACAGGTAAGAAATCAAGGTGTTAATGCTGCGAATTGAGTTATAGGGAATAATTTTTCCAAGTTCTTTTGACCATCATAACATATATGCAGCAAGTCTGCAGTTTCTTGGACTCACACTGGTAGACAAACGAAGCAGAGACAGACCATATGGCACAAAGCGATTCTGAATTCGTCTTTTATGTTTATGTATGATATATGATGTTCTGTAATGCTGGAGGAGACAAAATATTGTGAAACAAGAATCCTTTCTGATGTGTTGTAATATTTTGTGAGTTTCTGAAACATTACATATAACTATAGTATAAAATTAGTAGTGTTCCTAAAATAGAAAATGCCAGAAATACTCAGCAGGTCAGTCAGTTGGCTGAGAACTGATGAGTTAACAGGTGTAGACTCTTCATCTTACTCATCTGTTCTCTTCACAGATGCTAACTGGCTTGCTGAGCAATTTCTGTATTTGTATTGTGTTTCCAGTATCTACAGGTTTTACAGTTATCTTACCTTAAAAGTATACTTTTGTTCTGCTATTTTAAATAAATGACAATGAACTTTAATGCTTTGGATTCATTCATAAGATTGACCCTGTTGAAATAAATTTATGAGAAACTTTTTCTGTGTTCCTTAACTCAGCTCAAACTGTAGCAAGTAGGATCACTGCTAAGAACTCTTCCTTGAGCAAATCCCAAAGAGTGCTGTAACCCGATTTATTATTCTATATATTAAAAAAAAGTGATATGTGGATGACTGTTCTCTGTTCCTTAACCAGTTGGGTAGCAAAATTCATTAAGTATAACTTTCTCTCTTTACTTTCACTTGTCAAAAAGAAAATATCTTAGAAATTGTTTGTTTTTTAATGCCCATCTATAAATTTGGATAACTATCACCATAGAAATTGTACTTGAAACCAGAATCACACATGTAGAATAACTGAATGCACTGGCAATGCATTAAAATATTCCAAAAGTTATAATATTCTAGATCTTATGGACAATTAAGTCATGATTGAGTTATGTAGGTGATCATTTTTAATAGAGAAGTGTGGACATATGTTCTATTTGTTGCTAATTAGCAACAATATTCAGCACTATTCACTTAAGTTTTTGAATATCTTAACAAAGATATTTCTCTGCTTTAAAATACGATCTTTGAACCATTTATTTCAATGGGTATAGAGTAAAATATTGTTAAGGAGTATATTCGGTGGGATTGTATATGATGTAAGTAACTGTTGTGTTAAGGCAATTGATCTTCAATTCCTTAGGGGACTACATTTGGAACATAAATTAGGATATGCTTCATCGCAAACAAAATATAAAACATGGAAAATTGGCACTCTTTGACCACCTTAACCTATGTAGGCAAGAGAAAAAGAAGGAGTCATTACACCTGAGAGACAGAAAACTAGGTATTTACAAAGAGACAAAACACCATTTAGTGGAGACAGGAAATAATTACACCTAAACAAGACATGCCTCAGGCCCGATCTAACAGAGCATCCAGCCTGCACTATGGCATCAGCCTTAGTGCAGGCTGGCAAGCCTTAACCCCTAACATTCTGAAAAGTGTCATTATATTTGGAGTGGAACTATTTCACTCCTTATAAGCACTCAACTCATTGTGCACTTACATTTATGTTGTATTTAATTCCAAAGGTTACACATAAGGCACATATATTTACTGATGTGGATTCAAACTAAATTTAAATTAACTTAAAAACTAACCATTTAAAGCTTAAAAAGCCAAGAACAATGGCTGAGCAGCTTCCATCTCTGTTGCCTTAATCAAATATTGTATACCTCCTTGTGAGACAGAATGCTGAATACGGAAGTAATTCAGCATGCAAGTATCCCAAGATGTTCAGAGCTGAATTCTCCTGTTCCTTGGATGCTGCCTGACCTGCTGTGCTTTTCCAGCAACACATTTTCAGCTCTGATCTCCAGCATCTGCAGTCCTCACTTTCTTCCCAAGATGTTCACCCTACTTTTGTCAGTGATGACTTTATTAGCTGGGTCATGTGGGCTAAAAGTATGATAGCCATATCCTTAAATACATGCCCTGTGGTCAACTTACAACCAGCATGAAACCAACACTACTCGTGTCTGTCCAAAGATTCAAAGATATCTGTAAGTGAGAAATCAAGTTGAATGGGATTGAAGTTGACACATTGGTGACCACAGTGCCTGGTGACAAGCAGTCAGCAAGAACATGGATAAAGCAAAGGACAAAGGAAGAAGGAAAGCTGGTAACAGAAAAGAGAGCACACCACAAAGAAAACAAACATCACTCAATCTGAGGCCAATGCTACTTATCTGTGACACTTTTGGTAGAGATTGCCACCCATGAATTAGCTCCTCTAGCTACAACAGATAATGTTCAAACCAAAAATGGCGAGCCCGCTGGTGCAGGCCATCCTCTCTCAAGATGGATGGATGCTTTCACCCCTCACTACTTCCTTGAAAAAGGGAATAATTTTGCAACATTAATGCACAACTCAATATAATCTAATTTGAGGAATTCTATTGTGCACAATAAAAATTAAGAGTGTCACACAGAGATAGAATTATATCTGACTTTCTTAAACAAGTATTTCAAAACATAAATCAATAACAATTTTGAGACATGTATTAACTTGATTTACAGGCAATATTCAGTAGAATGACTGTCTAATATTTACTATTAAGGTTTTTAAAGGAATATAAGAAATTAGTTGTATGTACTCCAATCTCTTAGCTGTATTAGTTAATCTCACAATATGGCAGAACATTCCAGGAGATAGGATCTTAGAGATTGAGTTAATCATAGCCAGTGATAGTGTGTGGGGATGAGGAGCAATCTGGTGGTAGAGGAACAGAAGGTGCAAAGGAGGAGACAGTCAATAAGGCAAAATATGGTGATGCCATAGTGAAATCTGAAACCGAGACCAACAATTTTGGAACTGACAAGTTGAGGTATGGTAATTATAATGAAGAGGACAGGGCAGTGAGAATGTGTAAGTTAATAGAGGGTGGGTTTTATCATTTTGTATAAGTTGAAACTTCAAAAAAATTGAAGCCATCAAATGCATCTTGGAGAAGTTGAATCTGGAGGTGATGAAAATATGGGCTGGGTTTTCAGCAGTGGAAGAGGTGAGGTGGAGACAACAATTCTGTTGAGGTACAATTAAGTGACTTTAGCTGTAAAGGCAGTAGGTGAACTTGGCATCACAAGGATGCTGAATTATACCACCTAATACATCTAATAAGGTCAATGAGAGATAGCCTTCAACTGGCACCTGTTGTGCTGAAGCAAAAAGGGAAAACATTCAGTTCAGGCCTACAAAGTACCCAAGTGTGAAAACTGAGCAAAGACACCATCATACTTGTGTGCAAATATGCTGAACAATTGCTAACAATAGTTTTTAAAGAAGCGACCCACTCCACAACTTGTATTTTAGTGAAATTAAAATATGCTGTGGATATAAATATGAATACAATGACATTTTCCGAAAAAGGACCCCAGGATTTTCAAAGATCTCACTTAGATTGCACTGATGAATAAATTCCAAAATGGGTGGCAATAATTTACACAGATAAATAATTTCAGGGCATCTCTCTTGAGAAATTCAAATAGAATACTTAAACGATTTTGCTGTCATTCCTGATTTTGCTTTGCCTCTTCCTAAGTGCATGCACTTTTTGCAAGGATAGCTTTTTTTTTGTGAGTTTCACCTGTCAAGAATTTGGGAAGCTTATGTGTCAGTAGGCTATTCAACAGTAGGGTCATCACGGTCAACTTCATTCCATGAACACAGGGAAGTACTTCTCACAGAACTCAATAAGGAGTGTTCTGCTTTGAGTATGCTAACTGATTTTCACCTTCATATGCTGAGATGTTAAAGTAGTCAGTTGTAGCAGCATCACTATCATTCCTACTAAAATGAGCTAATTCAGCAGAGAGCTGGATTAATTCTCCAATATTCTTGGCTTCTATTGCTCAGCCATTCACTGGGAATCAGAACAACCAAACTACAAAAATCATAATAGGAACACAACCTACACTTGAAGACATATTCAATTCATTTATTTGACAAAAGTTCCTGTTGAATAAAAATCCTGAGATTTTAACAGTGCTGACATTAATAGTACTTCTTCCTGAGACATGCTTCATTTTTCAGTCAGGTCACAGTGAGTAACATATATATATATCCTTTTTCAGTATTAAGTTGCTCAAGCCAAGGATATTTAACAAGCCAAATATTGCAAATACGATATATCATATTGCCCTCCATTTCAGTAGAGCTAATATTAGAGTGAAGAAGCTGTGCAGATGACGGTATGACAATCCCTTTGTCTGATTAGTAATAAGTAGAGCATCAGTAAGTATATAGTCAATCGTCTTGTGGTTAAAGTGCTGTACAAAGAAAAAAATGCTCTTAAAAAGAAAAGTGTTTCAGGAAAAGAATTAGTCCTGTTTACACTACTTTGCCACCCAAAATCAGGTAAAAGTCCCATCTTTCAATCTAGATTTTTGTTAATTATATATAATTATGGATGAGGAAGACCATTCTGCCCATTCTATCAATCTCTCTCCCCACCCTCCAAAAAAAAATTCAGAACCCATTTATTTCTTTAAGAATTTCACAGCTTCGCTTGCACATCTCTATTCAGGGGCCATTAAACTAAATAAAAGTTGAATTCCTTTACCTCTTTCCACTTAATCCTGCCATTCCACCTGAACATTTTCACTGGATTGCAGGAGATTATATCAGAGAATCATAGAATTCCTAAAGTGTGGAAGCAGGCCATTCAGCCCATCAAGTCTACACTGACCCTCTGAAGAGCATCCCACCCAGATGCGTCCCCTACTCTATCACTGTAACCCTGCATTTACCCATGGTTAATTCTCCTAATTTACATATAAATAAATGGACTATATTAATCTGCACTTGTTCAGATTAACAGTCAGTACACAATTCTTTTTAATTGAACTGATTTTGACTTAAACTAAAAACTGAATTTAGAAGAATTAATTTGTCAAACTTGGACCACTGCAAACTTAAATACAACAGACATGGCCTCTGCTAAAAATGAATACACTTTCTGTCACACTTACATTTTGCACATTCAACCAGAATGAAAAATGAATGTATTTTGTGTTTCTTCTCATGGGCAAATGGGGGCGGGGGGGGGGGGGGTTTATGCTAATTTACGCAAGGAATATCAGTATTGGAGAATACAAAGCTTGGTGTCAACATCAAACACTCCAAGGTCAGTTGTACACAAGAAGCAAAACTAAAGTTTCCTCTACACTTATCCTGATTATCACTCCTTCCAGCCAGAGAATCTGCTTTCTACTGATTTACCATTTTGCAATAGCTCCATTTTCCACATTTGTCCTCTGATGGTCTTACCAAGTGACCCTGCTCGCACATTATCAAATTGTGATCCCATATCCATCAGTTACCGCATTTGCCAGTTTGAGACTGTTCAAGCTCATTTACATATGACTTTTGCAATTCAGTGGAAGGAGGAAATCTTAATCTCATCATTCTAGCCAAATTTTGAACATAAACCTCAAAGACTGAACAGGTGGCGTGCCAAATAGCTGCACCACTCAGTCCACCTTTATCTTAATTATTAATTTTCTGATATATTTATTGGTTTGTTTCAGTTTTGGAAGATATAGAAAAGCATCATGTGTTGGCACGATCTTTGGTTGGCTGAATTGCTTGTTCCTGTGCTGTACTGTTCTTTGTTCTTTGTATCCACTTTGTTAACAAAGTTCACATCCTTGCATATAGGAGTAAAGAAGACAACCTTTAAAAGTTCAATCCTGGTTGTGGAAATGTATATTGAAATTCTAAACCTTTTATGCATCTAAATCCCCAATTGCCCAGTCAAGAATCTTTCCCAATAAACAACCAGTTTATAACATTTGGAATAGATATCCAAAGGATCTGAATAGAAGCTGTTCCAGATCCAAGGTTGTAATTTACTTTAATGCTTACCCACAGTTAGTGTGCATATGGTCGTTTTAGATCAGAAGCTAGATTCACAAAATAGATCATTGATTTTAATGATTGCAACTTGTACATTGACAATGGTTTGCAATAATGTAACATCAAAAAAATTGTACATATTTTTAATCAGATTTAAAAATTAATTATGATCCTTGTCATGGATGCTAAATCATCAAGATAATAAGAAATTAATTTGAATTCAACAGTTATCTATCATCCCTTTATTGATACAATATAGAAATTATGCCAAAAATCTGCACAACACGATAAGGAGTGAAACAATTGGAACTCCGGTATGGTATTTGTGTGTTGCTTTGTATATTCTCTGTAGAAAATTGTAATTAGAAAACCTGATACTGGCATAATATCTCCCGAACTCAATGTTCCAAGTTTAACAACAGCATGTTATTGATCAATATCCAAAGAAATGTCAATTTATCTGCATAAGCAGTTCATTCTACTGTGTAAGTTCTACTAATAAACAAATGTATTTCAAGTTCTGAGGCGCAGTTGAATTCCTGCATGCAATTAAAGGGCTCTTTTCATTAACTGAATTCAAACAGTGGATATATTCTGAAATAGAGCAACTAGTCTAATGTTATACTGCATGAATTAAATTTGATTTAGCAATCTAAGTACCAATTTTGAAAAATTGTGGATTTGAATGTTCATAATGCTCAAATTTGGACATATGACTATGTTTTTTCACAAACCTTTTCTGAAAATCCTCACTGACTTCCCTCACTTACTGTTGTGTATGCCCTGATAACTTGCTTTATGCAGCAGATACTCTGAATTGCTTTTCTTTTGCTTCAGCCAAGAGTTTAACCTATTTGTAATAAACAGGCTCTTTGACCACATTCACCACATTTCCAGATTGTGGGATTTAAACAGCTCCTAGATCATCTTTCATTATTTTTCACAGCTACAAGATACGATCAGCAAACATGTTTCCCTCCCCTCTCTGCTTCCCAGAGGAACTGTTTGCTCCCTGATATTCTTGTCTGTTTTTCTGTCATCTCAATTTATGGCTGTCCTCTTTTCCAGTTTCCCATGGAACCAAAGCAGATGGATTCACCATTTTATACCCCAATCACTCTTCACTCTGAATTGATAATTTAAATTGTCTTTGCCCAATTTAGCACACTGCATGTGTTGCTCATAGTGCAATCTCTTCTCCAGAAGAGTCCAAATGGAGATCAGTTGCTTCTTTTACTGAAAAATTCCATTCTATCTGTAGTGTGATCATATGGATTATCACACAAACTCTTAATGCCAAACCTACATTGATCTCTTTATTTTTGACTTATGTTTCCTTATCCGTTTCTCACATCTAAACTTTACCATTTTGAAGATTATCCTTAAGTACCCCTTTTTAAAATAATTTCAGCTCCTCAGGCATCCTTTGCTGATTATCCATCACTTTTAAAAATCCTTTCCCACCTACCTATATACTGCTACAGAAACCATGAAGCCTGTAAACTGTGTTTTTGTAATTATTATGAGCGCAGTGACATTTGATTTTATTCTGCCTCTCTCTCTTTGTTTTGTTCAATCATTTTATAGCTTACACTTACCTTTCAGTTTCTAGTTCAGACAAAGAGTCAATACCTGAAATGCTAACCTGCCATTACTGGTTTGCAGATGCTGACAGACCTGTTCTGCATTTCATCCATTTCTATTTGCTACAGTAGGGCAAGTGTTGAGCAGTCATACCAAACTCCATCCTGTCTAAATGGGTTGCTTTGTTACATCGACTGTAAAGACATAATGTAAATACTCCAGTCCTTTTTTGTGATCTTTGCAATGCTCATAAAGTCAAGCTTGGTTAACAGCAACCTATTGTATGCTGTGGCTGTCTCTATTTAGCCCACTCACTGATTCAGTTGTGAGAAAGGTTTGTCTTTATTATCACTTTTTATTTTCCTTATTTCAATTATTTTTCATTTCTATCATTGCTGTTTCTCTCTCTCTGAACTCTGTCATCTCTCTTCAGCTCCTAACTTTATTATTGAGTCTCTAAAGTATCTAGGCCCTGGGTTGATTCACTAACCCTCCCAGTACTGCATGCGAAATGAGCGTTCGCCAATAATATGCTATCATAGATTAATATCATATGAAGAACTTATTCTGTAAATTAAATTGAAAGTAAGAAGATACCCAAAATTACCAAGTTGTTTTGAGGTAAACCTTCATGTTAATATGTGTGATCCTGTTGCAGATACAGGAACTGTGTGGGCTTGAAATATCTCTAAGGCCATCTTCAAAGTTGACCATGTTTGCATACAGGCTTCCAAACTGTACTCCCCAAAATACCAATGTATCAAACCTCTTCTGAGTGTCATGTTTACCACTTTGATGGAATTCCTCTTATTATAATTTCATTAGAAAAAAAAAGTGCATAACCTGGAAGTACATTCTTGCACTCAGGTCAACTTTTTCCAGTACAATTATATATTGGAATGATATTCTTGCCAAGCAATTACATAAAAATATTCATTAAACATGATGTACTTATTTTGAGGAAATATACTTGAAAATTGGTCTAACAGATTATGTTTACTTATTTAAGTAAATTGGGTCAGTCCTACCAACAGAATGACCTTTATATGCATATATAGATATTTCATATTGAAACTGGTGTAGCATTAATGTCTGAGTTAGGTTAGGTACAAAAGAATGAAGAGAATACAGGAGTCTAGCCTGTAAGGAATGGAAGCATTAGCTGAGACATCTGCTTATGTTCTGCAACACAGTAGGATTAACTTTAATCCAACTGGCCAGGTGGGAAACAAAATCAGAAATTGCAGGAAAAACTCATCAGGTTTGGCAGCATCAGTGGAGAAAAAACAGTTAATGTTTTGGGCCCAGTGACTTCAGACCCAAAATGTTCTTCCAGCAATTTGTTGTTTCTGATTTCCAGCATTTGCATTTCTTGTTTTCTTTTAAATCAGGTGGCAACTTCTGGGATACTGTTTTTAACACCTTGCATAATGTTGTCCTTCACTGACTTCAATGAAATTAAAATTCATGCAGAATAGAAAATTAAACCTACTGTCTCACTGTGGGGCCATCCTTAGCAATGTCTTCTGGACAGTCTCACCTTGGACAGTGCCTTGCAGTGGACAATGTCTCACTATGGGCAGTGAATTACTAAGGACAATACCTTACTATCAAAAATGTCTCAATATGGGCAATGGTTCATGTGGACTATGGCTCCTCATAGGGAAAGTCTCATCATGGGCAATGTCTTATGGGGAAAGACTTACAATGGGGAAAGCCTCAATGTGTGGTTGCTGTGTGTAATGTCTGACTATCATGAGTAATATCTAGTTTTGAACAATATCTTGTCATGGGCATTTGGAAATGCCTTCTCGTGGTAATGTCACTCGTGGATAATACCTTACGGCAGTCTCTCATTGTGAAAAATCTCTCCCCTTATGCCAGGATGGAAAATGTAGGTTAATTGTCTTACAGAGCATCAAGGTGTGATCTTTCTGCTGCATCTCTCAGTGTTCAGAGAAAATGAGATTAGGACTTCCAGTCTAAGAAGTTTAGTTTTGCTAAAAAGAATGTAAAAAGCAAGCTGTAGTATCTGCGTAAGAGTGTGGCTCGCGTCAAACAAGCGGCTGGAGTAGGACGTGAACTGGTAGGGACCAGGACGAGCTGAGGAAGAGCCTGTCTCGGGCTGTCTGGCTGCAGAACTGTCCCCTTCTGAAAAGGAACTAAGAGTGGAGTTCTTACAACCGTATTGATAATCGTTGATGAGATGAACGTGCTAGATGTACCATTGTGTAGATTAGCGAGGCCTGTTTTTGTTTGGGCAAACCTACTGTCAGAGATTCATTTTATTGCACTCGATCGCCAGTGTGGCCGTTTTTACACTTAGTGTATAACACTATATATGATGGGTCAGCTGAGGTAAACTGCTGGGGTCAACATTTCCATAGTTAGTGGAGACAGTAGCTTATTTTAAAACAGTCAGTAATAATTCATGAACGAGGTGCGAACACGCCACACAACTCATGAAGGCTCAAGCACTAAATATTTACAGGTACCGTCCACTTGCCCGTAACTTCACACAAAGTCCATCAGGTCATTAGAAATACTCAATATACTCAAGGCGGGCTTTGATTTGAGGCACGATCCCCAGTAAAAATTACAAATTCTCGTTCACATCCTGACACACACTCAGTCTTGCAGCTTTTCTATCTACAGTGATGACAGATACTCCCCGAGAAACGAGCGTGTTGTTCCAGACAGACTAATGTTATAAACCCGAACATGACAGGGACAATACAAATAAAGAGGATCCAGCGGGGATGTCCAAAAACAGGGGCATTTAAGTATGTAATTACGTCCACAAAGACCTTACTCACGTCAAGTGTTTCCTTCAGGTTAGACTATTACAAAGTTAAAGCGGCTCCAGGACACGACAACTGGTAGAGACACCCCACAGAAGCTCCGAACCGCTACAGTCACTCGAAGCGCGCACACACCACTCTCAATCTCTCCCTGCAATCTGACATGTTGAAAACAATTTCTCAGAACAAGGTGGCAAATTGTTGCCACAAAATCGCCCTCACCACAAACTGCACACACAGAGGCAGCCACAAAATCACCGGGGAATATCGAACAAAGGCATGGAACACGCTTACCCGGGTAAACAGTACCTTAGAATTGTCGCCACATTTAAAGTTGCAGTTCTCTCACCCCCCCTTTTAACAATGTGCAGAGACATACACCGGAGCGAACACTCTGCAGCCGCCTCGATCACCAATAATCTTCCAAGTCCTGAGACTTATTGATTTGGCAAACAAAAACTTCTCCCGGATCAGCGTCTTGTGTGGTACAGTTCACAGTAGATTTTGTTGTTTTTTTTTAAAGTAAAAGGAACGATCTTATCAGTGCGGTGCTAAAGTATAGGACGTGTCTGGTGCAGTTTATTCACAGGAAATCAGCCCAGTAAAATATGCAAACACTTCCAGTTGTCGTTATTTGTTGAATGGAGGTGAACCGCAACAGGAAAGGGGGTGGCGATGCGGAGCTTTCAGACCAGCCATCCCAGAGGCAGGGCGCACCTACAGCGGGGAGGCAGGGAGAGAGACACTGAGACAGAGCAGCTCGCTGTCTTCGGGACAGTCACTGGCAGAGCCGGCACTGTCACATCCCCCAAACCGCCCGCCCTAGTGATCCAAGCTCTCTGAGCACACCGCGCCCCGCTTGAAACTGAAAGTGGCAGAGAAGGGCAGGCTGACTATACTAGGTGCGGCAGGAGAGGACCGCATGCCTTACACCTTCCTCTCAGCTGCAAATTAACAGCACTGACTGGGAATATCTGAAAGCAAGTGATAAAGGCAGGAATGGTTTAGCACAGCGTGGTTTAGTTTGGGTATGAACGGTTGCAAAGCGAGTGAATTTCAGACCGAGATGCATCCTCGGCTGCTCTCGCCTCCCAGGCAGGAGGTTTAGTCCCAGACCCCAGTAACTTGGTAGTTCAGGAATACTTAACCTCAACACACAACCTGGACTGCGATGCAGCAAACTCCTACACACACACACACACACTAGCTCACTATTCGGATGTGTGACGATGTATTCATTTCTGTTCTTTTTGGCTATTTGTATTGAATGCTTGAACGATCCGCTGAAGTTTTTATTACGGGGGAGAGGCAGGAAGGAATAAACGGCGTGCTCTCTATGTCCGTTGGAAATAGCTGGGCATTTATTTTCTTTGCATTACAGTTTTGAAGTTCTTAAAACCCTCGATGTCATTGAACCCAAACACTGGCTTCTCGACTGGTTTCGCAAGCTCCAGTTGCGCTTTCCAGGATGTGAAAGTATTTTCCCCATCCATTTCCAGGGTGCTGAATCCCTTTTCATTGTCAGCTTGGAAAGGAGTTATTTTTCTCTCTTTCGACCCCCAGTATTTCACAAGGACTTCAAGGGCCCCTGTCCCACAGTCTGGTCCAGTAATGACTCAAAACCCTTCACAATGGTGATATTATTTTAAATAGTTGGTCCAGGAAGTACATTTGATCATGTGTGATTTACAGATCGAACCCAGTGATTGATGTAAGTTTTTGCTACACATACGATGTCCAGGTCAGTTAGCGATAACTGGGTCTTGAGCTCTCGGTTAAAATAAACATTTTATCACCAGAAGTACGTGCATTATGTCTTTGAGGACTGAGACTTAGTGAACGGCGAAATTAAAATCAAATTAGCTTTGTCATTTCCGTGTGATTTGCACAAATCTTGTTCACCGTTTCACAAATATGAACAACTTTAGGTCGAGTGGTTCCTGTAATCGAGCCCAGCTCCTTTGTCTTAATAAGATTTATTAACCAGAAATTATTCTTATTGGTCCAGATTGACAAAATTGTATCAATTTCACGATAACTGCAGTGAACTTTAATATTTATTGTTACAGAAACAAAACGATACATTGATGTACAATAGATAATCTTCGACGCAGCTGCACCAAATGAAAATCTATGCTGTAATATTAACACAAGAATTAAAATTATATTTTGATGTGTAAACTTAGCCTATCAAAGAGTGTTTTCTGAAAATATTAGATATTTAGTCTAAGGACAGGTATTGGGTTTAAGTGGCAGTGCATATTTTAGACATACGTTTGTTTTCCCTCAAGGTATCATTTACTTTGTGCGTTGTATTCTACTTTTGGATACAACATGTTCAAAACAAGAAATAATTGCTGATCTATTCAGCAAGGCGCCAGTCACATAACATTTTATTATTAACCAGGCGGATCCCAGCCAGCTGTAGTTTAAATATTGTTTTAGAGTTCAGGTAACATTACCTGACTCAGAACAGTCAATACTCGTTTTACGTAATATTAGGTGCATTTCTCAATTTAAGTATACCGAACAGAAACAAAATGACCATTACCATTAAGAGGCTTGGTTCTTGCAACCCTGCAGATAGATAGCATTATAATTCTGCTGCTGTCACATTGGTTTCAAATGTTACTACCATTTTATGTTGAGGGCTCATCTTACATGGCTGAAATGCAATTTATTCGGTAATCACAAATTAAATAGTCATAAATGATTTTTTCACCAAAAACTGTAGTTTTCATAGATTGTGGTTAAACACAGCAAGTCTGTCCACTTGGTGGCGCACTTCATAAATATCTGACCATATATTCCCAAAAGATCAAGTTCAAATACAACAAATTTATCTTTTCAGGACCTCCAAATCTTACAGTAGTTGTTTTATTGACTATACTACAGAATCATCTAAAATCTTTTTCTTATGTTCTTCACTAAAATATATGAACTACCCATATTATTGCAAAAATCAGGCATAAGGTGAGTGAACCACATGATTATATTGAATTTAGTACAAAGCAAGTGGTTTTATAAATGAGAGATAGCAGTTTAGATTTGACTGTGCTATCTTAAAGTAAGCTCTAAATTGGTCACCTTCATCAGTTTTGGATTTAATTTTCAGAGAGTTAATGGTGTAGAAATTCATGTTTTAAATTGAATAATCAAAAGTTATATGGTTGGTATTTTTTTGCATGATTTCCACTATAATAACTACTTATTCAAATATGAAAGTGAAAAATATTCTGGCATTGTAAACAAAAATTGCATCCATAAATAATTTGGGCCCTAGTGTTAGCAATTAATCCTGCCTATTCAGCCTTTTATTTTTAAAAAAGTGTATGAATGCAATTGCATTTAAGCAATTCAGATTGCATCAGTTTATTTTCATAGACAAAACTGGAATTGGGAATGCATTCAGGGGCAATTTTAAAAATTATTATAACATTTAAATTTGATCATAGGTACTACATTGTTGGGATCAAGTAGTACTGGAGCAGTATAGTGGGATTTATGAAAATTATGTGTTTTGCAAACTACGTACATATAATACAAAATGGGCTAAGAACAAAAAAGTGGGACCTCACCAGATATTTATGGAATAATTACTTTCATGACTTTTGGATACCCAAAAGCACTTTATGCCAGTGAATTATTTTAGGAAAGTTATAATTTAGGAAACCATGTGCCTAGTATGCACAGTAAGGTGCCACGAAAGAAAATATCATAAATGGTTGGATCATTTGTTTTTGTCCTTCATTTTGCAAGCCACACACCAGGATAACTCCCCTGATCTTCTTCCATCCAATATGACCCAAAATCAAAGAATAGATTTCAGCCTTTCACCAAAAGTTAAACCTTTTACATGTTTTCCTAAAAACACTTTTAAGCTGCTAAAAGTGATTGATTAGAATCAGTTACCATGTGTTTTCTCAGTTACTTCTAACATTATTTTTAAGAATAGGGATAACATTACCTCTGTAAATGCTGCCCATAAATTCAAATATCATTTTTTCTAAGTCCCAGATTGAATTAAGAAGTGATCACTTATTTTGTAGTCTTTCATTTGAATTTGTTGCAGGCATTATCAAGATAAATCATATCTCATCAGTTTATAGGGTGAAAAGCTGACATTGTAAAAACCCGTAATAAAAATACCATTGTTGAAATCATTTTCTAAGTCCCTTCTTAATTTTCCTGTCTCTATTAATAGTTTATCAATTACTTATCACATTTATTGACTTGCTATTGTCCTTCTTCTCTTTAGGCACTCACTTCTGTCCTGCACTATATTTTCTTGCTTTTCTACCAATTTTACCCTAAGAGTTACCTAATAGAATAATTAAGGACAACCCATCTGGATTTCTGTCACAAATGCATCTTCCCTTTGAAATTGTGCTTGAAATATAAAAAAAACAATGTATTGTGCATTCAAATAAACATTCATTCAAATAAAGTATTTAAAATGCAATCTTTTCTTTATTCTTTGACATAATTTTAAAAATTGATGGAGACATCTGGTTCCTCAGAATAAGATGAATTATAAGATTGTACCATCTTTCCAAGAACAACTTTTATTTTGTTTGAAATCATCTTATTCGAGTATTGGAAATTATTTCTTTTAAGGTTAACATGTGACCTGAAGTTATAATGTGAGTGAGATTGCTTTTTAGATTATTTTGTCTCAAGATATCAGGTATATATATGTTAACATTAAGAATAGCATGGCAAATACAGTCAAGAATGTTACCTATGATTCTTAAAAAAGATGCACTCACTATGTTTCCAATTATTTAGGAAACTATTGCTTTCAATTCAACTTCACAAGGCCAGACTAACTTGCAATATTTTATCGATTTCAATAGGGAACACAGAACACGTATTGCCTTGGATTTTTCAGTCAATGGCAGAGCAATGGTGTCCATCATTAGCCCAGAGGAAAGCTACTGAAACAATCTGGTGATTTTTGTGGTTTAACAGGACTGATGTTATCAAACATGAATGTGGGCATCACTGACTAGGCCAGAATTTATTGTAAATCCCTAGTTGTCCCTGTGAAGAGGGTGGGGAGCTGCCTTCTTGAATTTCCATTGGAATACCCACAACATATTAGAGAGGGACTTCGAGGGTTTTGACTGGGCAACAGTGAAAGAACAACGGAATAGTTCCAAGTCAGGATAGTGTATGCTTTTAACATTCCCATGCATCTGCTGTTCTTTTTCTGAGGTAGTAGAGTTCACAGATTTGGAAGGTGCTGCCAATAGACCTTTGTTAAGCTACTGCAGTGCATCTCGGTACACCTTGCAGTTTGGGTGCGGTGTGATAAATTTTTTGAATTAATACTTAAGTTACAATAAACAACAACATGTATTAATACAGCACTTGCAATGAAATAAGATACCACAAGGCACTTCACAGAAAGACAATAAGGCAAGATTTTGACACAGAATTACACAATAATGCATCTGCCAGAGAAATGTAGAATCACTGACAGCAATGTCTGAATCTCTGTTATTCCACTCTTGTACCCACTCAATTCCATTGAAACTGAGAGCATTGTCATGTTGGAGAACATGACTAATTGTGGTTATTACGACTGCAAGAGGTTGGCCATTGAAATGGATATTCATTGCATGATTATTGATTTGGATTTCTCTTAATTATATAAGTGAGGTATGCAATGTTTTGGTAACATCTTTGGAATCACTCATCTAAGAGATAATCCTGAGATGTCAGTTGTAGCTCAGAAGTTCAGCATTATTGTTGTCATGAACGTAATTGTGTCAGAAGGATGTAGGTTCGAGTTTCACCTCAGAGACCTGAGTGCAAATGATAGGCTGTTATAAAAGGTGTGTGATTATATATATATTTTAATATCACTTACTTTTGAGTTTGGATTTTTTTAGTTTGAACTTATGCATGTGTGTTTCCTGCATGTCTGAAGGCATTTAATGATTAACTTCAAAGCATTTCCATAGTAAAGTCGACAGTCCACATCACAGTAGAGGAGTTGTTGGACGTATAAGAATGCATAAAAGGGGATAAATCTCCTGGTCCTGACTAGATATATCCAAGGACACTGCAGGAGGTTAGCCAAGAAATTATGGGGGCCCTGGCTGATATTTTTGCATCATTCTTAACCATGGGTGAGGTCCCAGATGACTGGAGGGTAGTGAATGTTGTGCCCTTAATCATGAGGGGCAGCAAAGAAAAACCTGGGAACTATAGAGCAGTAAGCCTAACATCTGAGGTATGTAAGTTACTTGACAAGATTCTAAGAGATAAGATATACCTGCATTTGAGAAGACAGGGCTTGATTAAGAATTGTCAGCATGGCTTTGTGTGTGGGCAATCATGCCTCACAAATTTGTTAGAATTCTTTGATAAGATGACTAGGAAGGTTGATGATGGCAGGGCAGTAGATGTAGTCTACATGGATTTCAGTAAGGCCTTTGATAGGGTTCCACATGGCAGGCTGCTCTGGAAGGTTAGATTGTATGGAATTTGGGGGGGGGGTGAAGGTGGGCAAATTGGATGCACAATTGGCTTGATGGTAGGAAGCAGAGGGTAATAGTGGGACTTTGCTTGTCGGACTGGAGGCCTGTGACTAATAGTGCACCTTAGGGGTCAATGCTGGGCCCATTGCTGTTTGCCATCTGTATCAATGATTTGGATGAGAATGTACAAAGCATGATTAATAAGTTTGAAGTTGACACTAAAATAGGCGGTATCGTGGACAGTAAGGAAGGTTCTCAGAAATTGCAGCAGGACCTTGATCAGCTGGGGAAGTGGGCCAAGAAATGACAAATGGATTTCAATATAGATAATTGTGAGGAATTGCATTTTGGAAAGTCAAATCAAGGTAGGAGTTTCAAGGTGAATGATGGGGCCTTAAGGAGTGTAGTGGAACAGAGGGAATTCAGGTGCACGGTCCTCTGAAAGTGGAGTGACAGGTAGACAAGACAGTGAGAAGTCTTTTGACACACTGGCCTTCATCAGTCAGAGCACTGAGTATAGAAGTTGGGAAGTTATGTTGCAGTTGTACAGGATGCTGGTGAGGCTGCACTTGGAAAATTGTGTTCAGCTTTGGTCACCTTGCAATAATATGAAACTGGAAAGAATACAGAAGGAATTTACAAGGGTGTTGCCAAGACTCAAGGGACTGAGTTATAGGGACAAGTTGGGCAAAGTAGGACTTTTTTCTTTGCAGCATAGGACACTAAGGGGGGATCTTATAGAAGTGTATACAATCATGAGAGGCATGGATAGGGTGAATATACTCAGTCTTTTTCCCAGGGTTGGGGAATTGAGGACTAGAGAACATTAGTTTAAGGTAATACGGGAAAGAATAAAAGGTAAATGAGGGCCAAATTGTTTACAAAGAGGGTAGTATGTATATGGAATGAGCTGCCAGTGGAGGTGGTTGAGGCAGATACATTAACAACATTTAAAAGGCACTTGAACAAATACACGGATGGGAAAGGTTTAGAAGGAAATGGGCCAAGTGCAGGGAAATGGGGTTAGCATGGGTGGACATTGTGGTCGGCATGGATCAGTTTGGGTCAAAGGGCCTGTCTCCATGCTGTAGGACTCAATGATTCTATGACATAGTGATTTCTTTTAAAACAATATGTTTTTGTTTACATTGGGAGAATTCTACAAGCAAATAAAATGAGCATTGTGCATTAGGCTACAGTTTAAAGCTCAGGGGTTGATTTTGTTACTTTGCTTGGAGAAACATCCATATCTTGGAAAGAAGATTGTATTTTTTTCTTTAGGTTTCAGTTTGGGGCAATTGCACAGGATTGTTGACCGAAGCTTGATATGTAAAGCACTTGCTTTTGACAAAGGGAGAAAATCATTAAAATTGTTCAAAATGGATTACATCAGCATAAGGAGTTCACTATAAATTCTCGTGCATAAGTGTTTGGTTAAAAACCTGAAAGAATTATTTGAAGCTGACAAAATTTAAGTGCAGTTTTATGAAAGCCCCTGGAAGAGATTATCAGATTCTCAAAACAGGGAACTGAAATCACAGTGAAATTAATCCCTAAAAGGAGTGACAGAGAAGAAAATTTTCTCCTGCATGAGTTATGTAAAGGTTGCATTTGGGATTAATGGGATTACATTTGAACTGTATTTCAAAATTGTTCAAGTTTGTGTCATAGCAAAATAGAACAAACTGAACTATTTAATATTCATTTCTTTCATGTAATAAACTTCTGTTTTATTGTTAAAAACCAAACCTGTAACATTACATGTATATGTTTTGACAAGAGAACATCTTGTTAAAATGAAACAAACAGCATGATCTATCAAGTTAGGTTTCAGTTTAGGATCTGACTTCTCCATTGTAACATCAGCTGGGATCATAACAAATGGAGGATCTTGGTAGGATATTATGAATTAATTGGGTTTAAAATGATCCATATCTTTTACATGGCAGTTCTGAACATAAAGCAACTGTATTTTCTTGCCATTTATTGGAATTTGAAAATTGCCCTTGAATTTTTAAAATTCTTTTGTGGGATGTGGGTGATCATGGCTGGCCAGCATTTATTTATCATCCCGAGTTGCCTTTGAGAAGGTGATGGTGAGCTACCTTCTTGAACCACTGCAGTCCACCTACTGTGAGTTGATCCACAATGCCATTAGGGAAAGAATTCCAGGATTATGATCAGTGATCATGAAGGAATGGTAATATATTTACAAGTCAGGACAGTGAGTGGCTTGGAGGGGAACTTGTATGTGGTGATGTTCCCATGTATCTGCTGCTGTTGTTCTCTAGAATGAAGTTATCATGAGTTTGGAAGGAGTTCACTGAGGATCTTTGGTGAATTTCTGCAGCGCTTCTTATAGATAGGACACACTGTTGCTAATGAGCATTAGTGGTGGAGGGAGTGGATGCTTGTGAATGTAATGCCAAGCAAACGAGTTGCTTTGTCCTGAGTGGTGTCAAGCTTTTTGAGTGGTATTGGAGCTACACCCATCCAGGCAAGAATTGCTAAATGTTTTGTGGAACTGGAACATATAATTTGAAATTTTTCACTAAAGCTAATCTAAGAGTGAGATAAATTAAAAGTGGACGTAAAAATAGAACCTTGTAAGGGTGAGATGCTTCAAATGGTTGTCTAATGGAATTAATAAAACTTGAAATGAAGCAAAAGAAGAAAGAAATGCAGACAGAAATAGAAAGAGAGATGGAATTTATAAAACTTGAACTCCAAAGAGATGGGGAAATTAAAGAACATGAGCTCAGAATGAAACAGCTTAGAACCTAGAAATATGGGAGAGGTACTAGTTTAAGAGAACTGACAGAATAAATCAGAAGGGTTAAAACCAAAATAAGATACAAAGAAAGTAATATGCTTCTATTGTAATAAGACTGGATATACCAAAGCTAATAGCTGGAAGTCAGATTACAGTAGCAGAAATGTTCAAAGAAACTTCAATAAAAGGTGTATTGAGAGAAAAAAGTGGGTATTAAAACTATAATGATAGCACAAAGAGAACATATTTCATTAGAAAGTATGAAGAAGGTAGAAGTGGTTCAGGACAGCCATGAATATTATTTCTTTGAATACTAAGAACAGAGTCAGCCTGTTGAATGTTCTGAGCCCTTCATCTCAAAAAGGAAGGTATTTCCTTGTGCTTTAAATCAAAGAGGTAAGCTGATCAATATACTGGGACATACTGGAGCAAGTCAGTCACTGATGCTAAATAATGATACTGTTTGTCTTCCAGAGAGGTTAATGAAAGAGAAAACATTACTTGGAGGCATACATGGAGGTTACAAAAGTCTGATTTTACAGGGTCATATGAAAAAGTTACTTGGTAAATAGATAAGTTATAGAGGGAATAATGAAATAAATTCTTAAAGAAAAACTGATGGTACCTTGGGAAATGATCTGAAAGGTTCAAGAATATTGCCTTCACCCCAAACGTGGTAGAACAACCAGTGGAGGTAGAATTGTGGTCAGAGGGTTGTTTCCTGACCATGCTGTGACTTGATGTCAGGTCCATAGAGTTAGACAGAAAGAAAATGAATCTATAAGTGAGGGACATATTTGGAAATTCAGTTCTTTAAAAAAAAAATTAAATAAGTTGAAAAGGAAGAAGGTGAAAAGAATGAGGCTAAGATATTTAGCATATCATCTTCAATAGAAATGCAACAAATGGCAACGTACTGGGAGGGTATAGAAAATGTAGGAGAAAAAAATTTGGAAAAGAAATTAGGAAAGCAAAGAAAGTGGACAAAAAAAATCATTGGTGGGGAGAATAAAGAAACAAAAGGAAAGCGTTTTTAAAGAAATATATGAAGGGAATAACTGGGGAAAATGTATGTCCCATGAGGGGCCATATATATAATCTGTGAGTGATATGGATGTGATCCTTGTCAGTCAGTCTTCATATGGAAGAAGATGACGTGGCTCGATGTCAGCATGGAGGACTGTGAACTATTAGAAGACATTACCAGAAATGACATAATTAGGGGATTAGTACCTTTAAAAATGGATAGATCTGTAGGCCTGGGTGAGATGCATGCCAAGCTGTGGAGGAAAGGAGGAGATATCAGGGGCTTAAGCAGTCATTTTCAAATCCCCTCTGGCAACAGGTGAGATGTCAGAGGACTGGATGTCTGCAAATGTAGTACCAATAGTTTAAAAAGTGGAGGATACTAGAAATCTGTCAGTCACTGCCTGAAAGGTTGAATCAAAAACTTTTGTATCATTTTAGCAAAAAAACAGAAACATACCAAATGTTTAGGCAACTAAAAACAGACAAAGTCCTTGAAAAATGTAGAGACTGTATGAAGGAGCTAAAATGGGGAGTTACAAGGGCTGAAAAGTGCTTTGAAATGTCCTTGACCAGCAGGATTAAGAAGAATCCATAGGCATTTTATACAACATATTAGAAGCAAGAGGGTAGCTAGGGAAAGAGTAGACCTAGGAGAAAATGAGGACTGCAGACGCTGGAGATCAGAGCTTAAAAATGTGTTGCTGGAAAAGCGCAGCAGGTCAGGCAGCATCAAAGGAACAGGAGAATCGACGTTTCGGGCATAAGCCCTTCTTCAGGAATGAGGAGGGTGTGCCAAGCAGGCTAAGATAAAAGGTAGGGAGGAGGGACTTGAGGTGGGGTAGGGCTGACTGCAAGGAATGAAGGTAGCGGTGCATGGCTGCAAGTGTGGAGCGGAGGATTTGGAGGGAGGTCTGTTGCTGGAGGCTTCGGATTTGTTGTAATCCTAAAGTAGACCTATTCAAGGATAAATGGAGGGAGATTATATTTGGCACCAGAGAAAATGGATGAGATCCTTAATGAATTCTTTACATAAGTACACACCAAAGACAGCGCCGTGAGGAATGTTGAGGTCAAGGAAAGGTGGTGTGAATGTTCTCAGGCAGGTCAATATAATAAAGAAGGAAGGGTTGGGTGTCTTGAAATACATTAAGGTAGACAAGTGCTTAGGGACAGATGGGATCTATCCCAGGATACTGTGGGAGGCAAGGGAGGAAATAGCTGAGGCCTTAAATATCTTTGCATCTTCTTTGGCCTTAGGTGAGACTCCAGAGGACTGGAGAGTAGCCAATTTGGTTCCTTTATTTAGGAAAGGGAACAGAGATAATTCAGGTAATTATAGGCCGATGAGCCTGACATCAGTGTGAAACAGCTGTTGGAGAAGATACTGAGAAACAGGATTAATTCACATTTGGAAGCGAATGGACTTGTTAGTGACAGGCAACATGGGTTTGTGTGGGAAAGGTCATGTCTCACTAACCTGATTGAGAGTTTTGAGGAGTTGACAAGAATGATTGATGAATGAATGGTAGTGGATATTATCTCCATGGACTTTAGTAAGGTATTTGAAAAGGTACTCATGGAAGGCTGGTGCAGAAGTCTCATGGGATCCAAACTGTGAAGGCTAGATGGATACAAAACTGACTTGGTCATAATAAACAGAGAGAAGTGGTGGAAAGGTGCTTTTTGGAATGGAAATCAGTAAACAATTGTTTTCTGCAGGGATCAGTGCTGAAACCTTTGTTGTTTGTAATATATATATATGATCCAGAAGAAAATGTAGATGGTCTGATGAGTAAGTTTGCAAATGAGACCAAAATTGATGGAGTTGCAGATACTGAGGAGGATTGTCAAAGGATACAGAGGGATATAGATAGATTGCAAATTTGGGCAAAGAAATAGCAGATGGACAAATGCAAAGGGATGCAGTTTAGAAGATGAAATTCAGATGTGAATTATACACTGAATTGCAGAACCCTTAGGAGCACTGACATACAGGTGCACAGATCCCTGAAAGTGGCAACACGGGTAGATACAGTAGTCAAAAAGACACACAGCATGCTTGCCTTTATTGGCAAGTTATGTTGCAGCTGTAGAAGACTTTAGTTAGACTACATTTGGAATACTGTGTACAACAGAAGGACATGATACTTTGGAGAGTGTGCAGAGATGGTTTACCATGATGTTGCCTGGTCTGGAGGGTTTTAATTATGAGGAGAGGTTAGACAAATTTGCATCATTTTCACTGGAAAGACAAAGGCTTAGGGGCAATCTGATAGAGGTCTACAAAATTATGAGAGGCATAGATAGGGTGAATAGTTAGAGGCTTTTTCCCAGGGTGGAAAGATCAACTACAAAAGGGCACAGGTTCAAGTGAGGGAGAAAGGATTAGAGGAGAAGTGTGGGGAAAATGTCCCACACAGAGTGTGGTGGGTACCTGGGATGCACTGCGAATGGAGGTGGTGGAAGCAGGCATGTTGGCAATGGTTAAGGCATATTTTTATAGACACATGAATGTGAGGTGAACAGAGGGATATAAATTGCACATGTGTAATAAGTAGTGGGTCTAAATAAGAACTGGAATCGGCGCAGGCTTGGTGCACTGACGGGGTCTGTTCCTGTGCTGTATTGTGTTGTATATTCTTTAGATATACATTTGTGTTGGGCCAAAACTTGGAAAATGGGATCAGTGTAGACAGATCTTGTTGACTAGCATGGACATGATGGGGTGAATGGCCTCCTTCTATGTTGTAAATATGTATCAGTCTAAACAGAATTGGAATGAAAAGATTTAAAGCACACAGCCTTCTCAGATTTGAGTGAGAAACAATAACTGAGTGTCATTATTTGAAAGATAAAGTATTAAGGAGGAAAAAGAGACTATGTCAAATACCAAGCAATGAGGAACAGATCCATCAGGTGGTAGTTCCATCTCAGCATTGCCGTTAACTTTTATGAGTGAATCATAACATTCCAAAGGCAGATTACTTAGATATTTGGAAAACACGAGCCAAAAATATTTTTATGATCAGGATTGCATAAGGATGTAGTCAGATTTTGCAATACATGCCACACATCAGGTGGTAGATAAATCCCAATCCTCAATTCAACCTGAGTAAACTTTAATTCCAATATCAGCTTTTGAACAATCATTACCTAAGTGTAGCATCGTTACCAAAAATCAGGAATGGGTGCCAATATCTTTTAACAATTGTGGATATTCCCACAAGACTTCCTGAAACAGTGCCTTGAAGAAACATCGCTGCACATTGTGGATCAAGACCAAGGGGCTACCTACAGGAGTGAAAGCCCAGCTTATTTTGGATTCTCCTGTGCTGAGGACCAAATGTGAAAATTTACACTGTGTTGGTATGAGTGGATTTTACTACAAATTTGTTACCAACTTTAGCATTGTCATTGCACCTTTAATGAACTTGCTAATAAAAAGCAGAACATTTGAATGGATGGAAGAGTGCCAAAATGCCTTTGAAAGTTGTACTGACAACTGCACCACACCTAAGTTTTAACCACATCTAATCATGAGAAGCCATTCGAACTGGCTGTTATTGCCAACAATATCAGTATTCGCGCTCTTTCGCTGCAAGACAATGAAATGGGAATTGAACAGCCTGAGAGTTATTTTTTCAAAGAAATTAATCACGTCAACAAAACTATTCTACAGTGAAGAAAGAGACATTGAGTCGTCTTGAGTCTACATCATTTTGTAATACACATCAGCAACAACATGGAAGGAACATACTTATTCAGACCACAATCATTCGATTATTTCAATGGAACTTAATTCTCCAACCATATTGTTTGAAAAATGTGCCTGGAAAAGAAAATGTTATAGTGGACACTTTACTGAGAGTACATTTAAAGGATACTGAGTGATGTAGTGCCCTTGAATGTATCGAAAATCAGGGTTGCTGTGTAACACACTGCATATTTAATGTTGTTTGTTACTACTGTTAGTGTGACATAGCTATAGTTTTAAGGCAATTGTTGGTGAATAATGAAAATGCCTCTTAAAGCTATATTTTCAGTTTTCTTCATGAGAGAGGTATAATGTAAGGTGCATGGTGCATGTGTATTTTTATATCATCTATTTTTGAGTTTGGATCTTTGGATTTGAACTAATAGCATATGGTTTTTTTTTTCTGTGTCTAAAGGGTTTTAGTGATCCACTTGTAAGTATTCCTTGGTGATTTATTTTGAAACACCATGTGAGAGAAAGACATCTTGGACAGTACTAGGTTTTTCTTTACATTAGAAGAATTTGACCAGCAAACAAAATAAACATTGTATATTAGGCACTGGTTTAGAAGGTCAGAGATTGATTTTCTCTTTGATTAGAGAAAACAGCCACAGCTTGGAAAGGTAATTTTTTTAAAGTTCCAGTTTGGTCAACTCCATGAACTTCCTTACTAAAAGCTGGATGTGTAAACCAATTGCTCATAAGGGAGAAGGTAGTTTTGAATTATTAGAAAAAGATTGCTTCAATATAAGGAGTTTAGTCATTGTTCTAGATCAGAAGTGTTCAATTAAAACATTGAAAGAGTTATTTGAAGCTGA
Source organism: Chiloscyllium punctatum (assembly GCF_047496795.1). Classification (NCBI taxonomy): domain Eukaryota; kingdom Metazoa; phylum Chordata; class Chondrichthyes; order Orectolobiformes; family Hemiscylliidae; genus Chiloscyllium; species Chiloscyllium punctatum. The sequence goes on from NC_092746.1 coordinate 68,715,547, forward strand.
GAAAATTTAATCACATTTGTATGAAGACTCAAGAAAGAGATTATCCAATTCTCAAGATGACAACTGAATGCACTGTTGCATTAGGCTCTATGGGGTGAGAGAGAAGAAAAGTCTGCCTAGTGTAAGTACTGGAAAGGGTGCTTTTGGGATTTATCAGATTATATTTCTAACATGGGTTTTAAAATCTTTAAATTGGTGTTATGTGTAAATTGTTCATTTTATTCAATTTTAACATTCCTTTTAGATAACAAACTTTCTTTTTTACTATTAAACCCATTGTGTGTTTATCTTTTAATGAGAGATGACCTTGTTGAAACCCAACAACAACCAAAATATGATCTATCAAGCCAAATTTCTATCTGGAAGCTGACTTGTCTGTGAATTTCATCAGCTTGGATAACACAGTACATTATTGAAGAAGTGCTTGCATTGTTTGAAATGCTATATTCTGGAAGAGAACTTAAATCATTGACTTGTAAGCCCTCTCAGATGAATGCAAATTACCTGATGATGTTATTTCAAGGCTAAAGTTTTACCAATGCTACCATTTTTGGAGACTAAGTGTACATGCTCATAATCAAATGGACAAGAACTAAGTTGAATTGACTTCCCTGTCCATTTAAATCCATGATTTAGAGATGCTGGTGTTGGACTGGGGTGTACAAAGTTAAAAATCACACAACATCAGGTTATAGTCCAACAGGTTTAATTGGATGCACACTAGCTTTCTTCCAATAAAGAAGGAGCTTCGCTCTGAAAGCTACTGTGCTTCCAATTAAACCTGTTGGACTATAACCTGGTGTTGTGTGATTTTTAACATTTAAATCCAAATACTGATCACACTTACTCCCAGACAATAGTTCTCAACTTAACTGTTAACAGAGAACTAACTTGGAGCACCGACCTTCATCACAAATTCATACTGGCTGCCAGATTTATGCAAGAAAAGTGTCACGAAGTAGTTTGCACATGTGCAAATGGCTTTTGGTGCCATCTGGAATGCATTGAAATAACAATGTGCTTGTTTCCAAAGAGGAGCAGAGGAGGATTTCCCAGTGTACTGTCATATTTTATCCCTCAACTGACATCATTAATGCAGACAGATCATCTGGTCATTATCACATTGCTGTTTTTGGTTACTTTCTGCATGCAAATTGGCAAGCATGTTTAATAGTAAGTCAATTTCAAAGTTCTATATCAACATTACTTTGTCATGTCATGAGGCCATTTTTATTGGTTTCCTCGCTTTATATAACTTGAAAATTCAAAATGGTTTCAACTGATAAGTCAGCACCCAGCTATACAACTCTCTCATTAACACCTGGCCCATGACCTACTTACAGCTGACTGTCAAGTTAACTGATTTTCAGTTACACAAATTTAAATGAAAATTTAACTTTGAAATTTCACTTTGATAAAAAGCACACACTATGCATACTTCCCCATAGCTGAGATCCAGTCTGAATTCCCAGACTGACCAAATTTCCATTTTAGAAACTGTTATTCACCCTCAGTTTCCAAATCACTCTGTTACCTACTTAGCAGTCTTGGATCATCTTGTTTTAAGAAATACAATCTATACTGTTAACAATTAAGTGCATTAACAAACCTACTGCACAAGCATTGCAGAACACATTGTAAGCTCTCTTAAAGGAATAATAGTTCAGCATGTGGAAATTAGTGCAATATAAGTGCAAGATGTAAATAAAAGTTGTTCATTGCAGTTATTGTAACAACAAAAAAAATTACAGACTATAGATTAGTACCTTATGCAGCAATATTGAAAAATATATTTTCAAGTATTTAAAATCCAAACTGAAATGTTAACTGGGCCAAGATTCAGAACAACACAGATGATTCATTCATATCCAAGGCTTATTCCCATTATCTGTGGACGAAGGGTGCATAATCCTCCCAGATAAATGTAGAATAATAATTTCAAATACTCAGAGGATGAAGCAGGGACACATTCTCCTAATATCAGATCTATGACTTCTGAGTGGGACAACTAAGGAAAGACAATTTAATTACAAGATTCTCACAGGGCCAGCTCAAACATCAACAAAATATGAAAGGGCGCATCAGCCACAAAGGTCAATAACAATCCCTTGAACTCGTTCATCATGTCTTTAACTATTGGAAAATATTAACTGCCAGGAGATTTGAGGCAAATGCTAGAGCTGCTGTGAGTTATTTGTGTGTTAAATATAGACCTTGTATTAAAGTGAGCACATTTAATTGGACAGATTGATTTTTATCAAAAATCTCATGGTGACACTACTGCATGATAATTCAACTCTGTCTGCAGAGGTCAAAAAAGCCACTGGTTTTAACTCTTTGAATTGTGTACACATCCACCTGAAAAGATGCGTGGATTGTCTCAGGTTCTGCTACATCCCATATGCCATGTTAGTCAGACTGACCTTGAGTGAATTCTACTCCCAGTAGGTGAAATATTAATAAAACTAAACAAATGCAACATATATTGAAGAGTTACTGTTCCAACAACTCAAACTTTGCCAATTGCTAATGCTGGAAAAATCAATATTGATTTTCATGATAGAACTGCGTCTGTAATCCCGAAGTTTCAGAAAAAGGGAGCAGAGAAATGCATTCCGTGCTGGAGCTACGCTGTTGAGGAGTCAGTCCCCAGACACCTGGCTAGTCTATGTTCAAAATGATTCTATTCTTTTTAGAAAGTGAAGATGAAATGAATCTGTAATCTGCCCTTCCTAGAATTTGAGTTGATCTGACCCTTATTTGAAATTGTGTTGAACAGTCATTATGTTACAATGATGTCCATGTTTCAACTGCATTTCATTAACTCTGAAGTGCTTTCAGATGGTCTGAGGTCAATCCTATAGAAAGACAAATATTTCTTTTTCATCGCATTTCTTCTGATGCTTCATAGAGAAATAACATAGGCGACTATTGTATCACAGTTCATCTCACGAAACTAAACTCACCAAGCCTAGCCACATTTGGCATCTTTGATTAAATCCAGGATCTGAATTTTATGTCTCGTTAATGATGTGTCAGCTTCCCTAGCCCAAAAAGCTGAAATTTTAAACTTCCCCTATCTCTTGCCCCCACCCCACCCCCCCGACGCCTCATACCCTTCATTTTTTTTATATACTTCCTTTATTTTCCATTCTGTGTTTAATTGACATTAAGTTCATCCACTCATTCGTCTTTGTTAATTTTTCAACCATTTAGCCTGTCTGGAGATACATTGTTTGCCCTGTAAATGCCCGGCATCTCAGATATCCATTATAGCACATGTTCCAGCAACTTGCCAGGCAACAGGGTTTTGAAGTGAAACAGGGAAGGTGAAAGCCCAACCGGGCGAGATTCCCACCTCCAGCAAATCCCATCCAGCCCACTATCTCGTCATTGCTCAGTATCCCTCTTCAACCAGCACCCCCACCCCCCTCCCCACAGACCAGTGAGGTCAAAGAAATGCAAGATTACATCTGAATGCTTCCGTGAGTTGTGCACTAATCAGTTACCACATCATGTTATATGGCAATAATATACTTTTTCACCAGTGCCTAAGATAATTGTTCAGTTTGACAGCGACACATCTCTTTTTGTCCCCCACATCACTGTTTAGGTTAACATTTATTGGCAAATAATAGCATAATAATTAATGTTGCAAGTCAATTTCAACACACAAATAGACCAACAAATTCAAGAAATGAAAAACTATGCTGAGATACATGAAATCTCCAGAAATTACTGGATGATTTGCATTGTTCGGCTGTTCGCATGTTGTACAAACAACATTTTCCCTTTCGTATTGTGAGTGACTTATTTGTAACTGTTGGTTTCAGCCGGACATAAACTGTAGAGATCCAGTAATTAAGATAGCCGTAACTCACCTTCCCTTTCCAGCATTTTGTTTTAAGTCCTTACATCTCATTGATACACTTCCTGGTCACTGAAATCTGTTGTCTTCACTATTCGATCATTAACCTGCACTTTCAGCAAATTCCAGGGCTTAAAGAGTTTGGAGCTATAGAAAAGGTGTAAAGAACAGGGCCTACCTCGATTTGTTTTCCCTCCAGCAACATCTGGCATTGTCTTATCATGTCGGAGTACTGAAGAGGAAATGGTTTCTCAATGTTGAGAATTAATAATGTTGCAGTTCCTCCTCAGCTCAGATGTGACAAACTATTTTTGTTTATATGTCAAAGTAAACAAGATGGACTTAATTTTGAAACTTACATTTCACTTCGAGGTATGTCATGAAACTTGAGGTTAACCCACATTCTGGTGCTCTTCCTTGCTGTTATACTATTGGTGCACCTGCTGTCAGAGCCAGTGAGGCACATGAGCAGGATGTTGCCTCCACGGTATTTGCAGGGTTATAGATACTCCAAACGCTTTCAGGCCCATTCGTTCACAGTTTAGAAACTCTCGGTGGAGCACTATGAGTTTCAAGGGAGAAAATGTAAGCAACTCATTTCATCCAGCTGCATGCACTATAGCCTATTCTCCCGAATAAAACTACATTTATTGCAGTAACTCCGTGGATCACCGCTGAAATCACAAGATTCTGAGAAACTTCATGAGCTCCATATTGTAATTCTGAATTGACACAAAAGAAATCCAGTGAGACTATGCTTTCCATATGGTCCACTAGCAACATTTTGAAGGTGAGCACCGACCAAGGCAAGTTATGACCTCGCCACTAAATCTGCACTTATGAAAATTTATCTTTGTTTTCTGAGGATGATGACTCAGCCTGAGCATTGGTCATATGCTTAGCATCAGTTCCATGGAGACTTTCTCATCGAGACATTCTTCAACTACAGGCCTTTGAGTGTTGCCATTTAGCCCTATCCATTCACTTTCATTGGGTCGGTTGGTGAGTGACTAATTGACTAAAGTGCTGGATGTGTGGATGAGTGACTCCTGGAAGGGCTGTCTGGGTGGGAGAATGAGTGACTGACTGAGGGGCTGTGTCGGTGTGGGCAAAAGATTCACAGGTACTGAGTGGAAGGCTGACTGACTGTCTGACTGTGGGGTTTGGTGGGTGAGTGTGAGTAATGTTGGGGGAGGGTGCTGGCTGGAGGGGTGAGTGAGTGGGACAAGTCCAAACACTCACCATTTCTCCCTTCCCCTCACCAATCTCCTCAGCAAATTCACAAAGCAGGCTATTTTAATCCTATTTTCCAGCACTTGGCCCACAGCCAAGAATGCTTTGACATCACAAGTCTACACAAAATTACTTCTTAAATGTTATGAAGATTTCTACCTTGGCCACTCTTAAAGACAGTGAGGTTCAGATTCCCACCACCCTCTGGGTGAAAAAAATGTTTCCTCACAGCTCCACCAAACTACCTTCTCCAGCTTCAAATCTATACCCCTGATCATTGAACCCTCCATCAAAGAAAAGTTTCTTTTTGTCTACCCTATCTATATCCCTCATAATTTTATACATTCTCAATCATGTCACCTCTCAATCTCCTCTGATCTTAGGAAAACAACTCCAGATTGTTTAATCTCTTTCCATGACTGAATTTCTCCAGCCCAGGCAACATCCTGGGAAATCTCCTCTGCAGCCTAACTTATCACATCCCTCCCGTAATGTGGATTCCAGAACTGCACACAATATTCTATCTGCAGCCTAACCAATATTTTATACAGTTTTAGAATAATGTTCCTGCTCCTAAACTCTATGGCTTAATAAAGGAAAGTACTTCATATGCCTTCTTAATCACTTTCTTGACCTTAAAGGACTGTTGTATATGCACACCAAGGTGTCTCTGATCTTCAGTGCTTCCCAGAGTCCTATGTTCAGCATGTATTCTCTTGCTGTGTTTGTTCTGCCCAAAAGCATCCCCTCACACTTCTCTGGATTGAATTCCATTTGCCACTGATCAGTCCATCTGATCAGCCTGTCTATATCCTCCGTATTTGCCATCCCACTAATCTTTGTATCATCTGCAAACTTAGTAATCAACCCTTTTACATTCAAGTCGAAATCATAACAGCGAGGAGTCCCACCCTGACCCCTGTGGCACCTCACAGGGCACAGACTTTCAGTTGGAAAATCATGACTCAAACATCACCCTCTGTTTCCAGCCACTCAGGCAATTGTCAATCCAATTTGCCAAATTTCCTTGCATTCATGTGGTTCTTTACTTTGCTGTCAGTCTCCCGTGTGAGACCTTATCAAAAGCCTCGCTGAAGTCCAAGTAGACTGCATCAAAAGCAATGTCCCTTTCGACATGCCTGGTCATCTCTTTCTAAATTCAATTCAGGTGGTCAGGCATGACTTCTCCTTAACAAAACCATGGTGCCTTTTCTTGATTAATCCTGCCTCTTCAAATCCAAACCCAATATATGACCCTTATTTTCATGTGAATTCCTTCGAGGCCTGTTCAAAATGTGCCCCAAAAGAACCAAGCTGAAATCAATGTCCATAAAACAACTAAGCTCAACTCTGTTATTCACCCCTTCCCTGGAGATCAAGATTTGGACCTCAGTCTTTTTCTCTCTCTGGCTCAGCTTCTTAACTGAAAAGGCAAAAAGAATGTTTTAACTGTTAGCTCTGCTGCTGAGCACTTTTGAATGGGCATATTAATCAATTACTTGTTGGAAAATTCAACTTATTACTTCAGATGCTTTTTTTCTGAAATTCATGGTTACAGTTGTGGTATATCTCATCTTTCTGAAATTTATTTACCAGTCTCCCCCAACAAGAAAATAATTGAAATGCAACTACCCCCTTTCTGCGAGTCATACAAAATGTTGGGCAGCCCTGTTGTGTGCTTTCCCATCGGTTTGTTGCCTCTAGACTATACTGAGCAATATAATTACACCTTTTTTGTTACAAAGCTTTAATCAACTGGATTCAGTCCTTGGCCATCTGGAATATCCTCTGCCTCCAGCATTATAATGTTCTCTAGTCAAGGGTGCTACCTCTTTCCCTCTCCTTCCTTTGCTATTTCTCTTCTTTACGTTGCATCCAAAAGCGAAGAAAATCCAATAGAATTTACCAATGATGGGTCTGGACTGGGTCCATCATGTCTGCCTTAATGTTGAACTTTAGTTTTTGACTGGATCTGTCATTTTCAAACTGTACTGATTCTTGCTGTTCTTTTTTCTGCCCTTCCATGTGCCAGGTCACTGTTAGCTCATTAGAGATAGGAGCAAAATTAGACCACTTGGCCATCAAGTTTGAGCTGGCATTCGATCATGTTTCTTAATTCCATTCTCTGCCTTCTCCCTGTAACCCTTGATTATTTTAACAATCATTAACCCATCGATCTCTGAAGAAATTCCACCTCATCTCAGTTTTAAAGGGTTGTCCCTTTACTCTGAGGTTGTGGCTTGAGATCATTGTCTCTCCTACTAGTAGAAACATCTTTTCCATGTCCACTCAATCCAGGTCACTCAGTGTTGTCTAAGTTACAATAAGAAGCTCCTCATCCTTTAAACTCCAACTGAGTAGAGATCAACAGTCCTCAATCACTTTTCATTTAATAAGCCTTTCATCCCTGGATCATTCTTGTAAACTCCTTCCTAATCTCATCTAACCCTTCGATGTTGTGCCCAAAACTGCTCACAATATTCCAAATGTGGCCTGACCAGAGCCTTTTACACCCTCAGCAGTACACTTCTGCTCTTATATTCTACCTCTCTTGAAATGAATGCGAACATTGCATTTGCCTTCCTAACTGCCAACGGGACTTGCGTATTAATCCCAAATCCTGAAGTAGGACTCCCAAGTCCCTTTGTGTTTCAGATTTTTGAAGCCTTTCCCAATTAAGAAAATAGTCTATTCTCTAGTCTTCAGAGTTCCTACCAAATTGCATGTTCTCAAACTCCCACACATTGTATTTCATCGGCCACTTCTTTGCCCATTCTCCTAGATTGTCTAAGTCCTTTTGCAGCTTCCCCACTTCATCAATACTATCTGTCCCTTCACTTATCTTTGTGTCATCTGAAAACTTAGCAAAAATGCCCTCAGCTCCTTCGCCCAGACAGTTAATATATAATATGACTGGTAAATATATAATGTGCTGAGTTGGCACTGCCCTCTTGAACTGTCCTATCTGTCCATCTTCCTTTCCATCTATTCGCTCCACCTTTCCCACCTACCCATCACAATCACCCCCCACATGCATCCACCTATTACCTCCCCAGCTACCTTCCCCCCAGCTCCACCCCCACCCCATCCCCACTCTCCTATTTATCTCTCAGCATCCCCCCCTCCCATTCCTGATGAAGGGCTTATGCCCGAAACATCGACTCTCTAGGTTTTTGGATGCTGCCTGACCTGCTGTGCTTTTCCAGTGCCACACTTTTCGACACTTAAATGGACCACAGCAAGTTGATCTTTCCCTGCCATTCCAAATGCCTCTGCAGCCCAGATGATATATCCTGAACTCGGGCACCAAGCAGGTAACACAGCCTTTGGGACTCTTGAATCTGGCAACAGAGAACAGTTTCTATTGACTATACTATCCCTGACTGTTGTTATACTACAACAACACATAAATATGTGCCACTCTGCATCTGCAATTTAAAATTTTATTTACCACATTCTGCACATTTACATGCATGTACAGTATCCCTGAGTTAAACTTTATTATTTTCTCCCTTATTCTGAATCCACTTTAGATTTGTTATTTCTGACTGTACTGTTGTTTGTTTTTCCCATTGTTTGGTGAACTCTGTAAACTCTTCAGATTGCCTCCTGGTACCACACTTCTGCCTATCAGTTTAAACTCACTCCAATAACATTAGTAACTCACTTCACAAGGCAATTTATTCAGAATCTGTTCAGCTGCAGTTCATCCAGCCTACAGGTAGGGATCTTTTGAAGAAAGTGAAATATTTGTGGTAATGACTTTATGGTAATTGACCTGTCAACTGCCTGGTTTCTATTGGTTCCATTGCTATCAGCAAAATGCCATTCAGCTTGGTTTATTATGACAGTTCATTCAAGTAGTTGCTTTACTTAAAAGCTAATTCTGTCTGGCCACATTGAGTTCTTTGATGGAATAGCACAGAAGCTTGATCAAGATAATGCATTGATGTATTTGATGGACTTTAAGAAGGCATTCAACAAGTTGCCATGCACTAGACTTACTAAGAAGATTGAGTTAAAAATCGCACAATACCAGGTTATAGTCCAACAGATTTATTTGGAAGCACTGGCTTTTGGAGTGCTGCTCCTTCGTCAAGTGGTCAACTACCTGATGAAGGAGCAGTGCTCTGAGAGCCAGTGCTTCCAAATAAATCTGTTGGACTATAACCTGGTGTTGTGCGATGTTTAACTTTGTACACCCCAGTCCAACACCAGCATCTCCAAATCATAAGAAGATTGAAGCACGCAGGATTATGGTGCAAGTAGCAATATGGATAAAAAATTGTCTTTATTGACAGGAAGGAAAGTTGTATAGATGTTTTTGTTGTACTTATGGGAGTGGCACACCCTCTCCATTGTGGGGTAGAACTAGATGATCAAGTACAAGGCTCTCTTAGTGTTTTTGTACCTGGTACAGATCAGATCTGTGCCTCATTTCTGTGTGATAATGGTAACCCAAGATACCAAAAGTGGAAAAAGTCCCTGATATATAAACTTTTTGACAAGGTGTTGAAACCCCTAATGAACATCACCTTCAATGCTCACCTTTGTGTGCAGCTGCATGAAGCCTGAACCCCCGGTCCGCAAGCATCAATTGTCACGATGTGCTCAGAATCAATCTTGAGAAAAGATGGGTATGGCCATGCCGTGCAGAATGTTCCACTCAGTTGGGTTATGCTTAGCTATTGTCCCTTGTGGAGAGGTTTATGCAGAACTATGTGTTTGACCTCCTCGCATTCTGCCCTCAAGCATCCACTTCTTCCTGAAATGTGCTTTTGTGAAAAAAGTCTGGAAAGAACTGAAGTATTTGTTTGTTGAGATTCATCTCAAGCAGCTGTGTGATGTAGGACTCTGGTGTCTAAAGTTTGTTCTGAAGGAGAGATTTCAAGATAAACACTAATTGCTGATGGACAGCCATTAATTTGGTGAAAGATGCAGTTTGGTCTGCCTGAAACTTGTTGGTCTGCCAATGCAGAGAATTGTCCACAACTGAGTGTTGCAGACTCGTGTATGGTAACACTACATGCAGGCAGTGTACAAAAGCTAAGGGGAGGTGTCACAGGGCTCAAAAGGAAAAGTATAGGGTATGAGTTCCACATGTCATAGGTTATAAAGGGATGAGTAATCTTTGTCTTGGAATGTAACTGGTATGTATACATTGCAATTGTGTTAAGGCACCCCAGAATGCTACATGCTGCATGCTAAGAACTTGAACTGTGATATATTTGCGATACTGGCTCGCCAATGCCAGCACCTTTCCTTGCCACGGCAAGAGGTAAAAAACCTATGCCCACACCTCCCCACTCACGTCCAACCCAAGCCCCAGCAGGTCCTTCCACATCTCATAGAGATTTTCTTGCACATCCAAACACCTCATCTACTGTGTCCGTTGCTCTTGATGTAGTCTCCTCTTACATTGGGGATTCAGGATGCTAATTCACGGAATGTTTCAGAGAACATCTTTGGGACACATGCACCTCTCATCACCCTGTGGCTGACCACTTTAACTCCCCCTCCCACTCCACCAAGGACATGCAAGTCCTGGGGCTCCTCCACCGCCAAACCCTATCCACCCGACACCTGGAAGAAGAACGCCTCATCGCCCACCTTGTGATTCTCCAACCATTCAGAATCAACATTGATTTCACTAGTTTCCTTATCTCCTCTCCCCTCATTCATCTCAGATCCAGTCCTCCAACTCAGCACCGCCTTCCTGGACTGTCCCACCTGTCCACCTTCCTTCCCAACTATTTGCTTCACCCTCCCCTCTGACCTATCCCCATCATCCCCCACCTGCAACTACCTATCGCCTTCCAAGCTACCTTCCACCAACTCCCACCGCCGCCCCCCGCCCCCCATCCATTGATCTCTCAGCCCCCTTTCCCACCCCCTCCACCACATTCCTGATGAAGCGCTTATGCTTGAAATGTTGATTTCCTGCTTCTTGGATGCTGCTTAACCTGCTGTATTTTTCCAGTGCCACACTTTTCAACTCTGTCTCTCCAGTATCTGCAATCCTCACTTTCTCCTGTACTTGCAGTACTGTCCAATTTGAATAACATATCTGTTTGGAATCCTAAGAATTGTATGGGAGTTTTTTCAGACTGGATGTAAACTGCAGTGGTATTCCCTAAGTATCAGTTTCAATCTATTATTCTTTTCAATATTTATACAATTGGATATATAAATCAGTATTGCAAAGTTTGCAGGCAACTCAAAACTAGACAAAGTAGGAGATTGTGGGTAATATAATGATAGGCTTCAGGATGACATTGACATGATGATAAATGACTGAAATTGTAGTGGACAGAGTTTGATATAGAGAAGTATGAAATGATGCACTCATGGAAAACGAAAGGGAAAGAACTGTATAAATAGCATGGTTTTCAAAAGTGTCAATAAGAAGAGAGATTTGCTACCCAAATTACTGTGATGAGTTATCTGAAGAATTTCAAGTCTAAGAGAATGGTATTACTAATTTTGCTTTGAACTCGAGTAAGTTATTGATGACAGTGAGAGGTCTTGCTGGCCAAAGTACTGGTATAATGTGGGATCATTAAGTGCATAGTCTCTTCCAGACTATATTTCTTTGTCGGCCCACTTGATTAGCATTATGTCCACAAACATTCAGTACCCCCACCACAGAGCATGTTAGCAGCAGGTTAGCCATCTGAAAAATTCACTGTAGAATTCACCATGGCATCTTAGACAGCATCTTCCAAATCCAGAACTATTTCCATCTGAAGAAAACAAAATAGCAGATAGAAGGGAATACCACCAACTGGAGGTTTCTCTCCTCACCATCCTAATTGGAAATATACTGGTGTTCCTTCAGTGTTGCTGGGTCAACAGCTTGGAACTCCCTCCCTAACAGCATTTAATGTGAATTACGTGGCAGTGATTCAACATGGGTGCTTCACATCACCTTCTCAAAGGGTAAATAGGGTTGGCAATAGCAGCTGACTCAACCAGTGAGGATCATATCCCACGAATTTATTTTTTAGAAATGGATTCATTCTTTAACCATTTCATATGCTTCTCAAAAATCTTGCAATTTTTTTTCTGTGACTGGCAAATAGTCATAGAGTCATAGAGTCATACAGCATGGAAACAGACACTTTGGTTCAACTTGTCCGCACTGACCAGACATGCTCAATCTGACCTAATTCCGTTTGCCAGCATTTGACTGATATCCCTCAAAATCCTTCCTATTCATGCACCCATCCAGATGCGTTTTAAATGTTGTAATTGTACCCACCTCCACCACTTCCTCTGGCAGCTTATACCATTGATGCACCACTCTCTGCATGATAAATGTTGACTCTCAGGTCCTTTTTACATCTTTCCCCTCTCACCTTAAACCTATGCCCTCAAGTTTTGGACTCCCTCATTCTAGGAAAAAGACCTTGGCTATTCACCCTATCCATGCCCCTCATGATTTTAGAAAGCTCTATAAGGTATCCCCTCAGCCTCCGATGCTCCAGGGAAAACAGCTCCATCCTATTCTACCTCTCCCTATAGCTCAATTCTTCCAACCCTGGCAGCAACCTTGTAAATCTTATCTGCACCCTCTCAAGTTTAATAACTCCTTTCTGTAGAAAGGCAAATGGTTTATAACTTTTGTGTCTGGAATTCAAACTCTTTAATTCAATCTAAATTTGCTTGCTGTTGCATTAAATAGTGTCTTTAATGGTGGGACTGCTGTTGTTTTATACTTTCACTGTTCATATTCAATTTAAACTTTTTAGCATCAGTCTGAATTTTTGAATTTTGTTGAAAACTGGCTATTTCTTATTCATAAAGAAGAGCTATTGATGATTCGTGATTAGTTACTCACCTGAATTGTAAATCAATTTACATAACCTGTTTTACATAACCTGGTGAAATTGTTTTGCGTGCCTGCATATAGAACATAGAACAGTACAGAACAGTATAGGCCCTTTGGCCCCCGATGTTGTGCCAACCTTTTATCCTCCTCTAAGATCAAACTAACCTACTTAACCTTCATTTTACTATCATCCATTTGCCTATCCAAGAGTCATTTAAATGTCCCTAATGTATCTTACTCTACTACCACCAATGGCAGTGCATTCCATGCACCCACCACTCTCTTGCATTTCCCCTAAACCTTCCTCGAATCACCTTACAATTATACCCCTTGTGATAGCCATTTCTGCCCTGAGAAAAAAGTCTCTGGCTATTCACTCTATCAATGCCTCTTATCATCTTGTACACCTCTATCAAGTCACCTTTCATCCTTCTTTGCTCCAATGAGAAAAGTCCTAGCTCCCTTAAACTTTCTTCATAAGTCATGCCCTCCAGTCCAGGCAGCATCCTGGTAAATCTCCTTTGCACCCTCTCTAAAGCTTTGACCCTCTCTATAATGGGGGTCTAAAGCTCAATCCCCCACTAATGAAAGACAATACACCGTACACCTTCTTAACAACCCTATCAACTGCCTTTAATGCTGTATTCTGTATTCAAATTCAAGCTTCCAAAATGAATCACTTCACACTTGTCCAAGTTGAACTCGATTGCTACTTCTCAGCCCAGCTCTGCATCCTGTCAATGTCCCATTACAACCTGCAACAGCCCTCCACACTATCCTCAACTCCACCAACTTTTGTTTCATCGGCAAACTTACTAATCCACCTTTCCACTTACTCGTCCAAATCATTTATAAAAATCACAAAGAGCAGATGTCCCAGAATTAATCTCTATGGAACACCACTGGTCATTAAGCTCCAGGCTGAAAACTTTCCATCTACTACCACCCTCTGTCTTCTTCGGATCAGCCAGTTCTGTATTCCGACAGCCAAATTTCCCTGTATTCCATGCCTGCTCACTTTTTGAATGTGCCTACCATGGGGAACCTTATCAAATGGCTTGTGAAAACCCATGTACACTGCATCCACTGCTCTACCTTCATCAATATTTTTTGTCACATCCTCAAAGAATTCAATAAGGTTTGTGAGGCATAACCTGCCCTTCATAAAGCCATGCTGATTATCTTTAATCAAACTATGGTTTTCCAAGCAACCATAAATCTTGTCTCTCAGAATCCACTCCAATAATTTGCCCACCACCAACATAAGACTCACTGGCCTGTAATTCCCAGAATTTTCCCTATCCTCTTTCTTGAACAAGGAAATAATAGTGCCATCCTCCAGTCATCTAGCATGACACCAGTGGACAGTGAGGGCACAAAGATCATTGCCAACGGCACAGCAATTTCTGCCCTCGCTTCCCATTATAACCTTTGGTATATCATGTCTGGCCCAGGGGACTTATCTGTCCTTATGTTTTTCAAAATTTTCAGCACATCCTCCTTCTTAACATCAATCTGTTGGAGCATATCAGCTTGTTTCACGCTGTCCTCACAAACATCAAGGTCCCTCTCAGTGGTCAATACTGAAGCAAAGTATTCAGTAACAATCTTCCCTACCTCCTCTGACTCCAGGCACGAGTTCTCTCCACTATCCCTGATCAGTCCAACCATCACTCTAGCTATCCTCTTGTTCCTCACATAAGTGTAGAATTTCCTTAATCTTACGCGCTAATATGACTAAAGGCTAGTTTTCAATTATGGCTTAACATTTCTATATCCAAATAAATGATCTAGGGATATTGTAGATCAGTTTATGCTTTCTATCTTTCTGCACATGTTGGAGTATTGCTCCCAGTCACATTGAAGATATATCAGCTGCTGCTAAGGTTGATCATAGCATGATAAGATTTCTGATGAGAGCAGGAGTTACTTGCTATTGTCAAAAGCCTTTTGCAGATCAATATTCCAACACCATTGCTCACATTGGTGGGCAGTCTCAAAAGCTCATTAATTTCTATTAAGTTTGGAAATAACTTTCCAACTTGATTCACCATCCCAAGGAATGTATGAAGTTCAGTACTGTTCCTTGGTTGTTGAAATTCTACAACAGCCTTGCTTTACCAAGAATTCACTGTGTTTCCTGTGACGTGGAGTATGTGACCAAGAAGTTTTATTTCTGTCTTCTTGACCATAAGATTCATTTCAGCTGCTGAATTCAACTCTTGTTTTACCTTTTTGGCTGCCTTATTCATTGCCACTATGTTTTGTTGGGTGTATAGAGTCTAAGTGAATTTAATCTTTCCAAGTATGGCTGCATGAATCCATGGAATCTTTTTTAAAGAACTCCACAACTGGATCTATAAATACATTCTCTGAATATCTTGTCAGAGTGTGAGCTCCATTCCAGTTCTTTGAATATAGCCATGTGGCAAGGATATCATCATTATATCATTATTATCATTATATATGCTGCAATGGTAATCCCATTACTGTACAACCACATTGTCAAAATCACTAGCAAAGGATCTAGAGGAGAGATTAAAATAACTATTTTTCATTGAAAATCATTAGCACCTGGAATACCTGTCCAGGTACATTTATAGAACACCTGGTTCGTTGTGCTGTTTCAGAAGAAGTCCATTGGTTAACTAATCTATTGGGTTCAGGAAAAGTTCTTCCTGAAAAGTGTATGCAAGCTGACTTTGATAAATAATTGTAAATCTGAGTTGGACAGGTATTTGAGCATGAGGAACTTACATGGATATAGGCACAAAGCAAAAACATGGGACTAAGAGCACAGCTGCCATTTGAAAGAGTCAGCACAGCATGTAGGACACTTTCTGTGCTGTAAGAGTCGATGATTCTATGATGTGTAAAGTCAGGTAATGGGATGTACTTGATATTTTGTAATAGAGTAAAAAGGACTACTGGATTCACACCTCACCAGATTTTCATTTTCACTGACTTCAATGTCAGCATATTCCTCTTCATATGAAGAATAATCAACATATGGAATAGGCTCTTTGGCAGAGTGAAAACAAACTTGTTCTCCTTTGAAGAAGTGCCATGGACTTCCTTTTACATTCACTTGTACAGGCCAACTCAGACTGTCTGAAAAATCAAAAGATAAAATCTTGAAAATTATGTCACTAAAGTGTCAGCTCACATTAGATATTCAGAAGCTGGAGCAGTTGTGATGTCACACCTATCCTCACTATAAGTGAGAACATTATCACTGAGAAAAGTTAACATAATACATGTGTATAGGCACATATGCCACCAGTAAGCTTGTAAGTACATATTACAAAATAGCATTAACCCTTATTTAGATCATCAATAATAACATTATGATCTACAACCCAATAGATTATTTAACCAATGGACTTCTTCTGAAACAGCACAACGAACCAGGTGTTCTATAAATGTACCATCAGTTATTAAATGTACCCTCACATTCTTACCACAGTTTTTAGAATGGCACACCTCTAACAATGCTAATATATGAAATAACATACCATCAAAACTTATTGCAAGATAGCAAATGACTTCTGATTAAAAATCAAATCCGACTATTTGTTGCTTTTAATTCATGTATAGTATTTGAGTTTTATATACTGTTTTCTTTTATTTGAAGCCCTTCTGTACCAGCGACAACTGGAGCAGGTTCTGTGTCCTTTGATACATGAATTCATGAATCATTTGAGAGAATTAACAACCATTACAGGGAGTTTATTGGGGAATGATTTGCAGTTGATTACTAGCAACATTATGTCCATTGCTATAGTAAATGACAATGATTCGGGTGATGCTACTATGAATCTACTGTTCAAAGGTCACTGTGCTGAAAGTGGAATAGAATTTTACCCACAGCACTTGCACTGAAATGCGAGAGTGGTGGTATTTTAATAAACATGTTGTCTTTCTTGAATATGTACTACATTCTCAAGTTCCTGGAGTGCTGTGAAAGAGTTGAGAAACACTAATATTGCTGGTAAAGGCACCAACATGCTGTGCTTCCGCATCAATCAGCGTTCCATTACAAGGAAAGTGCAGGTTGCGTTCTATTTCAGTGAACCAGTCATTCCAGTCATAAACAGATGGCTCAATAAACAGACTGAACTGGCGAGGCCAATCTACTTTGCACTCCAGACAATTTTACTTCAGTGGTCATTTGTAGCAGACCGACCAGCATACCACGAGTGAGCCATTTGATGCATTTGATTTGCTCAGTGTTTCTCCCTCTGTTTAGAAGCCAGATCCTATTTTCCTCACTAGTCTCATGGCATCAGAATGCGTCTGCCGTGTGACCTTTCAGTTCAACTGTTTCTGGCACTGTTGAAGTCTCACTCTTAGAAATGAGCTCCATCTCACACATCTTTTCAAATCTGAGTTTGTGCTGCTCATCTTTACTGCCAACAACCGTACCGCATATCACACAACACATCACAAATGCAGTGCTGTAACACCATGCATAATCGAGTTTGTACTCTGCTTGGTTCTCTGCCTCACATCGCATTCAATAATTGACAATGATGGTCTGAAGCAAGGTCTTCTCTTTAGTTCCCTTTCATTATTTCATGCAAAGCCGTTAGCCATATTCTGTAGCTGTATATATACTACACAGGTTTCATTGCTTTAAAGAATTCCCTGTTTCAGCAGCTCAAAGTGGCAGATCTGGGTGTTTCAATGAGTCAGTTCACAACTTTACAAAGAATTCAATACCAATGTTGGTTTTGATTACAATAAACAAAACCTACTGAAGTATAAATGTAGTTTTAAATGTAACGTCTGATCCTCAGAATTGCCAAAACCTCTTCGCAAAACATTTATTTTTACTTTTTCATTTTTGTGTGCCATGCTTCAAGGTAATTACTAGATCCTTATTCTCTTTGGCCCCTTATCCAAGTGGTCATTATTCATAGGTCAGCCTAGAAGGCTATTTAAGCCTGAGATATTATATCAATGGCAAAAAACAATTCTTAGTTTGTGCATTCAAGTGTTTACTTTCCAATACAGATAATTTTATAGTAAACAGGAGTAGCTGGATTGGTGCTAACAAGATGAGTAGGATCTGTTACTCAGTGATCCTTATTTTCAGTCAATCATCAGATTCAGGGTCTGGGAAGTTGCATTATCTCTGACAGCAAGAAGATTGAATTCACTTGCAGCTTCTTCTTTCAGTGTGTACAGAGTTTTAGGTTCTTTTCCCTGAACATTTCATACATCTAAGAGGCCAGGAGCATTCACACCAATTTAGAACCTCTATCTCCCTCTAGTTAGATTCTTTAATTGAGCACAAATCTTGAACCAGAAGTGGAAATCTCACTGTCCAGTGTTATATTAGGTGGGATGTTTAAACACTTAGACCGAGGAAATAAAGTATTAGTAATATTTATAATCTTCATCTGAAGATCGGTGATCAGGCCAGGTTCCATACTATCAGCATGTCACCAATGATACAATTTGAGGGATGTGTAGGTGTTAAAAGCTGTCTACTTTTGCAAAAACAAATACTTATTTTTGCCTTTTAACAAAGCTAAGTTACCACAAATCCATAGGTGACCATTTTTATCTAAGGGGTGACCTTACAGAAGTTTGTAAAATCATGAGGGGCATGAATAGGGTGAACAGCCAAGATCTTTTCCCCTAGAGGGCATAGGTTTAAGGTGAGAGAGCAAAGATATAAAAGGGACCTAAGGGGCAACTTCTTTATGCAGAGGGTGGTGCATGTATGGAGCAATCTGCTACAGAAACTGCTGGAGGCTGATACAATTATAACATTTAAAAAGCATCTGGATGGGTAGTAAATCGATAGGACAAGTCAGTCACCCTCTGTAGAGATTGCCTGATTTTTATGCCCAATGGAAATAAATATTGGTTAGAATCTATAACCAATTGGGTTGCAGGCTAGGTTATGAAGGCAAAATTACCTCAGTGAAATTAAACCAGAACAATTTTGTGCACTGTGGCACAATCCCACAAATATCTCAATAAAAGAAAACATCAGTATACTACACTTAAAGTATTATTGCCTAGATTTTCAAATTGGTGGGAAACCAATTATTTTCGATGAGATGTCATTGACATTGGAATAACATGGTCAGGAATGTTAAAAGCTGCTGGCTCTATCTGTTGAATCCACAACGATATAGAGTTATAGTGTCACAGAGATGTACAGCATAGAAATAGACCCTTCAGTCCACTCTTCCATGCCGACCAGATATCCTAAATTAGCATTTGGCCCATATTTCACTAAATCACTCACATTTACCCATCCAGATGCTTTTTAAATGTTATAATTGTATCAGCCTCCACCACTTCCTGTAGCAGCTCCTGTAGCAACCTATTCACTCTAGTGGAAAAGATCTTGGCTGTTCACCCTATTCCTGCCCCTCATGATTTTATAAACCTTTTATAAGATCACCGCTTAGCCTCCAACACTCCAGGGAAAATAGCCCCAACCTATTCAGCCTCTCTCTGTAGCTCAAATCCTTCAACCCTGGCAACTCCCATGTCAATCTTTTCTGAATCCCTTCAGATTTATCCTATAGGAGGGAGACCGGAATTGCACACAATGTTCCAAAAGTGGCCTAATCAATGTCCTATACAGCTGCAACATGACCTCCCAAATCCTATACTCAATACATTGACCAATAAGGGCAGGTATACCAAACGCCTTCTTCACTATCCTACCTACCTGCGACACCACATTCTCAGAGCTATGAATCTGCACCCAAAGTCTCTTTCCTCGGCAACACTCTCCATCACCTTACCATTAACTGTATAAGTCTTGCCCTAATTTGCCTTTCCAAAATGCAGCACCTCACATTTACCTAAATTAAACTCCATCTACCAAACCTTGGCCCATGGCCCCTCTGATCAAGGTTTCATTGTACTCTGACGCAGCCTTCTTCTCTATCCACTACACCTCAATGGAGTTATCTACAAACTTACTAACCATACCCCCTGTATTCACATTCAAATCATTTATATAAATGACAAAAAGCAGTGGACCCAGCACCAATCCTTGCAGTATACTACCCCCTGTCTTCTACCTTGTAGCAAATTTTGTATCCAAATGGTTAGCTCTGCTTGTATTTCATGAGATCTAACCTTGCTAACCAGACTATCAAGTGGAACCTTGTTGAATGCCTTTCTGAAATCCATGCAGGCAATGACCATCGCTCTGCCTTCATCAATCTTCTTTGTCACTTCTTCAAAAAACTCAGTCAAGTTAGTGAGACATGATTGCTCACACACAAATTTATGTTGTCTATCCCTAACTAGTCATTGCCTTTCCAAATACATGTAAATCCTGTCCCTCAGAATCCCCTCGAACAACTTACCCACCACTGAAGTCAGGCTCACCATTTTATAGTTCTGTGGCTTTTCCTTACAGCCTTTCTTAAATAAAGGAACCATGTTACCCAACCTCCAGTCTTCTGGCACCCCATCCATGGCTATTGATGATCCAAATATCTCAGCAAGGGGGTCAGCATGCTGATGCCTTCTCTCAGATCAGATGATCGATGTGAATGTTGAGGTTGCTCCGTGATCTATCCTCATCCATTGTTCCAAACAAAACTCTATAGTTTATCATTATGGTATTGAACTGCTATGATCCATAAGAAGCATTAGCACTGAAATACTCATTGTAAGATCTAGTAAACAGCAGTGTACAAATTTGTTGTCTGTTTAACTGCAAAACAACTTTAAATGTAATTCATTGACGATGAAGGATTTTGAAAGTGTGAAAGGCACAAAGATGTCATTTCTATTGAAGTTATTTTGTTCTTCCCAGACTGTACTATCTGACTCTGAATTCACTTTGAAAATTTATATAAAGTACACATATTTTCACTGCATCCTTTCTAGTTACTAATAAAGGTTTTTCACGAATCCTAGCAACATATACATTGGCCACTAAGAGTTACATAATTAATTAACTTCTACTTTTAGCTTCAGCACTGACTTATGGAGATAGTTAAAGTTCTTGAGTTTTAGGAACACTGCTCTTGGCTTGTGTTGACTTTTTGTATAATTATTTAAAAGTCTGTGACAGTAAACTCCCATCACTTGGATGATGAAAGACTTCTTTTACCAGAAGGAGTCTGTCAGCAGTGGGTGGAACATATTGTTTGATTTTAAATATTGTCTTTTTGTTCAATATTTTATACCAGTTGGAGTCACACCTTTACTACTTGGAATTATTTTCTTATTTTTCAGTGTATCATTTTCCATGCCATGGTTGACGGATTTCTACTTTGCAATGGAAAAGGTTTCAGAATTGTCAAGCTCAATGTTTTACTTTATTAATTAAGACAGCTGCACCATTGGTTGCTCAAACATCCACCAGACTTACATAATGAAAAGACCCCACAGGCATTCTTGAAATACCACTGAGGACACCTGATGACATGAAATTCAAACTTGACGGATGTATGAAGTAGAAATGCTTAAAAAGACTGGAGATTACTGTGTGAGATAGGTTTTCACCTCAATTGATACCAAAAGGGTGTAACTTAAATCTATTTCCTTGATACTCACCTATACTTCACAAGTAGGAGAAAGTGAGGACTGCAGATGCTGGAGATCAGAGCTGAAAATGTGTTGCTGGAAAAGCGCAGCAGGTCAGGCAGCATCCAAGGAGCAGGAGAATCGACATTTTGGGCATGAGCCCTTCTTCAGGAATCGGGCTCATGCCCGAAACATCGATTCTCCTGCTCCTTGGATGCTGCCTGACCTGCTGCGCTTTTCCAGCAACACATTTTCAGCTCTATACTTCACAAGTAGTTAAGAATAACCAAATTTCATAAAGCATTGCAGTAGCTTTCTTGATTCTAGCACTAAAAGGTGGTGGGTATTTTATGTTGACGGTCCATTCTCAGTATAATGCTCTTTGACCCCTGTGGCTGCACTGTAACTACGTTGGGTTCAAGCGATGGAGGTCCATTTAAAAAATACTGTTCCATCACAGTTGGTAATTTGACAGTCACTGAAAATTATTACTCACAAACCAGCAGGGAAGCACACCTGGTTTTGTTTCCCAAAACAAAAATAAATGATAAAAGGTTGAAGTTTATAGGCTTCATCTGTAGCATAATGCATCAAAATCAGTTTTACATATTACTTTAGAAAAGGCCTGTTACTTTCTTCATTTATTGTCATATGTGTGTGGTTTTGTTATTCATTTTCTGTTGAAATATTTATCTCTGCGATGAACAGTGGGTCAAAGAAATCAACTTATGCCTTCAATTATTGCAGGGTGTGGCCATGATCATATACCGACGTGTCTCAGCAAGTTCTTTGTGCAAAGGGAATGACATTATCTCAGCACCTGACGAGCAAATCACTTGGCAGCAAAAAAAACCCCTCTGGGTATTATTAAATTATCAGGTTCACCAGATTGCTAAAAAAAGGACTTATTAACCTGATGGAAACAATTGTCACACATTGTAATCTACCTACTTACAGATGTGCACTCTCAGCAGAGTTTTACCCACTGGGGGCGCATTTCAGGAATGTAGGATATTCCATGATTTTCCAAGAGTACAAATTTGTAAAATTGTCAGTAATGTATACGTTTAATTTCTTGTCTAATGCGAATCGGTTAGAATAGGGCTCTGATGCTTCCAGGAGATAAGTCAGTAGAGGAGATTCAAGAGCTCTGCCCCAAACAGAGCAGGAAAAGCCCTGGTCAATCCCATTATGTCATGAGTTAGTTTATTTTTTAGCATATGAGCGCAGGCTGAAGAAGAGGTTACCAGCTGTGATGGCTATTTCATGACTTACAGGACAACTATGACCACATATAGAACATAGAACATAGAAAAATACAGCGCAGTACAGGCCCTTTGGCCCTCGATGTTGCGCCAATCCAAGCCCACCTAACCTACACTAGCCCACTATCCTCCATATGCCTATCCAATGCCCATTTAAATGCCCATAAAGAGGGAGAGTCCACCACTGCTACTGGCAGGGCATTCCATGAACTCACGACTCACTGAGTAAAGAATCTACCCCTAACATCTGTCCTATACCTACCACCCCTTAATTTAAAGCTATGCCCCCTTGTAATACCTGACTCCATACGTGGAAAAAGGTTCTCATGGTCAACCCTATCTAAACCCCTAATCATCTTCTACACCTCTATCAAGTCACCCCTAAACCTTCTTTTCTCCAATGAAAACAGCCCCAAGTGCCTCAGCCTTTCCTCATACGATCTTCCTCCCATACCAGGCAACATCCTGGTAAACCTCCTTTGCACCCGTTCCAATGTCTCCACATCCTTCCTATAGTATGGCGACCAAAACTGCACACAATACTCCAGATGCGGCCGCACCAGTGTCTTATACAACTGCAACATGACCTCAGGACTCCGGAACTCAATTCCTCTACCAATAAAAGCCAGTACGCCATATGCCTTCTTCACAGCACTATTTACCTGGGTGGCAACTTTCAGAGATCTGTGTACATGGACACCAAGATCCCTCTGCTCATCCACACTACCAAGTATCCGACCATTAGCCCAGTACCCCATCTTCTTGTTACTCTTACCAAAGTGAATCACTTCACACTTAGCTACATTGAACTCCATTTGCCACCTTTCTGCCCAGCTCTGCAGCTTATCTATATCCCGCTGTAACCTGCCACATCCTTCCTCACTGTCAACAACTCCACCGACTTTTGTATCATCCGCAAACTTGCTCACCCAACCTTCTAGCCCCTCCTCCAGGTCATTTATAAAAATGACAAACAGCAATGGTCCCAAAACAGATCCTTGCGGAACACCGCTAGTAACTACACTCCAAGATGAACCTTTATCATCAACTACTACCCTCTGTCTTCTTCCAGCCAGCCAATTCCTAATCCAAACCTCCAACTCACCCTCAATGCCATACCTCCATATTTTTTGCAGTAGCCTACCATGGGGAACCTTATCAAACGCCTTACTAAAATCCATATACACCACATCTACCGCTTTACCCTTGTCCACCTCCTTAGTCACCTTCTCAAAGAATTCAATAAGGTTTGTGAGGCACGACCTGCCCTTCACAAAACCATGCTGACTATCCTTGATCACATTTTTCCTATCCAGATGTTAAAAATCCTATCCCTTACAATTCTCTCTAAGACTTTGCCCACAACCGAAGTGAGACTCACCGGCCTATAGTTACTAGGGTTATCCCTACTCCCCTTCTTGAACAAGGTAACCACATTTGCTATCCTCCAGTCTTCTAGCACTATTCCTGTAGACAACGAGGACATAAAAATCAAGGCCAATGGCTCTGCAATCTCCTCCCTTGCTTCCCAGAGAATCCTAGGATAAATGCCATCAGGCCCAGGGGACTTATCTATTTTCACCCTTTTCTGAATTTCCAACACCTCTTCCCTACATACCTCAAAGCCATCCATTCTAATTAATTGTGACTCAATATTCACTTCGGCAACAATGCCCTGTTCCTGAGTGAATACTGATGAAAAGTATTCATTCAGTGTCTCCCCAATCTCTTCAGCCTCCACACGCAACTTCCCACTACTATCCTTGACTGGACCTGTTCCTATATATAGCTTAATTATATGCACACTTTACAGAGCAATCACTGGGCAAAATATTAGAGAATAATCAGAAGCCATAAAGCCTTTTTCCAAGAAGTTATTGCATCCAAAACAAGTTCAGAAAAATTGGCATGGTTAAAATGGTGGGGGGGGGGGGGGGAGGTGTACCAACCGTTGGATTGGACGACGTAATTATATTTCTAATCAAGCACTTGCTCAGACAGGCCACATGTCAAAGTGTGTGGTGCTGAAAAGCACAGCCAGTCAGGCAGCATCCAAGGAGCAGCAGAATCAATGTTTCGGGCATAAATCACTAATCAGGAATGAAGGACAGGCCACATGCTTAGTTTGATGTCTTTGTTCACCAACAGACACAATGATATCTTTTAAAGATATTAGTTTAATTTTCACAATTTCTTCCCCCTCTATTCAACAATGTACCTCATACATGAAGCATTTAAGAAAATAAAGTTATAACATACCTAGTTGTGAGATACACTAGAACATTCCTCATTTTCTTTCCTCTTTTTCAACTTTAGTTTCTATTTATCTAATTCCCTTTTCTTCATAGTCAGTTTTCTCTCGATTAAAAAATACTTCTCTTTTTTTTCCCATTCTCATCTGCTTACTAGGGGCACAGCTCTGCAGATTGCAGTTGGTAGCTCAACCAAATGGCTATTATTCATGTCTGAGATTTTAAAATGGATATAGCTATTTGGCAGGAGGAGCATCAGATCTAGGCCAATCCTAATCTCTCGCACACTGCCAACAGAAGTCACTGCATAGCAACAAGAGAAGGAATGTTGGCTGAGATTTGCATTAACTAACCCAGGGACATTAACAGGGTCACTGAATGAAAATTCGTATATCCTGATTGTGTACAGGGAATGCAATGTGGACCAAAGGATAGAATCTGTTTCGATTACTGACAGCTAAAACAAACAGACCAATAGAAAGAAAAGCCTTTGCTTATTTTCTGACTCAATCTTTGATCGTGTATTTCCACCAGAACAGGTTTTGTTTTATAAAATAGTCCCATAAATTGTACTGTATCTCCTTAAATGTTCAGTTGACATGTATGGGCAGAATCTTACCAGGCCCAGGACAAAGTGGGCAATGGTGAGATATCTGGGAAAATCCCGTGAAAAGCAGAGCAAACACTTTCTTGACGTCGGGAGCAATGATTTGCATTTTCCAACAGAATTCCAGACCTTGAGACACAATTCTCGCTTTGGATCAGTGAGATGCCCATTAATGGAAATTTTTGTTCATTATCATCCTGATTGCCCCTGCATCTTAGTTCATTGATATGCAGCATCCTGTCATAACACGAATGGACGGTGAGAATCCCAACATGAAAGTGGGAGTGGATACCTGGTGATGCCAGTTTGCAGCTTCCTGTTCTGGACTGACATCATGGACACCTGGTAGCAATATCTCAGGGCACGGTGCAGGGCAACAGCCACTCCATGGATGCTTCCTGGGTCAGTGCAGCCTTCGGAGTCTGGGAAACACCCAGCGACGACCTTTTCTGTTTCTCCAGCATAAATACCACCATCCTACCTCTGTCACCTAACACTCACTATCTCTGCTGTTACACCCATCTGATACTCATTTTCTCCCAATCTTACTATTATATGTAACATCAGCTCTCACTCACTCCCACCCCACATCAACCTTCCCACCCTGCTAACCATGCATACCGTCTTCACTGCCTATTCACTCACTCGAGACACCTCGTGACCCTGCCCTAAGTTAGCGGACAGTGCCAAGTGATAATGATCAGACCTTCTCTGAGATCTGTACAGCTCCTTCACCAAGTTGCTGTAACTCCAGACTGGCTGTATTGGACATACTGGGCTGACTGTGAACCACATTCTAAGTAGGTATAGAGCCCTGATCATGACAATCTCATCTGGACACCTAGCTCAAGCCCCTTGGATTGATATTGGACCCTGCCTTACTGTGCCAGGTGCTTCTGACTGACGGTGACCCGGGGCATCAGTAAGGACAGCTCCCCTCAGACTTTGAGACATGGCTGCTTCCTTAAATCGCATGTAGTGTTTTGTGCATTCACTGTTGTAATACTGACATAGCAATATGCCATGCAACAACATGTCAACTTCCCTAACTGCTCACTGTTAACAGCCATGACAATCTGCCTGGCTTTGTGTCGTCACTAAACAGAAGGGCAATACCACAATACCTTCTGGCTGAGGGGACAAAACATTTAAAAAAAGGCATGCTCTGAGCATCCAGGAAAGCACAAAGTGAATGAGAACTAAAAGAGTGAGTTAGTAGTCAGAACCTAGTTCAATCCATGGGTTGGATGTAGGCCTCAGTGGTCAAGTGTCTTGCAGTGAGATTTCCAAAGTGCAGAGGAGTACTGTAAGTGGATCAAAGATGCACCATGATGGTGCTGAGAGGTTGGTACATAACAGGGTGGGAAGGTTGATGTGGGCTGGGAGTGAGTGAGAGCTGATGTTACATGTAATAGTAAGATTGGGAGAAAATGAGTATCAGATGGGTGTAACAGCAGAGATAGTGAGTGTTAGGTGACAGAGGTAGGACGGTGATGTTTATGCTGGAGAAACAGAAAAGGTCGTCGCTGGGTGTTTCCCAGACTCCGAAGGCTGCACTGACCCAGGAAGCAACCGTCTGCAGTCCTCACTTTCTCCCTGGTGAACATCGGTGTTTTAAAGCCAGAGATGCCAGTCCATGGGTTGCCCTGGGAGTGGCCAGTACTCCCAACCATGACGAGTGGGAGAATTAGGCGAGCATCAGATGAGTGGGGAAGGGTGGGTAGTTAATCAGGTGATTTTAAGACAAAAGTGCAAGAAAAGTCTCTAGGCCATGCCAAAAGAAACTCTCTGTGAAACCATGATTGGCCGTGGTCAGATTGAATGGCAGAGTGGGCTCGGGTGGTTGAATTACTCACTGTTGCTTCTAAGTTTGATTTTTTTAAAATAGCACTTTGCAAAAGTATGGTTAGATTTAGACTGGCATCTTTACTGCTTGTCCAAAATTAATTTAAAGTAAGCACTATAAAGGAATCTTGCATTTGTATCCCTCAGGAAGTCACAAGGTTTTACAGTCAATTAAGTAACTGTGAGGAATAATAATGTGCAATGTCTGTAAGGATCACAGCAACAACCTGCCAAGACAACAGTTCCCAAACCTGCGACCTCTACCATCCAGAAGGAAAAGAGCAGCAGATAATCATGAGATTACTTCCTGCAAGTTCATCTCCAAAGTACCTACCATCCTCCTTTGGAAGTATATCACCATTCCCTCAGTGCCACTGGGCCAAAATGTTGGAACCCCCAGTGTTGTGGCGCCACTTACTCGTGAAGTGCAGAAGTTCTTGTCGGCAGCTCACCACCACCTTCTCAATGGCAATTAAGCAGAGATGATAGATGCTGACCTTTCCAGTGACATTCGTGTGACAACCGTGCTTGAGCACAGCAAGCTCCCACAAACTGCAATGTGATAATGACCAGGTAGTCTGTTTTAATCATGGTAGTTCAGGGATAAATATTCACGAGCACACATGGGGCTTGAAAGATGAGTGTTGCTGTATCTCTGTGCCTGCAGGAGATGAGTGCTCATAAGGCCAATGAATCGCAATGTATGAATATCAAAGGAAGGTGGAGTGCTTCTTATCGCCATGGTGATATCAATGAGTGAGGAAGAAACCATGGATGTTGGCTGGACATGCAGGATATGTCACTGAGGGGAGGGCATGTGTGGAAGCTGTGAAAAATGTGCACAACAATATTTGTGTCTGTTATTTACTCAACAATATGCGACTAATGGCACCTGAGCAGGCATTCAGGCCTTATATCCCTCTGCAAACTCCTAAACAAAGAGAGGCAACGGGAATTGGTGAAATATGCTGCTGGTTCACTTAAGTCATGTATTTCCTGTAGATATAGCAGTACATGAGAAAGAGGTAGTATGTCCTGCATTACTACAGAGATTATTAGGACTCGGTTAGCCCCAGATTTGTCTCGCACACGTTCCTTTTTCACTCTGAACAAGTCACCCCAGTGGGTGTGCTTACTGCACTCTATCTAACATTAACTTTTCCAGACCTTTCAGATATCTCCCCTCAAGCCTGTTATCCCATCATAATTATTGTTGTACATTGGATAATATAATTATATTTACCAGTCATAGAGATGTGCAACACGGAAACAGACCCTTCGTTCCAACGCATCTATGTTGATCAGATATCCCAACCCAATCTAGTCCCACCTGTCAGCACCCGGTACATATCCTTCCAAACCTTTCTTATTCATATACCCATCCAGATGATTTTTAAATGTTGCAATTGTACCAGCCTCCACCACTTCCTCTGGCAGCTCATTCCACATATGTACCACCTTCTGAGTGAAAAGGTTGCCCCTTAAGGCTCTTTTATATCTTTCCCCTCTCACCGTAAACCTATGCCCTCTAATTCTGGACTCCCCCACCCCAGGGAAAAGACTTTGTCTATGTATCCGATCCATGCCCCTTGTGATTCTAGAAACCTCTATAAGGTTACCCCTCATCCTCCAACGCTCCAGGTAAAACAGCCCTAGCCTATTTAACCTCTCCCTATAGCTCAAATCCTTCAACCCTGCAACATCCTTGTAAATCTTTTTTGAACCCTTTCAAGTTTCATAACATCTTTCTAATAGGAAGGGGACCAGAACTGCATACAATATTCCAACAGAGGCCTAACCAATGTCCTGTACAGCCGCAACATAACCTCTCAACTCCTGTACTCAATACTCTGACCAATAAAGGAAAGCAAACCAAATGCCTTCTTCACTATCCTATCTATCTGCAACTCCACTTTCAAGGAGTTATGAACCTGCACTCCAAGGTCTCTTTATTCAGCAACACTTCCTAGGACTTTACCATTAAGAGTACAAGTCCTGCTAAGATTTGCTTTCCCAAAATGCACTCTCTTCTCTTCTCCAAATCTTTTACATCACGAATTTAGATAACCGAGAGGTTTAGCCATTCTACCTAGACATAAGACCATAAGATATCAGAACAGAATTAGGCCATTTGGCCAGTCAAGTCTGCCCTGCCATTCAATCATGGTGAATGTTTTTCTCAGCCATATTCTCCTGCCTTGTTCAATAACCCTTGATGCCCCTACTAATCAAGAACCTATCTAGCTATTAAAAACATTCAATGATTTGGCCTCCAAAGCCCTCTTTACCAATGAGTTCCACAGTTTCACCACTCCAGCTGAAGAGATTCCTCCTTATCGCAGTCGTTCTCTTTAGACTTGGAAGAATGGAATTGACCTGGACTGTATTGCATTGAATTGAATTTATTGTCACATGTACCGAGGCACAGTGAAAAGCTTAGGCTTATGAACAATACAAGCAGATCACAGAATTAAGTAGCATAGGTAAGTAAATAATAGGTAAACAGCGGCAAAAACAAAAAACACAGGTACAGGCGAATCGTAAGAGTTTGTGAGTCCATTCAGTATTGTAACAACAGTAGGGTAGAAACTGTTTTGAAACTGGCTGGTGCGTGGGTTTAGGTTTGTGTACTTTCTCCCCGATGGTAGAGGTTGTAGAAAAGCATTACCATGGTGAGATGGATCTTTAAGAATGCTGGCAGCCTTTCCTTGACACCGGGCCTGGTAGATCATTTCTATATATGGGACACGGACTTTGTGATTATCTGGGCCGAGTTCACCACTCTCTGTAACTGTCTCTGATCTTGGATGGTACGGTTGCCATAGCAGGTAGTGATACATCTCGACAGAATGCTCTCGATGGCGCACCTATAAATGTTGGCAAGGGTATTCACCATCATGCCAAGTTTCCTCAGCTGCCTGAGAAAGAAGAGACATTGTTGGGCCTTTGTAACCAGTGCATCCACACGAAGAGTCCAAGAAAGCTTGTTATGGGTGACCACTCCCAGGAGCTTGATACTCTCCACCCTTTCCACCACTGTGCTGTTAATGAGTAGGCTGTTAATGCTGCTAAAGACCAAGTGCGAGACCTTCAGATCAGGATGCCCACTCAGATATAAGGAGTCCAAGTTTGACCTTTTATAGAGCCATTAAGACAGCCAAGGACCAATACCGATCCAAACCAGAGACCCAGACAGACACCTGGCGATTATGGCAAGGACTGAATGACATCACAGGTTCTAAAAAGAGACAGAGCAAGATAGTAGACGATGACATATCCCTCCCAGATCGTCTCAACACCTCCTATGCTGGCTTCGAGCAGAAGTTTGGCAGAGTGGTAACACCTATTCCGACAAGTCTTGACGAACCTATCCCAACAGTCACTGCATCAGAGGTCAGATCAGTTTTCCTTCATGTGTATCCAAGGAAAGTGATGGGAACAGACGGAGTACCAGGCCATGCACTGAGAGCATGCGCTGATCAACTTGCAGAGGTCTTCTTGGACTCTCCTGTATTCTTGATGGTCTGCAGTCCATGATTCCCTCTAAAACTGAAGGGTCATTAGCCTCTTTCGTGTAGAACTTCTCTGATGAACACCTTGTCTTTCGAGCTGTCATTGTGGTTTCTGAGATAGCGGGTAGCTGCTTCCTTGCAGTATGATGGATCTTTACAAGTTGTTTGTCTCTTTTTAGTTGTGTCTTCCATGGGAATTGTACACACCACACCACACCAGTGAAATCTGGATCTTATTCTGCCTGTAAACCTGAACTGAACTAGGTAGATTTATTATGTCAACTTCTAGAATGGTTTGGGCTCTCTGTTTCACTTTCAGTGATTGTTTCACCAATTAGTCAATCTTGTTCACTTGCTCAATTATGTTAGCTGGAGATTCTTTTGTGCTTGTGATGATATTCTTTGTGTTTGGGGAGACTATAGAGGGTGGGGAGGTTGGACATTTTGTTTTACCTTGTCCCTTTCTGATCATAGCTCTCCTAATGACAGATTTGAATTTAGAGCAGATAGTTTTTCACTGTGATGTGTTGCAGCATGACTCAGTTCAGTTGCAGATGTTTGCATTGTCTATCTATCATTATACTTCTTCAGTGGTGTAGATAATATAGTTGTTGTCTTTGTTTGTGTCAAGCTTAAACTATCAACCTTTGGAATCCGAGCTGTCCTCGGTTTTGATCACTATGGAGCACATTAGAATCAAACCAATATAGTCACAGCTCTCATTCACAGCGCAAAACATGTAAAACATTTCACTCTAACTAACTTCAAAAGATTTTGCTTGTTGTTTAAGTTCACTTGAGTTTGTGGAGCACAACAACATTTTCTATCTGCTTTCCTTGGCCATTGCTTGTTTGCCCACTTCCACCTTTTGAATAAAAGATTGAGGACAGTATATGCCCTTCTACCTGGAGACACAATTCCTGGTTGTGAAATATATAATGGTTCTCTAGTATTTATTGTTGTCTATGTTGGAGTGTTGCTGGTAGCATACCTTTACTGTTAAATGCTGGAACATGTAACTACATTTCTGTATTTTGTCAACCAAGGTTCTCTATTGGACAATAACACTTGGTTGTGTCATCATGTTGTCTGTGGGTTTCTTCAAGTCTAAAGTAATTGGGGATATCCATTTTCTGGTCTAATTAGAAGATTCTTGTTGTGTAAACAATATGAAGTTTAATACATTTACAGATTATATAAATATAATCTACATTACTCCATAATTTTGTTAGGAGCACATTAGTTCCAGGTCTTTGGCTTACAAGCTCTTTCTTTACTCTGAACAAGATCCTGTGCCATCATCATAGTGAGAGTAGTGCTGACTGCACTCAATCAAGTATTAACTTTTCAGAGCTTTTCACATCCAGTTTCCACACATTGGTCCCACACCTCCCATCTCAAGGCTGCATGGTCCTTCCCTGCTCACAAATGCCCAGGACTCCTGGCTCCGGTGTCCATTGCTTCCACTTCATGCAGATTCTTGCATTCTCAGTGGCACCTATGCTTAGCTTTGATACCTCTAGGGCTGTTAGAGCTAGCAGGAAATCTGATTTGTCAGCAGCTCTCAAGGGCAGAATTTCCTGACCATTCAAGTTGAAACTTCCACTCTCAGCCTGCTTAGCCCACAGACTATGTGCTATTTCTATAGGCCGGGCACTGTTTCAGTCAGCTACCAGCAAACGTTTGTAATCGTAGGAGGCCAGGACTACACACCCCCATGAAATTCTGCCCTGGCAGTTTCACTGGGGGATAATAAATTGATAATTATTTGTTAACTGCAGAAGTTTTTAATGATTAATGACAGTTAAATATGTTGACATTCAATAGATACGGCTAATATTTATTTTAATTTAAGAATTGACTGTGACCAAATGTAAAACCAACTATTGTGATACTTGAAAGTGAACATCTTAAGTCTGGTGTGGACATTAGGTCTTGGCATATAACAATAGCAAGTAGAGAAAGATGGCAAGATCCTGTTAGGAATTGTCAAGCATCAAGCAGAGACCTTCTTGTTTTAGTGCCATATTGAAAATGTCCATATCTGCTGACCAAAGAGTTAAGCCAGAAATATCATCATACAATGACTGGGCAACATAACATCATCTTCATCTACTGGCAAATGTTGAGGCACTCATCTTCTGTTGCTTCATCAATTACCTTCCCTCCATCGTAAGGTCAGAACTGAGATGTTTATCAATGAATACACAATGTTCAGCACCATTCATGACTCCTCAGATACTAAACCAGTCCATGTTCAAATGCAAGAAGATCTGGACAAAATCCAGGCTTGGGCTGACAAGTGATATGTAACATTCATGCCACATAAATGCCAGGCAATGATCATCTCTAACACAAGACAATCTAATCACCACCTCCTAACATTCAATGATGTTACCATCGAATGCCCCCACTACCAGCATCCTTGGGTTTACCATTGACCAGAAACTCATCTTAACTCACCACATAAACAAAGTGGCTACAAGAGTAGATCAGACACAAGGAATACTGCACCAAGTAACTCACCTCCTGACTCCGCAAAGCCTGTCTACCATTGACAAGTCACAAGTCAGGAGTGTGATGGAATACTCCCACTTGTCTGGATGGATGCAGCTCCAACAACACTCAAGAAGCTCAACACAAAAGCAGCCCATTTAATTGACATCACGTGCACAAGCACCCACTCTCTCCATAATAGCAGTAGTGTATACTATCTACAAGATGCACTGCAGAAATTTGGCAAAGGACAGCACCTTCCTAGCTTACAACCACCATCCATCTAGAAGGACAAGGGCAACAGATTCATGGAAGAACATCACCTGCAAATTCCTCCTCAGGCCACTCACCACCTTGACTTGGAAATGTACTGTCACTAGGTCAAAATACCAGAATTTCCTCCCAAAGGGCATTGTACAGCATATGGTCTGCAGTGGTTCAAGAAGGCAGCTCATTACTACTTTCTCAATGAGGGATAGGCTATGATCCAGCAATGCCCAAGTCCTATGTGTGAATTAAATAAAAAGAATTTCATGCTATTCACCTCATCTGAGGATTGGTTTGATAAGATCAAGTACTGTTCCCATCTGAAGAGCCAAATCAGCAATATGATCAACTGGTGTCTCAATATAACATAGCATCCATAAATTACATTATGCAGTGAAAGAGTGCTGACTGACATAACACATGGATCTCCCAGAACAAACCATAGGTGAAAAGGTTGAGTGCCAGCATTATTTATAAAACTACAGTCTCTGGATGTCTACCATTTCCCATTGCCATCAACCCCTGCTTCAGCGTACTGATATCACCTGACTAGAGAGAAGCGGTTTTTTACAGACATTGATATTCAAACATCTCCACAAACTGACCCCCTAATGAGACATCCTTTGAACTGAGCAGTGTCTTCTGCAACAATTAGGCTGCCATTTTGATCCCATGCACCCTCTTTGTCTAAATCCAATGGCTTCCTCAACTTTGTGGAAGTCCACAGGTCATTGTACAGCTACTCCTTGAGACTGTATCCCCATCATTGTCTCACTTTCATCTTCACTGAAGAGCCAACCTCTGAAAACTTTGAGCCCATTGCAACCCACTGTTAGAAACACGGTAGTGATGGTAACCTGCACTATAAAGAGCCTCGCAAGAACCTTGCCCTATTTTCACTGCCTTTTGGGAACCTCACAGAATCCACACAGTGTGGAAACAGGCTATTCAGCCCAAACAAGTCCACACGAACTCTCCAAAGAGCATCCCTCCCAGACTCAGTCCTCTTACTCTATCCCTGCAACCCTGTGTTTCCCATGGCTAATCCACCTAGTCTATACATCCTTGGACACTATGGGTAATTTAGCATAGCCAATCCACCTAATTTGCATATCTTTGGACTGTGGGAGGAACCTGGAGGAAACCCACACAGACATGGAGAGAATGTGTAAAATCCACACAGTCGCCTGAGGCTGGAATTGAACCTGGGTTCCTGGTGCTGTGAAGCAGCAATACTAACCACTGAGTCACCGTGCTGCCCTTTTTCACTAATAGCTCTTCATTTTGACCCCACTTTCCATTATGCTTCCAAAACTATAGTATCATTTCTTGCCGACCCAGCGTGCAGAGAGCTTCATAGTGTGGTTGCCTATGCTCTCCACAATTTAACTGGCATTGAGCTCTGTCCTCATTTGAGAAGGCAGAATTTGGAGTCTCTATGAGTCACTGCAATGTTCATAAAATCAGGAAAGGGTAGGAAAATGTCTACTAAACTGCTATTCAACAGCTTTAATTGCCTGCTGTCTGATGATCTGTCAATCATTGATCCATCCTGCCACCCACATATCCTGAAATTGGTTGGAGGTGGGAACATGCTGGTGAGGTAACCTCTTGTGAGTCATGCAATTTTATCCCACCCAACCCGCTACTGGCCCTGCCTCCATTTTCTCTGTTACAGAACTGGCAATCCTCTGCCCAATATGTCAGCCGAGATTTTGTGCTCAAGTTTCTAGATTGGGACTTAAACTTAGATTGTCCTATTACAGAGGCAGAAATGCTCTGTAAAGACAACTTAGTATTAAATGACCAGTTTCTGGAGGACCACTGATGAAGAAGGCCAACTATCAAGGAAGAAGTAAGATTCTCCAACCAATAAAAAGTTTGATTTTGTTTTATCAAAAATGAAATAAATAATGCAACAGATTTGGAGGATGCTGCTCAGACGATGGTGTCATTTTTAGTGGAGGTGCATCAGAAGGAGACATGCTAGAAAAGGTAGAGGTGGTATCCTAACCTTCAGTATGTAAACATTATCTGACTTGAAGAGAAACAAGAATGACTGTACAGGGATTGTTGGCATTTATCAATATAACTTCTGCGAATATTTGTAGCTGAGAGGTGCAATAAAATAAGTAATGGGAAACAGTGAAATGACCTGAAATTAAACTAAGTGAAAACAGTATAAGAATAAAATTTGATAAAACACTATCATAAAGTTTTTTTTCCCCCAAGCATTGACTGCTGTTTTGACAGACTTAAAAAGAGAAGTTCTAACATTATCAAAAAATGACAGCTCCCAGTATTGTGAATTTCTTCCCTTGCAAAATCTTTGATCAGAACAGATCTTTTAGCCAGTCCATAGAACAAAAGAACAAAAGAAACATACAGCACAGGAACAGGCCCATTGGCCCTCCAAGCCTGTGCCGATCATGCCTAACTAAATTAAAAAATCTTTTGCCCTTACTCAGTCTGTATCCCTCTATTCCCTCCCTATTCATCTAACCATCCAGATGCCTCTCAAATGTCACCAACATGCCTGCTTTCACCACCATGTAGGTAAGTTTACACTGAGGCATTGATATGTGTTTTGTTATGATTAAAAGCAGCAATAAATGTGAATATTCTTCAAATGCAAACTTGCTTTCTGTCAGATTTTGCCTGACTTCAAAAACACAAAAGGTTCTCCTCTGGGAAGCTTGCCGTTAAGTTGATGTATTGTTGATGTAATACTGCATTTTATTTTAATGTGAAAAAACAGGTGTAACTTCTGGATTTGTTATTGCTACAGATGCAAGAGGTGGAATGCTCTAATTTGCCATTGAGACTAAAATCTTCGGGGTCTCAATGCCATCCATGTCTTCAGCATGCACATCAGTATAACTACCAGAGAGCTACACCACTCCTGATTGACAACATCCAAGCTCATGATCTTAAGAGAACAACAGACAAGTTTCTAAGGCTAAAGGCCCAATCATAGAGTCAAAGAGTCATTGAATTGTACAATATAGAAACGGAATCTTTGGTCCAACTCGTCCATGTCGACCAGATATCCTAAAGTGAACTAGTTCCCTTTGCCAGCATTTAGCCCATATCTTTCTGAATCCTTCCTATTCAGATGCATTTTAGAATTAGAATTAGAATCCCTACTGTGTGAAAACTGACCCTACGGCCCAACAAGTCAACACCGACCCTCTGAAGAGTATCCCACTCAGATCCATTCCCCTACATTTACCCCGACTCATGCACCTAACCTACACATCCCTGAACACTATGGGCAATTTAGCATGGTCAATTCACCTAATCTGCACATCTTTGGATTGTGAAGGGAAACCGGAGTACCCAGAGGAAACCCATGCAGAGACGGGGAGAATGTGCAAACTCCACACAGATGGTTGCCTGAGGCTAGAATCGAACCCAGGTCCCTGGTGCTGTGAGGTAGCAGTGCTAACCACTGAGCCATCGTGCTGCCCCATGGGCATTTTAAATGTTATTATTGAGCCAGCCTCCACCACTTCCTCTGGCAGCTCATTCCACTCATGCACAACCATATGCATGAAAATGTTGCCCCTCAGGTGCCTTTTAAATCTTTATCCTCTCACTTTAAACCTTTGCCCTCTAGTTTTGGACTCCCCTACCCTGGGAAAAAGACCTTAGCTATTCACCCTATCCATGTCCTTATGATTCTATAAACATCTAAAAGGTCATTCCTCAGCCTCTGACGCTCCAGGGACAATAGCCGGAGCCCATGCAGCCTCTCCCTATAGCTCAAACCGTCCAAACCTGGCAATATCCTTCTAAGTCTTCACTGAACCCTTTCAAGTTTCACAACATCTTTCCTATAACATGGAGACCGGAATTGAATGCAGTATTCTAAAAGTGGCCTCACCAATGTCCTGTACAGTTGCAACATGACATCCCAACTCCCATTCTCAATGCACTGACTAATGAAGACAAGCGTACTGAACACCTTCTTTGCCACCCTGTCTACCTGTGACTC
This sequence comes from Chiloscyllium punctatum, assembly GCF_047496795.1. NCBI lineage: Eukaryota > Metazoa > Chordata > Chondrichthyes > Orectolobiformes > Hemiscylliidae > Chiloscyllium > Chiloscyllium punctatum. Next base: position 68,753,237 of record NC_092746.1, read on the forward strand.
CACTTTCTAGGAATTAAGTATCTGTAGCCTAGGTCTCTCTGTTCAATAACATTCCCTTGGACCCTATCATTGAGTGTTTAGGTCCTGCCCTGATTTGCTCTACCAAAATGCAACATCTCACATTTGCTTAAATTAAACTCCATCTGTCATTATTTGCCCATCTGATCAAGGTCCCATTACACACTTTACTGTTTAGGTAAATGACGAAAAACAGTGGACCCAGCATGGATCCTTGTGGCACACTACTCATCACAGGCCTCTAGTCCAAAAACAAGCTTCTACCACAACCCTCTGTGTCCTACCTTCAAGTCAATTGTGTGTCCAATTGGCTCGCTCCAACTGAATTCCATGTTCTCACCTCGATAACCAGTCTACTAACAATCAACAGAATACACAGCAATATCAGGTTGATGTTATCAGGTGAATCCTCAGTAAGCTCATCTTGATGAAAGGCAGACCTGATAGATTTGTTGCCACCATTCTCCATTCTGATAATGATGCACAGGACCTGCTTGGTCTAGTGTGGGAGCAGAAAAGCGCCTTTAGGTCTAACAAGAAGATTTTATTGTCTTAAAGAAAATGTAGTTTCTTGCATGATATCAGCTGGTACAAGCTACTTTGATTTGAGAGACATTGTTACAGAGACTCTGTGGGAGACCTTAATGTTAAGTGTTACTCTCCTTTTCCACCGGTTTCTGCCCACCCACATTCATGTTCCAACATCCTATTGGATGGTGTTTAATTCACTCTTCATGTTAACTCCTTCGGGCTCTTATACAATTGTAAACATTGTAAAGCTTTGCTTTAATGTTACACCTTTGTGTATATAATTGCATTTACCACCACCCCATCTCTCCTCTAGTCTCTAAGTTCATACATTCAGGCAGTCTTGAGACTTCTTTTGCACAGAATACATTCTCACTGTTCTTGGAAGATTGGTTGGATTGAAGACTTCAATTCTGGTCTAGACAGTGTAAAGTCTATATGTCATCTGCATTATAACATTCCTCATTGCGCCCATCTGAATCAAGTATTGGTAAATGATTGATTTGTGTTGGAATCAAGTTCCTGTGGTCCCTTGAGGAATCCTTTCATTTGTTTTAACAATGTATGATCATTACCTTGAGTGACCTTACCTTTCCTGCTAAGGCCCCTGTATTCATATCATTTGTCTTTAGCCTAAATGTATTAAACACCTTGCAGCAAATATTCACTATAGTGAGTGGCCTGTGGATCATAGTAGGATTCCTCCTTATACACTTCTTGATTAATGCCAACTATGAAGGTAACTTCTTTGATAGGATAGAAATCTGAGCTTTCTATTCATTAGCAGTTATGATGATGATAAGTCACACTGGAGCGGAGTTAACAAGAACAGCAGTGCTTTAAAAACATCAGCACTTTTCTTCAAAAGGTTTTAGACTGTCCACCACCCCCATACCTGGCTTTCCTAATCGACTGTGGGTACCTTAGCAAGCTTGTGGAATGTTCAAGTCCAGAAATTGGTTCAAATTCTCATTAGCAATCTTCATTTCATTCTCTGACAAATCACAGCAGGAATCCCATGTACTGCAAGAATTTCACACAAAATTCCTGACAACTGCATCCATGCAGTGGTAATAAACTTGTCACCTCTATCTGTTGAAAAATTACCTAAACAAAAAAACCAATGACTTCCCATCAAGAATGAATAACACTTATTCCCATGAGGTGATGGGAAATTGATGTGTCAGAAGTTCACATTTCTCAGACTGTGAGTAGCACAAATTTCACAGCTGTCTTCAACCTTCAAGCTGTTTTGAGATCCATGGTCATCCACACTGATGAACGAGCTCTGACTCTGCACTGGTGGTCCCCAGTTGTTCCAGATGAATGATGTCTAGGAGATCTTCCCACAGTGAAGTTGGAATAGCCAGTTTTTCATTACACACCATCGAGGTTTCTATTGTTGTGGAATTCTGTCTGTATTCAAAATAGGTTTTTGTAGCCAATCCACTGGGACTTGGGAATGACTAATCTTTAGCCCAATAGTGACAAATAGTGACACATTCTCATTTTCACTTCTGTTATATTTGTTTGAGTCAATTTTGGTTTGCTGGAGCATAGGATTGAATTTCATGGACAACTCCACATCATGCCTGGAAAGACTACTGGCTGTTTCTCTAGAAATTGCAACCACTAGAATTACTTTTGCCATCTAATAAGTCAACATCATGTAGTTCATCAAGGTCTCAGTATCCGTGGAGGCATTTTGCTATTTAGTGGTCTGATGACCAGTGGTCTGTGGTCTGTCTCTATGAATACTTTCAGGTCATAGAAGATCATGAAAACATCCAAATCACAGAGATCCTCATTCTTAATCACAGCATTCTGTGTTTATGTTCCCGATAAAGACCATGAGGCATAGTACACTGGTTTTCAAAACCTGCCTTATTTATCCTGGAAGAGCATTGCTGTTAAGTTTGTAGACGAAGTGTCAGCAGCTTTGATGGTTTGCAATCATTCTGGCATCTATGAATGTCCTTTGAGGGCCTTGATCTTTCAGAAAGCATCTTTCTGATATTGTTTTCAACACTATCCTTGTTGAAGAGTTGCCTGAAGTGGTCTGTTGTATTTGGCAAATGGGGCAAAAATCTTTGGAAATTGGCTTGCCATCCCAAAATTCTTTGCAAGTCAGAAACTGATTTTTGGAGTGGGAAATTCCTTAACAGCCTTTGTTTTCTGTGAGTGTGCCATTATTCCATTAATGTCGGCATTGTGTCCAAGAAAACCAAAAGGGACCTTGAAAATTCATACTTGTCGGGAAGGGTTAGCCCTTTGGCCTGTATACATTTTAAGACACTCTGACCATGTTCCTTGACAATTTCACTATGTGTCAATGTTGCAGTCATGTAGTACATGATTCATTGTAGACCTTAAGAATGTTGAACATAGTTTGTTGGAAACCTGGAACTGAGACAATCCCAATTGAAATTTCCCAACTTGGGTTATGAATGTAGCAAGCAATCTATTGCTTGTTTAATGGCACCTGCCAGAATTCACAGTGCATCAAGTTTAATGAAAGCTCTACTTTTAAACAACGTTTTGAGTTGTACAAGGTTGAGCCATTAGACTTTGATAGATGAACAATGCCAAGCACCACTCAGTTGGTTTTGTCACCTGGACATGATAACCACACCAGTCAACTTAAGTTGTTCCTCAACTGAGACATTATAGATCACAGATCTTTCTGAGTCTGTCGACCCGTAGTGGGTTAGCACCCCTCTTTAGTGTGATGACGTATTTAGTATTGAGCCTCCCTAATTGCTGTTTTTGGTACTCCTCTTCAAAGGATGTCTTTAATATTTTATTGCTCAATCTCTTCGACCTTTTGAACATTACGATACATATTGATACTTGGGACTGAGAATTCTTGATTGTGAATAATGCCTGAGTTGTTGCTGCAGAATTGCTTGTAGCAAAGCATTAATCTTAAATGCTATAACTCATGTGCCCTGCTGTGTTTCTTCATACATGGCAGATATTCTGATAATATAGTGACACTCATCCTTGTATCAAGCTTAAAATCAATGAAATGCCCATTGACTCTAAATACCTTCTTTCAAAAAGCGAGGCCACCTTTTCCCCTTTGGATTGATTCGTATTACCTCAAGTCTTCTGTTTCATTCATAATCTGAATGACTTTCACTGAAATCAAATCTTCTTTTGACAATAATAAATCTGACAAAATTCATCATCAATTCGAACAACAATCCTATCTTTTATGAACTATAACTTCAAGGCCCTATAGTTGCATGTTTTTATTTATCTGTCAAGACCATTAATAAAATTATTTATGAAATTTCCCTGATGCTAAACTCTTCTATTAACTCTTGCTCTTTCAAGAATTGTATTTGTTCTGAGGTTAAATTTATTGCTGAAGACATACAAAATCTTTTCCACCAAGATGACCAATTTTGTGTTTTATGTGGCCCACTTATGAAACGAAATCTGCCAGTCAATATTATTTCTGCCACCTTGCCATTCTTGTATTGTTATTATTTTTTAAAGCTTTTAATTCTGCAGTTTAGCAATGCTGCTACTTTGTAGTGCTATGCTGGAGGGTTTTCCTGCACTTTTATAGTCAAAATGGAGGACTCCAACTTCTGAAATTAAAATGGAGGATTTCTTACTTTTACAAGCAATATGGATGATTCCAATCTATTTGTGGTTTTTTGAGATGAATCCTGCTAATCACAGCCTTACTAAATGATTCCCATTTTGTTAACAGCTGTACTGAATGAATCCTAATGCCAGCAGCTTTAATAAATGATTCCTGTTCACTTAACAGCTTTACTGAATTAATCCTGTTTTTCATAGCTCTATAAAATGAATCCTGTTCCTTTAATGGATTTCTCTAAATGATCCTTGCTGTCTGAGGTGCTACGAACAATTTCTGTTGCTTCATGGTTTATGCCCACTCTCCCATTCTCTGCAGTTTGAATAAATGCTTCCTGCCTTTACCCAGTTTTAAATAATGGATCTCAGACATTTTCTGGGGCCTGAATTGTCTTCTATTTCCCTTCTTCCATTAGACTTTGCTCACTTGGGAGACTAATTTCCTCTTTAATGACTTTAATTCTGGCTTCACCATGTTCAGATGTCTGTGATTGCGTTTTTAAAATGTTCTTGTGGCCTCTGATTTCTTTTATTGTAGCTGTGCCTAATTGTGTCTGCTTACCTATGGTGTCAATCTCACTCATTGCTGCACATCTCATATTAATTTTTTTTAACTATTGGCTATAGATTCCATCTTATAGAATTGAATAGGATTTTCCAGAATCTTCCACAAAGTTCTCTTCTGCAGGGTTCTCAAATGTTCAGCCTTTTCAACTGCTGGCTATCTGCTCAAGCAACCTTCTTAAAGTTAAATCAAACTCAATGCTGCCTGTCTTTAGTGTATGGGAGCTAAATGGAATGCTCACTGCTTGCAACCATGTTGTAAGCTAGATTCTCACCACAGCCCATCACATAGGAATATGTATAGGGCATTCAGCCTATTGAGCCTGCTCTATTATTCAGTACAATCATGGCTGATCCAACATTACAATACCTTTTAGTTATGCCAGCCGTGTGACCCTGCACACCACCAATAATCAGAAATCTATCAACTTCTACTTTAAACTTACTGAAAGACTGAGCATTCAGTTTTTTATGGAAGAATCATAATGTCACAGAGATGCACCTAATCTCGTCCCATTTGCCAGCACTTGGCCCATATACTCTAAACCCATCCTTAAATCTTGTAATTGTATGAGCCTCCTCCACTTCCTCTGAAAGCTTATTCCATACATGTCCCACCCTCTGCATGAAAACATTGCCCCTTAGGTCCTTTTTTACATTTTCTATCCCTCACCCTAAACCTATACCTTCTAGTTCTAGACTTCCCCATCCCAGGGAAAAGACCTTGTCAATTTACCCTATCCATGCCCCTCATGATTTTATAAACCACTAAAATATCACCCCTCAGTCTCTGGCACTCCAGGAAAAACAGTCCTAGCTTATTCAACCTTGCCCTGTAGCTCAAATCCTCCAACCCTGACAACATCCTTATAAATCTTTTCTGAACCTTTTCAAGTTCCACAACATCCTTCCTGTAGGAGGCAGACCAGAATTGTGCACAATATTCCAACAGTGGCCTAACCAATGTCCTGTACAACCTCAACATGACCTATCAACGCCTATACTCAATGCTTTGGCCAATAAAGGAAAACGCACCAAATGCCCTCTTCACTATCCTAACTACCTGTGACTCCACTTTCAAGGAGCTATGAACCTGCACTCCAAGATCTATTTGTTCAGTAACACTCCCTAGGACCTTACCATTAAGAGTGTAAGTCTTGCCCTGGTTTGCTTTTGCAAAATGCGACACCTCACATTTAGCTAAATTAAACTCCCTTTGCCACTCCTCAGCCCATTTGTCCATCTGATCAAGATCCCATTGTACTCTGAGGTAACCTTCTTCGCTGTCCACTACATCTCCAATTTTGGTGTCATCTGCAAACTTACTAACTATACCTCCTATGTTCGTATCCAAATCATTTATATAAATGACAAAAAGCAGTGGACCCAGCACTGATCCTTATGGCACATCACTGGCCACAGGCCTCCAATCTGGAAGGCAACCCTCCACCACCGCCCTCTGTCTTCTAACTTTGAGCTGGTTCTGTATCCAAATGGCTAGTTCTCTCTGTATTCCATTTGATCTAACCTTGCTAACCAGTCTACCATGAGGTTGAACGCCTCACTGAAGTTCAGATAGATCACTTCTTCAAAAAACTTAATCAATTTAGTGAGATACGATTTTCCACGCACAAAGCCATGTTGATTATCCATTATTAGCTAATGTCTTTCCAAATGCATGTCAATCCTGTCCTCAGGATTCCCTCCAACAATTTGCACACCACCGGCATCAAGCTCACCAGTCTATAGTTCCTTACCTTTTCCTTACCACCTTACCTCAATAGTGGCACCACAAAAGTCAACCTCCAGTCTTCTGGCACTTCACCTGTGGCTATCGATGATACAAATATCTCAGCAAGGGGCCCAGCAATCACTTCCTTAGCTTCCCACAGAGTTCTAGTGTACACCTGATCAGGTGCTGGGATCTGTCCGCTTTTATGCATTTTAAGACATTTAGCACATCCCCCTCTATATGGATGATTTTCAATCTGTCACCATCTATTTCCCCGCATTCTATAGGGAATTTCAATGTTTCACAACTTCTGAGTTTAAGAAAAAAATTTGCATCTTTGACTTAAGTAGAATCCTCCTTATTTTGAAATTCAAATCCCCAGCCAAGGGCAACATTTTTACCTGCATCTACCCTGTCTATTATTCTAAGTATTTGGTAAACTTCAGTAAAATCACTCCTCATTCTTGGAAGTTCAAGACAGCATCGGCCCAATTTACTCAATCTCACTTTTTCAGACAGTCCTGCTGTCCTGGGAACAGGTCTGGTTAACTTTAGTTCCTCTGCTTCTGTGGCAATATCTTTCCTGAGACAAAAAGTCCAGTTTTCTAGGTGTGGTTTAACCAACTCCTATATAATCGAAGCAAGGCTTCATCTGTAGTTGTGATAAAGGCTAAGATTCCAATTGCTTCCTGCTTGTTAGCCCTTAGTGACTTATTGACAAGAACACCCAAGTCCTCTTACACACCTACACTTTCCAACCTCTTTCCATTGAAGAAATACACTGCACATCTGTTCTTCCTACCGTTACTCCACAATATATTCTATTCATGAAGTTTGTCTGAATCCTCCTGAAGCTACTTCACAGCAACCATTCTCACTTAGGTTTGTATCATCTGCAAATTTGGAAATATTACATGTGGTCCCCACCATCAAATCATTGTTCTATATTGTGAACAACTGGAGTCAAAGGACTGACTTTTGTGATATCCCACTAGACACAGCCTGCCAACATGAGAATGACCCACTCTCTGCTTTCTGTCTATTAGCCAATCATTAATCCATACCAGTACCTGAGCTCCCATCCCATGTTTTTACGTTTTCTAACTGACTCCTATTGAGGATTTTTATCAAAAACCTTTCTCTCTTGCTCTCATCTTAAGTATGGAATGATATTCGCTGCCTTTCAATTTACAGGAATCATTGCAGAATCTGTAGAATTTTAGAAGATCATCACTAAATCATTGACTATCTATTTGACTACCTCCTTCAACACTCTGGGATATGGACTATCAGTTCTAGATCAATCTGGATGATTTGCTGCCACCATGGTATTTCCTGGTAGAATTTACAGGTGCTGCTCAGTTTAGTATGGTGTGGGAGAATCACTTGATAGGCTTATGAAAAGAGGTATTTGTCTTCATGAGATGCAGTTTATTGCATGTTAGCAACTAGGTACAAGTTACATTCGTAAAAAGTCATTATTAGTGAGACTCTGAGGAAGTTCTGAATGCTAGGTTTTACCTGTTGAGATCCGAATTTAATCCCTTTCTGAGGCAATGTAACATCATGAAATTAGACAGTGCTTAATGCAGTTCTCGGTGTTAATCCTTTCAGGCCCCTAGAGCCTTTGTGCAACAGCTGACTGCTCCACCAGAGAGGTCGGTACTACAAAGGTTTTTTCCAATGAGGTGGAGGGGAAATCTCTCCACAGAATCTATTCATGAATTGTGGCTTTTCATCATAATGAAACATTTTAGCGGGTTTTAAGAAGATTTGTAGCTCAGGTTGAGGCTCTGGAAGTAGATTTGCTCGCTGAGCTGGAAGGTACATTAGCAGACATTTCGTCACACTACTAGGTAACATCTTCAGTGGGCCTCCAGGTGAAGCACTGTTGATAATTCCTGCTTTCTATTTATACGTTTGGGTTTCTTTGGATTGGTGATGTAATTTCCTGTGGTGCCATCATTCCATGTGGTGATGTCATTTCCTGTTAGTTTTCTCAGGGGAGATAGATGGGGTCTAAGGCAATGTGTTTGTTGATAGAGTTCCGGTTGGAATGCAATGCTTCTAGGAATTCTCGTCCATGTCTCTGTTTGGTTTGTCCTAGGATGGATGCGTTGTCCCAGTAGAAGTAGTGTCCTTCCTCATCTGTATGTAAGGATACTAGTGAGAGAGGGTCATGTCATTTTATGGCTCGTTGATGTTCATGTGTCCTGGTGGCTAGTTTTCTGCCTGTTTGTTTAATGTAGTGTTTGTTACAGTCCTTGTATGGTATTCTGCAAATAACATTAGTTTTGCTTGTTGTCCAAATAGGGTCTTTCAAGACTAACAAACTCCAACAAGCAGACAAAACACACCCAGAAACCCTAGCCACTCTCCCCAACATCAAAGACATCTCAGAAATGACTGCCAGACTACTCAGATCCCTTGGCATCATGGTAGCCCACAAACCCACCCACACACTAAAACAGCAGCTAATGAACTTGAAAGACCCTAAACAGACAACAAGTAAAGGAACAGCCCAGTAGGGCAGTGCTGCATGTATGTTTGTGGAACTCAGCTGTTCTTGACAACACAAAACTGAATAAAAATGTGCATTTGGGCTCCTCTTTGGCTGAACTGTACACAGACATGGGCTGGATTTCCCATCAGTACAATTGGAGGGCTTATTGGCTGCTTCAAAAATGGGAAAGATTTATTTGCTGGATTCCAAAATAAATAGCAGACTCAAAATATGAAGTGTGCTCTTGATACTATCTCCCAAGCAAGTTGTTTTCAGGCTGAAACGTTAAATTTCCACAATACCAATACTCAACAACTAGCAGAAGCTTTGGCTTCTAAAAGCTATTTTTGAGGTAAATATGATCAAAAATAGAAATACAATATATCATCCTTATGAAGTTTATAATTTGAAGTCTGGAGTAAGTCTGTGTAGGTTAATTTGACATCTATTTATACGTTATCATTGTTTAGGTTACTGGACCAGATGAAATCTTCTTTTTTGCATTACTTTATTCCATAAGCTTTAATGAATCTAACATTAGCATAAACAATTACGATCGTGACTCACTCCAGCTCAGAGCACCACACTGAGATTTTACTTCCCATGTTACCATGACAATACAGCTCCCATGTGTAGAACAATGGATAAGTGCATTACTTAAACAGCACAAAAGTTCTTCAGTTTAAATTACCCACAGTCCCCAAAACACAACTATCAGTCCAATTTAAAAAATACATCGAAAATAAAAATACTAATCAATTATCAAACTACACACTAAGCTTCTGTTGGAACTGCCATTCTTTTGGCTGTAGCTGACATCAAATCACATTTGAAACTTTGCCTGTCTTATTCACTTATTGAATTTATGCAACATTCCAAATGTCCTTGATTATTAAAATGGTGAGAGTATGACTTTCCCCACCCTAAAGTAGTGAGAACAGCAGCAAGCACCATGACATGGCAAGAACCCAAAATCAGATTCTTGCCATTGAATTAAACGGGTGCAATTAAGTGCTTCCTCCTTAGATGGAAAGATCAAAGTCTTGCATCATGTGACAAAAAGACTATTTGCATGCAATTACATCTAATTAATTATGCAATTTACCATATTAGCACTTCCGCTTCCCAATTGACTTCTCCCTGAAAGAGATACTCAATGCTTCAAAAACTCAACAGAACAAAACAGGTGGTACCTGTTGCATGGGTTCCTCTCCTTTGAGTTTGTGTGAGTTCACAGCTATTCTAGCCACTTTCCTTTTTTTCACTTTTGGTGGAACCACTACAAATGCAGCAGGTACCTCCATGCTCAATGGGCCTGATGTCTCCTTGGACTTCCCATTCATACAGATGGGCATCTGCCTCAGAACATCAGAATGCATGTTATTGGGCAGCCTCAAAGGAGTCCAGACCCTGGAGGTTAGTCACCTGGTGTCTTATTGTTAACTTGTTCTTGAGGCAGGGAGAGATCACAATCAGTCAGGCTGTCCTGCTATGCTGGTCTAGGAGTTGGGCAATGGTCAGGGGTGCACTTAATCTGTGGATTTTTCGTGTGTCTATTCATTGTGTCATCAAAGCTGCTGGCAGTTCAAGTCTGGAGATTGGCCTCATTGTATTTGGTTGCCAAAGGAATGAACATAGTTACAGGGGTATTTGCAGACTAAAGGCTGCATGGTCTCAAAGGGGATGTTAAGACAAGTCATGCTTATTCCAGCCACAATTTGGGGAGGATGCAGGGCCAGTAGGGGCATTGGAACTTGAGAGCCATGCATTCCAGATGTAAAGGAGGCATATTAACGGCAAAGGAAGTAAGACTAATAATATCTTTAAGAACATTATTTGGCTGGTTGGTCCATGGGACCAGTTAGGTATTGATTTTTCCATTGAATGAGAGCTTTTAGCACTGTTTGTCAAATGGGTATCAGGCATCACTAAGTGAGATCATCAATTACTGGAATCAGTATGCAGTTATGATCCACTGAAAGCTGCTCTCCTGATGGCTGCAGCTAAGTACAGGCATTTAAAAATTCCATGTGATCCATTGCAGTAACAGGCTCCTGCAGCACAAGCAGCAGAAGTACTATAAAGACCCAGATATTCCTTCACCTTTTTTACTCTTTCTCCATTGTTATCTACTTGATCAAGGATACCTTGGAGAGGGTGCAGAATGTTCCCAAAGGGGAGAGGAATCAGCAGGAGATCGTTGGAACTAATGACATCGGAAGGGAAAAGAATGAGACTCTAAAGGAAGAATATAGAAAGTTAGATATTAACTTAAAAAAGAGGTCCTCGAGGATAGTAATATCTGGATTACTCCTGGTGCAATGAGCTAGTGAGGGTAGGAATAGGAGGATAGAGCAGATGAATGCATGGCTGAGGAGCTGGTGCAGAGGAGAAGGTTCACATTTTTGTATCATTGGAATCTCTTCTGGGGTAGAAGTGACCTTCATGAGAAGGACAAATGGTACCTAAGTTGTAAGGGGACTAATATACTGGCAGGGAGATTTGCTAGAGCTGCTAAACTAGTAAGGCGGAGGTTGGTGAGCACCCAGGGAGCTAGTGAGGAAAAAGATCAATCTGAGACTGGTACAGTTGGGAAAAGGAGCAACTCAAACACTCGGGGCATCGGGGCAGGCAGGGATAAAGCAGAGAACAAGATAGGACTGATAAATTAAACTGCATTTATTTCAATACAAGAGGCCTAACAAGGAACACAGATCAACTCAGGGCATGGTTAGGAACATGGGATATCACAGCAATTACAGAAACATGGCTTAGGGATGGACAGGACTGGTAGCTTAATGTTCCAAGATACAAGTGCTATAGGAAGTATAAAAAGGGAGGCAAGAGAGGAGGGGGTGTGGCATTTTGGATAAGGGATAGCATTACAGCTGTACTGAGGGAGGATATTTCCGGAAATACATCCAAAGAAGTTATTTAGGCGGAACTGAGAAATAAGAAAGGAATGATCACTTTATTGAGATTGTATTATTGACACCCAACAGTTAGCGGGAAATTGAGAAACAAATTTGTAAGGAGATTTCAGTTATCTGTAAGAATAATAGGGTGGTTATGATAGGGGATATTAACTTACCAAACATAGACTGGGACATCCATAGTGTTAAGGGTTTAGATGGAGAGGAATTTGTTAAGTGTGTATAAGAAAATTTTCTGATTCAGTATGTGGATGTACCGAGTAGGTGCAAAACTTGACCTACCCTTGGGAAATAAGGCAGGGCAGCTGACTGAGATGTCAGTGGAGGAACACTTTGAGGCCATTAACCATAATTCTTTCAGTTTTAAAATAGTGATGGAAAATAATAGACTGGATCTAAAAATTGACATCCTAAATTAGAAGAAGGCCAATTTTGATGGAATTAGACAAGAACTTTCAAAAGTTGATCGGGTGCAGATGTTCACAGATAAAGTGTGCTTCCAATTAAACCTGTTGGATGATAACCTGGTGTTGTGACCTTTAACTTCACAGATAAAGGGACAGTTGGAAAATGGGAAGCCTTCAGAAATGAGATAACGAGATTTCAGAAATGAGATAACGAGATTCCAGAGAGAGTATGTTCTTGTTCGGGTAAAGGAAAGGCTGGTTGGTATAGGGAATTATGGCTGACGAGAGAAACTGAGGTCTTGGTCAAGAAAAAAAAGGAAGCATATGTCAGGTAGAGACAGCAGAGATCAAGTGAATCCTTAGAAGAATATAAAGGTAGTAGGAATACACTTAAGAGTGCAATCAGGAGGGCGAAAAGGGGACATGAGATGGCTTTGGCACATAGAGTTAAGGAGAATCCAAAGGGGTTTTATAAATATATGAAGGACAAAAGGGTAGCTAGGGAGAGAATAGGGCCCCTCAAAGATCAGCAAGGCGGCCTTTGTGTGGAGCCGCAGAAAATGGGGGAGATACGAAATGAGTATTTTGCATCAGCATTTACTGTGGAAAAGGATATGGAAGATATAGACTATAAGGAAATAGATGGTGACATCTTGCAAAATGTCCAGATTACAGAAGAGGAAGTGCTGGATGTCTTGAAATGGGTAAAGGTGGATAAATCCCCAGGACCTGATCAGGTGTATTTGAGAACTCTGTGGGAAGCTAGAGGAGTGATTGCTGGGCCTCTTGCTGAGATATTGGTATCATCGATAGTCACTGGTGAAGTGCCAAGACTGGAGGTTGGCAAACATGTTGCCACTGTTTAAGAAGGGCGGTAAAGACAAGCCAGGAAACTATAGAATAGTGAGCCTGACCTCAGTGGTGGGCAAGTTGTTGGAGGGAATCCTGAGGGACAAGATGTACATGTATTTGGAAAGGCAAGGACTGATTAGGGATAGGCAACATGGCTTTGTGTGTGATCAATCATGTCTCACTAACTTGATTGAGTTTTATGAAGAAGTAACAAAGAAGACTGATGAGAGCAGAGTGGTAGATGTGATCTATATGGACTTCAGTAAGGCGTTCGACAAGGTTCCCCATGGGAGACTGATTAGCAAGGTTAGATCTCATGGAATACAGGGAGAACTAGCCATTTGGATACAGAACTGGCTCAAAGGTAGAAGACAGAGGGTGGTGGTGGAGGGTTGTTTTTCAGATTGGAGGCCTGTGACCAGTGGAGTGCCACAAAGATTAGTGCTGGGTCCTCTACTTTTTGTCATTTATATAAATGATTTGGATGCGAGCATAAGAGGTACAGTTAGTAAGTTTGCAGATAACACCAAAATTGGAGGTGTACTGGACAGCGAAGAGGGTTACCTCAAATTATAACAGGATCTTGACCAGATGGGCCAATGGGCTGAGAAGTGGCAGATGGAGTTTAATTCAGATAAATGCAAGGTGCTGCATTTTGGGAAAGCAAATCTTAGCAGGACTTATACACTTAATGGTAAGGTTCTCGGGAGTGTTGCTGAACAAAGAGACCTTGGAGTGCAGGCTCATGACTCCTTGAAAATAGAGTGGCAGGGAGATAGACAGTGAAGAAGGCGTTTGGTATTCTTTCCTTTATTGGTCAGACTATTGAGTACAGGAGTTGGGGGGCGGGGGGGGGGGGGGGTCATGTTGTGGCTGTACACATTAGGCCACTGTTGGAATATTGCGTGCAATTCTGGTCTCCTTCCTGTCGGAAAGATGTTGTGAAACTTGAAAGGTTTCAGAAAGCATCTACAAATATGTTGCCAGGGTTGAGGATTTGAGCTATAGGGAGAGGCTGAACAGGCTGGGGCTGTTTTCCCTGGAGTGTCGGAGGCTGAGGGGTGACCTTAAAGACGTTTACAAAATTATGAGGGGCGTGGATAGGGTAAATAGGAAAAGTCTTTTCCCTGGGATCGGGGAGTTCAGAACTAGAGGGCATAGGTTTAGGGTGAGAGGGGAAAGATATAAAAGAGACCTAAGGGGCAACCTTTTCACACAGAGGGTGGTGTGTGTATGGAACGAGCTGCTAGAGGAAGTGGTGGAGGCTGGTACAATTGCAACATTTAAGACTCATTTGGATGGGTATATGAATAGGAAGGGTTTGGAGGGATTTAGGCTGGGTACTGGCAGGTGGGACTAGATTAGGTTGGGATATCTGGTCAGCATGGACAGATTGGACTGAAGGATCTGTTTCCATGCTGTACATCTCTATGACTCTAAAAGGGTTACTATGGAGAGAATAGGGCCACTCAAAGAGCAGCAAGGTGGAACCACAGGAGATGGGGAAGATACAAAATGAGTATTTTGCATCAGTGTTTACTGTGGAGAAGGACATGGAAAATATAGACTATGGGGAAATAGATGGTGACATCTTGAAAAATGTCCGTATTACAGAGGAGGAGGTGCTGTGTGCCTTAAAATGCATAAAAGTAGATAAATCCCCAGGACCTGATGAGGTGTAACCTAGAACTCTGTGGGAAGCTAAGGAAGTGATTCCTGGGCCTCTTGTTGAGATATTTGGATCATCGATAGTTACAGGTATGGTGCCGCAAGACTGGAGGTTGGCAAACATGGTGCCACTGTTTAAGAAAGATGGTGAAGAAAAGCCAGGGAACTATAGACCAGTGAGCCTGATGTCGGTGATGGGCAAGTTTTTGGAGGGAACCCTGAAGGACAGGATTTACATGCATTTGGAAAGGCAAGGACTGATTATGGATAGCCAACATGACTTTGTGTGTGTGAGAAATCATGTCTCACAAACTTGATTGATTTTTTCAAGCAGTAATGAAGAGGATTGATGAGGACAGAGAATGGACATAAGCTGTTATGAACTTCAGTGAGGCGTTCAACAAAGTTCTTCCTGGTAGACTGGTTAGCAAAGTTAGATCTCATGGAATACAGGGGGAACGAGCCAATTGCATACAGAACTGGCTCAAAGGTAGAAGACAGAGGGTGGTGGTGGAAGGTTGTTTTTCAGACTGGAGGTCTGTGACCAGTGGTATGACACAAGGATCGGTGCTGGGTCCACGACTTTTTGTCATTTACATAAATGATTTAGATGTGAACATAGGAGGTATAATTAGTACGTTTGCAGATGACACCAAAATTGGAGGTGTAGTGGACAGCAAAGAAGGTTACTTCAGAGTACAATGGGATCTTGATCAAATAGACCAATGGGCTGAGGAGTAGCAGATGGAGTTTAATTTTGACATAAGTGAGGTGCTACATTTTGGAAAATCAAATTTGGAAAAGAGCAGGACTTATGCACTTAATGGTAAGGTCCTGGGGAGTATTGCTGAACAAAGACACCTTGGAGTGCAGGTTCATAGCTCCTTGAAAGTAGAGTTGCAGGTAGATAGGTTAGTGAAGAAGGCATTTGCTATGCTTTCCTTTATTGACAGAGCATTGAATATAAGAGTTGAGAGGTCATGTTGCTGCTATACAGGACATTGGTTAGGCCGCTTTTGGAATATTGTATGCAATTCTGGTCTCCCTCCTATTGGAAGGATGTTGTGAAACTTGAAACGGTTCAGAAAAGATTTACAAGGATGTTGCCAAGGTTGGAGGATTTGAGCTATAGGGAGAGTTGAATAGGCTAGGACTGTTTTTCCTGGAGCGTCAGAGGGTAAGGGGTGGCCTTATGGAGATTTATAAAATCATGAGGGGCATGGATAGGGTAAATTGATAGGTCTTTCCCCTGGGGTGGGGGAATCTAGAACTAGATATGCGCAGTGTCAGAGAAAATGGATGAGGTTCTTAATGAGTACTTTGCATCAGTATTCACTGAAGAGAGGGACATGGCGAATGTTAAGGTTAGGAATAGATCTTTGATTACTCAATTCAAGTCAGCATAATGAGGGAGAAAGTGTTGTGTATTCTAAAAGGCATTAAAGTGGACAAGTCCCCAGGTCCGGATGGGATCTATCCCAGGTTACTGAAGGAAGTGTGAGATGAAATAGCTGGGGCTTTAACAGTTATCTTTGCAACATCCTTGAACATGGAGGAGGTCCCAGAGGACTGGCAAATTGCTACTATTGTCCTCTTGTTAAAGAAGGGCAGCAGGGATAATCCAGGTAATTACAGACCTGTGAAGTTGACATCAGTGGCAGGGAAGATACTGAGGGATAGGATATATACCTATTTGGAAGAATACAGGCTTATTAGTGATAGACAGCATGGCTTTATGCATGGAAGGTCATGTCTTACAAACCTAATGGAATTATTTGAAGAGGTGACAAAGTTGATTGATGAGGGAAGGGATGTAGATGTCATATACATGGACTTTAGTAAGGCATTTGATATGGTTCCCCATGTTAGGCTGATGAAGAAGGGAAGTCAAATGGGGTCCAGGGTGTTCTAGCTAGATGGATAGAGAGCTGGTTAGGCAACAAGAGACAGAGAGTAGTAGTGAAAGGGAGCTTCTCAAAATGGAGACCTGTGACCAGTGATGTCGCACAAGGATCCGTGTTGGGATCACTGTTGTTTGTGATATACATAAATGATTTGGAAGGAAGTGTAGGTTTCCTCATTAGCAAGTTTGCAGATGACACTAAGATTGAGGTGGAAGAGGCAGGCATGGTAGATTCATGTAAGATGCGTCTAGACAGATGCATGAGTAGATGGGGAGCAGAGGGATACAGATGCTTAGGAATTGGGTGACAAGTTTAGAGTCATGGAGTGATGCAGCATGGAAACAGACATTTCAGTCCAACCATGCCAGTCATAATCCCAAACTAAACTCATCCCACTTGTGTGTATTTGGCCCACATCCTTCCAAACATTTGATATTCATTTACTTATCCAAATGTCTTCTAAAGGTTGTAAGTATCCACCACCAAATCATCCCATACATAAACCATTCTCTGTGTAAAAAGTTGTCTCTGAACTCTTTTTAAAAATTTTTTCTCCTTTCATTTTAAAAACATTTTCCCTATTGTTGAAATCCCCCACCATAGGGAAAATACGCCAATGTCTTAGTCAAAAATTGAAAACAATCCCAGCTCCAAACATTTACAAAATATGGATCTTCCTTGAGTCCAAAAAGATTGTCCCCTTTGACCAATGATCTCCAAAATCAACTCGCATATCTGCTGTGAAGGACACTCCCAAATAAACTCAAATTGCAAAGTGCAAATGGCTCACACCAATCGGAGCAAAGCAACATTTCGTGTGTTATCCCACACAAAAAAAACAAGCAAGTTTGTTGACACGAATCGCTCCGAGGAAGTCCATGATGGATTCTTCCATGGAAGTTTAGACAGTGGATTTGGATCAGCTCAAACTTGGAGGGCCGAAGGACCTGTTCTTGGGCTGTAAATTTTCTTTGTTCTTTGTACATACTGTGTCAAGAAACCCTTGTGAATGGTCCTTACAAATTTTGCTCTATCCCAATCCCAGTCAATATAGGAGAAGTTAAAATTGCACACCATAACAACCTTGTTGTTTTTTCATGTTTCTAAAATCTGTCTACATATTCTCTCCTTTATCTCCTGCTGGCTGTTGGGAAGCCTGGAACATACTCCCAGCATTGTGATTTCACCTTTCCTATTCCTGAGTTCTGCCCATACTGCCTCACTGCTCACATCCTCTGATATATCCTCCCTCAGTACAGCCGTATATCACACCTCCTGGCTTCAATGTTTCCTGTCACGAGCCTGTCTCCTTGAGAGGAAGGAGTATCTAGACAGAAACTGAAGCCTTTCACCTCCCTTTTGCCTTAACATTGAACATAAACACCATGACTAAAGTAATGAAGTGCAGGTCGGAGCACATGTCTGACAGCCACTGAATATTCTGTTGGACCTGGACCTATTCATTCACAGGATAATGGCATCACTGGCTGGCTGAGCAGCTGTTGCCCATCTCTAAGTTAAGAGCCTCGAGTCAAATGCAGGGGATGACAGTTTCCTTTTCTAAAGGGGCGTTAGAGATTAGGTTTGTCCTGAGCATTGACAATGGATTTATGGTCATCATTAGATACTAAATTCCAGATTTTTATTGAATTCAAATTCCACCGTCGGCCATGGTAGGATTTGAACCAGGTCCTCAGAATGTTATTTGGGTTCCTATATTAACAATCCAGCTATAATACCACTGGGCTATCACTTTCCCCACCTTTTCCACGGAGACAGCCAACATTCCAAACAAAAGGTCAATTTGCCCTGTCGCCCAGTGTTAATGTGTCCTTTTAAAAAAAATCAAGGTCTGGATATAGATTCTGATCTTTGGCAAAAACCAATCGCTTCTTTCTTTGGCCTTATCTAATCTGTTTACTAAGTTTTATTGAAGTCTGCCCATTTGTCATTGGGGTTTATTGAAATGCAGATTAACTGACAGGGGTGCAAACATTCATCCATTTCCACCTTCAGTGATAGTGGTAATGAATATAGACGCTTCATTGAATAACTAAATTTTATAAAGAAACAAATGCTTGTCATGTTACAGAGGATCACCTGAAGGTTTACACGTGGGAAGGAAGCCTTGAACCCAAAACAGATTGAAAGCCCCTGGTCTAGTAGGCACTTTGGAGGTTGAGCCCCTCTTTACAAATACACTGTGCAGCTCTGTTCTGCTGGCTCACCGTAGCTGAGGGTCCAGAAGGTGGGTGAATTCATTCTGGTCTCCTTAAAGAACATCATATACCATTTGGCAGACAAAACTGACACCTCTCACTACATTCCCAAGAAATCCCAATTGACCATTTATTCAGGGCATAGATCTGGCTGTATTAATTCCTTCCCCATTTCACGTCTTGCTTGTCTGGGCCAATTACAATTAGGCAGTCAGACCGCTCGAGGTCTGAAGAAATTGAGAGCCTTTGCTTCTATCAGAATATCGGATAAAATTTCTATTGTCTGCCTTACAGTTTCTCCTTTTGATTGATAAATATACCTCTTCTTTAATTTGCTGCCTAATTGTTGCATTGCAGTTTTATGCATGTTTATTTACTGACTTTGTCTTCAGGAAAATGTTAAAATTAATATCCGTTTTCCAATTAATTTAACTCATCAAACATAACAGACCATTTGCTTGTTATCAAGTGGAGCTCTGTCGACACATAGGGACACTAAGTCCTGTTATAGCCTGCAGGATCTTAACCTAGTAGGAGTTTTTAAAAATCTATTTATGTGATTGAGTAATTAAATACTAAATAAGAAAATATATATCCAATAAGCTTTTATTTCATTAAAAGAAAATTCTCCTGCTAGAGTTGGTGTTTGGAATTTTATCTTGACAGATGTATGGGGCAGGGAGGATGGTGCTCGATCTGGTGTTCTGTTGGTGGCTTTGCCAGGGTTCGCCAACTCATACATGGTATAACCATCCCACTTCCAGGCTTGCTGACCATTTAAATAGTGCTGGCCTGATGATAACCTGCATCGTGTGAGTGAAGAGTTTGTATTTAAAAGGGATGAGTTTACAGATCAGGGTAGGTATAGGTATGGTTGTAAGGATCAGCGTGTCTGCTGAAAGCCTTGCTTGTTAAATCAAAAACATGAAAAGTTCATGTGATCAGGTTGCTTCCCATTTCTCTAATTCTTCCCTGAATGTTCTACTGGGGATAGAGATAACCTGAGGTTGAATTTTCTTCTACATAGAGGAGGCGAGCCAGCCCAATGAATTAAGTATGAAGTGAAGGAGGCTGTAACCAGCAGAGGAATGTGTGTCTAGGGTTTAGACACAAACCCAGTCGGGGGAAAGTCATCTTTCTTTGTACTTAGGAGGCAGACACCAGTAGTAAACTTCAGGTTATTCTGCACCAAGTAAAACAGTGACATATAACAGTCAATGTCATGTTGAAATTGAAAGAAATCTGATGTCCATTTGGCACCTTAAGTTGATCAATTTAAGTATCTCGAAATGGTCTTGGTGTAAACTAGTTGTAGAGGTTATGCTGTGAGCTAGTGTGATGACACTGTAGCTTTCAGAGGTATATTTTGACATTTTTTTATGAAGGAAGGTTGAGACAGAGGTGGTCTGCTCAAAGCCACTTGGAATTCCTTGGGATTCTTTTAAAAATTGGAGAAATAGAAGCAGCCTGAATGGGTGGGCTCAAACTCCCACAAAACCAGGATTTTTAGTTTGGCTTTCAGTTGCTGTTAAGGTTGTGAAAGCTGCTACATCCCTCTCTGTCTTTGCTACAGTGAAAAGCTTGGGTTCTCTTCTTGCTGCTGAAGGTAACTTACTATAGGATAAAAAAGATACCTATGAGGTGGAAACTGAAGTAAAAAGCTCTGATGTTTTCACTGTAATAAAGTAGGCCATATGAAGTCACTGTATTGGTGGTTCAGAAAAAGCACTGAGAAGACAGTGGGAAAACGCAATAATCCTTGTTTTGCCAAAGTGGTAAAGGAAAGTGCAGTGGAAGCTAAAAGCTGCAAAAGAATGTACAACCTGGTCAGGGATTGGTTGAGAGGAAAGTCCTGGATCTCTTTAGAGAAGTTACTTGCATGGGTAAGGTTTACTCACTTGTATGGGTAAAGAAAACAAGATTTTAAAAAACACTGGAGCAAGTCAATCTTTGATGGTGAGAGATGAGAGATATATAATTCACAAAGAGTATTACCAGAAGAGGTGGTAACATGTGGAATTCAAGGTGAAAAGAGCAGTGTTCCATTACATAAAGCAAGGTTAGAGAGTCCAGTTAAAAGCAATGAACTGGTGGGAAGGAAATTCTTGGTTCTGGAAATACTATTTATCCTTGGCATTATTTTGGTTGGGGTGATGCCTACTGTGGGTGAGAAGCCTGTGGAAAATCAGGCAACCGAGGTGCTACAGGAAGCATATCCTGGGAGTTTTCCTGACTTTGTGGTAACAAGGTCACAAAGCCACAGGTTGAAACATGAGGAGAAATCAAGGACTAAAGCTAAGGAAGTTGAAGTTCAATGATCAGAGTTTGATCAAATGGTTGAAAAAAAAACAAAAGCAGGTAGAGGACAAAGTGGATATTTTTAGGTCAGAGAAATTAGCTGAATTTCAACAGAAAGATTAAAAACTAAAGCAGGCGTATCAACAAAACACGTACAGAGAAGAATCTGAGTGCCTCCCAGAATGTTATTTTAAAAACAGAGTCTTGATTCAGGCAGATGAGAAATGAGCAGATATCCATTAAGTGGTATTACTGGTGTGTTATAGGAAGGAGTTGTTGCAGGTAGCACATGAATTACCATTAGGAGGTCATTTGGAAGTAAGGAAGGTTCAAGCCAAAATACAAAACCGTTTTTATTGGCCTGCACTGCATAAAGATATGATTTGGTCTTTGCCAGATAAGTCATAAGTGTCAGGTAACTGGAAAACTTCAGGCAGCAATAAAATCTCAGCCAGCACACTTAATACCCATTCCCACATTTGAGGAACCTTTTACAAGCATCTTAATTAATTGCATTGGGCCAAGACCTAAACAAAAAAATGGGAATTAGTACTTGTTGACCTTAATGAATGTGTCTACTAAATTTCCAAGGCCGCTCCTTTACACAGCATGGCTAAAAAGCTTGTAGAAGAGGGACAACCCACAGAGATACAATTGGATCAACCATCAAATTTTACATCAAAATTATTCAAGAAAGTTATGGATAGCTTAGGAATAAGAATTCAAATCCACTGCAAACCATCTTGAATCACAGGGAGCATTAGACCAGTGGCAGCAAACCTTACAGACTATGTTGATGGTTTCAAGTCAAGACTATCCAGAAGATTGAGATAAAGGAATTCCATTTGTACTTTTTGCAAATAGGGATGTACCTAATGAACCAACTAAATTCAGTTGACTTTTATTTGTTTTGGGGCATGATTTGATTTAATGTATTTATTGTCACATGTATCTTGTTACAAAAATACAACGAAAAATGTTGTATGGTGTCACCCTCTTCAGCGCCATCTTAAAACACAGAAAACTAAACAAAAACATAGAATATAAAGGCAGAAAAATGAGGAAGAAAACAAAAAGTGTTCAACTTTACAATCCTTCTTGTTAAGCACTCCATCATAGGCCATGGGCATAGTGGAACAAAAGTCACTACCCTTTGGTGCTGTCTCACCTCCGCTGATGTCCTCGCTAATATGAGTCCTCACTGGACATCGTTAGAGCAGACACCACTGATGCTGTCAGGTATCGCATCGGCCTACCTTCAACTCCAGTGCCACCGTGAGTTTGCTTCAGGCCCACCTCACCAATGTAACCGCTGCTATTGCTGCCAGGTCTTATACTTATCCCAAACTTGCCTCTACCACCACCTCCTTGAATCTGTGCTGGATGCAGACACTGCTGGGAACACAAACTCACTTCTGCCACAACAGGCATCAATCGGCGGTCAGACCGCCTGACAATGGAGAAGCCACTTGGAACCCGAACTCGCCTCAGACATCACCGCCAAAAGTCCTTGCTGGTACCACTCAATCATGTGTTGCTGGGCCCACTTGTACCCACGCTGCTGGTACCACTCAATCCTGTGCTGCTGGACCAACTCAAGTCTGTGCTGCTGGGCCCACTTGATCACGTACTGCTGGGCCCACTTGATCACGTGCTCCTGGCCCATTCGATTACGTGCTTCTGGGCCCACTTGATTGTGTCTGCTGGGCCCACTTGATCGTGTCTGCTGGGCCCACTTGATCGTGTCTGCTGGGCCCACTTGATTGTGTCTGCTGGGCCCACTTGATCCCATGCAGCTAGGCCCATTTATTCCCACACTGCTGGGCCAACTCAAGACTGTGCTATTGGGCCCACTTGTTCCCGTGCAGCTAGGCCCATTTGATCCTACGTTGCTGGGCCAACTCAACTCTATGTTGCTGGACCTATTCGATCCCACGCTGCTAGGCCCATTTGATCCTGTGCTGCGAGGCCCTCTCGGTCCCATGCTGCTGGGCCCACTCAATCTCCTGCTGAAGGACCCCCTCAAATCCACGCTGCTGGGCCCACTCGATCCCTTGATGAAGGGCCCCCTCAAATCCATGCTGCTGGCCCACTCAATCCTGCACAGCTGGGCCCACTCAATCCCACCCTGCAGGGCCCACTCAATCCCGCGATGCTTGGCCAACTCAAGTCTTTGCTGCTGGGTCCACTTGATCCCATGCTGCTGGGCCAACTTGATTCTATGTTGCCTGGCCCACTCGATCCCATGCTGCTAGGCCCATTTTATCCCATTCTGCTGGGCTTACCTGATCCTGTGCTGCTGGGCCCACTCAATCCCGTGATGCTGGGCCCACTCGATCCCGTGATGCTGGGCCCACTCGATTCCACGATGCTTGGCCCACTCGATCCCATGATACTGGGCCCACTCGATCCCACCCTGCTGGGCCCACTCAATCCCACCCTGCTGGACCCACTCAATCCCACCCTGCAGGGCCCATTCAATCCCGCGCTGCTGGGCCCACTCAATCCCGTGATGCTGGGCCCACTCAATCTTGCAATGCAGGACCAACTCATTCCCATGCTGTTGGGCCAACTCAAGTCTGTGCTGCTAGGCCCACTCATTCCTGCGCTGATGAGCCTCTCGATTTCTCGATTCCACGCTGCTGGATCCACTCGATCCCGCGCTGCTGGGCCAATGCAATCCCGTGCTGCTGGGCCCACTTGATCCCATGCTACCAACTCAAGTTTGTACTGCTGGGCCCACATTGCTGGACCCACTCAAACCTGTACTGCTGGGCCCACTTGATCCCACGCTGCTGGGCCCACTTGATCCCACACTTCTTGGCCCACTCAATCCTGTGCTGCTGGGCCCACTCCAACCCATACTGCTCGGCCCATTTGATCCTGCGCTGCTGGGGCCAATGTGATCCCACGCTGCTGGGCCCACTTGATCCCATGCTGTTGGGCTTACTTGATCCCACGCCCCTAGTCCAACTCATGTCTGTGCTGCTGGACCCACTCAGGTCTATGCTGCTAGGTCCACTCAATCCCACATTGCTGGGCCAATTCATGTCTATGTTGTGAGCCCACTCGATCCCATGCTGCTGGGCTCACTCTATCCCATGCTGCTGGGCCAACTCAGTCCCGTGCTGCTGGGCCTACTCAAGTTTGTGCTGCTGGGCCCACTTGACGCCACACTGCTGGGCCAACTCAAGTCTACGCTTCTGGGCTTACTCGAATCTGCACTGCTGGGCCCACATGATCCTGCACTGCTGGGCCCACTGAAGTCTGTGTTGCTGGACCCACTTGACCCCGTGCTGCTAAGTCCCCATGATCCTGCACTGCTGGGCCAACTCATCTGTGCAGCTGGGCCCACTCGAGTCCACGCTTCTGAGCCCACTCAAGTCACTACTGCTGGACCCACTTGATCCCGCACTACTGGACCCACTCATGTCTGTGCTGCTAGGCCCATTCAATCCCAAGCTGTGTCGCCCACTCGATGCCGTGCTGCTGGGGCAACTCAAGTCTGCACTGCTGGGATTACATCTGCCACTGATGCTTTTGCCACGACAGAGCTCTTCTCTAAGAAGTAAGTAAAATAAAGTAAAAGAGTGAAAAAGAGAGAAGAGAGTAAGGATGCCTTGCTGCAGCTGGTGAGGCCACAGTGCCTCAGTTTTGGTCTTTATGTCTGAGGAAGGGCATTCTTGCTATTGAGGGAGTCCAGCAAAGGCTCATCAGGCTGATTCCCCAGGACGGTAGGACTAGCATATGAAGAAAGACTGGATTGACTGGACTTGTATTTTCTGAAATTTAGAAGAACGAGTGGGGATCTCATAAAATTATGTAAAATCCTGATGGGACTGGACAAGCTAGATGTGGAAGAATGTTCCTGATGTTGGGGGTGTCCAGAACTAGGGTCACAGTCTAAGAATAAGAGGTAAGCCATTCAGGAGTGAGATAAGGAAGAATTTCTTCTCTCATGGAGTTGTGATCCTGTGGAATTCTCTCCCACAGGAAGCTGTTGGGGCCAGTCTGCTAGATATATTCAAGAGGGAGCTAGACATGAACCTTGCAGCTCAAGGGATCACTGGGTAGGGGGAGAAAGTAAGAGTGGGAAACTGAGATTGCATGATCAGCCATTGCCAGCTTGAATGGTGGTGCAGGCTCGAAGGGCTGAATGGCCAACTCCTAAGGCTTGGCAAATAGAAATAAGAGGAATTCAAAGAGTTTCTACAAATAACTAAGGGCAAAAGTGCAACAAGGGAGAGAGTAGTGTCCCTTAATGATCAGCAAGGCTGCTTATTTATGGAACTGCAGGAGATGAGTGAGATACAAAGCAAGTATTTTGCATCAGAGTTTACTCTGGCTAAGGATATGCAAGCTCAAGAACTTGGGGAAATAATTAGCAATATTTTGGAAAGTGTGCATATTGCAAAGGAGGAGATGGTGGATGTCTTAAAATGCATAAAGGTGGACAAATCTCTGTGACTGGACCAGGTGTACCCTAGAACTTTGTGGGAAGCTAGAGAAGTGATAATTTGGCCCCTTGCATTTGTAACATTGACAGCTGTGGATGAGGTGCCTGAAGACTTGAGGTTGGCTAATGTGGGGCCAATATAAACCAGTGAGCCTGATGTCAGTGGTTGGCAAGTTGTTGGGGAAGATTCTGAGGGACAGTATTTCTGTGTATTTGGAAAGGCCAGGACTGATCAGAGATAGTCAACGTGGCTTTGTATGTGGGAAATAGTGTCTCACGAACTTGATTGAATTTTTGCAGAAGTGATGAAGAAGATTGACGAAGGCAGAGTGGATGACGTTGTCTATGTAGACTTCAATAAGGTGTTCAACAGGGTTCCTCATGTGGATTGGCTAACAAGGTTAGATCACGAGGAATACAGTGAGAGTTAAACATTTGGATACAAAATTGGCTAGAAGGTAGGAGACAGAGGATGGTGGTGGAGGGTTGCTTTTCAGACTGGAGGCATATGATCAGGGGTTTGCTGCAGGGATTGGTGCTGGGTCCACTGCTTTTTGACATTTATGTAAATGATTTGGGTGTGAACAAAGGTTAGTAAGTTTGTAGATGACACCAAAATTGGTGATGTAGTAGTTAGCGAAGAAGGTTACCTCAGAGAACAATGTGATCTTGATCAGATGGGCCAACGGGCTGAGGAATGGTAGATGGAGTTTAATTGAGATAAATGTGAAGTGCTGCTTTTTGGAAAGGCAAATCAGGGCAGGACTGAAACACTTAGTAGTAATGTCCTAGGGAGTGTTACTGAACAAAGAGACCTTGGGGTGCATGTTCATAGTTCCTTGAAAGTGGAGTCATAGCTTGAAGGATAATGAAGAAGGTGAATGGTATGCTTTATTTTATTGGTCAGAGCATTGAGTATAGGAGTTGGGTGATCATGTTGCAGCTGTACAGGACCCTGGTTAGGTCACTTTTAGAATCTGTATTAAATTCTGGTTTCCTTGCTACAGAAAAGATGTTGTGAAACTTGAAAGAGTTCAGAAAAGGTTTACAAGGATGTTGCCAGGCTTGGAGGATTTGAGCAATAGGGAGGGGCTGAATAGGCTGGGGCTGTTTTCCTTGCAAAGTGTGTGAGTATTTACAAGGATCGCTCTTTTACTTGCATGTGCTGGTTACAAATGGTTTCCATTGGGCCATGGGTTGGAAAAGCATTACTTGCCTTCTCTCCATACATTCTCTACAACCTTTCTTATCTCTTTGCCTCACTCAGCTTCATGTTGTCCTTATTAGTTAATCTTTACACCTCCTGACTTAACAGTTAGTTTAAGCCCTGATTTGCTTTATAACTGTACCTTTTCACCATGGTTTTTATATTTCATTTCCTTAAAAACATTGTTTCTAAAAAAAATAATTAATAACTTAACAGGAGCTGCAAGAGGTTCCTGACATTATTCAATTATTTTTTCTTTTGTGAACTGCTGAGTTTATTTAATTAATTTTTATTCAATTCACTTGCCCATTATATAGGAAAGTAAGGAGCAGGGTGAGAATCATTTGAAATTGCTGGGAACATGTTGTAAGATGAAACATTGAGATTTCTTTTGATTCATTTGAAAGTTGGATCTCTGCTGGATGAGACCATGACATATTAACAATAATAACAACATTTAGTTACATCGTACCTTTAACATAATGAAATGTTCCAAGGTGCTTCATAAGTGCATTGTGAAATAAAATGTCACATTGAACCACGTAGGGGATGAAATCTTTCACTATCCTGCAGGCAGGTTTGTGGAAAAGATTGCACGTAGTGCCCACACCCTCAATGCAGGATGAGCCCCCCACCCCACCCACCCAGGCACCCCATCCAGGCCACACTGAGATACTCCTCATTTTACCTGTCACCTATAGAGTAACGGTCTTGATAGTTTTAATCTACCCACAAATAGCTACTGAGCATGTGTACAAAAAGGGACGTTCTGGTGACATCCGATAGCAAAGGCTGGAGCCTGACTGTACAGGCTTTCTGAAGATCCCCTCCCTTACTATTCCTTGTATATAGTTACATTTCATTCACGAGAGTACAGATATAATCCTATGATATCACATGACACCTGGTTCTGAAAACAAAAATTGCTGGAGATCACAGTGGATACAGAGAGAGAGAGAGAGAGAGAGAGAGAGCAAGCTAATGTTTTGCATTTAGATGACTCTTCATCAGGGCAGAGTCATCTAGATTCAAAACGTTAGCTTGCTCTGTCTATGGATGCTGCCTGACTGGCTGTGATCTTCAGCAATATTTTGTTTTCAGTACAGATTACAGCATCTGCTGTAATTTGCTGCTGACTCCTCGTTCTCTTCTTTGGGGACTGGCTACAGTTCTAGCAGTGGGCACTGCTCTGACTGGTATGGCTCGTATCAGAGAGCTGCCCGTCATTCAGAAACACAGCAGCTTTCAGAGGTAGGATTCCTCCCCAGAAGGGAGCAGGGTGTCCATCTCAAACCTCTGATTACCACTCAGAAGAGAAATGGGGATGTGGGGGCAGGGGTTTGGTGGGTGGTGTCATTATGCAGCAACATGTCAGCAAGGGTTTGGAAAACCCCCATCACTTGCAGGATTACAACCAAAAGATATTTGGTAAAATGACCAAACATTTTGTTTAAGAGTCAGATTAAAAGAAGTGTCTGAAAAGAGAAAATGAGAAAGAGAGTTGAAGAGGTAGAGAGAGAAATCCAGAGTTTGGATCCTCAGCAACTGCAAGTGGTGAAACAATTAATGATGAGAAATGCATAAAAATGCCAGAGCTAAATGAGTATGGAGATATTTAGGATTGTGGGATTGGAGGAGATTGCAGTGATAGGGAGTGGCAAGCCAATGGAGGGATTTTAAAACAAGGATGGGAATTCTAAGGATTTCATTGAAGTTGACAATCCTTCTAAGATCATATGGACTTGTTTGGGACATGAAGGAATAAATGAATCAATTAAAAGATGAAATGGTGCATTTATGTATGTTGGCAATACTTGCTCAATTGTCAATGCTTTTATTTGTTTTTAATAGAGGCATAGAGTCATAGAGATGTACAGCATGGAAACAGACCCTTTGGTCCAACCTGTCCATGCCGACCAGATATCCCAACTCAATGTAGTCCCACCTGCCAGCACCCGGCCCATATCCCTCCGAACCCTTCCTATTCATATACCCATCCAAATGCCTCTTAAATGTTGCAATTGTACCAGTGTCCACCACATCCTCTGGCAACTCATTCCATACACATACCACCCTCTGCGTGAAAAAGTTGCCCTTTAGGTCTCTTTTATATCTTTCCCCTCTCACCCTAAAGTTATGCCCTCTCGTTCTGGACTCCCTGACCCCAGGGAAAAGATTTTGTCTACTTATCCTATCCATGCCCCTCATAATTTTGTAAACCTCTATAAGGTCACCCCTCAGACTCCGACGCTGCAGAGGAAAACATCCACAGCCTGTTCAGCCTCTCTCTATAGCCCAAATCCTCCAATCTGGCAACATCCTTGTAAATCTTTTCTGAACCCTTTCGAGTTTCACAACATCTTTCGGATAGGAAGGAGACCAGAATTGCATGCAATATTCCAACCGTGACCTAACCAATGTCCTGTACAGCCGCAACATGACCTCCCAACTCCTGTACTCAATACTCTGACCAATAAAGGAAAGCATACCAAACGCCTTCTTCACTATCTTATCTACCTGCGACTCCACTTTCAAGGAGCTATGAACCTGCACTCCAAGGTCTCTTTGTTCAGCAACACTCCCTAGGACATTACCATTAAGTGTACAAGTCCTGCTAAGATTTGCTTTCCCAAAATGCAGTACCTCACATTTATCTGAATTAAACTCCATCTGCCACTTCTCAGCCCATTGACCGATCTGGTCAAGATTCTGTTATAATTTGAGGTAACCCTCTTCGCTGTCGACTACAACTCCAATTTTGCTGTCATCTGCAAACTTACTAAATGTACCTCTTATGCTCGCATCCAAATCATTTATGTAAATGGCAAAAGGTAGAGGACCCAGCACCGACTCTTGTGGCACTCCACTGGTCAAAGGCCCCCAGTCTGAAAAACAACCCTCCACCACCACCCTCTGTCTTCTACCTTTGAGCCAGTTCTGTATCCAAATGGCTAGTTCTCCCTGTATTCCATGAGATCTAATCTTGCTAATCAGTCTCCCATGGGGAACTTTGTCGAACGCCTTACTGAAGTCCATATAGATCACATCTACCACTCTGCCCTCATCAATCATCTTTGTTACTTCTTCATAAAACTCAATCAAGTTTGTGAGACACGATTGATCACACACAAAGCCATGTTGCCTATCCCTAATCAATCCTTGCCTTTCCAAATACATGTACATCTTGTCCCTCAGGCTTCCCTCCTACAAATTGCCCACCACTGAGGTCAGGCTCACTGGTCTATAGTTCCCTGGATTGTCTTTACCGCCCTTCTTAAACAGTGGCACGTTGGACTGAAAATTATTTTTGCCATTTCTTGTGGGTTTCTTCCTTTAAAATGTGATATATTTTTGGATACGGATTTACCTGCATCCATTACTGAAAGAATATATATATTCCATCTCTAAAGTGCTCATCACGACCATGGGAATTCACAAAGTAGTTTACAGTTGATGTGATACTTTTGCAATGTAGTCATGCTTCTAAAGGAGGAAATGCATCAGACAATTTGAGCACAGCAAACTTTCACAATCATCAATGTGATCATGACTATCCAAACTATTTTATTTCATCATTGACTATTGGCAAGGACACTGGGAATTACACCCCTACCTTCTTCAAATGGTACCATGGGCCCCTTTTACATCTACTTTAAGGGACACAAGTGGCCCCAGTTTAAAATGTTATTCAAACGACACAATCTCTAACAATGCGCCATTCTCTCAGCACTGCACTAGTGGGCTTCCTTAAAGTTACTAATCAAGTCCTGAAGTGAGACTCAGTACAGAATCTTATGATTCAGAAGTGAGATTTCTACAAATCCCAAGTCTTGTTGAACCATTTTGTTCAAAATGACATTTGCAGTTTCTATTACAATATTAAGGCTACACGTGTCCGTTCAATGAAGAGGTCTTTACCACTGACTTCTGAGGAACAACAACAATGATTCCTGAAGAAGGGCTTGTGCCCGAAACGTCGATTCTCCTGTTCCTTGGATGCTGCCTGACCTGCTGCGCTTTTCCAGCAATACATTTTCAGAACAAGAACAATAGTCAAATCTTCAAGTTTGGCAGCTGTTGCTTTCATTACACCAAAGATATCTTACAATGAAATAAAAACATATTACTTCTCCTACAGTCAGGTGGGATTCCTCAAATTGCATTCAATTGGAGGCTACAGCTTACAGCGACATTAAGAGAAAGTGATGGTTGTAGACCGAGGTTGCAGAAGGATTTTAAAAACATTTGTGTCCTGCATCAGGATGACACTGGAGTTCTACTTGATTCCCTGTGAGTCATAGAGTAATATAACATGAAATCAGACTCTTCAACCCAGCCTGTCCATGCCGACCAGATTTCCTAAACTGGATTAGTCCAGTTTGGCTATATTTGGCCCATATCTTTCTAAGCCTTTCCTATTCATGTAATCCAAATCTCTTTTAAATGTTGTAATTTTACCAGCCTCTACCACTTCCTCTGGCAGCTCATTCCATATAGGCACCACACTCTATGTGAAAAAGTTACCCTCTGGTCACTTTTAACTCTTTCCCCTCTCAACCTCTATAAGGTCACCCCTCAGTCTTTGATTCTCCAGGGGCAAAAAACTTAGCCCATCCAGCATCTCCTTAAATCTGAAACCCTCCAGTCTCAGTAACATTCTTGTAAATCGTTTTTGCATCCTTTCCAGTTTAATAATATCCTTCCTATAGATTAGCGACCAGAATTGTCTACCATTTTCCAAATGTGGCCTTACCAATGTCTTGTACAATTATAACATGATGTCCCAAATCCTGTACTAAAAGCTCTGGCCAATGAAGGCAAGTGTGCCAAACACCTTCTTCACCACTCTGTCATCCTGTGACACCACTTTCAATGAGCTATGTTCCTGCACCCCTAGGTCTCTGTTTGACAACACTCCTAGGGCCCAACCATTAACTGTGTAAGATCTGTCCTGGTTTGTCTTACTAAAATGCAACACCTCAAAGTTCTCTAAATTAATCTTCATCTGCAATTCTTGAGGATGCTGGGAAAATTATTTCCTGATTCACATGAAACGGATCTGAGTACCAGATATGGAATTCTCAATGGACTATTCATTATGTCTAAGAGAATGACCACTGTAGGAAGGTTGAAAAGTAATAACAGAAACTTTTAAAGAAACATTGTCTTAAAATATATTGCACTCCCAGATCTGTAAAGAATTTATGGGGAATGCAGTTCCACTGATGATTCTCAGGAGAAGCTCCAGATGAGAAGAATACATTTTGAAAGAAGGTCTTTGGGAAGAAATGTGAATTTTGATTCAGATTATTATATAAAATTGGGAGATACAGTCATAGAGTCACAGAGATGTACAGCACAGAAACAGACCCTTCGGTCCAACCTGTCCATGCCAACCAGATATCCCAACTCAATCTAGTCCCACTTGGCAGCACCCAACTCATATCCCTCCAAACCCTTCCTAGTCGTATACCCATCCAGATGCCTTTTTAATATTGTAATTGTACCAGACTCCACCACTTCCTCTAGCAGCTCATTCCATACATGCACCACCTTCTGCGTGGAAAAGTTGCCCCTTAGGTCTCTTTTCTATCTTTCCCCTTTCACGCTAAACCTATATCCTCTAGGTCTGGACTCCCCCACCCCAGGGAAAAGACCTTGTCCATTTACCCTACCCATGTCCCTCACAATATTATAAACCTCAGTAAGGTCACCCCTCAGCCTCTGGTGCTCCAGGGAAAACAGCCCCAGCCTGTCCAGCCTCTCCCTATAGCTCAAATCCTCCAAGCCTGGCAACATCCTTGTAAATCTTTTCTGAACCCTTTCAAGTTTCACAACATCCTTCCAATAGGAAGGAGACCAAAATTGCATGCAATATTCCAACAGTGGCCTAACCAACATCCTGTACAGCTGCAACATGACCTCCCAACTCGTGTACTCAATTGTCTGACCAATAAAGGAAAGCATTCCAAACACCTTCTTCACTATCCTATCCACCTGCGACTCTACTTTCAAGGAGTTATGAACCTGTACTCCGAGGTCTTTTTGTTCAGCAACCCTCCCTGGGACCTTACCATTTAGTGTATAAGTCCTGCTAAGATTTGCTTTCCAAAAGTGCAACACCTCACATTTATCTAAATTAAACTCCATCTGCCATGTCTCAGCCCACTGGCCTGACTGATCAAGATCCCATTGTAATCTGAGGTAACCTTCTTTCCTGTCCATTACACCTCCAATTTGATGTCACCTCCTATTTCTGTGCAACTGTCCAACCTGTCTGACAAAGTTGTTTTGATTTTAAGCATCAGATTATTGGGTTTGCAAGGGACTGCAGTTATAAATATTCTCCAATACATGCACCTAAAACTATGATAATTTGAACAGTACAAATTTATGGAGAAAGGTCAAGGAAGTTTGACTCAGTCGACAATTCTTTCATACCTCTTCCTGTGTTGATGAGTTCAATAATTATGTCAATTTTGTAATTATTTGAAGAAATAGAAATCTGCATTACGAAGAACACTCCTGATGGCAGTTTCTCCATCATCCGAATCACTGTCTCTGCTGCCATGTCTCATTGCTGCAAACTTTCTTTCATTCATCTTTTTCTTTGAAATTCTTTTTTCTTTCACTGGATTATCAAAGTCTATCTCTTTGATGGGAACATTGTATTCTCCCATGAGTGCAATATGGAAAATAATGATGGCTATGTTGAATGATTGCTGGAGAATAAAATAGGCTGACAGGATGGACAGTTGCATTATAAGTGCAGATAAGTGTAGAGAAATAATAAATAAAAATAAGAAAAGGAAATACATTTTGAGTAGTAAATGTATAAGCTGAATATGGGATCAGACATGTCAATAAATGTGTTATTGTCATTATATATGACCAATAAAACAGTAAACAAAAGCCTTGATTTTATACTTAGAGGCATAAAATACATATTTCAAAAATTAAAAGGGAGGTTAGACAATAAATCTGTACACAAGAGTATTGAGAATTTAAAATTCAGTGCTACAGATTGCAGTTGATATAGTATTCATAAATGCTTTTTATGGTGAATTGGAAACTTGTTTGAAAAAAACACTGTTAGGGTGAATTGGGAATGGTGTGGAGAAAGGGATTGGCCAGCCTAGTTTGTATGTCATAGAGCAAAATCACTGGTAAGACCTTGATATGCCAAACAGCTCGTATTTGTGCTGTAACATTCTATGATTTTACAATTCTAAAGTTGCAATGTGCTCTATTTATCAAGTGTGAAATCTGCTTGGCTTGGGTAAGCATCTGTTACATGGATATATTTACATTTGAACATTAGGCTTAGCTGTTAAGTATGTTAATATTTAGTATATTTTGAATTAGGTATTATTTTTCCTTTTCTCTTCATGGACATTCATCGGTTAGGTGGAACGTTATTCATCAGCAGTTGTTAATATTGTTCTACATTATTGTTGCATAAATTGCTAACAAGAGGCAGAGTGTGATGGCTTGCATGAATTTTCACTTTCTCTCAACAATAGATTTCTGCATCTTCATCCAGAGTTTCATTGAGCAAACTGAAAGAAGTGAAATGATTTGCTAGTGGTCAAAGAGTTCAAATGTATGTCCTGGACCTTGAAACTTTAAAACATCTACCTCTAATGATGCTCACCTGAACAGCATCTGTGAGCTTTAGAACGTAGTTCTAGATTATTATGCAATTTTGCCATTCAGAAAATTCACTATAATGGTGAACAACTAAAATATAAATTCGATGTATGACTAATTACGTATCTGGGTAAGTATAGCTTTAATTGACTGAAGATCAGAATTGGCAGAGAATTAAGGACAAAACTTGGTTGAGGATTAGTTATAAATTAAAAGTGAATTTACTTACTGAGAGGTTAAACTTTGCCTTCTTTTGGTAGGGATAATCTCCACTTGTAGAATCTGCAGCAGTACAGATTTATTTACAACTACCACACAGAGGTAATTAGCTTTGAAAGAGGTCATTTATTGTCATTTCTGGATGTGTCAGAAATTGCACTTTGTAGGTTTTGGCGTATGAAGAGGGTCAGTAATGGTACCTATTCACTTGCTTTAATGGAGCTTGAAGGAGCAAGAATCCATCTATGAAGTCCACAGAAATAATCCTGGCAGTTGTCAATCTACTACCCCCATTATTGTAACTGGTGACTTCAATCAAGCCAATCTAAGGAAGGTGTTGCCCAAGTACCACCAGAACATTACCTGCCCCACCAAGGGCCTGAGCATTTTAGACCACTGCTACACACTGTGAAAGATGCCTACCGCTTCATCCCCACCCTCATTTTGGGAACTCCAACCACAATGCCGTGTTTCTTCTCCCGGCTTACAGGCAAAAGCTCAAGCAGGAGACCCCCTTGCGGAAACAGGTCCAGTGCTGGTCGATGGAGGCAGAGGATCAATGCCAGTGCTGTCTGGAATCGGGGCCATGCTCAAATAGTCCGAAGGTACCTTGGACGAGTATGCCACCACTGTCACAGACTTCATCAGCAACTGTGTGGACTGCTGCATACTGAGGAAGTCAATCTGGGTGTTCCCCAACAAGAAACCCTGGATGAATCAGGACATACGAACCTGCTAAAAACCAGATGTGAAGCCTTCAGATCAGGAGATCCACTCAAATATAAGGAATCCAAGTATGACCTTTGCAGAGCCATTAAGACAGCCAAGATCAAAACCGATCCAAACTAGAGACTCAGATAGACACCCGGTGACGATGGCAAGGACTGAATGACTTCACAGTATCTAAAAAGAGACAGAGCAAGATAGCAGACAATGAGACATCCCTCCCAGATCATCTCAACGCCTTCTATGCTCACTTTGAGCAGAATTTAAGCGAAGAGGTAACACCTATTCCAATAGGTCCTAATGAACCTATCCCAACAGTCACTGCATCAGAGGTCAGATCAGTTTTCCTTCATGTGAATCCAAGGAAAGTGATGGGACCAGACGGAGTACCAGGTCATGCACTCAGAGCATGCACAGATCAACTGGCAGAGGTCTTCTCGGACATCTTCACCTCTCCCTGTAGCAGGCCTCCCTGTTTCTAGAGGGCCAACACCATCCCTGTACCTAAGAAGGCTCATGCAGCATGTCTCAATGATTACTGCCCAGTGGCCCTAACCTTGGTGGTCATGAAGTGCTTTGAAAGGCTGGTCATGGCATTAATCAACTCCAGCCTCCCCACAACTCTTGACCCACTCCAATTTGCCTATCGGACCAACAGCTCCATGTCAGGTGCCATATCACTTGTCCTTCACTCCTCCCTAGAACACCTTGACACCAAGAACAGCTACATAAGAATCCTACTCATTGACTACAGTTCAGCCTTTAACACTATAATCCCTCAAGACAGATTACTAAGCTTAGTGATCACAGACTAAACCCCAGTTTCTCCAACTGGATCTTCAGTTTCTTGACCTACAGGCCACAATCAGTGAAGATTGGAGACAATGTTTCATCCTCACTAACACTCAACACAGGAGCCCCCCAGGGGTGCGTACTCAACCTCCCACTGTACTTGCTGTATACCCATGACTGCATCGCCAAATACCAGACTAATGCCATTTATAAGTTTGCTGATGACACCACCATAGTTGGTTGAATCTCAGATGGCGATGAAACAGACTACAGACAGGAGGTGGAAGACCAGGAAAAATGGTACACTGAGAACAACCTAGCTCTCAATGTCGGCAAAACCAAGGAACTCATTATTGACTTTCAGCGGTGTGTTACTCATGCCCCACTACACATTAACAGCACAAAGGTGGAATGAGTGGAGAGTGTCAATCTCCTGGGAGTGGTCATCCACAAACTTTCT
This sequence comes from Chiloscyllium punctatum, assembly GCF_047496795.1. Lineage (NCBI taxonomy): Eukaryota > Metazoa > Chordata > Chondrichthyes > Orectolobiformes > Hemiscylliidae > Chiloscyllium > Chiloscyllium punctatum. The sequence goes on from NC_092746.1 coordinate 68,789,985, forward strand.
TGGACTCTTCATGTGGATGCACTGGTTACGAAAGCCCAGCAACATCTCTTCTTCCTCAGACAGCTGAGGAAATTTGGCATGACAGCGAAAAGCCTTGCCATGCACTTTTATAAGTGCACCATCGAGAGCATTCTGTCTGGATGTATCACTATCTGGTATGGCAACTGTACCATTCAAGTTTGGAGATGGTTACGGAGAGTGGTGAACCCGGCCTGGACAATCACATAGGCTAACCTCACATTTATAGAATCCATCTATCAGGCCTACTATCGAGGAAAGACCGCCAGCATTCTCAAAGATCCCATCCCACCCGGCAATGTTTTTCTACAATCTCCACCATCGGGGAGAAGGTACAAAAGCCTGAACACATGCACCAGCCAATTTTGTAACAGTTTTACCCTACTGTTGTTAGAGTACTGAATGGACTCATAAACTCTTAACAATCGCCTGTACCTGTGTTTTTGTTTTTGCCGCTGTTTACTGATTTACTTACCTATGCCTCGTAACTATGTGATCTGCCTGTATTGCTCGCAAGTCAAAGCTTTTCACTGTGCCTCGGTACAAGTGACAACAAATTCCATTCCATTCCTGAAATCCTTTCTTGATCAGCACCTTTCTTTCTGACAGCTCTGCCCATTTTCTTTCCCAAACCTGGTGAGCTGCACTGGAGCATCTGTTGTCCTGCAGCTCACCTAGCGAAAGCAAATTAGTTCAGAGCCTCAGATCATGAAGGGCACTTTACCATTGAAGCGGACACTAACCAGTATTCTTCCACCTGCCGACCATCCAGAAGTGACAATAGACCCACTTATCTTTAATTTTCTCTGTACTGTGAGAAGTGCACTTCACTTCTAAGGTCAGCATCCCACATTTCCTGCTAAAGTTGCTTTTGCACTGTCTCACATTAATGTGATACTTTTCTAATAAGCCTTGATGACAGCTGAGCCTTTCCTGCGCACAGCTTGTGACAGGTTTGGTGTTGTTCACTTCCTGTTCTACAGAAATTACAACATACTTACAGGATGGAACCAAAAGCAATTAAATAAAAGGACGGAAAAAAAAAGTAGGAAACAGAACAAATAAAAGAGAAAGAAATTAGAAAACAAATGTTCGATAAAAATTCAAACTGGAATAAAATTTTCTAATTCATACACATTGAATGAAATTAAATCATACGGAGCTGTTGTGTTTATTATTCTTTCCTTTCCTGTTTCTTTGATTTTTTTTTCTCTGTCTTCTTTTTAATTTGTTCGAGTTAACCGTAATCTTGACCAATAAATCCAAAGATCAATGCTACTACGGTGTTCAATTAACCTATCAAATCACAAAGAGTTTGATTGTGTCAAGATTTTAATAATCAACAGTTAAAGGTTTACAAGCTCTTAGATTTAAATGCAGTATGTCTGATCTTTATTACTGCTGAGGCAAGCCAGCTGTCCCCACTATTTTCTAAATACTATGTTTTAGAACAATGGAATCATAGCCATTTGTAATCCAGTAGGATGTCATTCAGCCTTGTATTTACAAGTGTTGTTTTTTGGGACAATCTTATTTTGTTCAGACAATCCTAAACTGCTCTAGCAAACAGGACATCAGAGCTTTGGTTTCCAGCAGAGTGATCAAGTCCAATGCAAAAAGAATGGAGACTGCATCCCCACCCCCGAACCTGATCTTGCTGCATCCCACACTCACTCCCCAACACACCTGAGGTGAATGCCCTATTTGTGTGAAAATGGTCCACGCTTTGAAAGCAAACCAGAGGATGACCTGCTGTGTGTGCGAAGCAGTGAAAGAAATGGAGTGACTTGTGTTCTGTTATGCAAGGAAGAGAAAGATGAAAAATCGAAAATGAACCCCATTGTCCTTCCATCTAGTTCAGTTGGCTGGAAGGCTGATTTGCAATGCAAAGTAGACAGGCAGGAGGCTGGAAGAACACAGCAAGCCAGGCAGCATCAGGAGGTGGAGAAGTCAACGTTTTGGGTGTAACCCTTCTTCAGGAGCCTATTTCTCCACCTCCCGATGCTGCCTGGTTTGCTGTGTTCTTCCGGCCTCCTACCTGTCGACATTGGATTCCAGTATCTGCAGTTTTTTTGTCTCCTTGCAAAGCAGAGTGACATATACAGCATGGCTTCTGTTCCTACACCAGCTGAGGTTGCTATAGATGACTCTCCTGTTCAACCTCTCCCCTTGCCTGAAGCATGGTGACCCTCATGTTAAACCACTCCCAGTTGTCTCTCTCTGACAATATTTTTTTTACTTTAGTGTTCCAACTTCCTTTACTTCAAATGATTTATCCAATTACCTGATACAAAATGGCTGTTGCAAAACATTCCATATTTCAACCACATTCTGCTCGACATTTCTCTCAAACTCAACTCCCTCATAACAATAGTTCTAAATTGATGAGTTATTTTCCTCATAGTAATAGTTATAATTGATGACTTATTTTCATTGACACCCAACTGAGAAGCTAGCTTCACTGTATTCAACGCCCTTTATAATTTCAAAGCCTCTATGACGTATCTTCTTTACTTTTGCGACTCCAGTGGAATATACTGTTACAGATTTTACGCAATCTTTTTTTATATCTAGGTCATAGGAAAGAGCAGTTTTCAAAGCTGTTAAACCCAGAGTTGAATATCAAACCCCACATCCTATCTATCATTGGTGGCTGAATACACAGCTCTTTCAGCTGTTAATTTTTGGGGCTCCCTATCTAAACTCTCCTGTCTTTCAGCTTGTCATCCTTCCTTTCAAAGCCTTTTTGAAGGTATAAACTTTGCTGAGATTTTAATTGCCATCCTTAATCAATATACTAGTTTGGAGTTGGTCCATTCTAAAAATAATTTCAATTCATTAAGTGCAATGAGACATTTTCCTATGCAAGTGGCAATACATAAATTCAATGTTGCAGTAATGATGGTTGTATTATAGGGTTAACAAATTGTTACTGCTAAAATGTATTCTATTTCAATACAGATTGGTCACCCCAGCAGAAAGGTGAAATAATTACATGTAAATTATTAGGACTGAGGTCTGATGAAGAGTCACCAGACTCAAAATGTTAATTCTGCCAGCAATTTCTGTTTTTGTTTCAGATTTCCAGCATCTGCAGTTCTTTATTTTATCCCAAACTGTACAACTGTATTACCAACCAGGAACTAACTTATATGCTGAGGAGTGCTGAGGAGTGTTTGAGATTTGGTTATGCAGTTAAGCAGTCCTAAATTTAATTTACATACTGCACAAACGATTTTTGAGGTAAAATGCTTATCTGTTTATAAATTTCTGTTTTGGTGTCTATACCTTTCTTGCTACACACAGTAATAATGAAATCCATTGAAAAAATGGCTGCAAAAATGGAACTTATCTGCCTCTGATTTTACTGGGAGGATTACTTGTTTGATGACTTTATGAAAAGTTGCCTCTTTCTGTGAATATCTTATGAGCCACCAATTGACCTGGTGAGTGTATTGAGTGGGAAATTTTGATAATATCGATGCTTCATGTTATAACATAAGTGCTGTATTTCTCAAGTTAAATTTAAATTACACTATCCTGACTGTCATAGAAATTTAATTCCGGAGCAATTAATCTGTCTTGCTAAGCAGAGCAGAAGCCAACATAACTGGTGCTGACATTGTGCTATTTCCAGGTCAACCAAATGATAAAATAATGGGTGGACCCCAGGGGCCTGATTATAACTCTGTGTAAGTGAATGGCATTTCAGTGCATTACTTCGAGCCCAGGATCTTAAATACTTTCTCAGGGGACACCTCAAAAGATTAATGCTGTTGTGGATTTTAAAGACCGGGGGAAAAAACTTTGCACCATTCTCCTTTCAGTTGACTTGAAGAAGGTCTAGTACTGCAGAATGGTTGTCACTTCTGCAGCAGGAAACCTCCTACCCACCACTCCCTGACTTATTGGTATCATTAAATTCTCCACCCAAGGCACAATTTCGAGATAATTTCTATTTCCATGGCTGATTCACTCTGGCGACCATGTGAAAGTGTTTGTGACTTCTTGCATCTTTGTCGACATGCTTTAGACATTATGATGAAAGAGGATAACACATTTCCACTTTCCTTGTCCGTACTTTCCATCAAGTCAAAGCAAGAAATGTGGTAAGCAAAGGGCAACAAGCTGCATTCACATAGCATCTTTAACATAGCAAACTGTTCTAATATACTACACAGGAGAGTTATAACACAAAACATGACATCATGACTGAGAACAACCTATTTTCAGTTTCTTTGTCCATACTTTCCATCAAGTCAAAACAAGAAATGCAATAAGCACCATATCACTAAATCTTGGTTGCAACTGTTCAGCTCAGACATTTTTATTCTAGTTCTGCTGATTTGCTGATTGTTCAAAACTCCAAATAAAATTGCAGAAAATTATCCACCAAGTTGTGTGCTAATTGAACTGTGTCCTCACTTTCTGAACTTGCTGTTGATATGGTGCCTGGAGCATTTTGAAGATTGTTAGTAGAGGTTGTCCCTTTCTCATCCCTCTTGATAATATTTCTCATTTTTGTTACTCCTCAAATGTGCACCATCTTGCATCGCATTATACCTTTGCTGCCTTTTTAGATTAGATTACTTACAGTGTGGAAACAGGCCCTTCGGCCCAACACGTCCACACCGACCCGCCGAAGCGTATACCACCCAAACCCATACTCCTACATTTACCCCTTCACCTAATACTACAGGCAATTTAGCATGGCCAATTCACCTAACCTGCACATTTTTGGATTGTGGGAGGAAACCGGAGCACCCGGAGGAAACCCACGCAGACATGGGGAGAATGTGCAAACTCCACACAGAGAGTCGCCTGAGGCGAGAATTGAACCCGTGCCGCCCACAAGATATGCAAGTGTGGTGCAGGATATAACATTGGCATCCTTTCCATCACTCTGCCCACTAGCATAACCAGGTTCCTGTTAGCAAATGGAGGAGCTAACGTGCCATTCTATGCCATTTCCTCAGGGTAACACTGCAGTGTGATTACTGCTCCTGAAGTGCAGTGGAGCTTAAGTAGAAAGAATTTTCACTTTTTACCTGTCATTCTGATTGGACTTGTGGATGAATGCCTCAATGTTCTCAGACATTTTTTAGATAAAGGGAGGGATGGGTATGATGCTAGTGAGTGGAAGAGGCTTTGGTGGGATGCATGAGCAGGGGATGTGATAAAATGTCCCTAGTGAATAGGAAGCACAGAGGGCAGAAAGGATTTGTAGTTTGGGAGGATGAGATGAGTGAGAGCCATTGAGAGAAAATGATGCATGGTACACCGAGATGTTGTAATCCATGAGCTTTGGTGAGAGAAATGGGCAGTAGCGGAGTTACAGTTAGTGATGGTTGTTGTGAGTATCAGGTGGCATAGCCTCCTTTGCAGGTTAAAGCACTGCCGTCCTTTCCATCACTGCCTACCAGCACATATTTGCTAATGCGGAAGTCAAAATAATTTTGAAGATGGTCTTGTGTGAATAAATGGTTGCAAGTTTATAAAGAAATCCAGCATGCTAGAGGTTCTGCAGTTATTAGTAGAACTCAGAATGTGGTGATTCCACACTGCATCAAGCAGGGCTTCAGGGACAAAAAGTAGAAATCTCCCATCTCTTGACAAAGTGTTGTTTTCAGTGAGATTCATGGATCTGGTCCTCCATGCACCATATTAAAGTTCCTCACTCAACCTTCCACTCTTCCTCTCATTAGTTATGCAATTGGTCTTTTTGATGCCCATCTTGTGGCTTTGGGTAGCAGGAGAAAAAGGTGTACTTGCTCCTGTCAGGACTTTGTAACATCCATGCAATTGGCTCCATATGTAAATACCAGCTCCACTGCACTTCAGGAGCAGTAATCATACCCGCAGTGTTACCCTGAGGAAATGGCATAGAATGGCACGTTAGCTCCTCCATTTGGTGACAGGAACCTGGTTCTGCTAGTGGGCAGAGTGATGGAAAGAATGGCAATGTTATATCATGCAAAGGAGGCTATACCACCTGATTCAGACAGCCTGGACTTAGATGGTGATCTGGATCAGTGTAGAGTGCCCAATGAGGCACAATTCCCAGCAGCACAACAAGATAGTTAATGATCGTTTGGGTCCCACAAGAGTAGATGCAATGATCTTCTCTCTGCTAAATCATACACACAACAACCATCACTAACTGTAACTCTGCTGCTGCCCATTCCTCTCACCAAAGCTCATGGTTTCCAACATCTCTGTATCCCATGCATCATCCCCACCAATGGCTCTTCCACTCACTAGCATCGTCCCATCCCTCCTTTTGTCTCATGATAGGACACATTGGCTCACGTTCAGATAGATATTTCCATAGCAGCTGGTTGACCTATCGACTGAGCAGCAGAACTGAGAATGGCCTAATCCCTGGACAACAGCGACAGACTCCCAGACTCTGGTCAGACCAAGTGCCTCACTGACTACTGCTAGCTCCTTGGACTGGAACCAGACAAGTCCAATGCCTGACATGACAGTGTCCCAGACTGAAAATACTCCATCTTGACCTTGCTCAGGAAGGGTCCTCTTTGACTTGCAGATATGGCCATTTGATTGAATCACACGCAGTGTGCTGGCTACCTAAACTGCCAATACATTATGTGGTGTGACATTAATGTAACATGGTGCCATACAGAAACATGGCCATCACCACGTCTGTTCAGTGCTTTGAATCATCGTAAGTTGCCACCTCTCCCTGTAGACTAAAAAGCAATGTGAGCCACAAATGTTGGCAGTCTCCGCAGAAGCTGTCAGTGATTGAGTGCTGAGAAATGAAATGAAGAGTCAATGAGATGCATCCTTTGTAGATGCATGAGCTGTACGTTTCTCCTTCCACAAAATGATCCGGTAGAAGTGTGCAAACCATCCCGGAATTCCAAGGTGAAGTCTTGAAGGGCTGAAGTAGTGTGTGAATTAGTCTGAAACCAGCCATGCTGATGTGGTGAGGCTGCTGGGTTGCCATTACCATGGATGAAGACTAGAAGAGGACACTGACCAATGCAGCAACATTGTAATGAATACATAGGTGGATGACGCTCTATAGAAGCAAGTGGTGTACTGCTGCCATCAGGTAACCACTCTAACTTTCATACCTAGAATTGACACTGTCTGTTTTCTCAGGCAGGGACATGAGGATTTGAAACTTAATAGAAAAGATGTGAGTTCAACTCAAAAAGAGGTGCAAGAGCATAAAGTCACCACTGCTTATTAGTAAGATTTAGGCTGAACTGTTTAAAACATAAGGGGAAAAGTTGGAAAAACTTATTTCAATGTTGAGAATGTCATTTATGTCATTTTATGTCTTTTATATCATTTTCTCCCAACTTTCTCATCATTTCCCACACTGTTAAATGGAGTAGAAAATTCCACCCACACATTTAGATTCCAGTGAGGAAAACAATGTTCCCGGTGAAGTTCCAATTCAATGGAGGGTATTTAGTTGCTTGAGTGTTCAGTTTGTTTTTTTCAACATGTAATAAGCCTGACATTTGCCGGGACACAGAAACTGCTTTCCTTCCACAATATTTGGAAAGAGCAGGTATAAGTAAAAGTGTATCAGAACTGCAAATTCCGGTTTTAACACTGTAGTGATTATAACGAGGTCAGCCAGGTGGACATCATCGAATATGATTTCCCTAATTGGGGCCAATCAGGGAGTCCTGGCTGACAGGTATAAACAGGAGTGCCAGAGGTTCTGATGGTGGTGAGACTTATCTCTGATGGAGTTTGATCAGTGTCAAGGACTCTCCACATGCAAATAAAGGGTGACCGGGTGTGGGATACTGGCCCTGTGGAGTTATTTTTTACAAAAACAGTAACTTTATCTTCACTTCAGCAAATGAAAAGACTCTGGTCATGATGTTTCTCACCTTGGATGTGGCAAGAAAGGGGAAATAGTGGGGCAATGTGGCCCTGTAAAAAAATCCACACTTTCCTCACCATTTCACTAATTATTTCTAGGACTGAAGCTTTACGGGTGACTTTCTTGACCCACCACTAACTAAAGACCTTCAGTGGTCAATTGATGGCTAGTTGAGGGCCTCAAGTTGCCACATCCCAATCAGCTGCCTCATGGATGAGTGGAATATTTGGCTTTTTTCTCACTTTAAAACCTGTCTGTTGGGTTGTAAAGAGGCCCCACACAACTACCATCTGTAAGAAGATGACCAACCTTCTTGCCAATGTATCGTCTGAGCGGGTGGCTTCATTTGGCAGACTTTAGGACCTGCCAGCCTCGATTGACCTTTTGCATTTAGTAACCCAGGAAGCCCAAGACAAGTAGACAAAGCAGCCTGCCCATGTGTCTGTGGAAAAGAGCATGCCCCTGCAGAAGAATGGATGACCTTTAGGCTCTGGCTGTAGCACCAATGCATTAATAGTCATGGCACAACAAGGCAAAACATAAATGCTGTGAGCATGCAAGTAGGCACTAAGTGAATGAGTGCGAAGAGAGCAAGTGGGCAACTTTGAGGTGCAGGCTGGTTGAATCTCTGAGCTGTGTGCCTGTTTGTGTATGGAAGGTATCCTTGCAGCAGTCTATAAATACTTGTTCCCAGTGCACCATGCAAGGCAGGTTTGATTGGATCTTATTGTCAAATGTACTAAGATACAATGAAAAGTATTGTATTGTATGATATTCAGGCAAATCTTACCTTGTATAAGTACATCAGGGTAATAGAACAGAATGCAGAATATAGTGTGACAATTCCAGACAAGGTCAAAGAACAAATTTAATATATTCTGTCTGTTCAAAAATCTGATAACAGATGGGAAGAAGCTGTTCTTGAACCTGTTACTATGTGTTTCAAACTTCAGTGTTTTCTGCTGACAGAAGAGGGTAGAAGAGCGTATTACCATGGTTGGGGGAGGGGCTTTGATTATGTTGTCTGCTTTGCCAAGGCAACAGGAAGTGTAGACAGAGTGAATGAAAGGAAAGCTGGTTTTTGTGATGGATTGTACTTCCCAAGCATCTGCAAGTGGATCAGAGAGATGAAGTGAGGATTCTGAGGGGATCCATGGATGGAGGTGCATGCAGCTGGTCCCCATGGATCAGGTCCTGAGATGCAGTTTTGTGTTCATTGATGTATAGCTGGCACGGTGGCTGGCACTGCTGCCTCACAGCGCCAGATACCCAGATTTGATTCCAGACTCAGGCAATTGTCTGTGTGAGTTTGCACATTCTTTCCGTGTCTGCGTGGGTTTCCTCTGGGCGCTCCGGTTTCCTTCCCCAATCCAAAGATGTGCAGGTTAGGTGAATTGGCCATGCTAAATTTCCCATAGTGTTCAGGGATATGTGAGCTAGGTGCATTAGTCAGGGGATAATAGGGTAATAGGATAATAGTCGTGGAATTTGTCTGGTTGAGTTACTCTTTGGGGGGTCGATGTGAACTTGTTGGCAGCAAGGGCCTGTTTCCAGACTGTAGGCATTCTATGAGTATGCAGGCTCTTTACAGTTATCAGGGAGCTGATGTCGTCAGGCACCCACTCTGACCTCCATGTTGATCATTCTGATTTGTTCAGCATGTCTGGTAGATAAAAATCTGCCTATTAATAAAGAAAGATGCGCAGTTAATAAGGCTAACAAGCAATAATCCATCTTAACAGGCAACTAGTGAAAAACGCACCTCGACACCTGGCAGATGCATAAACAATGCAGTGGGTTGGCCCAGACATGGCAATAGACCTTTCTGGACATCTTGCATTTTTGTGTAGCTAATCTTGCGGGGAGTCAATGAAATAACTACACAGTGATATCAATAACTTTGATTCCCACCATCAAACTGACCATGGACTACTCTCTAGTATCTGTCTCATTCCTGGACACATGCATCTCCATCAAGGATGGACACCTCAGCACCTCACTCTACCGCAAAGCTACTGATAACCTGATTAGATTCCCTTTCAGGGTGGAAACAGGCCATTTGGCCCAACAAGTCCACACCAACCCTCTGAAGAGTAACCCATCCAGACCCATTCCCCTACCCTATATTTATCTCAACTAATGCACCTAAGACTAAAGGCAATTTAGCCTGGCCAATTCACCTTACCTGCACATCTTTGGATTGTGGGAGGAAACCCACGCAGACACGAGGAGAATATGCAAATTCCACACAGACAGGAATTGAACCCGGGTCCCTGGCGCTGTGAGGCAGCAGTGCTAACCATGAACCACCGTGCTGCCCTCACAGCACAATAACAGGGGCATAAGGCAGCCGGGGGATTCAAACCCATGCTGATGCAGAGGCAAGAACCTTAATCCAGCAGCTTAGACCGCTCGGCCACGGTCCCAGGTGCTAGAAATTTGGGCTTGTCCGGGATTTGAACCCGGGACCTCTCACAAATCTGCGCAGTAGGAGACCCTAAGCAAGGATTATGACACTAGACCAATGAGCCACAGGCCAGGGTGTTCTCACAATGCTATTCTTCTCCAGCCTCCACTCGAAAAATATTAAAACAGCCATCCCCTACGGACAAGCCCTACGCATGCACAGGATCTGTTCAGATGAGGAGGAATGTGATGGGCACCTGGAAGTACTCAAGGATGTCCTCATAAGAACGGGGTATGATGCTCAACCTATCGACCGCCAGTTCTGACGTGACACTTTAATGACCTCCTCAGGAGCTTGATACGAGCTGCAACTGACAGGGTACCCTTCGTTGTCCAGTACTTCCCAGGAGCTGAAAAACTATGCGATGTTCTTCACAGCCTGCAACACCTTATCAATAAGCACCTCGCCAAGACCTTTCCCACACCTCCACTTTTCACCGTTAAACAACCATCAAACCTCAAACAGATCATTGTTTGCAGCAAACTGCATGGCTTTCAAGACAGCACCACACAACCCTGTCACGGTAGATGCTGCTAGACATGTCTGAGTGTAGAAACGGATACTACCATTACACGTGGGGACACCACCCACCATGTACGTGGCAAGTACTCATGTGACTTGGCCGATGTTGTCTATCTCATTTGCTGCAGGCAAGAATGCCCTGAAGCATGGTACATTGGCGAGACCAAACAGAGACTATGGCAACAGATGAACGGACACCGCACAACAATCAACAGACAGGAGTGTTCCAGTCGGAGAACACTTCAGCAGTCGGGGACATTCGACCTCGGAGCTTCAGGTGACCATCCTCCAAGGCAGACTTCGGGACAAGTAACAATGCAAAGTGGCCAAACCAGAAGCTGATAGCCAAGGGGATGGCCTCAACTGGGACCTTGGGTTCATATCACACTACAACTGACCCCACTGCACTAGCCTCACACACACTCCTACAGACCCATGCATCTTACTTTGCTCAAAAACTGCATGAATCCATGTAAGATTCTGTAAATCCCTTTTTTAGATTAGAATCAGTCTGAACATTGGGCACAGACAGCCTCACACAGGGCACCTCACACCTTCAATGCATTATCTGGGTCAATATGGCACCTTGAGAATGTAACTTTAAGAAATTTCTGGAATTTACATATGAGAGAACTGAAACCAACATGCCCTTTCCAAAAGATGAGAAACTTAACAAACAATCTGGGTCTTTTTCAATACAGTACATAATTTCAGTTACATCACACTGTAAACTTTTGCTATAAATTCTGTGTCCTACAATCTTATACTCCACAACCACCTGATGAACCTAGTGCTTCCAAATAAACCTGTTAGACTGTGACCTGATGTTGTGTGATTTTTAACTTTGTCCAACACAGGCATCTCGAAGTCATATTAGGAAATGCTAAGACTGTAGGTATCTGGAACAAATAGGTCCCTCCAATCTTTCAGGCTGGTTCCATGCAATTCCTGGTGGAGCAATGGCAGAAGCTCCTAGAAAATGCTAGAAATGCACCTTTTCTAAATTTTCCATCAAGACTTTTCCACAACTTTGCTTTTGCACTTTCCCATTCTGATTTATAATTCTGAAATAAAGATGTGCAAAACCAGTTGTGTAGGGGAATTAATGAGCTGCTATCTGGAGTGCTATGTACAGTTTTGGTCTCCTTATTTAAGAAAGGATGTAGATGCATTAGAAGAATGCAAAGGAAGTACATTTGACTGCTACACTGGCAAACCATTTAATAAGGATAGGTTGGACAAGTTGGGCCAGTACCTATTGCGGTTATAGAAGAATTAGGGATAATCTTATTGAAATGTATATGAACCGAAAAGACTTAACTTGGTGAATGCTGAAAGAACCTTTTCCCTTGTGGGAGAGACTGGAAGTAGGAACCCAGATTAAAAACGAGGAGTTTTCCATTTTAGACGGAAATGAGGAGAATTATTTTGGGAGAGTCACAAATCTTTGGAATTGTCTTCCCCAAAGAGTACTGGAGGTAGAGTCATTGAACTTTTCTAAGGGCAGATATAAGTAAATTCTTGACTAACGAGAGTCAAAGGTTATCAGGGCTTAGTGGAAATAAGGATGTGGCCACAATAAAATCAGCTATGATCTGAATGAGTGGTGGAGCAGGCATCAGGTGACAAATACTCCTTATTTGTAATTAGTGTGCCATAAAGGAACTCACAGACCAGTGCAGGCTCTTCACCACAAAATAAAGTAAATTAAAAGTGGGAAAAGAAAACAAAAAGAAAACAGGATCCAGTTACAGTAAAGCGCAAAAGGGAGACAGAAGGAATACACAAAATATCAGAGAAGTAATAAATGAGAAGAAACAAAAAAAAACCCCAGAATGATAAATAAGACCACCTCCCTACCCTATTAAACAGTCAAATCAACAGTGATCCGCTTTTTGACAATAATTGTTGCTGTTTTGACACTCCACACATTTGAATTTCCTGTATTGGTTACGTTCAGAACAGCTGTTAGCCCTTAACTTCCATTTCTCGAATCTCAAGCCCTGCTCTCCAACACATTCAGGACCCCCAGATAATGAGTGACTGTTAACTTCTGAGCTATTTCCGTTAGCTAATAAAATTGATTGAATATTAACATGATGTACATTGCTTCAAATCAGGCTTTTGCACCATGAGTGGTAGGTGTCTACTGACAGTGATTTTGGCCTTCAAAATAATAAATTGCATGAATAATAATAAAACATCTGCATTGTTTTGTATCAGGCAATCTAGGAAATAAGGCCACAGAGTCCATTGTTCTATCCTTTTATACTCTTGTAACAGAAAATTTTCTTTTCACTTTTCTTATATTATTCAGTTTGATCTTTTTGACAGTCTCCCAATAACAATGACAACCTGTGAGCCTCATTAAAAACAACAATTTTTCAGGTTGTTTTCTTCTTTGTTTTTTCTCATGATTTATTATCTTCATTCAACACATGAAAATCATTAAGTTTGGATGTTGTCAAACATTATCTGTCAGTATTACAGCATTCGGTAAGCCTCTCCGCAAACTCTGCACTTCAGTTACTCTAATTATATTCTGTCTTTTTAAATTTGTAAAACTTTGTGTTTCACAATTGTTAGTGAATAGCCCATGAAATTTTGTACACCTACAATTCTCAGAACAAAAGTGCTTGCCCAAAGTGATACATTTGGAAGCAATTTCAAAAGTCATAAAAGGTGCTGCATCTTGGGAAAGCAAATCTTAGCAGGACTTATACTCTTAATGGTAAGGTCCTCGGGACCTTTGTTGCTGAAAGAGACCTTGGAGTGCAGGTTCATAGCTCCTTGAAAGTGGAGTCACAGGTAGATAAAATAGTAAAGAAGATGTTTGGTATGCTTTCCTTTATTGGTCAGAATATCGAGTACAGGAGTTGGAAGGTCATGTTGCGGCTGTACAGGACATTGGTTAAGCCACTGTTGGAATATTGCGTGCAATTCTGGTCTGCCTCCTACAGGAAAGATGTTGTGGAACTTGAAACAGTTCAGAAAAGATTTACAAGGATGTTACCAGTGTTGGAGGATTTGAGCTATTGGGAGAGGTTGAACAGGCTAGGGCTGTTTTCCCTGGAGCGTCGGAGGCTGAGGGGTAATCTTATAGAGGTTTATAAAAACCTTAAGGGCATGAATAGAGTAATTAGACAAAGTTTTTTCCCTGTGGTGGGGGAGTTCAGAACCAGAGGGCATAGATTTAGGGTGAGAGGGGAAAGACATAAAAGAGACTTAAGAGGCAACTTTTTCACGCAGAGGGTGGTGTGTGTGTGTGTGTAGAATGAGCGCCAGAGGATGTGGTGGAGGCTGGTACAATTGCAACATTTAAAAGGCATCTGATTGTTATATAAATAGGAAGGGTTTGGAGGGATATGCGCTGGGTGCTGGCAGATAGGACTAGATTGGGTTAGGATATGTGGTTAGCATGGACGAGTTGGACCGAAGGGTCTGTTTCCGTGCTGTACATCTCTATGATGCTATGACTGTAAGACGAATTTCAAAGACATGATGTATACTCATGGTCTTGGATGCGCAAAGGTCAGGGCAAGATGTGAGGCTGTGTAAGGCAAGGACTAGCTGCTGGCTTTATTTACATCTGATTGTGATTATGCAGCTCACAAATTCCTCTGGTTGTCCAGAGGAAATTAAAAACATGAATCTGATTGTTAATTAATTCTTAGAGTGATGCAGCGCAGCAGGAGTTAATTTGGTCCACCATGTAACTGCTGGCTCTTTAAAAGAGTTAACAAATTAATGACACTCCCCAATAAATTTGTCCCCTTTTCAAATATTGAACTAATTTCTTAGAAATTCTCACCCACCCCCACAGATTGTTTTGGTTTTACATTTCACTTGAAGGGTGGTATCTCCAACAGTGCATTCCCACAGCATTGTACTGGAGCACCAGCCTGGATTATGTGCTCAACTCTCTGGAGTGGGACTCACATCTTTCTGACTCAGAGGCGAGAATGCTACCAACTGAGCCACAGCTGACACCCAACCGAGCTACAGCTGACACAGCTCTTAAAGGAAGGTTGAATTCAAATCTTGGAGATTGCTCTGCCGTAGTACAACGATTGTGAAAAATGAGTCATAATCAAATCTTCATTCACCATGCAGGCAAAGCTCTAAAGCAGCTTTCTGAGCTCCAGAGTGACAGTTATCACTGATTCTGTTGTTGCCTTGATTTTTAACCTCTGTATCACTCTTGTTCTGGGCATCCATTACCTATTGGTGGCATTCATATTGCAATGACACAAACCAGTAACAATCTGTGCTGAGCACCAGTGAGCAGTCAGGAATGATCGCATATCACCTCTTCAGAGGGCCTGCAGGACAAAGACTGCCAGAGGGTGATATCTCAGAGATTGCTGCTTTGCTGACACACCTCTGGTTTCGAATGCTCTATGGATACCATTGTACCCACCTTCCACGGCGTCACATCTCATAAAAGTAGGAGACAAACAGCAAGAGCAACTGTTATTTGACACCAAGATTAGACACAATATTAAGAAGAATTTATAGTAAGGAAGAAATAATTTTCTTAGACACCTTTAATCCATAGCTTGACCACAACAGCATTTGAGTTTAATTTTACGTACATGTGAAACCTCAGTGATTTGCATGATAGCAGTAAAGTGACACTTCAGAGTGATGACAGTGATAGAAGTTTTGAGATTCATGTGCGTTGTTCTATTTGTGGTCATCCTTTGATATGAAATGTGAGCAGCTGGCTATTTTGGCAAAAGTCTGTGAAAGCTGCTGAGGGTGATCCATGTGCAATGACCATGACCATCACAGACTGTTCTTCTAGTGGAAGTTGTTGTCTAAGGAGTGATATGGAAACCATCACTGCGGTCATCCTCACAGGAAGTCATGCAGTGTCACAAGACACAATCATGATCTTGTTTTCTTTTGCAGTCTTGTAACAAAATGAAGTCAGAATAAGATGTATCTTTAAGAGAAAAGGTGGAAACCTTCCAATCTGGGTCAGGATCCCTATTTCTGAAATGGATCAAACAAAAGTTGCCCACTTACCATCCCAGGGCTTTCTGGTCAGACATCTGATGCAGGATCCATCCCAGGAGATGCAAACCATTCAGGCAACATTGGAATGGATTATCACAGAGAACAAGCCTTTTTTTATTCAGCTGTGGGGCGTGGGTAATATTGACTGGCCAGCAATTATTGGTAAAAACAGCAATTATTGCCCATTCTTGAACTGAATGGCTTGTTAGGCCATTTCAGGTGCAGTTCAGAACCAATCACATTGTAATGGGTCTGGATTCACATTATAGGCCAGACCAGGTGAGGATGGCAGATTTCCTTCCCTGAAGGACATTAATGACATATCCAACAATCGGCTATGGGTTCTCGGTTGTTTGCAGATTCTTGATTCCAAATTTTTTTTTTCATTCAAATTTCACCATCTGTAGTGGAGGGATTCAAACCAGGATCCCCAGCACAGAGTAGAGAATACCAGCAGATCATGGCCTATGTCAAAGTTGCCGTTTTCCAGCAAGTAAAATGTTTAAATGTCTCAAAGCCACTTTGAGAGCTACTGAAGAGAGGAAATGAATGTGTAATGTATTTGGGCGAGGAAACAAAGTGGCATGTAGATGGGTAAGAAGATAGTTAAAAATCTCACAACACCAGGTTATAGTCCAACCGGTCTAATTAGAAGCACACTAGTTTTCAGAGCGACGCTCCTTCATCAGGTGATCAGGCAATCACCTGATGAAGGAGCGTCACTCTGAAAGCTAGTGTGCTTCCAATTAAACCTGTTGGACTATAACCTGGTGTTGTGTGATTTTTAACTTTGTACACCCCAGTCCAACACCAGCATCTCTGAATCATGGTAAGAGGATAGTGTGGTAGATGGGTAAAGGGGTGGACATCAGGTGGATGATGTGGTAAGAAGGCAGGTGCGTAAGGGGGTTAAGGTGCCTGGTGTATAAAGAGCCAGGATGCCAGATTGGTGGGGGTAAGGTGGTAGAGGGTAAGGGGTAGGGTGGAATGTCGATGAGAGATAGGCTTACAGGTAAGTAAATAAGGTAAGTAGGGGGTTAGGGTGCCATGTGGGTAAGGAAGTAGAATGGTAGATTGAAGATAAGGGGATAGGTTAGCAAATGCTTGAGAGGTGCTGGAAAAGCACAGCAGGTCAGGCAGCATCCGAGAAGCAGGAAAATCAATGTTGCAGGCTAAACAAGGACTTTTGCCCGAAACGTTAATTTTCCTGCTCCTCGGATGCTGCCTGACCTGCTGTGCTTTTCCAGCACCACTCTAATCTAGGGTCTGATCTCCAGCATCTGCAGTCCTCACTTTCGTTTAAATGCATGAGAGGGTAGAGGTGTTGGAGGTCTGTGGGGTTAAGGTGCCGTTCATTGTGAATCTGTGGGAGGATGACCTTTGAAACGGGAGCTGTAGGGATGATGAGGACATGGGGCAACAGGGGTGATATTTGTGTGGGTTGGAGAATGGGGTATCTGGAAGGAATGTTGGATCAGGTATTCAAAGGGGTTCATTGTGAGCAATTGGTGATCCACTGGAGAGTTAGGGAGGGAGGATGTGGTATCAGTTTCATAGATAGCCAGGAATGAGTGCAGGTTTTAATCTTCTAACTTATCTTGGGTAAATATCCAGGTAAGTAAGTCAGAGTTGGAGCCTTTTCAGAACGTTCCACATGCCTTGCACTTGTTTCTGAGAAGTTTAAATTTCCAAGGAAATGAGTGTACATCAGGAAGGCTGCTGACTGCACTGGAGAAGGTGCAGAGGAGATTCACCAAGGTGCTGCCGGGGATGGAAATTCTCAGTGAACAGGAGAGCCTGGATGGGCTGGATTTGGTTTCCTCGATAGTCTGGGAGGTTAAGGGTGTATGTGATTGAAGTATACAAAGTTATGGGAGGTATAAATAGGGTAAATTGTGAAACTCTTTTTCCCCATGACAAGCATATCCAAGACCAGAAGGCAATCAGTATAAGGTAAGGAGTAAGTAGTACACAGGCATTCTGAGGAAAACATTTTCCACCCAGAGGGTGGTAGAAATGTGGAAAGTGTTGCTGAGAGGATGGTGGAGGCTCACAGCATTTCAGAAGTATCTGGATGAGCACTTAAAAGACCAGGGCATGTTCGGTTATGGACCAAATGCAGGTAAATAGGATTAGTATATTTTAGTGAAAGTGAAGACTACAGATGCTGGGGATCAAAGTCGGGAGTGTGGTGCTGGAAAAGCATAGCAGATCAGGAAGCATCCGAGGAGCAGGAGAATCCATGTTTCAGGCATAAGCCCTTCATCAGGAATGAGGCTTGTATCCTGGGAGGGCTGAGAAATAAATGGGAATGTGGGGCTAATGGGGGAAGGTCTGAGAATGCAATAGGTAGATGAAGGTGGGGGAGAAGGTGATAGGTCGGAGAGGAAGGTGGAGCAGATAGATGGGAAAGATGATAGACAGGTCAAGAGGGCGGTGCCGAGTTGGAAGCTTGGGACCGGGATAAGGTGGGGGTAGAGGAAATGAGGAAACTGGTGAGGTCGACCTTGATCCCATGGGGTTTCAGGGTCCCAAGATGGAAGATGAGACATTTTTCCTCCAGGCGTCGGGTGGGTAGGGTTTGGTGATGGAGGAGGCCAAGGACCTGAATGTCCTCCCATTTATCTCTCAGCACAACCCCCCACCAGCCAACAAACCTCATTCCTGATGAAGGGCTTATGCCCAAAACGTCAGTTCTCCTGGTCCTTGGATGCTGCCTGACCTGCTGTGCTTTTCCAGCACCACACTCTCAACTAGTCTATTTTGGTGTTTGTTGGTTGGTCAGCATAGACAGGGTGGCTGAAGGGCCTGTTTCTGTGCTGTATGACTCTTGGATTTTGAGAGATGCTGATACTCATCCTGCCTGAGACATCCAGTTTCTAACTGTCCAGAGAGCCGGTGATGTAGGCTAGGTGATTTAGGAAAATTTAATTATGCTTTAGTGGCACAGCAAGACCAAGAGGAAGTTAAGACACAATTCCCCAAATCCTGTGAATCAAAGGTTTCATGATGAAAAACCTCTTTATTTAGCCAATGATTATGACATTGAAATGCACTCCCTATATTTGGTGGTTTAAACAGACTGAAGTGGTGGCTTTCAAAAGGAAATTAAGTAAGGAACAGAAAGTGAGGGTTGGGTGAAATGCAGGATTCTGGGGAATTAAATGAGCTAATTTACACTTACAGAGAGCTAATAGGGCCTCAATGGGCTCAATTGCCTCCTCCAATTATGTAAACATTCTATGATTCAATTTTCTTTGGAGAAGTGCAGTCTTCTGACATTTTGACGTGTGAAGATTAGGTATAACTAACAGTCGAGCAACTCCAATCACAGGGCATCTCTCTGTACGTGACAAGTACTTCCATGATGACTCATTGTTTTCCTCCTAGCACATCTTGGTCAATATTTCCCCCTTCTCAACATCGCAAACCGATCAGCAGCATGGCACTCTTTGTAGGAGTGTGCTCGAGTGCTGACTCATTTGCTACTTTACAACAACGATTACGCTCACATTGTATTCCGTTGGCTTATATTGCTTTGGGAAATCCAATGGTCAGGAATGTGTGGAAAGATTCTAAATAGAAAATTTTTGTGATTCAGATGAAAAGATCGTTTTATGCTTAGCTAGAGTCTGAGGAACATCAAACAGTTAAATTAAACATGGAGAAAGTAACACCAACATTTAGCTGCAACAAGAAAGTGCATCCCCTCCCCCAATACCAGAAGTGTCTCAGTGATACAGCTGTGTTCTCCATTTTGCCACATGCTCAGTAACAGTACTTGTTAAAACATGTTGCAGAGCAGATGGACATTCACACTTAGCTTGATTTAACAATGATAAGGCAAGTTTCAAATGGTTGTTAAATGACAAAGAATATTTTTAGAACAATTTAGCTGTAATCTTTTACTGCTAAGTTTTACTGCTTTATTTTATGAAATTAGTGCCCCAAGCATCATGCGATGATATGGTCACTCCAAACTCAGGTGCACCTTGGTCATACATCACTGATGATGCTGGTATACAATAATTACAACCAAACCCTGAGTAAGATTCTCCAGTTTGTTACAGTTGCAGCCAGGTTACCCCAAAGCATCGAACTCCTGAATGAAAAGTGATGAATTGGCTCTCTTTGGTTACTTAACTGACTTCTACTGATCACAATAAAGTTAATATAAAAAGGATCCCTTCTCTTCTGGAAATGTTTCTCCTGGACCTAAATAGACTTACATTTTGGAAGATACCAATTTAGTTAGGCTTTCTTGAACAAACAAAGAGAGTATTGGTTAATTGCAAACCTAAGAAGAAAACGTAACACAACACACATCGAGTAAATGTGTGGCCTTAAAGATTAAAAATAGATGTACAGATTATTTTCTGAATTGTTCATGAATTCTTAACATTGGCAGTTGATTCAATTTCAAAACTTTTGGTTTTACAGGTTGATTGAAATGTCTTTGTTCTGATTCCTTTTGAACTGACAGGCAGTACTCAGACTAAAGTCATTCCCATTTTGTTTTACCTGGAGAAAAAAGATGTTTAAAGTTGCCATTCTCAAAGCTGTGAATCTCACAGGATTCTGATCCACACAATACAATATTCAGTTAATAGTATGCACAATCTCATGTTATAGTCAATCTTTAATCCATTTCTTTTGCATATTTAGGTTATCGTCCAACAGGTTTATTTGGAATTGATAGTGTATTGCTGGAAAAGCACAGCAGGTCAGGCAGCTTCCTAGGAGCAGAAGAATTGAGCCTTTCATCAGGAATGAGGCTTGTTGATCGGGGCTAAGAGGTAAGTGGGAAGGGAGTGGTGTTTGGAGGAAGGTAGCTGAGAAAGCGATAGGTGGATGAAGGTGAGGGAGAAGGTGATAGGTCAGAGGGGGGAGTGATGGACAGGTCTGGAGGGCAGTGTCAAGTTGGAGGCTGGGGACTGGGATAATGTGGGGGAAGGGGAAATGAGGAAGCCATTGAAATCCACATTTATCCTGTGTGGTTACAGGATCCCAGGGGCTGGGTCTGGACATGTCCATCACTCCCCCTCCGACCTATCACCTTCTCCCTCACCCTCATCTACCTATCACTTTCTCAGCTACCTTTCCCCAAATCCCACCCCCCTCCCCATTTATCTCTCAGTCCTACCCGGCCCACAAGCCTCATTCCTGATGAAGGGCTTATGCCAGAAATATTGATTCTCCTGCTCCTCAGATGCTGCCTGACCTGCAGTGCTTTTCCAGCACTACATTCTCGACTCTGATCTCCTGCACTCGCAGTCCTCACTTTCTCCAGGTTTATTTGGAAGCACTAGCTTTTGGAGCGCTGCTCCTTCATCAGGTGATTCAGGAGCAGTGCTCCGAAAGCGAGTGCTTCCAAATAAATGTGTTGGACTATAATCTGGTGTTTGATTTTTAACTTTTACACCCCAGTCCAACACCGGCACCTCCTGATTTTGCATATTCCTTTGGGTAAAACCGATATGCCTGCAGGGCGTGATTTATGCTGAGATAGGTGGATGGTCAGCCCTATGTTGTCTCGTTGTGTTAAGTCCCTCCCTGCTTGAAGTCACCCTGACTCTTTACAGCTGCAACATTCCATTGGCTTCACATAGGACTTTGCCAGTCAATGACTGAATTTATACCTGACATTTTCTACTTTTGTAGCAATTATTTAAAAAAAAACACATTTTGGAATTATAAGTAAAAAATGCCTATAAATCTGTCAATATTCTAATCCATTATGGTAATGCAAGTGTAGCCACTTTATGTACATGGGACTGTTACCTAGGATTGACAGAATGACATGAGTCCATTATGTTCTACTGTGTTGAAATCAAACAGAGGCAGCATACACTCATTCAAACATGATACCAATAGTGCACACATTAGCAACTCACCATTGACTATGTCGAGACTGCTGATGTATTTATCAGAAATCGCCTCCTCACGACCTAATCCATTTTGACTTTGCTTGGTAAAAATTGAAAGGGTCTTTATTCTTTTATCACAATGGTTTATTCTTGATCCTTTTGTTTGCACAGCACAACAATTATCAGTGAAAACACAAATCAAAATGAAGCAGAAAATACAAGGAACCCCACAATCCTTAGTTTGGTCAGGATGTAATAGTATCAGCAAAGGACAACACCTTCTCAGGCCTATATAAACAGATCCAATTTAAAAAGATAATTTTAAAAGTTTGCAGTATATGACATTACCTCCTCCCTTGGTTAACTTGTAAGAGTTTAGTTACCTTTTGTTTCCACATCAATGTGTGCCATTACTTCTATACTTGCTATACTCCATTGTTAGTGCTTAGCAGGTTGGTTTAATGATTTTATGTATCAACGTTTCGGGCAAAAGCCCTTCATCAGGAATAAAGGCAGTGAGCCTGAAGCGTGGAGAGATAAGCTAGAGGAGGGTGGGGGTGGGGAGAAAGTAGCATAGAAGCAAATGTGGCTGTGGTAGCGAGTTTGTTTCACAACATGACTGAAGAGATTCAGGGCAGAGGAAATGACCTGGGAGTTGCAGTGGGAGAGGGACTCACTGAGATTCTTGTAGAGAGAGGAGGAAAACTTCTTCAAGGCAGGCATCCTTGCAAGAGGATTCGCAGTAGGGTTAAAATCAACGAGGTAAAAACAATAACTGCAGATGCTTGAAACCAGATTCTGGATGAGTGGTGCTGGAAGAGCACAGCAGTTCAGGCAGCATCCAAGGAGCTTTGAAATCGACGTTTCGGGCAAAAGCCCTTCATCAGGAATAAAGGCAGTGAGCCTGAAGGGTGGAGAGATAAGCTAGAGGAGGGTGGGGGTGGGGAGAAAGTAGCATAGAAGCAAATGTGGCTGGGATGCCTGACTTGAAGAAGTTTTCCTCCTCTCTCTACAAGAAACTCAGGGAGTCCCTCTCCCACTGCATCTCCCAGGTCATTTCCTCTGCCCTGAAGCTCTTCAACCATGTCGTGAAACAAACTCGCTACCACAGCCACATTTGCTTCTATGCTACTTTCTCCCCACCCCCACTATCCTCTAGCTTATCTCTCCACGCTTCAGGCTCACTGCCTTTATTCCTGATGAAGGGCTTTTGCCCGAAACGTCGATTTCGAAGCTCCTTGGATGCTGCCTGAACTGCTGTGCTCTTCCAGCACCACTAATCCAGAATCTGGTTTCCAGCATCTGCAGTCATTGTTTTTACCACCTTAATGATTTTATGTTCTTATTGAGAATTGCACAGAGAATGTCTAAGCATGCATCACAGTTCTTGAGAACCAAGTCATTACATGTACCTTGCACATCTATTGAAGTTTGTCTGAGCTTTGTAAAGTGACTGTTCTATTTCATTTTCTTGGATATGTTTATCAAAAACATACAAACTGATGAGCAAACCTAGTGGGAAATGGAAATGTTTTGTTCTGTTTTTATTGCAACTTGCATTTTTCTGTCATTCTGAAATTTGTTAAGGGAAATAAATCACAAATTAGGAAATGTCTGAAACCTCAGCATGCCAGTTAGCATCTCTTCTATTCAGATAATATCATGGGTGAGGACCCAATTTCTTCAAAACTCAAAACTAAGAGACGGATAGACATCTTAATACTAAAGCTGATTCACACAAGTACACAAGATCAAGATCTACCCCAGTGCTGTCACATCCTGTTGCATCTTAAGTAAGGTGTAAATTTGTGCCTGTTCAGATGGAAAACAAATGGTAAAAGAAATGACCTGTTCGTACTGTGGCATGAATGAGGCAGAGTACGACTTGAGAGGGGATTGGAGCACAACAAATTCATGCATAGTGAAACTAACAAAAACAGAAATTGCTGGCAAAACTCAGCAGGTCCGGCAGAAGGTCTGAAGAAGGGTCGCTGGACTCAAAGCGTTAACCGTTTTCTCTTCACGGATGCTGTCAGACCTGCTGAGTTTCTCCAGCAATTTCGTGTTTTGATTGTTTCTGATCTCCAGCATCCTCCATTCTTTGTTTTATTTTCACACAGTGAGGTTTTGAAGTAAAGCCAGCCTGAGTCATAATCCCTTCTGAAAATCCAAGTTTTTATTTTGCTTTGGGAAGAAATTCTGGGTCATAATATAACTTTGCAATAGTTTATGATTATTCTGAAAAAGCGTCGATAGCCACTTAAAGGACCTTTGCTTCCATTCAACAGTTCCCTTTTCCTTTGCAGTTAGTACTGGGAGACGAGCAGCCAGCAGGCACTAACCTCAGTTAGTTTATGACTTCAGCTGTTGAGGCAAGGAAACGATTGGCTCTGTCACTTTGTGTTGTGTCTACCCTATCAGCAGTCACACAGACCTGCTCCTAGGTTTTGTGGTTCTCAATATCCTTTCTGTGGCCAAGTGCTTTGGCTTAGTCACTGGCAGCACAGAGACCATCAGGCACTTAAACTTGACATCATCATTTGTCTTGAGGCCAACATCTCACCATCACATGATCAATTGTTGTGCTACTCTGGACTCTATTCTGAAGCTACATAATTCATGGAGTTCAGGAAGGAAGCTTGGTCTTTGTTATCACCAAAACAGACACAGCAGACCTACTCTCAGGGATTCTTAAGATAGACCAGTGGTGAAAATACCCATGAATGCCCATAAAACCCACACTATTACTGTTCAGCTAAAATGCACCATGTATATGTTTCCATTCCTTCTTAAATCCAGGTCTTTAACTGAGAGGACACCTTGTTAAGGTACCCTCCTGGTTACTTATAATGTACACCAATTGGCTGTTCATCTACACACAGGGCATTAGTGACACTATACCTTGATTACTATGTGCACCTTTAGAATACTTATTTAAGGAAGAATATAAGTGCACTGGAAGCAGTTCAGAGTGGGTTTACTAGGTTAATACCTGGAATGAGCAGGTTATGAGTCTTAAGAGGAACGCTTGAATACATTGTGTTCTCTGGAGTTTTAAAGAGTGAGGGATGATTTGATTGAACTGTTTAGGATCATGAATGGTTGTTAAAGGGGGACATGTGAAGGATGTTTCCTCTTGTGGGTGAGATCATGAACGGGAGGACTGTTTTCAAATTAGAGCCTGCCTTC
Source organism: Chiloscyllium punctatum (assembly GCF_047496795.1). Taxonomy (NCBI): domain Eukaryota; kingdom Metazoa; phylum Chordata; class Chondrichthyes; order Orectolobiformes; family Hemiscylliidae; genus Chiloscyllium; species Chiloscyllium punctatum. The sequence continues at coordinate 68,814,943 of NC_092746.1, forward strand.
TTAGGACAGAATGAGGAGAAACTTTCTCCCCAAAAGAATTATGTGACTTTAGAACTTTTTTCCTCAGAAGGAGGTGGAAGAAGATCATTGAATATTATTTCAATGGAAATGGTTGGATTCTTGTTAGGAGAAGGAATTAAAGTTTTATTGAGAATTGATGGGAATATGGAATTCAAGACACAACACTTGACGTACACAAAAACAAACATGATCTTGTTGCATAGTAAAGCAAAATCAAGGGGCCAAATGGTCTGCTTCTGCTTCGAAGCCATTCGAGTCCATATGGGCCCTCTGAAGAGCATCCCACCCCAACCCTGTAACCCTGCATCTCTCATAGCTAATCCACCTAACCTACACATCTTTGCACTGTGGGAAGAAACCAGAGCACACTAACACAGGCATAGGGAAAAATATGCAAACTCCACATACACAATCAACCAAGGGTGAAATTGAACTGGGTTCTTGGAGATGTGAGAAAGCAGTACTAATCACTGAGCCACTGTGCTGCCAGAACAAGTATGTGTATATTCAAGGCCTCTGAGTGGCCCAGCAGCTACCTGATACTGGATTAGTGGTGCTGGAAGAGCACAGCAGTTCAGGCAGCATCCAACGAGCAGCGAAATCGACATTTCGGGCAAAAGCCCTTCATCAGGAGTAAAGGCAGTGAGCCTGAAGCGTGGAGAGATAAGCTAGAGGAGAATGGGGGTGGGGAGAGAGTAGCATAGAGTGCAATGGGTGAGTGGGGGAGGAGATGAAGGTGATAGGTCAAGGAGGAGAGGGTGGAGTGGATAGGTGGAAAAGGAGATAGGCAGGTCGGACAAGTCCGGACAAGTCAAGGAGACAGTGCTGAGCTGGAAGTTTGAAACTAGGATGAGGTGGGGGAAGGGGAAATGAGGAAGCTGTTGAAGTCCACAATGATGCCCTGGGGTTGAAGTGTTCCGAGGTGGAAGATGAGGCGTTCTTCCTCCAGGCGTCTGGTGGTGAGGGAGCAGTGGTGAAGGAGGCACAGGACCTCCATGTCCTCGGCAGAGTGAGAGGGGGAGTTGAAATGTTGTGCCACGGGATTGGTGCAGGTGTCTCAGAGATGTTCCCTAAAGTGCTGTGCTAGGAGGCGCCCAGTCTCCCCAATGTAGAGGAGACCACATCGGGAGCAACGGATACAATAAATGATATTAGTGGATGTGCAGGTAAAACTTTGATGGATGTGGAAGGCTCCTTTAGGGCCTTGGATAGAGGTGAGGGAGGAGGTGTGGGCACAGGTTTTACAGTTCCTGCGGTGGCAGGGGAAAGTGCCAGAATGGGAGGGTGGGTCGTAGGGGGGTGTGGACCTGACCAGGTAGTCACGGAGGGAACGGTCTTTGAGGAAGGTGGAAAGAGGTGGGGAGGGAAATATATCCCTGGTTGTGGGGTCTTTTTGGAGGTGGCGGAAATGTCGGTGGATGATTTGGTTGATGCGAAGGTTTGTAGGGTGGAAGGTGAGCACCAGGGGCGTTCTGTCCTTGTTACTGTTGGAGGGGTGGGGTCTGAGGGCGGAGGTGCGGGATGTGGACGAGATGCGTTGGAGGGCATCTTTAACCACGTGGGAAGGGAAATTGCGGTCTCTAAAGAAGGAGGCCATCTGGTGTGTCCTATGGTGGAACTGGTCCTCCTGGGAGCAGATACGGCGGAGGCGGAGAAATTGGGAATACGGGATGGCATTTTTGCAAGAGATAGGGTGGGAAGAGGTGTAATCCAGGTAGCAATGGGAGTCAGTGGGTTTGTAAAAAATGTCAGTGTCAAGTCGGTCGTCACTAATGGAGATGGAGAGGTCCAGGAAGGGGAGGGAGGTGTCAGAGATAGTCCAGGTAAATTTAAGGTCAGGGTGGAATGTGTTGGTGAAGTTGATGAATTGCTCAACCTCCTCGCGGGAGCACGAGGTGGCGCCAATGCAGTCATCAATGTAGCGGAGGAAGAGGTGGGGAGTGGTGCCGGTGTAATTACGGAAGATCAACTGTTCTACATAGCCAACAAAGAGACAGGCATAGCTGGGGCCCATACGTGTGCCCATGGCTACGCCTTTGGTCTGGAGGAAGTGGGAGGATTCAAAGGAGAAATTGTTAAGGGTGAGGACCAGTTCGGCCAAACGAATGAGAGTGTCAGTGGAAGGGTACTGTTGGGGAAGTCTGGAGAGGAAAAAACGGAGGGCTTGGAGGCCCTGGTCATGGTGGATGGAGGTGTAGAGGGATTGGATATCCATAGTGAAGTTGGGGGCCAGGGAAACGGAAGTCTTGGAGGAGGTGGAGGGCGTGGGTGGTGTCTCGAACGTATGTGGGGAGTTCCTGGACTAGGGGGGATAGGACAGTGTCAAGGTAGGTAGAGATGAGTTCAGTGGGGCAGGAGCATGCTGAGACAATGGGTCAGCCAGGGTGGTCAGGCTTGTGGATCTTGGGAAGGAGGTAGAACCGGGCAGTGCGGGGTTCGCGGACTATGAGTTTGGAAGCTGTGGGTGGGAGATCTCCTGAGGTGAAGAGGTTCTGTATGGTCTGGGAGATGATGGTTTGGTGATGGGGGGGTGGGGTCATGGTCGAGGGGGCTGTAGGAAGAGGTGTCCTCGAGTTGGCGTTTGGCTTCAGCTGTGTAGAGATCAGTGCGCCAGACTACCACTGCGCCCCCTTTATCCACTGGCTTAATGGTGAGGTTGGGATTAGAGCAGAGGGATTGGAGGGCTGCGCGTTGTGAGGGTGAGAGGTTGGAGTGGGGAAGGGGGGGGTTGACAGGTTGAGGCGGTTAATGTCCCGGCGGCAGTTGGAAATGAAGAGGTCGAGGGCAGGTAATAGGCCACCGCGGGGTGTCCAGGTGGATGCAGTGTGTTGGAGGTGGGTGAAAGGGTCCTCGGAAGGTGGGCGGGAGTCCTGATTGTGAAAGTAAGCTCGGAGGCGGAGGCGACGGAAGAATTGTTCGATGTCACGGCGTGTATTAAATTCATTGATGCGTGGATGGAAGGGGTTGAAGGTGAGTCCTTTGCTGAGGACTGATCGTTTGTCCTCAGTGAGGGGGAGGTCTGGAGGGATGGTGAAAACTTGGCAGGGCCGGGAGCTGGGATCTGGTGTGGGTGTGGAGCTGGGAGTGGGGTCGGAGCCTGTACCTCGAGTGGGTGTGATGGTGGGGGGAATGGGGGTGGAGTCATGAGCAGGGGTAATGTTCCCCTCGGGGTTCTGGGGGGTGGGGATAGTGACAGTGGGGTCTGTGGGGGGCGTGTCAGCAGAATGCAGGTGAGTGGCGCTGGTGGGGGTGGGAGTGGTGGTGATCATGGCAGTAGGGGTGGCGGAGGTCACTGAGTGTGTGGCATCAGCGATGATGTGAGGGCCGGAAGTGGCTGTGGGAGCGGCCATGATGGGGGCGGACGTGACATCATCACCCAGTGTGGGGTGGTAGCTGCATCAGCCGCATGGCTAATGGCATTTCCGAGGCCAGGGGAATCTTCTGGAATGTTTGAGGAGCGCTGGTTATGGAGGTGGGTGGATAAAAGTTTGTTGTTTTACTTACAGTTTTTGATGTTTGAGATGGAATTGAAATACTGCAGCTACTACACTTAATTAGATAGAAATTCCTTTCTTTGCTGTTAGAGAAAGGGAGTAAGGGTCTCAAAGGGCTAATATCGGGGTTAAGACTGAAGGTTCACTCTGATGAAGTAATACGGGTCTGATAGAACAATTGAGGATCTCAAAGAGTAAGACCTATCTTCAAAGTCCACCTCATATTCTCTGTAACTTTGACTATCATGTTGTTGTAAGTTGTACTTCGTTGCTAACATGCAATAAATTATATCTTGTTTTAAACAAGAGCCCCTTCTCATGATACTAGTAGTTGGGTTTCCTCTGCCTACAAGACCAGGTGAAATCTGTCGATCCCACCATGATAGAGGATAGTGATATCGTACTCTATTCAATAATGAGAAATGGTGCTGACAGCCTCATGCAACATGAAGGTCTGGGGTGGGATTGTTCATACAACATGGTAGCCATGGTGCAGATTCTATTTTGTTGCCTTGTACCACATGCTGACAATGGTGGCGATCTGGAGAATCACTTAAACACTGCTTTAAAAATTCTGCTAATGCAGATGGCCAGCAACAGGAAGGACTGAAAATTCTAGAACCCTTCATGGCTAAATTCTATAAGGTAGAATCTATGGTCAATGTTTTAGTTATGCAGGCATCTCTAGCTCAGCCAGAATTTATTGGCAATAAATATTGCTGTGGGTCTGGAATTGCATGTAGGCCAGACCAGGGAAAGACAGCAGCTTTTTATCCCAAAAGGATATCAGTGAACTAAATGAGATTCATGACAAACAACAGTGGTTACTTGGCCACCATTCAGCCAGCTTTTTATTCCAGACTTTTATTGACTTCAAATCTCATGGATGGGGGTCAAACCCATGTCCCCAAGACATTAGTTGAAAAGTGTGGCGCTGGAAAACCAGATCAGGCAGCATCCAAGGACCAGGAGAGTTGATGTTTTGGGAATTTCTGATGAAGGGCTTACGCCCGAAACATCAACTCTCCTGCTCCTCAGATGCTGCCTGACCTGCTGTGCTTTTTCAGTGCCACATGTTTTGACTCTGATGTCCAGCATCCCCAAAACAATCCAAGGCCCTAAAGGAGCCTTCCACATCCATCAATGTTTTACCTGCACATCCACTAATATCATTTATTGTATCCGTTGCTCCCGATGTGGTCTCCTCTACATTGGGGAGACTGGGCGCCTCCTAGCAGAACGTTTTAGGGAACATCTCCGAGACACCCGCACCAATCAACCAAACCGCCCCGTGGCCTAACATTTCAACTCCCCCTCTCACTCTGCCAAGGACATGGAGGTCCTGGGCCTCCTTCACCGCCGCTCCCTCACCACCAGACGCCTGGAGGAAGAATGCTTCATCTTCCGCCTCGGAATACTTCAACCCCAGGGCATCAATGTGGACTTCAACAGCTTCCTCATTTCCCCTTCCCCCACCTCATCCTAGTTTCAAACTTCCAGCTCAGCACTGTCTCCTTGACTTGTCCAGACTTGTCCGACCTGCCTAGCTCCTTTTCCACCTATCCACTCCACCCTCCCCTCCCTGGCCTATCACCTTCATCTCCTCCCCCACTCACCCATTGTACTCTACGCTACTCTCTCCCCACCCCCACCCTCCTCTAGCTTATCTCTCCACGCTTCAGGCTCACTGCCTTTATTCCTGATGAAGGGCTTTTGCCCGAAACGTCGATTTCGCTGCTCGTTGGATGCTGCCTGAACTGCTGTGCTCTTCCAGCACCACTAATCCCCGAAACATTAGCCTAGTGTTCTGGATTAATAGGCCACCCACTAGATAGAAACTAAACAGTGTCAATTCCTGAGGTGAAAGTTAGAGCAGGTACCTGTTGACTCCAGCTTGTCACTCACTCCTCTGGCCCTTCAATCTGGACAACAGCTCCTAACATCTCAGACATGCTCCATGGGTAGCTACTTCCGGTATTGTGAAGCTGCACATAGAAGACCCTTCATACTCTCATGGTACATCTTATAATTCAATCCTGCACCTCAATGCTGCACTTTGGAGCACAAAGTAGACAGGCAGGAGGCTGGAAGCACACAGCAAGCCTGGCAGCATCAGGAGGCGCAGAAGTCAACATTTTGGGTGTAACTCTTCTTCAGGACTGGGGGTAGGTGTGGGGGGAGCTGCAGATAAAGGGGGTGGTGGGGGCAGGATGGTGAAGACAGGTAGAGGGCACCACCTGCTTGGTCAGTGGGAGGAATGAATCTGATTTGTGACAGGGAGTGGTGCAAGGGAAGGGGAGAAGCTGAGAGGGGAGTCAAGGCATAGGGAGGAAGGTTATTTGAAATGGGAGAACTCAATGTTGAATCCTCTGGGCTGTAGGGTGACCAGGCAGAAGATAATATGCTGTTCGTCCAATAGGAGCTGTGGTTTGTTTTGGCAATGGAGGAGGCCAAGGATGGTCATGTTGGAAAAGCAGTGGTTGGGTATTGAAATGATCAGTGACTGGGAGGTCCAGTCGGCCCCTGTGGACCCGGCTGCGATGCTCAGTGAACCGTTCCTTAAGTTTACAATTGGTCTCCTCGATGTAGAGAAGATCACACTGGGAGCACCTGATGTAGTGAACTAGGTTGGAAGAGAGGCAGGTGAAACTCTGTCTCACCTGGAAGGACTGTTTGGGGCCCTGAATGAAGGTGAGGGGGGTGGTATACTGGGAGGTTTTGCATCTTCACCACCCTTGCCACACCTTCCCCTTTATCTGCAACTCCCCTCACACCCACCCCCTAGTCCTAAAGAAGGGTTACACCAAAAATGTTGACTTCTGCACCTCCAGATGCTGCCTGGTTTACTGTGTACTTCCAGCCTCCTGCCTGACTCCTTGGATTCCAGCATCTGCAGGTTTTTTTGTGCCTTTGGAGAACACTGGCACTTTTGATTGGAATGCTGTTGCTGAACACTTTGCATGCCAGTACAGGCACTAACGTCATGAATTAGCTGGGATGCACCTCAAAGGCTGCTCACATGCTTTTATGGTGCTCACTCATTTTGTGTTGACTTGATTGTTCACTGAATCTCTGTCGAACCTTTTCTTTTTGAACTTTCCCCACTCACCCAGCACCTAAAAGTTCACAGTGGCTCTATCCTGCCTTGCTGTTTAGCACAACACAAGGCCAGGCAGCTTGTCATGTTGTCAGCATGACCACTCAAGGGGGTGGATAAGTTTTTGTGTGGTACCATGCTACATAAAGGGCAGTATCCACTATTAGTCCAGGGGCTTCCACACAGTCAGTCAGCCATTTTAGATGGTCAGAATCAGGGGTCTATACCGCTGTAAAACAGGGAAAGGTCCACAATCAGTTCTGGAGCATACTTCAGTTAAAGTCAAGGAAGATAGTCATCGGGAGCCACTGCTATGTTAGAGAAGTTAGAAAAGTCAATTTTTAAAACCAAAAATTTCTTGAGCATGCCATCCTTGTTTCTGTCTTGTGAAGAGTGATTGAATTAGGTAAGCCTCGCCCGCACAGATTATTGATTATCCACATGAAAAATTCCTCAGTTCTTCAGATATACTCGTGAGAATTAAATGAACATCAATTACCAGCAATGAGGATATAAATTTAAAAGTGTGAGGGTGCAGCATTTATTGTTATTTATATTTCAAGTGGTTGGTCAAATTTCGTGTCTACACAATATTATGTTACTGCTATTGGCTATTTGATTGAAATTTTATTTAAAATTTACAGTTTCATCTGAATTAGGCTTTGGCAAGATCACATGATGATTTTGCTGATACGTTTTATAAGGTTATATAACAGATGATGACACCAATTGTTAAAGTTCACTTGAGAATGTAACTTTTTAAAAAACTTTTGCCATTTACATATGAAAGAACTGAAACCAACATGGTCATTCTAAAAGATGAGAGACTTAACAAACAATCCAGGTCTTTTTCAATATAGAATTTCAGTTACATGACACTGTAAACTTTTGCTATAAATTCTGTGACTTACAATCTTCTTCTCCACAACCACCTGATGAAGGAGCAGTGCTCTGAAAGCTAGTGCTTCTAAATAAACCTGTTGGACTATTACCTGGTGTTGTGTGATTTTTAACTTTGTATACTCCAGTCCAACACTGGAACAGAGGAAGCTATAAGTGGTTGTGCATTTGGCTGATGCAGGAATTTCGCAAATCAAATATTTTGAAAAGTATAAATTACAATTGTAAGTTTTAATGACAGAAAATAGCAAATTTATTAAAAAGCAACCTACATTGTAGAAGGAACTCCAAAAATAATTGAAATACGATTTATTTCATAACACACTTTAAAAAAAAGATGAACTATATGGAATATGTTTTCTTTTTCAAAGATACACAGCTTAGTATATATTAAATAATGAAGTGAAGAAATCAAAAAATTACTTTCACTTATTTATATTGTTATTACTGGATTATTGCAGCATTAACTTTATACTCACTAAGAATGATTCATATCATAATATTATGAAGTTCTCATTCTTCTGACATTGTCTTGTTTGAATTGTTGTGTTATTAAGAACTTATCAAATTCTATATTGTATCAACCAGAAAATGCACCAAATGTTGTAAATGGAAATACTTCAACTTTACATTATTGGTGAAAAATCTTTCTTCTTCAGAGTGCATACAGAACCTGTCCCTTTGTTGTAACATCACATCCTGGGTTATATCTGATACATCATGCCAGGTGATGAGATTCACCACTGAAAACACCACATTGCAAAATGACCATTTTTACTCCCAAAGTTCCCAAACACTAGCCATGCATTCACAGCATGTGAAGTTCAGTAATGTTACAACCAAAAGTGTTAATGTCCCTCTCCCTCTATTTGATTCACTCTACTCCACTATTTACAATATAAATTTAAATTCTTTACATAGTTAATGATATAACCAATAATGTACTTTACCTATATTTTAGAATAACAAGATGCATGAATCAGGTTTCTTTAATTAACAACAAGTTGGCTGCTTTATTGTCAAAACAGGACTTACTGGATAACCATGTAAACCTGATTTACAGATGGGTTGAAATAAGAATGTAGAAATATCTACCTTTCCAAATAACTCAGCACATGCAAACACACCAGCTAAAAGAAGCAAAACCTTTTCCTTTGAAAGAAAAAAAATGATCAATAATGGAAGGGAAAAAGATTGCAACATGCAATGTTTGACATCTTAGCACACGTAGATGGATGTCATTAACCAGAGGTAACTGTCCCCATAGCCGTCCTCTGATTTGAGATCAGCAGCCTTACATATACTTAACCTACCTAGCCTCCACAACCCTCTTTGGTAAAGATTTACACAGATTCACTCGTCTCTGAGAGAAGAAATTCCTCCTCATTTTGATCTTAAGCAATATCCCCTTACTTTGAGATTATGACCTCTAGTCCTAGACTCTCCCAAAAGAGAGAAACAAACTCTTGTCAACATTTAGCCTTCAAAATTCCCAATGTCTCTCTCTCTCAATTGATTGCACAAGATTCTGTTGGTCTTTATTCTTTACTTTGAACTGCTCTGTGGAGTATGGACTGAATCCCTCTTCTGTGATGGATTTGCTCATCAGCCTCTCTTGGATATCAATTATTGTTTTTCTTGGTTCTTGAATTTTAACTCTAACTCATTAGTTATGCCGTTATCCACAGTCACTGCTGGATCCCCAATTCAACCTGCAATGGCTCACACTAAACACTCTGCTTGTCAGTAGCCTCTTGGTTCTACCAGCACCATAGCTGATACTCTGATTCTTGAACATGCCTACATTTTCTTCAGCATCACACTTGGCTCCTAAACTTAAATAACGGAATGTAGACACTGCAAGCTGATGCCATATTGGGAAGTGCAAACTGAAAGGTTCAAATTTACTGATGAATTAACAAGAAGATTCAGTCCTTATTTGAGCACAAATCAGAACCAATGCAACTTAAAAATACTTCAAATAAAAAGATAAAAGCCACTTTAAATAATCAATACAATAAATGCTAATGGGGTTCTGTTTCTCTTCTTACTCTCAAAGTGGTGCATTTTCATAGAAAACTTTTCTAGGCTTCACTTTGCACGAATTCTGTTTTTTTCTGTCTCTGCTTCCTGTTTGTGTCTACATCTCTTTATTAATCAATGTGCCCTTCCAATTCACCTGCTCATAGCTCTCGTTTGGGTTTATCTGCCTTTGTATGGTAATGTCCTTACCATCCTGTCGAGGTCAAATGTTGCTGCAACCCCATTATGAAAGCCTCTTGTGTGGCTTCCTGCACCAGAAAGCCTCCGGTACCAGATGCTACATTGGCAAAGTCAGTAACATGTGTTAGATGTGTGCAGAATGAACAGATTATGAGGGCAATCAACATATAATATAGCTTAAACGTCAGCATTCAAAATCATATGCTACTTCAAAAAAATATTGTTTAAAGTTGTCAATATATAGTTCCCATTGAGTAGAAACTCAATCACTGAATGCTGTTTCTAGTGCTTCTACATCGACCACACCCTTTTTCCAGGGACAAACAATGCTGTGGGCCATTACCTGTGCAGCACTTGTATTTTGTAATGATATAATTGACAATGTTACCCAGGCTGGACAGGTATCAAATGAACATATTTGACGAGTACCACATCTAAATACTGAATGTACTATAACCACAAAGGGTTCAAATTTCTGAAGGTGCTGTGCGCGATCACGTTCAGCACATCATGCAGGTGAACGAAAGTCTCCTGGCAGTAGTCATGATGCCTTTATTCGACACCAGTTGCTTTTACTTCAGTGTGTGTGAGACCACATCAAACCAGAGAGTGGTTGCAGGAGGATCAGCGTTATCCACTGAACACCTGGTTTCTGATGCTGCTGTGCACGCCAATGACACGTGGTGACAGCTCTGCTAACACAAATGAAACCTCACTCAGCAGACCATGAGAGTGCTTCAACAACCCTTCCATTGCCTGAGCTTCACCTTCAGGAAGTGGAATTCTTTATGACTGCAGTATATCTCAGTACATAGATGTGGCACCCACAAAGCCATATGTGTGTACTTGACACCGCTGCACCTTGGATGAGATTGCCATAGGTACCATTGAAGTACGTTGTGCAGGCTGTGCAGATAGCAGCATTCTTTCTCCCTGTGGATTGATCTCATTTGTTTAGCATGACTAGAAACAGTGTTTTGTGAACAAACTTCTCCCCCATGGTAATAACAGCACACGTCATTGGGAATGTTGTCATCAAATCAGCCTTATACAATGACTATCTTATCTCGGCATCAGGAGGGCACAGTATTACCACCAGGGATGCGACATCTAGCTATGAGGCAGGAGAGGGAAGAGGAGAAAGTGGAGACAGAAAGAGGAGGAGCAAGATCAGGAGGAAAGGAGGAAGAAATCAACCATCCCCTTCCTGGCTTGGATTACCATGATCATTACATTTGACTACAGCAAAATTGAACACAAGCCAACACCCATACTCAATAGCAATCCTGCACCTTCCCATTTCCTGTGACATTTTAAAAAAGTGATTTCAGGTGCTGTAAGTGCAACTGGCTAGATCAACATTCATTGCTCATCCCTCATTGCCCTGGAAGGATGGTGGTGAGCTGTCTTCTTAAGTTATTTGAAGGCTTCAGGGTGTAGGGGTCACAGTCTGTTGGAAGGGAGTTATAAAAATGTCACCCCATGACGGTGAAGGGACATCAAGATAGTTCTAAGTCAGGGTGGAGTGTGTCTTGAAGGAGAACTTGCAAGTGGTGATGGTCCCATAAATCTGTTGCCCTTGTCCCTCCAGATGGTAGAGGGTCATGGGTTTGAAAGATACTGTCAAAGGTGTCTTGGTGAGTTACAGAAATGCATCTTGTTGATGATACATACAAACAGTACAATGTGTAGCTGAAGGGGGTAGGGGAGTTGATTTGTTGATAATAGATGAGATGCCACTCAAGCAACTGCCTTGTTCTGTTCTGGATCATGTCAAGCTTCGTCCGTGTGATTCTTTCAGTCAAGCATGACCTTATTGAAACATCAAAAGGTTTTTAATGGGACTCACCAGGGTAGATGTAGAAACGTTGTTTCGTCTTGTGGGAAAATCTAGGATGAGAGAGCATAATGCCCAAATAAGAGATTGCACATTTAAGAAAGAGATTCAAATGTAATCAAGGCCAGGATAGACAGATTTTTAATCAGTAAGGAAATCAAGGTAAAAGATAGGAAAGTGGAGTTGAAAATGATCAAATCAGCCATTCTCATTGAATGTAAGAGCAATAAGCTGAATGGGCTACTTCTGCTGCTATGTCTTAAATGGACACTACTTCATCACAATCATGACTTGTGCCTTCTTGATAATGGATGGGCTTTGGGGAGTCAGGAGGTGAGTTACTTGCTGCAGAATTCCTAGCCTCTGACCTACTCTAGTAGCTACCGTATGTATTAGGCCGGTTCAGATAAAGATCTGGTAAATATTAACCTCCAGTGATTGATTGTGGGGCATTCAACAATGCTAATTCTATTGAATGTCAGGGGATAGTGTTTAGATTCTGTCTTGTTGGAGATAGTCATTGTCTGATATTTGTGTGGTTTGAATTTTCCTTGTCACTTAAGCTCAGGCCTGGATGTTTGTCTGATCATGCTGTATTTGACATCAAGGCTGCATTCAACTGAGTGTGGCATCAAGGAGCCTAAGCAAAACTGGAATCAGTGGGTATCAGGGAGCAAACTCTCCGGTAGTTAGAGTTTTACCTAGGGCATAGGAAGATGGTTGTGGTTGTTGGAGGTCAGTCATCTCAGTTCCAGGACAACTTGATTGGGTATTTTGAAGGAGCAACAAAGAAGATTTATGAAGTCAGAATGGTGGACGTTGGCTAGATGGACTTCAGTAAGATATTTGACAAGGCTTTGCATGGTAGACTGGCTAACAAGGTTAGATCACATGGAAACAGAGACAACTAGCCATTTGAATACAAAAATGCCTCAAAGTTGGGTGACAGAGGGTGGTGGTAGAGGGTTGCTTTTCGGACTGGAGGCATGTGACCAGCGGTGTACCACACGGATCAGTGCTGGGTCCATTACGTTTGGTCATTTATGTAAATGATTTAGAAGAGAAAATAGGATGTATATTCAGTAAGTTGACAATGACACCACCCATTGGTGGTGTAGTGGATAGCAAAGAAGGTCACCTCAGAGTACAAGGGGATCTTGATCAGATGGGCCAATAGGCCAAGGAGTGGCAGATGGAGTTTAATTTAGATAAATGTGAGGTGCTGCATTTGGAAAAGCACATCAAAGCAGGACTTACACACTTTATGGTAAGGTCCTGGGGAATGTTGCCAAACAAAGAGACATTAGAGTGCAGATTAGTCGTTCCTTGAAAGTGGAGTTGGAGGTATGCAGGGTTGTGAAAAAGGCATTTGGTGCACTTGTTTTATTGGTCAGTGCATTGAGTATAGGAGTTGGGAGTTCATGTTCTAACTTTACAGGAAATTGGTTAGACGACTGTTGGAATATTGCATGCAGTTCTGTTCTCCCTGCTCTAAGAAAGATGTTGTGAAACTTGAAAGGGTTCCGAAAAAATTTACAAGGACTTTGCCAGGGTTGGAGGGTTTGAGCTATAGGAAGTGGTTGAATAGGTTGGGGCTATTTTCCCTGGAGCGTTGGAAATTGAGGGATGACCTTTTAGAAATTTATAAAGTCATGGGGGGCATGGATAGGGCAAATAGACAAGATCAATTCCCCAGCAGGGAGAAGCCCAAAACTAGAAGGTATACATTTGCGTTGAGAAGGGAGAGATTTAAAAGGGACCTAAGGGACCAATTTTTCATGCAGAGGGTGATGTGTGTCTGGAATGAGCTGCCAGATGAAGTAGTGGAGGTTGGTACAATTACAGTGTTTAAAAGACATCTGGATAGGTATATGAATTGGAAGGTTTTAGAGGGATATGGGCCAAGTGCTGGCAAATGGGACTAGTTTAATTTAGGATATCTGTTCGGCATGGACAAGTTGGACCAAAGGTTTTGTTTCTGTGTTGTACATCTCTATGACTCTGCAGTGGTTCATCAAGTTGGTGCCCTGGGCCCAACCATCTTCAGCTGCTTCATCAATGACCTTCCCTCCATCAGAAGGTCAGAACTGGGGATATTTGCCGATTATTGTGCAATTTTCAGCATTATTTGCGACTCCTCAAATACTGAAGCAGAACCTGTTCAAATGCAGCAAGATCGGAACAATATCCAAGCTTGTTTGACAAGTAACAAGTAGCATTCACACATTACAAATGGCAGGCAATGATCATCTCCATTAAGAGACTATTAAACCATAGCCCCTTGACATTTAATGGTGTTATAATCAGTGAATCCCCACTTTCAACAAACTGAGGGTCATCATTGACCAGAAACTCAACTGGACTCGCATATAAACACAGTAGTTCCCAGAGCAGATCACAGGCTAGGAATACTGTGGAAAGTAACTTACCTCTTGACTCCCTAAAACCTGTCCATCATCTCCAAGGCACAAGTCATGAGCGTAATGAAATACTTCCCAACTTGTTTGGTGGGGAAGCAGCTCCAATAACTTTCAAGGAACTTGACAACATCCAGGACAAGGTAACCCACTTGATTAGCAACAAATTCATAAGCACTCCCTCCATCTCTACAATAATGCTTAGTAATAGCAGTGTGTATTATCCACAAGATCATAGAATTCTTGTGGAAGCAGGCCATTCAGCCAATGAGTCCCTCTGGAGAGCATCCCAATCAGACATACCCTCTTACCCTATCCCTGTAGTCCTGCATATCCCAACGCTAACCCACATAGCCTACACATCTCTGGACACTATGGGGAATTTAATATGGCTAATCCACCTAATCTGCAAACCTTTGAACTGTGGGAGGAATTTCGAGCATCCAGAGAAAACCCACACAGACATGGGGAGAATGTGCGAAGTCCACACAGACAGTCACCTAAGGGTGGAATCGAACCTGAGTCCCTGGTGCTGTGAAACTGCAGTGTTAACCAGTGAGCCGCCATGCCGTCCTCTTATTTTCAGGGAAATATAAAAAGATGTAAAAAAGATGCACTGCAGAAATTCACCAAAGATCTTTAGAGAGCACCTTCTAAACCCATGACCACTTCCATCTGGAAGGACAAGAGCAGCAGATAAACAGGAACACCACCACCTGCACGATCCTGTCCAAGCCACTTGCCATCCTGATTTGGAAATACATCACCGTTCCTTCACTGTTGCTTGGTCAAAATCCTGAAATTGCCTCCCAAATGGCATTGTAGGCCCACCCACAGCAGGTGGACTGCAGCAGCTCAACAAGGCAGCTTACCATTACCCTCTCAATGGCAAGTAGGGATAAGCCAGTGATGGTGAAAGTGAGGACTGCAGATGCTGGAGATTAGAGTCGAGAGTGTGGTGCTGGAAAAGCACAGCATTTGAGGAGCAGGAAAATCGACATTTCGGGCAAAAGCCCTTCATCAGGAATAAGGGTAGGAGCTGAGGCTTTCTTTCCAGCGGCAAAAGGCCACTAGGCCAATGACAGAGCAGTTAACATGAAGGACTGGAAAGTTAAACACATTTTCTTTATTTATTCTTCTGATTAGATTAGATTAGATTACAGTGTGGAAACAGGCCCTTCAGCCCAACAAGTCCACACCGACCCGCCCGAAGTGCAACCCACCCATACCCCTACATTTACCCCTTACCTAACACTACAGGCAATTTAGCTTGGCCAATTCACCTGACCTGCACATCTTTGGACTGTGGGAGGAAACCAGAGCACCCGGAGGAAACCCACGCTGACACGGGGAGAATGTGCAAACTCCACACAGTCAGCTGAGGCGGGAATTGAACCCGGTCTCAGGTGCTGTGAGGCAGCAGTGCTAACCACTGTGCAACCATGCCGCCCATAGTGTCTATATATTCGATGTTTATGGGTTTTGTTTTTGTGTGTTTTAAGATGGCACACCAAAGTGGTGACACCGTACAGCACTTCTCACTGTATTTTGCAATAAAATACGTGTGAAAATAAATAAACCGAATGAAATAAATAATTGACCTGTTCAGACAGGGTAACATAGAACATAGAAAAATACAGCGCAGTACAGGCCCTTTGGCCCTCGATGTTGCACCGATCCAAGCCCACCTAACCTACACTAGCCCACTATCCTCCATATGCCTATCCAATGCCCGTTTAAATGCCCATAAAGAGGGAGAGTCCACCACTGTTACTGGCCATGAACTCACGACTCGCTGAGTAAAGAATCTACCCCTAACATCTGTCCTATACCTACCACCCCTTAATTTAAAGCTATGCCCCCTCGTAATAGCTGACTCCATACTTATAAGTATGACTTGTACCTGGACCCATATCACCACTGTGCCACACGAGCCCCAAGTCTGGTTATTCGTTTTGACTCTCTTCTAGGAGAGAAAACAAGACCTGCTATAAAGTTATGGCCTTACACAGCTCCAGACATTTAGTACTGAAAGGAGACTGCATTTTAAGCTCTTATGTAGATACGTATGGCAGATTTCATGTGGAATTCACATTTTCCTTCCCAAAAATAATCAAATTCATTCTTGGTATTACTGTACTATTGTAGAAAAGGATTACATTTTGAACAGGACTGCACAGTAAAAGAGCAGACATAAAAAATCTATTAACCATAACTAATGATCACATTAATGATTCACACAGCCCACAACAATTATCAGATCTGTTACTGGCACAGACTTGTCAGTTTTACATCTTCAGTACGGAGATAAGATTTTTAAAAAATTAAACATTCCTTGTTCATTTCATTTTGTCCGAGCAGCAATTGTTGGAATTAAATATCTAATTTCTGCTTTATCCCCTTGTTTTTGTGACATTTCACTTTTCACCTTAAAATATTCAAAGATCAGTTAAATCTTTGTTGACAGTTTTACAGGTTTGCTTTTAGTGCCAAAAATGTTAACTACTTATTTTGAAGATCAGTGCTTTCATCAAGGCAGCTAAAGGTCTTTGTGAGGCAATTATATATTTAAAACTAAAATTGTGTCAACAGACTGGATTTTTATCTTTTTTCAAACTATAAATAGCAGGAATCCACACTTTTATGATGAATTTTGCTTCATAGAATCCCTACAGTGTGGAAGCAAGCCATTCAACACATCAAATCCATATCAAATCTCCAAAGAGCAGCTGACCCAGACCCACCCTCTTACCCTACATTTCCCATGGCTAACCCACCTAGCCTACACAACCCTGAACACTATGGGCAATTTAACATGAAGCCCACGGTGGCTTGGTGGTTAGCACTGCTGCCTCAAAGCGTGAGGTTCGATTCCCACCTCAGCTGACTGTCTGTGTGGAGTTTGCACATTCTCCCTGTGTCTGCGTGGGTTTCCTCCGGGTGCTCTGGTTTCCTCCCACAATCCAAAGATATGCAGAATAGGTGAATTGGCCATGCTAAATTTCCCATAGTCAGGGGTAAATATAGGGTAGGGGAATGGGTCGAGGTGGGATACTCTTCAGAGGGTCAGTGTGGACTTGTTGGGCCGAAGGGCCTGTTTCCATATTGTAGGGAGTCTAATCTAATCTAATCAAATCCACCTAACCTGTACATCTTTGGACTGAGTGAGGAAACTGCAGCACCAGGAGGAAACCCACATGGACACAGGGAGAAACTCCATATAGACAGTCACCCAAGGCTGGGATTGAACCCAGGTCCCTGGTATTGTAAAGCAGCAGTGCTAACCACTGAGTCACCATGCTTGTGGAAGGGTAAGAGCACATGATTATGAAGTATTTACCTTCTGAGAGAGCAATTTTCTCAACTGATGACAACCAATGAAAAACCACAATGCTGAAGCAAAGCACTGCTTAAAGAAGTACAGTGGATTGAAAATCTGAAATAATTGAAAAATATGTAACTACCCGGAGTTATCTGTGAGCAAAGGTGTGGCTAATATTTCATTTTGATGATCTGTAATCAGAACTTTTTTTTAAAAAATAGAGCTTTAGCAGGTTTTAAGCAGACAAGAGAGGGGGTGGATGAAAGAACAAAAAGAAAGATCTGTTATAAAATGGAAATCATGGGACATTAAATGATAAAAGGAATATTGGGTCAAGGCAAATGGGAGTGATAATAGCTCAAACAAACAAGGGATAGCACTAGATGAGGTGTAAATGACAATGGTGAAGCCATTACCAATAGCAGCCATCTGAAAAACAGAAGTGGTAGTTATGATATGAAATTGATGAGCTCAGTTTTGAGGCAGGAATGCTGTAAATTTCCTGACTAAAAATTGATGAGCTGTTCTCAAGCTTACACTAAATTTCATTGGAACAGTGGAGCAAACCAAGAATAAAGACATTCGAAACACACAAAGAAATTCCTCAGCAAGTCTGGCGGCATCTGTGAAAAGAAATCCGAGTTAATGTTTCTGGTCCAGTGACACTTCCTCGGGATTGATAGTACTTAGGAAAATGTCAATATTTATGAAGAAATAGGGTTTGGGGGTGGGGGGAAGGGGGTAAGTGGGGGGAGGGGAGAAGTGGGGCGTGGTGGGTGGGTGGGGGGTGTAAGGAGTACATGATAGGCGATTGGGGAAAAAACCCAAAGAGACAGAGAATGGGTGGACAGACAAAGGAGTATTTAATGATCTGGCTAGGAGAGTGAATAGCGATTAATAGAGATTGGTAGTAGCTAACATTGGGTTGTATGTAATAGCAGACAATAGCAGATAATCAGGCCTGGTGTGTGGGGGCAGGGGCTAGGATATGGGGGAGTTCATACCCTAAGTTATTGAACTCACTATTGAGTCCAGAAGGCTGCAGGGTCCCCGAGTGGAAAATGAGGTGTTGTTCTTCCAGCTTATGCTGAGCTTCCCCTGCAACTGTCGAAGACGTAACACCTGCCCATTTACTTCCTCCTTCCTCGATATCCAAGGACCCAACCATACCCTCCAGGTAAATCAGCACTTTACCCTCACTTCCCACAATCTAGTCTACTGCATTCGCTGCTCACAATATGGTCTCCTCTACATTGGGAAAACAAAGGGTACACTGGGTGCAACAAAGGGTACACCTACGTTGCACCTGCAAAAATGACCCTGAGTTTCCAGTTGCCTGCCACTTCAACGCACCACCTTGTTCTCTGACCAAAATCTCCATCTCAGGCTTGCTGCAGTGCTCTAGCAAAGATAAGGATAAGTTGGAAGAGCAACACCTCATTTTCTGCTTGGGGACCCTTCTGGACTCAATTGTCAAGTTCAAGAATTTTAGGGCTTAAACTCAACTATGTCCTAGCTCCCACCCCTGCACACCAGGCCTTGTGACCACATACTCTACGATTACACACAGCCCATTGTTAGCCACCAATGGTGTCCATTTATAGCTATTAACCCTCCCAGCCAGATTGTTATCCATTCTATTGTCTGTTCAACTGTTCTGCTCTCTCTTTGGGCTCTATCCTCAGTCACTCCTCAGCCCCTACCCCTACCTATCTTCTGCATAAGGATAGACAGAACAGTTCTGAGGAAGGGTCACCAGACCTGAAACGTTAACTTTAATTTCTCTTCACAGATGTTGCCAGACCTGCAGAGCTTTTCCAGCGATTTCTGAGTTTGTTTCTGATTTACAGCATCTGCAGTTCTTTCGGTTTTTTATAAAGACGTTAGAGTGGGTAAAAACCAGAAATTGATGGAGAAACTCAGCACGTCTAGCAGCATCTGTTGAAAGGTAGTACAGTTAACGTTTTGAGTCCAGTGACACGTTTTCGTTTCCTTGTCTCAGATTTCCAGCATCCGCAGTTTTTTTGACATTGGAGTGGGAGTGGGCAGAAAATTAAACAGAGTAACAAAAGCAAAATGCTGCAGATGCTGGAAGTCCAAATCAAGCTCAGAAATGCTGGAGAATCTCAGTTCTGGCTATATCTGAAGAAAGAAAAAATAAGTTTAATGTTTCAGGTGTACCATGACTCTTACCAATAAATGCAGCCATAATTAAAGTGGAAGGTGACTGGAACCTTGGGTCATGCTTGTGGATTGGTTGGAGGAGGTGTTCCATAAAGCAAGCACCTTGAGTGGAGTTTTTCCAATTGCAGTTAAAGTGTTTTGTCTATTGAGATTCATAGCTTCAGTCCATCACCTCTCACGACAATTTTTGTCACCAAATCTTTCACTTATAACTTTGTAATGAGGATATTCAGTGTCATTATTGTGGAATTAGGTGGCCAGAGAGGTGGAAGTGCTCACTATTAGGGGTGACACTGTGGCTCATTGCTGCCTTACAGGCCAGAGACCCGAGTTCAATTCCACCTTCAGGTGACTGTCTGTGTCAAGTTGCACACTCTGCCCGTGTCTGCGTAGGTTTCCTTCAGGTGCTCTGGTTTCCCCTCACAGTCCAATTGGTGGATTGGCCATACTGAGTTGTCCCTGGCATCCAGGATGTGCTGTCTAGGTGGGTTAGCCATAGGAAATGCAGGGTTACACAAATAGGGTTGGGTCTGGGTGGGATGCTCTTTGGAGGCTCCGCGTGGACTCGATGGGCTGAATGGACTGTGTTCACAAAGTATGACTGGATTGTATGGCTGCTGGGACCTACTGTTGTTCATGCCACTGGCACCATAATCATAGCCCGGGTGTACACTTTGGATGCTGCGTTTCAATAAAATGTGATGATGCAGGAAGAGAAGTTCACACCCCGCTTCATGGACAAGGACCTGGAGGTGCTGGTGGTCAGGATGCCAGTCCTTTTTCCAGCTGACTGCTAAAAGACTCCACGCCAATGGGCCAAGCTATCCTCGAGTCATTCAATGGTGTGCCCGTGGTGACAGGAGTGAAGGAGAAAAGAAACCAGGGTCCATGCTCTGCTAGCTGTGAAGGTGCCACCATCCCCATTTTGTGACCTCATACACACAGGGTCAGCACACTCTCCAACTCTGTCACTGCACACTCATCTCACAAAGTCTCATGGCCTACAATTGCCTTGTCGCATATCTCACGTCCACTCACCCGCCCTATTCTTTCTACTAATTCTTCCCATCCTCTGTGCTTCCTACTAACTCACATGAAATACCTCACCACCTCTCCTGCTTGCGTTACACCATTAACTGATTTTCCATTCACTTCTATCACATTTAATGCCTCCCTTTCTCCTCCAGCAGGAAAATGGGTCCATAATTGGATGGAGAGGGCCTGGTTAAACTAGGGGTGATAGACATCAGATTACCGTTCCTGACAAGGATATAATTCTAGAAATAAATTTCTAGAATTGCTGGAAATACTCAGCAGGTCTTGCAGCATCTGTGGAAAGAAATAGGAGTTAAGGTTTCAGGTCTAGTGACCTTTGTTCAGAATTGAGCTTATCCATTAATTTCTGTTTTAGCTTCAGATTTCCAGCATTCACAGTGCTTTCGGATTTTTTGTAATTCTTGAAATAGTTGGAGAAGAACGCAACCTCTTCAGTGGGACATGGAGACCACAATGGCTATCCAACCACAGAGCTTCAGTGTATAGGGCTATCCATCTTAGACAATTAATTCCCTCTGTTCTGCTATGCAGGCACTGGCAGTATCCAGAAAACCTCTGTGAAGAGGCAGGACTGGAGACCCTCAGCCTCACTTCCACCTCTGAGGAGGATTCCCCTAAACTCTAGGAGGATGCAGAGGTAAGACTTTCACCTACTCCTCCGGCAGTTCACAGAGATCCAACTGAGGTGAAAGTTGTCCTGAAGAAATGGACCTGAAATGTTAACTCTGATTTCTGCTGCAGCCAGACCTGCAGAGATTTTCCAGTACTCTACATTTTTTGTTTCCGATTTCCATCATCCGCAGTTTTTTCAGCTGTTTGAAGTGAAAGTCTATCTCGATTAAACTCGGGAGCACAGTCTGGATAGCGCATCACTGATGTGTCTTCACAACTGCTCGAGGAAGAAATGCCTCCGGTCTCTACCAATCTGGCCTGAGATCCCCAAACCCGCAGCAGTTCAAACCAGGTTAGGTGAACCTGCATTCGGGCGGCAGATTCTCAGCAGGTCTGGGCCCTCAGGGCCCAAAGGCATCCAAGGGTGACTGCCCAGCCTTCCAAGCCAGCAGAGTTAACCACAGAACAAGCATCTTTTCCCCAGCTGTACTTCAATTCATGAAAACCTGCTGCCGGCACTTAGGTTTTGTTGCAGGGTACTTGACAAATGAATAGAGGACTCGAGGATAACAGCTAACAATTTGTTTATTTTGTGCACGCATACAGAGAAGCTTTAATACAGGGGTCAAAGCTCACTCTGTTGAATTACAGAACACCTTCAAGCTTTGTACACATTACAGCATGCAATTTACAGTTACAATTATAATTTGTGCACTTCAACATCCATGTTTCAGCTATTATTTGTGTTTTCCAAGGTCTCTGTATGCAATGTTTCTTCCTCACCCAAGTCTTTTGATAGCTATTGATAGTCTGGATGCCTTGTTTGTTAGTCCTACCTTCACTTATTGCTAGCTGTGTGGCAAAAGCTTTAGCTCTCAATTTATCAAACCCCCTTCAGTGAATCCCTTTTTAGCTGTTGTTACCATTTACTCATGTAAAACCCCTAAAGGCTTACCTACTGTCCATATAAATGTTTGCCTGCTGAGTGCATTACCAAATTGTATGATAATCTGTAGCTGGCTTTTCAATTTGTTTTCAAAGGTCATATTTCTTCTCTCCATCACATCTGAAGATGTGGATGGTCACTGTCCATCTGTGGTGGTACTGTCTACTTACACATTACCTTGCACGGTAACATTCTCTAACAGAATTTGTTGATCATTAATGTGTGCCATACAATATTATAGATGACCTTTCACTCTGTAAATATATGTCCACTTGCATTCTTAAAATGTGTGCTTTGATACAATTTTCACTGTTAGATCTGATCAAGGCACAGCCACTTGAGAGATTGGTGGTCTTTTCATACATGAAGAAAATTGGAATTGATGAGCATTGCTCATCTCTCACAAGCTTGACTGCAGACAGCCTCAGCTAACCATCAGGTTCAGGATTCCTACCACTGTGATCTCCATAACACAAGTTTATTGAAAGAATTCCTCAGCCCTCATATCTAGCACAATCAAGACTCACGTCTGGCCCTCAAACAGTGTGGTATGGAAGCTTCCCAAGGATGTCATTGTTGTGCCTTCATAAGGAGCTCTGAAGCCTGTGACATCGTCCAATTGTACTTTGTCCAACCAAACATATAATTCTGCATTCTTAGTAAAATTCTGCCAGTAAGCCACCATTGCACATACACATATACATTCTTGGTCAATGAACAGCTTTCCGACGAACTGCAAACTGAAGGCAGACAGTTAACAGTATTGAATTAGCACAGGCATTATAACTGCAAATTCGACTATCCGGGCTTCAAATTCAAGAGTGTTCCTTTGCCTCTGAAGAAGAAAGCTAACTCACTTGGACCATTTGTATGAAGCGTCAGCCATTTTGAGCAGTACTAACATGGCAAGTTTCCAACCTTGTGTTCTTATGAATGCACTTCAGGCTTTGTTTGGGATGCAAGGCTTATGCCATCCCAACACCCTTTGCTGCTGTCACTGCAGCCCTGATGACATTTAGTCTGGCCCCGTTTCCATTGGGTTCCTTCATATTATAATAAAACAATATTATAATAATAGATTATCCTCAGCTGATGACTTTGGAAATTCCCACATCCTTGACAGCTTTACACCCTCCACACACAGAGACCAGAAAGACTGTGATCTGCCAGGAAACCAACTTATCGGAGCTCCCAGTCCCTGACTATTGTCTGTGAGGTCCAACAGAACAGAGACATTTTTTTTTTCACTCAATGGGTTGTGCGTCTTTGAAGCTGTCTTCCTGAAAAGGTGGAAGCAGAGTCTAAGTTTCCTCCTGTTCCTTGTACTAATATTCATTTCTATCTCGAATTGTCCTCTATCACTGTCGCCATTCCCTCCCTGATCTAGTGCAATGAACCCCTACCCCAAGGCTTGCGTTGCCTGCTTTCCTCAGGAAACCATGGATTGTCCTCTGATAATTCTCCAGACCATTATCAAGCAATTCCTCAGGACTATTTGTGGCATGAAGGACATCTCCACAGCACCCCAGATGACCTACCTGCAATCCCCAGTTTGGTTACCCTTGACTCATAGAATTGACTGTCACCCAATTCTAGGACAGCAAGGACACAGATTCCCAGATTCTGATCAGACCAAACGCCTGATTGACCATGGCCAACAACCAGACTGAAATTGGATGCCCCCCCCTCCCCTTTGCTGACTGTGCTGCAGCCCCTGACTGAAAAGGCAAGTTGAAAACCAGAAAGTGCATCCTCTACAGATACAAGAGATGTGTGTGTCCCTGTGTGCAAAGCAATCTACGAGGCTCATGCATGTTCTAAGTGTCCGTGAGCTCCAAAGTAGGCTGTTGAAGGCCTGAAAGTGGTTTTTGAAGTAGTCCTAGAGCAGGTATGATATTGTGGTGAGGCTGGTGGTCTACTGATGCTGACTTGCATGGATGAAGAGTTGAGGAGGATGGTATTCATAGAGTATGCAAGGATATTGTGATGAAGAAATAGTTGGACGACAGCTGAAACAAGCAATCAGGTAGGTAGGTACCTATTCTTGCAAACACGTCAGGAATTTGCACCAAGTACTTTTAAGGTGAAGAAGAGGAGAGTTGGAATTGGCCTCATAATGAGGTGAGTTGGAGTTTTAATAAGATGCATGAAATATTGTAATTGCATTTAATTGTGAGATTCTGAATTTGAGATGCAAGACTTGAGGGGAAAGCTGCAAAATTTTTGCAACGTTGTGATTTAATTTTTTTTCTCCATATTTCGCACCATTGATGCTTTCCTGATAAGAGGAAAATTTCGTCGCTAAGCAGTTTTGATCTTCTCAATGTCGAGGAGACTGTATTCTGGATAATATATACAGTGCACAAAATTGAAAGAACTACAACAAAGTGTCTGTCGATGGAAGATTGTTGTGCTGACTTGGATCTGACTTGGACCTGTAAGTAGACTGCGATTCTGCTCATAATGTGGATTGTCACCCGCAATTAGGTAGCTGTCAGCCTATAAGCACGACAGCAGCTCAGGACCTGGCCAACTGTTTTGCAATAAGGCAGGAAGGAAGTGTTCACACCTGCCTTTTGGGGTTTGCCTGCAATAACTATAAGGTAGCAACTGTGCTATTGGAGGTGTAGCCAACTCCAGAATAGACGTGTAGACTTAGCCTTCTTGTCTGCTACTGAACTCCAAATTTCATTACAGCTCTTCAGAACCTTATTTTGTCCAGATCTTTAACTACTATTCAGATGAGATGATCCTTCCGGCACATGTCTCAGAGAAAATGAAGTCTGGAGTCACCCTTCAGTGATATCTCTCAGTAGGCTTCCTCGCTGCTGCCTGGGAATAGAGGAAAGGTGGCCTTCCGCAGTAACAGCCCCTGCCTGACCAGGGAAGCCTAGTGGTCGCAGGGTGGGTTAGCAGCTGCGGGCTCATCTGGGTCTTTGAAGGGGTGACAAGTTATTATGTTGTATTAATGGACTGGTGTAAACAAAAAAATGCGAGCAAACGGGTCAGACTATTCAGCTTCTGTTTAGGCATTGACTAAAAAAAATGACGGAAACACGCCATGCCCAGATGCAGAATCATTCCCAATTACATTCTGATGACATAATCAGGACAGCTGGCTCCTAGATTAGTTTTTTTTCGTAAAACTGAAAGTAGTTTTGATGAAGGGTCACGGGTGGCATGGTGGCACAGTGGTTTGCTCTGCTACCTCACAGCGCCTGAGACCCGGGTTCAATTCCCGACTCAGGTGACTCTCTGTGTGGAGTTTGCACATTCTCCCCGTGTCTGCGTGGGTTTCCTCTGGGTGCTCCGGTTTCCTCCCGCAATCCAAAAATGTGCAGGTCAGGTGGATTGGCCATGCTAAATTGCCCGTAGTGTTAGGTGAAGGGGTAAATGGGTGGTGGGTCGGTGTGGACTTGTTGGGCCGAAGGGCCTGTTTCCACACTGTAAGTAATCTAATGTGAAAGATTGGGTTGAGTTCTTTTACCTTTTTACAGGATTTTTATTTTAGGGAGCATCCACCTGCTGTCCCCATGTCGATTTTTCTTGCAGAAAATGTTCACCTCTGCAGGGTCTCAGCTATATTGCACCTTTGCCCTCTACGCTATGGTCCTGTACTTTTGGAACCCAACAAATTGCATAGCAAAGGAAACTGGCAGGTGGAATATAACATGGGAAAATGTGAGGATATCCACCTTGGCAATGAATGGATGCATTTCATTAGTGGTGAGAGATTAGGAAGTGTTATGTAGTGATATGTCCACAATCGTGACTGTTCAGTACATTGAACAGTGACAAGCTGCCTGTCCTGTCCAACTGCACAAACTAAAAAATGTTGCAATTCAGGGAAATTGGCAGCTTGCAAGTAATAAAAGCGAAATACTGTGCACGCTGGACATTTGAAATAAGCACAAAGAGTGCTGGAGAAACTCACAGTTGTGGCAACATCTGCGGAGAAACAGAGTTATGTTTTGAATCAAGTATGATTCTTCTTCAGAACTGAGGTGAAGCTGTAAGTTATGACTACACAGCCTGTGTGCTGAGAAGCAATCTCAGCCAGAGAAGCAAGCAGCCTCCAGGCCGGTGTGAAATGACTGTAGATGCATAACATACATGTATGTCTCTGATTGCAAAGCAAACTTGGCAGAAGTATGTAAATTATAAGTGACCCTGAGCTCCAAGCTCCTCAAAAATGCTCTGAAAGGACTGAAGTGGTGTGCAATTTGTTACCAAAGCAGTCATGGTGATGTGGTAAGGCTGATGGTTTGGCAATGCTCATAAGCCTGGGAAATTGGTGAAAATGGACAGACTCGATTTGCTTTATTATTGTCACATGTACCTAGGTACAGTGAAAGATTTTGCTTTGCATACAGTACAGGCAGATCATACCATACAAGTGCAGTAAGGTAATAGAACAGAGCCAAAAGTACGATGTTATGGTTGCAGAGAAGGTGCACGGACAGCGAGATCAACATTAAATTTAAAACTTGAGAGATCCATTCAGAAGTCGAATAACAGTGAGGAAAAAGTTTGTTTTAAAATCTGTTGGTAAGCGTGCTTAAGATTTTGTATCTTCTGCCTGACGAAAGAGGTTGGAACAAATTATAACTGGGTGGGAAGGGTATTTGATTAGAGAGAAAGTGAGGACTGCAGATGCTGGAGATCAGAGTCAAAAAGGGTGGTGCTAGAAAAGCACAGCCGGTCAGGCAGCATCTGAAGAGTCAACATTTCAAACATAAGCTCTTCATCAGGAATGTGATTACATTAGCTGCCTTCCCAAGGCAGTGAGAAGTATGGACAGAGTTAATGGATGGAAAGTTGGCTTGTGTGATGGACTGGGCTGTATTCGCAACTCTCTGTCCTGGGCAGAGCGGTTGCCATACCAAGCTGTGATGCATCTGAATGGAATACTTTCCATAATGCATCTATACAAATTTTGAAGAGTCATTATGGACATGTTAAATTTTCTTAGCCTCCTGAGGAAGTACAGGCATTGTTGTGCTTTCTTGACCATCACATCAATGTTCATGGACCAGGACAGATTGTTGGTGACCATCATTCCAAGGTATTTAATGCTGTTGACCATCTCCACCTCAGCTCCATTGATGTAGACAGGGATGTGCCCTCCACATTGTTTCCTGAAGTTAATGACCAGCTTATTCATTTTGCTGATGTTGTGGGAGAGATTGTTATCTTTACACCATGCCAACAAGCACTCTGTCTCTTTCCTGTTTTCTGTCTCGTCATTGTTGGAGGTCTGGCCAACAATGATGATGTCATCAGCAAGCTTGTAGATGGAATTAGGACAAAATGTAGCCACACAGCTATGAGTGTACATGGAGTACAGTAAGGTACTGAAAATGTTACCTTTTGGGGCATTGGTGTTCAAGATTGTAGTGGAGGAGGTGTTGTTGCCTATTCTCACTGATCCCAGTCTATCGGTCAGGAAGTTGAGGATCCAGTTGTAGAGGGCGAGGCAGAGACCCAGAACTCGGAGTTTACAGATTAGTTGGAACTGTAATGCTTACTACAGCTCCGCCTTCAATGAGCAGGTGTCCGTGGAGCATGCAGGGAAATGATGGCTGTGATGGAGTTGGATAAAAGCCAAGAGAAACAGTTTTGCTGCCAGCTATCTGCTCTGAGTTTAATGTTGGGAATTGGTAGCATCTTGTTTCTTTGGAAAGACTGGAAACATCAGGAGCTGCATAGACAAGATCAAGTTAACATTCAAATACGTGGAAATAAGGCAGTTGCTGTTCTTTCGCAAGAATCAGAACTCACCATTCAGGGGAAAATGGGAAAACATTTTCTTGGTATTGGGAATCTGATCGTTTTCATTCAGGGCATTTTTTTCCCAACTTTCTCATCATTGTCCATGCCATGACAGGCCTGAGAAAATCCTGCCTGTGAACTATTTCATTCCACAGATGCTGCCTGACTTGTGGAGTATTTCTGAGTAGAGAAGTAGGAGGCTGGAAGGACACAATAAGCCAGGCAGTATCAGGAGGTGGGGAAGTCAACATTTTGGGTTTAACCTTTCTTCAGGACTTGGTTCTTATTACAGTAACCATCAGCTGCTCATACTCAATAATCTGGTTCTTGTCCTCATCCCTTTGACTCAGACAGTACCATGTGTAAAATACGAGGAGTGCTAGAATAATAGTTCATTTAGTTTCCTATTTGGACTATTTGCGGCAAAATGTGTTCCAAAGGATTCTGGGTAATTTGAGATGGAGGACGGGAAAAATTTATGGCTGTAACAGGCTGCTCCTTTTTTAAGGTATTTTAGGTGTTGACGGCGATTTCCTCGAATTCCAGGAGCAGCACTTTGGAGAAAAAAAAAGTCAAAACAATGGGACTTTTAAAAAGGAGAGGAACAGACAAAGACAGCACATGGTGAGGTCAGCGTAGGAGACAGTGAGAGAGACAGAAACCCATACTGCTAACTGACACAGTAGGGAACCTGTGCAGTTACTGCCTTTGCTTTGAGTTCATGTATTGCTGGACATTGGAATGCGTCTGGAAAATTAACAAACAGTGAAATTCGCAACTGTCCTTGGAGAAATCTGTTTGGGAGCAGTCACAGCACAGAGACAGGTAAATGAATAGTTTTAAGTGTGGCTTTGGGTCCTTGCTATAAGTCTGCAGTACTGAATAGAGTAGGTTCTTTCTTGATTATATGTTTTATTGAGATATGTCTCTTGATTAATTTAAAAATATAAGCCATATATATTAATTTAGCCTGGAGCAGTGTTTTGTAGGGGAATAAGACAGGGCTATTTTCTGGGTCTGCAGATTGGAAGAAGCAAAAATGGCCCTTAATATGCTCTTCTTGTCGGATCTGGGAGTTTAGGGAGTGTTATGTGTTACTGAGGATTATATCTGCAATAAATGCCGTTGGTTGTGAATCCTATCAGATTGGATGGATCGGTTGGACAGACAGTTAGAGGCAATGAAGAATTTACAAGAGCAAGGGGGTGTGATGGATGGCAGTTATACGAAGGGAGAAAAGTTGCAGGTACAGTCACATAGATGGGTTAACTCCAGGAAAGGTAAGAGAGGTAGGCAGGTAGTGCAGGAGTCTTCTGTGACTATCCCCATTTCATACAAGTATGTTGTTTTGGAAAATGTAGGGGGTGTGGATTCTCAGGAATGAATAGCCAAGTTTCTGGGATTGAGACTAGCTCTAATGCAATAAGGGTAACGTCGGGTTCCAAGAGATCGATTGTGTTAGGGGGCTCTCTAGTCCGAGGCACAGACACATGTTTCTGTGGCCAGCAGTGAAAGATCAGAATGGTGTATTGCTTCCCTGGTGCCAGGATCAAGGATGTCTCAGAAAAGGTGCAGAATGTTCTCAAGGAGGACAGGGGCCAGTAGGAGATCATTGTACACTTTGGAACCAACAGCATAGAAAGGCAAAAGATTGAGATTCTGAAGGATGAATACAGAGATTTAGGCAGGAATTTAAAAAAGGAAGTCCTCGTGAGTAGTAATATTTGGATTACTCCCGATGCTACGAGCTAGTGACGGTAGGAACAGGAGGATAGAGCAGATGAATGCATGGCCTTCAGAAATGAGATAATGAGAGCAGAAACAGTATATTCCTGTTAGGGTGAAAGGAAAGGCTGCTGGGTATAGAGAGTGCTGGATGATGAAAAAAATTGAGGGTTTGAATTAGAATTAGAATTCCTACAGTGTGGAAACAGGCCCTTCGGCCCAACAAGTCCATACCAGCCCTCCGAAGAGTAACTCACCCAGACCCATACATCTCCCCTATAATTATCCCTGACTAATGCACCTAACCTACACATATGTGAACAATGTGGGCTATTTAGCATGGTCAATTCACCTGACCTGCACATCTTTGGACTGTGGGAGGAAACCGGAGCACCTGGAAGAAACCCAACTGACACAGGAAGAATGTGCAAACTCCACACAGACAGTTTGGTTAAGAAAGAGAAGGAAGCATATGTCAGGTATAGACAGGATAGATCAAGTGAATCCTTAGAAGTGTGTAAAGGCAGTAGGAGTATAATTAAGAGGGAAATCAGGAGGGCAGAAAGGGGACATGAGATAGCTTTGGCAAATAGAGTTAAGGAGAATCCAAAGGGTCTTTACAAATACATTAAGGATAAAAGGGTAACTAGGGAGAGAATAGGGCCCCTCAAAGATTGGCCTTTGTGTGGAGCTGCAGAAAATGGGGGAGATGCTAAATGAGTATTTTGCATCAGTGTTTAATGTGGAAAAGGACATGGAAGATATAGAATGTAGGGAAATAGGTATTGATGTCTTGAAAAGTGTCCATATTACAGAGGAGGAAATATTGGATATCTTGAAACGTGGAATAATCCCCAGGACCTGATCAGACATACCCTAGAACTCTGTGGGAAGTTAGGGAAGTGATTGCTGGGCCCTTGCTGAGATATTTGTATCATTGATAGTCATAGGTGAGGTGTTAGAACACTGGAGGTTGGCTAACATGGTGCCACTGTTTAACAAAGGTGGTAAGGACAAACCAGGAAATTATGGACCAGTAAGCATGACGTTGGTGGTGGACAAGTTGTTGGAGGGAATCCTGAGGGACAGGATTTACATATACTTGGAAAGGCAAGGACTGATTAGAGATAGTCAGCATGGCTTTGTGCGTGGGAAATCATGTCTCACAAACTTGATTTTCTGAAGAAGTAACAAAATGGATTGATGAGGGCAGAGCGGTAGACGTGATTTATATGAACATCAATAAGGTGTTCGACAAGGTTCCCCACGGGAGACTGGTTAGCAAGGTTAGATATCATGGAATACAGGGAGAATTAGCCATTTGGATACAGAACTGGCTCAAAGGTAGAACACAGAGGGTGGTGGTGGAGGGTTGTTTTTCAGACTGGAGGCCTGTGACCAGTGGTGTGCCACTAGGATTGATGCTGGTTCCACTAATTTTCATCATTTATATAAATGATTTGGATGTAAACTTAAGAGGTACAGTTAGTAAGTTTGCAGATTACACCAAGGTTGGAGGTGTAGTGGACAGCGAGAATGGTTACCTCAGATTACAACAGGATCTGGACTAGATGGGCCAATGGGCTGAGAAATGGCAGATGGAGTTTAATTCAGATAAATGTGAGGTGCTGCATTTTGGGAAAACAAATCTTAGCAGGACTTTTACACTTAATGGTAAGGTCCTAGGGAGTGTTGCTGAACAAAGAGACCTTGGAGTGCCAGTTCATAGCTCCTTGATTGTAGAATCACAAGTAAATAGGATCGTGAAGAAAGCATTTAATAAGCTTTTCTTTATTGTTCAGAGTATTGAGTACAGGAATTGAGAGGTCATGTTGCGGCTGTACAGGACATGAGTTAAGCCACTTTTGGAATTTTGCGTGCAATTCTGGTCTCCTTCCTATCGGAAAGATGTGAAACTTGAAAGAATTCAGAAAAGACAAGGATGTTGCCAGGGTTGGAGGATTTGAGCTATAGGGAGAGGTTGAATGGGTTGGGGCTGTTTTCACTGGAACATTGGATGCTGAGGGGTGACCTTATAGAGGTTTATAAAATCATTAGCGGCATGGATAGGGTAAAGAGACAAGGTTTTTTCCCTGGGTTGGGTGAGTCCAGAACTAGAGGGCATAGATTTAGGGTGAGAGGGGAAAGACATAAAAGAGACCGAAGGGGCAACTTTTTCACGTAGAGGGTGATGTGTGTGTAGAATGAGCTGCCAGAAGAAGTGGTGGAGGCTGGTACAATTGCAACATTTAAAAGGCATCTGGATTGGTATATGAATAGGAAAGGGTTTGGAGGGAAATGAGCCAGGTGCTGGCAGGTGGGACTGGATTGGGTTGGGATATCTGGTCGGCATGGATGAGTTGGACCGAAGGGTCTGTTTTCATGCTGTACATCCTTATGATGGTATGACTCTTTGACTCTTTCTGTACTGAGATTGCCTTCTGCATCCATATAGTCATTTTCTTGTAGGTTCTGTTTAACTTCTCTTCAAGTAATGTTGATTGATAATTTATTCCCTTAATCCTTTGAACTGTTGAGATTTATATCTCTTACAAATCAAGGACATGGTAAGTTATTTTCTGTCACTATGAGCGTACATTTGGTTTACTACATGGGCCACTTTCTGGATGTTTTCGGTCAAGGATGAAATACTAGACGTCTTAGGGGATCGCCAGCTGTCTCCATTCAATGGACTGTAAGTTTTTCAATATCAGACATTTTTGTAGATCTGGCTTCTGCATGACTCATAGGTCCTTTAGAAAATAGGACAAATAAATTGTAATTAAGCTTATTTATTCAGACATCCGGCCTGACACCTGAAACTGTGCAAATTGTTTTTCTGAAGTATTAGCGAAGACCAATTAACTGAACAATCATTTTGTGGTATAATGTTTGTTCAGTAGAAATGACCAGAATCAGGTTATTACCAGTTGCAGAAACACATGGTTAGTTAAGAAGAATGTCATAATCATGTCACTGGATTTACAATGAACAATTTTGTAAGTCGGCCTCTCAAAGCAGGGGATGGAATAGATCATGCATTGTGTGTGTGTGAAAATATTTCAATTAAACAATTAAAATAATAAAACAAGACTGCAGCTTAAATTTGAATCAATCAGTGACTTAAAAACTAAAATCTTTCTAGTAACTGAAATTCCACGTATTTATATCCTTACAAATGACTTAAGTAAATGCATTATAACTGTGGTTGATGTGAAATTTAGCAATGTTATGGAAAAAGTCCATTCTCAGTTCCACATTTGACTGATAATCTCATTTGTCATCATTTGCCAGTCACTATTAATTAATACAATATTTGCACTTTGTGTTCATCCTATAAATACAATTTAAAATTAATTTTAAAGGAGTTTTTCCCTTTTTCTGCATTTAAGTAATATATGTTCAACATGAAAAAGCTGATTAGATATGTGTGGTCAAAGATAATCATGTAAGTGGAAAATTCCCCAGATATGTTCTGTCTACAGAAAGGACAAATCCAACCCAGTCAATTACCGCCCAACAGTTTATTCTCATAATAACTCATTATTACTCTCATAACAGCAAAGTGATGCAAGGATTTGTTGACAGTACTATTAGACAGCATTTACGCACCACTAACCTACTCACTAAGAATGAAACAGAAAGTACTGGAAATTCTCAGCAAAACTGGCATTAACTGTGGAGAGAAATAGTTAATGTTTTGAGTCAAATGTAACTCCACTGGGTATTCTACAGTGACTGATTCACTGCCTGATTAGGGCGGCATGGTGGTTCAGTCATTAGCACTGCTGTCTCACAGTGCCAGGGATCTGGGTTT
The DNA here is from genome assembly GCF_047496795.1 of Chiloscyllium punctatum. NCBI lineage: Eukaryota > Metazoa > Chordata > Chondrichthyes > Orectolobiformes > Hemiscylliidae > Chiloscyllium > Chiloscyllium punctatum. Next base: position 68,848,366 of record NC_092746.1, read on the forward strand.
GATTCCAGCTTTGGACGACTGTCTGTGTGGAGTTTGCACATTCTCCCTGTGTCTGCGTGGGTTTCCTACAGGTGTTCCAGGTTCCTCCCATAATTCAAAGGTTAACTGGCCATGCTAATTTGCCTATAGTGTCCAGGCATGTGCAGGCTAGGTGGATTAGCCATGGGAATTGCAGGGCTATGGGCAGCGAATCTGGGTGGGATGCTGTTTGGAGAGTCGCTGTGGACTCAATGAGCCAAATGATTTGCTTCTACACTGTAGGGTTACTATGATCCTCCAAAGCCTTTTCTTTCACGCAAGTCAAATATGTTTGGATATTCTTCAATTGCCCAAGTGCAGCTCTAACAACACAGATGAATTTTGAGCACTGAGAACAAAGCAACCTCCATGCACCATCTAAATCATTAGCACATTGAACAAATATAAGGGTGAGATAGATCTTTAATGAGTAATGGGTTAAACGGTTATAGAGAGAGGGCAGGAAAGTGGAGTTGAGGCTGAGGTGAAATCAGCCATGATCCTATTTAAATGGGGAAGCAGACATGAGGGGCTGAATAGCCTACACTTGCTCCTAGTTGTTATGATCTTATGTTAAATCCAGACCCAGCAGCTGCCAAAAAATGTCCATTTGAACTGATTGCAGTTGGAGATCCCCTCAGGATATGAAGGAGGAAAAGGAATCTGGAGTCTATTCTTCTCAATATCATCTCCCCTCAATGAATAAGGCAAATTGTTGTTGCAGACTGATGATGCTGTGGGAAAGTGTCACAAAACATGTCATATGATGGAGCAAGATTTGTGAACTGAAGGGGTGAGTGGCCATCCTTTCCTGGTGATTGTCAGGTGACAGCTGTACTCATTTTTTTTTAATGTAACAAGCTTCTTCCAAGGATCCACTGCAGCCTGAATGGAATCGCTCAATCCTCAAGCCGCATATGTGTTTAGTATGTTATAGGTGTACTTTGTGGCAGATCACACCTTTTTGGGAAACACGATAATGATGACATCAGAGCTCCAGTCTGGGTAGTAGCATTTGTGTGTTTTTTTGGCAAGTGTAGGGTTCTGTGGACTGTACACTCATCACATTGAGAGTGCCAAATCATAATGTGGCAATTAGACTTTAGCAATAGAAAAGGCTATCATTCAATAATCCTTCAAGAAGATCAGTATTCACCAGTACCACACCTTAGAGGTTTGCGCCAATGCCCTGGAAGCTAGCATGACACACGTATCCTTTAACTCTGGAGGTTCTGCTTCATTTCAAGAGCTGGATGCCTTAAAATGATGCATGATGGGAAACAAGAGCAGCTGCTTGCAGCGTGGCTGATGGCTCCGTTATGTAGCCCTCTGACTGAGGCTAAGTGGAGGTACAACGCAACACGTACTTCCACAGCAGCCCTCATTCAGCCACTGTTAGGCCTGCAGATGAGATTCCAATACTTGGATCAGTCTGTACAACTTTGCATTACAGTTCGGGCAGCATAATCCCAAAGTGCTGCTCTTTGCACAACTGATCAAGAACGGATGACACAGATACTGGAGAGCTGGGAGAGTGGCTGCAGTCTTCCAAGGACAGAGTGGTGCAACCTCAGAGGCACCAAACCAGACAGGACTTCATTTACTCTCAGTTTCAGTACATGTGTGTTGGGTGAGGTGAACAATCACTGACTGTAAGTATGCACTGTTTGAAAGGTGATTACTCCCTGTTTGTTTCCAGAAGCAAATGCAGCTTCTTTGGCTTTTTTGTAACTGATATTGAAAACTGGAAAAACAAGCATTTTCAACTGTTGAAGGATTTCCAATATGTTATTGAACATTGACAAAGATGTAATGTTCTCTGTTCATTAGGAAAACAGCAGTACTTCTTCTGACAAGGTTCTGACATGATATGATGCAAAAGACAAGTCGCCTCTGTAGCTTCATTCTTGTAACTGCATTTGTAATGTTAGTTGATCAGATAGGTGATGATGTAAAGAAGCAATGCATTTATAATTGTGCGATCTTAGTTCCAATTAAGTGTCTCCTATTTGCCCCCAGAAGCTTCTTCTTTTCATGTCCGTGCCATTGTGTGCACTGTGAAGGACTGTACATCCCTGGCAGAATTTGACTAGGTGTACAAATGGGCTTGCGTTATGGCAATAGTAGTGCAAATCCAAGCATATCCTGACTGTAGTAAGTACTTTTATAGCTGAAAGCGCACTATTGTTGAGATGTGGTGCATACAGAATGGGGTGTGAAACTTACCCAGGATAACTTGATGGAACTTCTGGGAAAACACAATACTCCCTGAAATTGACACTTATCCAACTTTGGAAAAGTCAACTCTATGTTTCAGGTTAATGACCTTCTCATCAACATGGGTGTTCTGTACCTTTAAGAGACTGAAATCAAGAGAACTACCTGATGCAGCACCAAGTGTTCCTGAAGAAGATATAATATAACATTTAGTCAAACAACTTGATTAGCTGGCTGCCTGGAGATGACAAAAAAATTCAAATTAGGCTAATCAGTTTAAATAATGTCCCAAAAAATATCAAACTCCAATCAAGTTTGAAATTTTGTATATTGACAATCTTAAAAGCCAATGACACAATCCGATGTTTTGGGGGTATAAGACTAGGAAGAATTGAAAGTTGAGAGGAGAACTGCCAAATCACCAGCATCTGCAGACAGCCCAGAAAAATAGCTCTCATAAAGGTAACTTTATTGATCAGTAACCTGGGAAAGAGAAATGCCTAAGAAGAAGAAAAGAAGATAAAGAGAAGATTAGACATCTGACTGGTTTTGAAAATTTGAATTTTAGTAAATCTTAATCGGGGAGGGTTTTATTGGACTAGTATTGTACAAGGAGAAGGTAGGTTAAAGGAAGGAGTTGTAAATAGTTGTTAGTTAATTATTCTTTGTTATAGTTTAGGAAATACAGTTGTTAATTTTTTACTTTAACTAGTACTTGGCCTTTCAAATTTTCACAGATTACTGCACAGAATAAATCTTTTCTGTGTTCCTGGTTTAAATTAAGCAGGAGGGTTTATCCCGTGTCGTAACAATTTGGGGGCTCATCGCTGGGAATTTGAACAGTTTGAGGGCTTTTGTCTGCGATTTGAATTGATTTAGATAGATTTGAATTGATTTAGGGGTATGAAAAATCCCAGCAGATTTAAGCACTTGCAGGTTAGTGTCTGCGATTAGATTACTTCCAGTGTGGCCCTTTGGCCCAACAAGTCCACACCGACCCACCACCCACCCAGCCCCATTCCCCTGCATTTACCCCTTCACCTAACACTATGGGCAATTTAGTGTGGCCAATCCACCTAACCTGCACATTTTTGGATTGTGGGAGGAAACCGGAGCACCCGGAGGAAACCCACGCAGTCACGGGGAGAATGTGCAAACTCCACACAGAGAGTCGCCTGAAGCGGGAATTGAACCCAGGTCTCTGGCGCTGTGAGGCAGTAGTGCTAACCACTGTGCCACCGTGCCGCCCCTTTAAATAGAATGTAGGTGAGGCAATTTGTTTAATTTTAGTGACTTGAGATTGAGTAAGTTAAAAGTGAGAGAAAGACTCTTAAATTGCTAAAGAGGTTCTGGGATTTGAAGATGATTCTCAAATTTTCCAAGTAAGTTTAGAAGAAAAGAAAAAGGCCTTACTTTTAGAATTAGCAAATAAGTTAGATTTGGGTTTAGCCATGGACAAAAGTAAAGCTGAAATTGTAAGTGACTTACTCAAACACTTAGATGTGTCAGAGAAACAGAAAACCTTAAATTACAGATGAGGAAAATGGAGTTAGAAGATAAACTGAGAGAGAGAAAGGAAAGAAAGAGAGACAAGCTTCTTAGCTGAGCAAAGAGAGAGAGAAGACAGGGAGAGAGAAGAGAGAGAAAGTGGGAGGAAAAAAAGAGAGAATTTGAACTTCTGAAGTTGTGACTTAATCAGAAAACTCAATTTAACAGAATGGAGATTAAAAGAGAAGATAGTTAGATACACAATTATTCCAAACCTCAGCCACATTTTGATGAGAAAGATATTGAAGTCCTCTTCATTTCATTTGAAAATCTGGCTCAGCAGATGGAGTGGTCTGAGGATTTATGGGTAATGCTAATTCAGACTAAATTGGAAGGCAGATCTAGTGAGGTATTTGCCGTGCTATCAGATGAGGGGTCGAGATTATGAAGAGGTTAAACAGGCTTATGAACTGGTACCAGAGGCATATAGACAGAGGTTCAGAAACATAAAGCAGAAACCAGGTCAGACTTAAGTTGAGTTTGAAAGAATTTAACATTGTCGTATTGATAGATGGGTGCGTGCTTTGAAAATAGAAAGGACTTTTGAGGTGCTACGGGAGGTTATTCTGCTGGAGGAGTTTAAAAACTTACTTTCAGAGATGGTAAGAATTCACATGGTGAAAAGAAAGTTCAGGCAGTGAGAAGGGCAGCAGATTTAGCAAATGAATACATGTTGGTGCAGAAGACAAGCTTCCAGCCAGAATTTTGTCCTGTGAGGGTTAGAAATTGGGTGAAGAGGCGATCCTACACTATGAAACCAAGAGTAGACAGCACTGGTACGATTTTATCATGGATTAAAGAAATCCAAGAGGGTGTACAGGAGGTGAAAGGCCTCAGGTGTTTCTACTGTAATGGTGTGGGACACCGAAAATTACAGTGCCAGTGGTTTCAAAAAGGCACTGGGAAAAGGTGCTTTCACTGCCAGAGGGTGGGACATATAAAGACACAGTGCTAGTCATTAAAGAAAGGCACTGTGGGAAAAGATGTGGTAAATGAAGCTACGCCAGTGGCATTCGTGAAGGTAACAAAGGAGACCCCAAGAAAAGCTGAGGAGCTGCAGGAGAGTGCACAGCCTAGGCAAGGGCTAGGTATGGAGTTAGTACCTGATCTCAACAAAGAATTTGCCTGTGTGGGTAACGTTTATTCGGAAAGAACAGAGGGAGAAGGACAAGAAGTTATAATTTTGAGAGATACAGGATCCAACCAGTCGCTGGTAGTAATAGACAAGCGAACATGTACACTTTCTGATCTGTTACCCAAGAGTGTGGTAATTTGTGAGCTAGATGGACAGAAATTTAGCATTCCCCTATGTAAGATCAGGTTGGAGTGCCAACTCTAGACTGGGGAAAGTGATTGACGGTGTCAGTTCCAGGAATTCAGTTTGTTCTTGGGAATGATTTGGCAAGATCCAAGGTGGGAGTGACAACCCTTGTGGAGAAGGTCAGGGCAGACCAACAAGCTGAGGAGTTAAAACAGAAATATCCTGGAATTTTCCCAGACTGTGTGGTAGCCAGATTCCACTATCAGAAGTCATAGCACAAAGCGAAAAGTAAAGAGAAAGATGAAGGAGTAGAGGTTCAGTTAGCAGACACCCTGTTTGACGTAATGGTGCAGGAAAAACCTGAATAGGCAGAGAGTCAGACAGAAGTGTTTAGTCCTGGAAGGTTAAGAGGTTGGCAACAGCAAGACAAGATAATAAAAGATATATATGTGGATGCGTACTCCGAAAAGGAGGCAGAGAACATTCCAAAAGATGGAATCCTAAGGTGGAAATGGAGACCACGGCAGGTTAGTGCAGAGGAGAAATGAGCGGAAGTGCACCTGATTGTGTTGCCGGTAGCATACAGACAGGAGGTGTTATGGGCAGCACATGAACTACCGATAGGTCACATCAGGGTACGAAAGACTCAGGCTAAGGTACAAAAACATTTTTATTGGCCTGGAATGCACAAGGATGTGGTTAACTTTTGTTGAATGTCTTATACATGCCATGTGGTAGGAAAGCCACAGGCGGTAATAAAACCAGCACCTTTGTTGCCAGTTCCCACATTTGAAGAAACTTTCATGTGGGTTATAATTGATTGTGTCGGCCCCTCCCAAGAACTAAAATTGGGAACCAGTACTTGTTAACCATAATGGATGTGTCTAACATATTTCTGGAGACAATTCCATTATGGAGTATCAAAGCAAAAAAGGATAGTAGAGGAGTTAGTAGCTTTCTACTCACAGTATGGGCTACCCAGAGAGATTCAGTTGGACCAAGGGTCAAATTTTACTGCTAAGCTGTTTAAGGAGGTTATGGATAGCTTAGGTATGTAGCACTTTAAATCTAGTGCGTATCATCATGAATCCCAGGGAGCTTTAGAAAGGTGGCATTAGACCTTGAAGACCATGTTGAGAGCATTCTGTCAAGACTACCCAAATGATTGGGATAAAGGTATCCCATTCATATTGTTTGCCATTAGAGATGCCCCAAATGAATCTACTCAGTTCATTCTCTTTGAGTTAATATTCAGTCATGAAGTGAGAGGTCCTTTGAAATTAATTAAAGAAAAATTGACAGGAACAATGTCAGCGATCTCACACTTAGAGTGTGTATTGGAGGTGAGGGAGAGACTAAATCAAATAAGTGAGTTAGCTAAACAGCACCTAAAGAGAGCACAATGTAGAATGAAGCAAGTGGCAGATAAAAGCTCTGACACTTGGACATTTTCCTGAGGGGATAATGTGCTATTACTGTTACCAGTGATAGGAGATCCCTTCAAAGCCAGGTTTAGTGGTCCCTATCAAATTGAGAAAAAGTTGAGTCAGGTGAACTGTTTAGTAAAGATGCCAGACAGGAGAAAAAAAGGGTATCAGGTATGTCATGTGAACGTGTTGAAACCATATTATACTAGAGAGAAAGAACTGGAGAAACAGCTGTTAGTTACTGCCCTGCAGAGTGAGGAATCAAATCCAGATGATATGTATTTTAATGTGCCTCAAAATAGATTAAAAATGAAGACATCCTTGAGGAGTGGCATAGGTTAGTAAGCTATCTGTCTCAGGAGCATAGAACACAGTTGAAAGACTTGTTACTTCAGTATAAGGACATATGGAACAATCAGATGAGGAGGACTAATACTATTGTACATGAAGTAGAAGTAGGGAATACTGCTCTGATAAAACACCACCCCTAACGGCTTAATCCTTTCAAAGGCAGACAGGTCCAGATGGAGGTGGAGGCCATGCTTGACGAGGACGTCATTGAACCAAGCTAGAGCGAATGAAGTTTGCAAATCATCTTAGTTTGCAAATTGTACAGGACTCAACGATTCTGCTTGGATTATTGGACGGTCAACATTGTTACAAAATTGGACTCAAATCTAATTCCTAGATTGGAGGACTGTATCGAGAAAGGCAGACAAGCCAATTACATCACCAAATTGGACTTAATGTGTGGTTACTGGCAGGTACCTTTATCAGAGACGGCGAAAGAAATTTCTGCATTTATAACCCCAAATGTCAGTTTAAAGTGATACCATTTGGAATGAAGAATGTGCTCGCCACCTTCCAAAGACTCATGAACAGAGTTGTGGCTGGGTTAATGAAGTGCGCAGTCTATTTGGTCGATGCAGTGATCAATAGTAAGTATTGGAAAGATCACACGGTATAGTTGGATGAGCTCTTTGAATGACTATGAGAAGCAAAACTGGTGATAAACTTAAATAAAACTGAATTCACCGAAAGCAAAAGTAATGTCCTTGGGACACAATATCGGTCATGGAAGGTTGAACCCACGGAACACAAAGACGAAGGTCATCGAGGAATTTACATGACCAACCTCAAAGGAAGAGGTGCTTTGATTCTTAGGACTCAGCGGATTCTATTGGAAGTTTGTTCCAAACTTCAGCAGTGTAGTGGCACCGTTAACCGATTTGCTGAAGAAGAACACAAAGTTTCGGTGGACAGAACAATGCCAGAAGGCATTCGACCATTTGAAATCAATATTAACCACCAAACCAGTTTTAGCTACATCAAAATATTCAAAACCTTTTAAAGTCGCCAATGATGCTAGTGACATGGGAGTTGGAGCTGTACTCCTACAGGAAGATGAGGATGGGATTGAACTACCAGTTGGTTACTTTGCGAAGATCAACATCCACCAGAGGAAATACTCCACGATTGAAAAGGAACTATTGAGTTTGGTACTGGCCTTACAACATTTTAATGTGCATGTCACAAACAATGTGTTAGAGACGGTGGTGTACACGGATCATAATCCACTTACATTCTTAGAACGCTTTGAAGACAAGAATATGAGACTATTTTGTTGGAGTCTTATGTTACAGACTTTTAATTTAAAAATCGTACACGTTGCGGGTCGAAAGAATGTAATCGCAGATGCGTTATCGTAGATTTAACTGATAAAGTTTAGATGAGACTTGTCTTTATTTAATGTTTTGTATATATTATATACACAGTAATATGGGAAGAAGTTAAAGTAAACTTAGATAAAAATTATCGGTATGCTACAGCAATGTGTTTAAAGAATAAAACAAAAAGAATCCACCTTTTCATTATGATGGTTCATTTGTTCTTAAGGGAGGAGGTGTTATGAAGATGTGGGTGTACTTTACCTTTAAGAGAGTTAAAATCTAGTAGAAATACCTGACACAGCACCAGGTGTTCTGAAGAAGATATAATATAACATTTGGTTGAACAACTCGATTAGCTGGTTGCCTAGAGATAACAAAACAAATTCAAATTAGGCCATCAGTTTAAATTATACACCAAAAAATACCAAACTCCAATCAAGTTTGAAATTTCATATATTGACACTCTTAAAAGCCAATGATGCAATCCAATGCTTTGGGAGTATAAGACTGGGGAAAATTGAACAGTTGGGAGGAGAACTGCCAAACCACCAGTATTTGCAGACTGCCCAGAGAATAGCTCTCTTAAAAGTAACTTTTTCGATCAGTGACCTGGGAAACAGAAATCCCTACGAAGAAGAAAAGAAGACAAAGGAAGATAAAGAGAAGATCTGACATCTGGCTGGTTTTGAAAATGTGTATTTTTGGTAAATCTTAATGGGGGGATTGGTTTATCAGACTAGTATTTGAGAAGGGGAAAGTAAAAGATAGGTTAGAGGATGGAGTTGTAAATAGTTGTTAGTTAATTGTTCTCTGTTATAGTTTAAGAAATAAAGTTGTTAATTTTTACTTTAAATAGTTCTTGGCCTCGAATTTTCACAGATTACTGCACGGGATAAATCTTTACTGTGTTGCTGGTTTAAATTATGCAGGAGGGTTTACCCTGCGTTGTAATAAAAATAAAACATTAGTTTATCCCTAGATGGACCACTGTGCCAAATTTTGGGCGTCACAGTTTAGGAATTCACTGGAGCAACAGGCATGTACATTTGCAGGGATGATTCCAACAATGTGCAGGTGAAGTGGATTGGCCATAGAAAATGCTGAAAATGTGTTGCTGGAAAAGCGCAGCAGGTCAGGCAGCATCCAAGGAACAGGAGAATCGACGTTTCGGGCATGAGCCCTTCTTCAGGACCATGCCCGAAACGTCGATTCTCCTGCTCCTTGGATGCTGCCTGACCTGCTGCGCTTTTCCAGCAACACATTTTCAGCTCTGATCTCCAGCATCTGCAGTCCTCACTTTCTCCTAGCCATAGAAAATGCAGAGTAATGGGAATATGGGTGGGATGCTGTTTGGAGGGGTACTGCATACTCGATGGGTCAAATGACCTATTTCCACACTATTGGGATTTGATATTTGTATAATTCCTTCAAAGATAAATTGCTGTTTTATTACAAAACGGAGAAGCTATAACTTTTTGCAGCATGGAAAAGCAGATTTGCAAGTATGGAAAATAAAGAACATGAAAGCATGGGAAGAGTTAAAGCATAAAGACCACTGGCAATCTGTGGTCTGTGAAAGGCACGATGGGATAACCACAGTAGAGTGCTCTTATACCAATTAGCAGAGTAAGGTTAAGACTGAAAGGTCACAATGGCGTGACGAGATAATACAAGTAATAAAGCAAGTTTCTCTGTTAAGTGTTATTATGACAGGATTCGGACAATAAATATTTGGGACATGACATTAAAATATCTAATTAATAGTTAGTAGAGTCAGTTTGAGACAGGAGACTATTGTAATAGATGGAATAGCTAAATATCTATCATGACAGGTTAGTCTGGAATGGAAGATCACTGTAGCCCAGTTAGCAGTAAATATCTAACTGTGACATTAGAATACCATTAAGTAGAATGTACAACTAAAGAGATAATGGGAACTAACATCACTGGTTTATTGTGTAGCTAGAGTGAGGTACTTTGATTAATATAGTTGGACATGCTGATAACCTAACAGAAATATGATAAAAAAAAATAGAAATCCACAAACCCCCTGAGGTTCGTGGGCATTCGAGAATTTGCTTTCTCAGTGTCACGGTTTTTTGTTTGCAAATGAAAGACCTACTTCTTGAAGAACTCTCTGTGTCTCCTGGTGGTTCTCTACATTTTCTCCACAACATTAGCAATGTTTAAAATCATAAACACTTTAGATTAAGAAACTATTTTTGATAGTTGAAGGGTCAAAAGTGAGCGATCATCAATATAAAGTGATTGGTGAAGAATCCTTTCTTCAGCAATATTTTTGGTTTTCAAATGCACTTTCAGCAAATATAGGGGTTGCAGGCTCAATAACAGCCTTCAAAAGTGAATGTGATAAACACTTGAAGGAGATAAAATTGCAGGCAAAAGAGAAAAGAACAAGGAATTGGGACGAATTGGATTGCTGTTTGAAGGAGCTAATGCAGACTCAATAGATCAACTGGCCTCTGGAAAGTAAGTGGCAAGGTTTGTTATTTTAAAAAATGCATATAGGATTTCAAATATATACATGGATCTAAAGCTATTAATCAAGATTCCTGAAGTCGACATGGAAGGTCTCAATGGGTGGTCATTCAAGTCAAATCATGTAGGATGGAAGAATGCTTCTATACATTACACTAGTATTGTATACCTCTACTTATGACATCTAGGTCTCATAATTTCTTTTCAGTAGACACTGACTTTTTTTAATAGCCTCATCAACAATATTCTGCTAAATTTAAAGATTTGCATATGTAAACCACCAGATGTTCATATATCAACACCCACACTAAAGTTGTAACTTTTAGTTTACAATGATTCTCCTGTGACTCTTTTTGAAATGCAAAACTTCATACATCTCAAAATTAAATTTCACTTTGCCATGTGTTGCCAACTTCACTAGTATACGTACTTCTGAGACAATAATTGTCCTCCTCACTGTTTGTTGCATTTTCAAGTATTCTGTAAACCTCTTGAAATTATGCATTGAAGTCCAGGCTATTATTGTACATTAAAAAAAAATGATGGTCAGGTACTGAACCCTGGGATATTGCTATATAAATCCCTCTGGTATGAAAACCTAATATTTATTGTTTCGCTGTTGCCGGTCACTTTCTTTATTCCTGCTGTCCTTTGATGGGAAATGTGTGCCTTGTGAGGCACCTCCTGAGGACTGCCCCAAAACTCAAAACTAGATCATTTAAAGCTGGATTCTTTGATATTTGGGAAAGGTAGTTCACCAAGATTAACAATGGTTATAAATAATTGACTCTGTACATGGTATGAGAGTAACAGTAGTCTAGTTTTAAATTTCTGTGAGCACTTTTAGGATGAAATGAGCACACATAAAACATATACCACAAGAGGACATGGTGCGCTGAGGCAACAATCAAAAATCATTCAAACATTAGGTCCAGATGTTAAGGAAAAATGGAGAGAAAAGATAGCCACGAAGTAACTTGATTCAGACACTAACAGGATGGGGGAAGCAATGGAGAGACAAAAAAAAACAAGAAGAAGACAAATCTATAGTAGATATGTTCACATCAACAAAAGAAACATTTGAAATAAGACAAAACCAGAAATGAAACACAGAAGCAGGAAGCTATTGCATTGTTGGGATCTGTGATGTACTAGGAATATCAGAAATATATCTAAATGCAGAAACTGGAAATAAATACAACATTACAAGTAATTTAGCTTTCTATGAGTGGGACACAGCAGAAATGAAGTTGATCTTGAGGAAAGTAAAAAGCTGCAAAATGATTTTCATGGTATTCCTAAGATGAAAACAGTTTAAACAAGCTCTGAGGATACACTGCAGATCTGTAGATCACTATAGAAATCATATCAAGTTGTTCTGTGGGGATTAAAATGAAATAATTTTAATGGGACCACTTAGTCACCAAATGGAAACTGAATACTTAAACAGTTTAGAGTTCAAGGTAATAATTGTAACCCACAACTGTGGTATAACTTGGAGCACCAAGAAAACAATGAGGTAATGTAGCATTCATATTTCTCTGCTTACCTGCCTTACCAATTTCACTAACTCTGCAAGCAAATTCCTCAGCCTGACAGCCCTCTGTTGAAAGAGATTTTTCCTACTCTCTGTTCAGAATCACTACTTATATTTAATACATAATCCTTTGTTCAAATTACCCTCAATGACTTGAAATAATCTAATCCTATCAACCTGTCCCATCCTTTCATAATTTTATACATTTTTATCATGATGTCCTATAACATGTGTTACTTTGATGAAAATAATTGGGCTGAATGGCATACCTTACCTGTAATTATTTTGAAATTGTGAGTTAAATACTTATTGCATCAGAATATTACACCATTAACAGTTCAATTCAATAGCTAGTTATAATTCCATGAATTACTTATATAATTTAGTTCATATGTACAATACATTCATTTTTGATTTGTCATAAATAGCCCTTTACAGCAAATTTAAAGGTTTCTTCGATGTTAGCAAATTAGAAGTGATCTTGTTAGTGGCTGCCTGTAGTTCAAGATAATACCACCAGTTGTCCCCAGGAGTTTGTCACTGTTTCAACAATTCATTATTATGCTATCATAATCACCTTTTCATGCTATTATTGAGTTATATGGAAAATTTGTGACTGGCTTGCTGTTGGTCTCAGGAAAATGTCTCCTCATTTATCGGAATGTGATAAAATTTAGGAGGCAAGTAAAATTCAGGAAGTGAAACAGAAGTGAAATCTGACATTAGGTCCAATAGAAATATCAATATTTGGATAATTAAATACTGAAAGCTGAATTAGAACCACTGGGGGAAGAAATTTTTTCTGGACCATTCCCTGAGCTGAATTGCTGCCATACATGACAAGGTCCAAGACTGAGTTAAAACTTGCTATGTCCCTGTTACAACCGCGAAATGGGGAAATTGAGTTTTTTTTTACTCTCCAATGTGAGAATGCGGGGTGGTGAGACCAGATTGTTGCTATCAAGGATTAATCGTTCAGTACTGGAAGTCATCTGACAGCTCAAGAGATACTGAACACTAGACTTTCCTAGTAACTCAGTGAAACCTCTTATCAGCTCAGAAATCTCATTATATCTGTGATCATAGAGATACTATTATTTGCTTTTTATGATTTGAGTGAATTGGTAGACAGATAACAGAACTGTGAGTATTGCAAAACCAAGGCACTTAATTTATAAAGTTTCCTTTTCCTTTCATGGTATTTATCATGTATGTGTAGGCTGTGCTCAATGAGTTACGATGTTGTGGTCAGATTAATGTAGATCTATCTATGTCAGAGTCTACGTTTACTGGTACTCAGCAACTCAAATGGGAGCAGAATTGTAACCAATAGCCATTCTGGAATGGCATTCTTGTCATTGAAAAAATATGTTTGATCATTTTCTCATGTCAGCTCTAAAAGATCTTTGGCAAGTAATTTGAATGTCTTTATACCAAAATAATGAAAAATGAAAGGGCAATGGAATCACATTTTGACACGCACGACTAATATCGATTTAATCAGGTTGTTTATTGTGATTTTAAAATTAAACATTACGGGGACAAAAGCTACCAGACCACAAATAGGATTTGACACCTTGGAAACCTTATTAATGCCTTCAAAAGGACAAATATCTAATCAGGAACAGGACTGAAACTGACTGGAACAGGTAGGATCACTGGTAATGAATTATCCACAAATTAGGATGATTGTTCTGGTGCCAGGTCAAAGAAAATGTTATTTCTGGAAAGCAGCTAGCCAAGGTTGAAGGCTGGAGATTTGAGGATTGATAATGATTTTACACAGAAGTGAAACGACTTCTACATCCATGGTGCAAAATGAGCAATAGTGAATTGGCATCCTGTTTTACACTCACAAAATTTCTTTTCCATTTGAAGTGGACACAGAACTCATTATCCCAATGGGTGAAATCACACTCGCTGGTTTCATTGCCTTCAGGAATTAGGGAATGCTTATGTAAAACATTTCTGTTCAGAAATTAGAGGGTAAACTGAAGGTGTTTCACAGAGGGAGAGGACTTGATAGTTTAACCTACTCCTGCTATGTGCTCTCTTCTGTTGTCAGGACATGAGAGCTGTAGGTAAAGGAGTCATTTTAATAGTTTTTTTTTGCTGGCTTTGAGGAAAACAGCTACACATTTACCTGTTCTTTGAACTCTTCAAAGCAAGTAAACAGCCAAAAAATGGCAGCAAGCTGATAAAGGGAATCAAAATGTTCCATCATGATATTATCCTGGCTTGTGGAACAACTTGTGGAACTACTGAATTGAATGGGGTTTATTATCATATGTACTCACATAAATACAGTGAACAGTTTACAAGTCACAACTTATAGTGTCATCTTAGGTACAAAGGTACTTAGGTACAGAATATTTGGTACAAAGCAGAAAAATAAGGCAAGCGAAGTTAAAAAGTTAAAAATTATAGTCCTTCTTCCTAAAAAAGTTGAGGAACAAAGAAACACATTTAACAGTTCAACATCACATTCCTTAAATGCCTCACCATGCTGGGCTCAAACTCATCACAAGGGCTTGTTCTCCCCTACATCAGGCTCGCCAACTCTCATAACCAGCCACCCCGGGCTGCCTGTGCCCACTCCCCCAGCCGCCCAGGCTGGTTACTCCCACTCCCCCATCCGCACAGGCTGGTTACTCCCACTCCCCCATCCGTCCAGGCTGGTTACTCCCACTCCCCCATCCGCCCAGGCTGGTTACTCCCACTCCCCCATCCGCCCAGGCTGGTTACTCCCACTCTCCCATCCGTCCAGGCTGGTTACTCCCACTCCCCCATCCGCCCAGGCTGGTTACTCCCACTCTCCCATCCGCCCAGGCTGGTTACTCCCACTCCCCCATCCGCACAGGCTGGTTACTCCCACTCCCCCATCCGCCCAGGCTGGTTACTCCCACTCCCCCATCCGCCCAGGCTGGTTACTCCCACTCCCCCATCCGCCCAGGCTGGTTACTCCCACTCCCCCATCCGCACAGGCTGGTTACTCCCACTCCCCCATCCGTCCAGGCTGGTTGTGCCCACTCTCATCCACTGATCGCCCCGGGCTGCCTACGTCCATTCTACCAGCTGCCCAGGCTGTCTATGCCTATTCTCAGCCGCCCCGGACTGCCTACGCCCACGCTCCCAGCTGCCAAGGGTGCCAACGTCCACTCCCCTATCCGTCCAGGCTGGTTACTCCCACTCTCACCCACTGATTGCCCTAGGCTGCCTACGCCCATTCTCCCAGCCACCCAGGCTGGTTACTCCCATTCTCGCCGACTGATCGCCCCGGGCTGCCCACGCCCACTCTTGCAGCCGCCCAGGCTAGTTACCCACACTCTCACCCACTGACTGCCCCGGGCTCTCTACTCCCACTCTCACATGCAAGTCCTTGGCCTCCTCCATTGCCTGATCATGGCAACACGACGCCTGGAGGAAGAGCGCCTCATCTTCTGCCTAGGAACCCTCCAACCACAAGAGATGAATGCAGATTTCTCCAGCTTCCTCATTTCCCCTCCCCCCACCTTAACTCAGTACCAAGCTCAGACTCAGCATCGCCTTCTTGACCTCCAATCTTCTTCCCGACCTCTCCGCCCCCACCCCCTCTCCAGCCTACCACCCTCACCTTAACCTCCTTCCACCTATCACATTCCCAACGCTCCTCCCTCAAATCCCTCCTCCCTACCTTTTATCAAAGCCTGCTTGGCACACCCTCCTCATTCCTGAAGAAGGGCTTATGCCCGAAACGTCGATTTTCCTGCTCCTTGGATGCTGCCTGACCTGCTGCACTTTTCCAGCAACACATTTTTCAGCTCTGATCTCCAGCATCTACAGTCCTCACTTTCTCCTACTCCCACTCTTACCCACTGACTGTCCCGGGCTGCCTACTCCCACTCTCACTCCACTGACCGTCCCGGGCTGCCTACTCCCACTCCTACCCACTGACTGCCCTGTGCTGCCTACTCCCACTCTCACTCCACTGACCGTCCCGGGCTGCCTACTCCCATTCTCACCCACTGACCGTCCCGGGCTCCCTACTCCGACACTTACCCACTGACTACCCCAGGCTGCCTACTCCCACTCTCACCCATTGACCGCCCTGGGCTCCCTACTCCCACTCTAACCCACTGACCGCCCCGGGCTGTCTACTCCCACTCTCACACACTCTCCGCCCTGGGCTCCCTACTCCCACTCTAACCCACTGACCACCCCGGGCTGTCTACTCCCACTCTCACACACTCTCCGTCCTGGGCTGCCTACTCCCACTCTAACCCACTGACCACCCCGGGCTGCCTACTCCCACCTTCACCCACTGACCGTCCCGGGCTGCCTACTCCCACCTTCACCCACTGACCGTCCCGGGCTGCCTAATCTCACTCTCACCCACTGACCGTCCCGGGCTGCCTACTCCCACCTTCACCCAAAGACCGTCCTGGTCTGCCTACTCCCACCTTCACCCACTGACCGTCCTGGTCTGCCTACTCCCACCTTCACCCACTGACCGTCCTGGTCTGCCTACTCCCACTCTAACCCACTGACCACCCCGGTCTGCCTACTCCCACTCTTACCCACTGACTGTCCTGGGTTGCCTACTCCCATTCTTACCCACTGACCGCCCCGGGCTGCCTACTCCCACTCTCACATGCAGGTCCTTGGCGACCTCCATCGCCATATCATGGCAACACGACGCCTGGAGGAAGAGCGCCTCATCTTCTGCCTAGGAAGCCTCCAATCACAAGGGATGAATGGAAATTTCTCCAGCTTCCTCATTTCTCCTCCCCCCCACCTTAACTCAGTCCCAACCCATGGACTCAGCACCGCCTGCTTGACCTGCAATCTTCTTCCTGACCTCTCCGCCCCCTACCCATCTCTGGCCTATCACCCTCACCTTAACCTCCTTCCACCTATCGCATTCCCAATGCTCCTCTCCCAAGTCCCTCCTCCCTACCTTTTATTTTAGCCTGCTTGGCACACCCTCCTCATTCCTGAAGAAGGGCTTATGCCCGAAACGTCGATTCTCCTGCTCCTTGGATGCTGCCTGACCTGCTGCACTTTTCCAGCAACACATTTTTCAGCTCTGATCTCCAGCATCTGCAGTCCTCACTTTCTCCTACTCCCACTCTTACCCACTGACTGTCCCGGGCTGCCTACTCCCACTGACCGCCCTGTGCTGCCTACTCCCACTCTCACCCATTGACCGCCCCGTGTGCCTACTCCCACTCTTACCCACTGACTGCCCTGGGCTCCCTGCTCCCACTCTTACACACTGACCATCCCAGGCTGCCTACTCCCACTCTTACCCACTGTTTGCCCCGGGCTGCCTTATCCCACACTTACACACTGACTGCCCCCGGCTGCCTAATCCCACTCTCACCCACTGATCGCCCCGGGCTGCCTACTCCCATTCTCACCCAATGACTGCCCTGGCACCCTACTGAAAAGAAAATTTGTAAGGAGATCTCACTTATCTGTAAGAGTAATAAGGTGGTTATGGGAAGGGATTTTAATTTTCCAAACATGGACTGGGACTTCCATTGTGTTGTGGGTTTAGATGGAGAAGAATTTGTTAAATGTGTCCAAGAAAATTTTCTGCTTCAATACGTGGATGTACTTACTAGAGAAGGTGCAACACCTGACCAAATCTTGGGAAATAAGGCAGGGCAGGTGACTGAGGTGTCAGTGCTGGAATACTATAGGGCCAGCGACCATAATCCTATTAGTTTTAAAATAGTGATGGAAAAGGATAGACCAGATCTAAAAGTTGAAGTTCTAAATTGGAAGAAGGCTAATTTTGATGGCATTAGGCAAGAACTTTGAAAAGCTGATTGGGGGCAAATGTTCGCAGGTAAAGGGACGGCTAGAAAATGAGAAGCCTTCAGAAATGAGCTAACGAGAGTGCAGCGATAATATATTCCTGTTTGAGTGAAAGGAAAGGCTGGCAGGTGTAGGGAATGCTGGATGACTAGAGAAATTGAGGATTTCGTTAGGAAAAGGAAGTATATGTCAGGTATAGACAGGATAGATTGAGTGAATCCTTAGAAGAGTATAAAGGCAGAAGGAGTATACTTAAGAGGGAAATCAGGAGAGCAAAAAGGGGACATGAGACAGCAAATAGAATTAAGGAGAATCCAAAGGGTTTTTACAAATATATTAAGGACAAAAGGGTAACTAGGCAGAGAATAGAGCCCCTCAAAGATCAGCAAGGTGACTTTTGTGTGGAGTCGCAGGAGATGGGGGAGATGCTAAATGAGTATTTTGCATCAGTGTTTACAGTTTACAGAAGGAAGAAATAGAATGTAGGGAAATAGATGGTGATATCTTGAAAAATGTTCATATTACAGAAGAGGAAGTGCAGGGTGTCTTGAAACATATAAAAGTGGTTATTTCCCCAAGACCTGATCAGGTGTACACCAGAACTCTGCAAGAAGCTAGGGAAGTGATTGCTGGGCCCCTTGGTGAGATATTTGTCTCATCAATGGTCACAGGTGAGGTGCCAGAAGACTGGAGGTTGGCTAATATGGTGCTACTATTTAAGAAAGGTGGTAAGGACAAGCCAGGGAACTATAGACCAGTGAGTCTGATGTTGGGGTGGTAGGCAAATTATTGGAGGGAATCCTGATGGACAGGATGTACATGTATTTGGAAAGACAAGGACTGATTAGAATAGTCAGCATGGCTTTGTGTGTGGGAAATCATGTCTCATGAACTTGATTGAGCTTTCTGAAGAATTAGCAAAAGGATTGATGAGGACAGAGTGGTAGAAGTGATCTATATGGATTTCAGTAAGGCATTCGACAATGTTCCCCATGGAAGACTAGTTAGCAAGGTTAGACCTCATGGAATACAGGGAGAACTAGCCATTTGGATACAGAACTGGCTCAAAGGTAGAAGACAGAGGGTATTGGTGGAGGGTTGTTTCTCAGACTGGAGGCCTGTGACCAATGGAGTACCACAAGGATCGGTGCTGGGTCCTCTACTTTTTGTTATTTATATAAATGATTTGGATGTGAACATAAGAGGTATAGTTAGTAAGTTTGCAGATGACACCAAAATTGGAGGTGTAGTGGGCAGCGAAGAAGGTCATTGGCGACCTTTAAGCGGCATTTGGATAGGTACATGGATGGGTGCTTAATCTAGGATAGAAGTTCGGCACAACATCGTGGGCCGAAGGGCCTGTTCTGTGCTGTATTGTTCTATGTTCTATGTTCTATGTTCTAAGGTTACCTCAGATTACAAAATGATCTTGATCAGATGGGCCAATGGGCTGAGTACTTGCAGATGGAGTGCAGGGTCAGAGCTCCTTTAAAGTAGAACCACAGATAGATAGGATAGTGAAGAAGGTGTTTGGTATGCTTTCCTTTATTGGTCAGAGTACTGAGTAGAGGAATTGGGAGGTTACGTTGCAGCTGTGCAGGACATTGTGTTCAGCCACTCTTGGAATATTGCGTGCAATTCTGGTCTTGTCCCGATTGGAAAGATGTTGCCCTTCAACATGTTATTAAATTGGGAAGGAATCAGTTAAGATTTATGAGGAAGTTGCCAACACCAGATAAGGAGAGACTGGTTAGGCTGAGACTTTTTCACTGGAGCACAGAAGGTTGAAGGGTGAGGTTTATAAAATCATGAGGGGCATAGATGAAGTGAATAGTAAAGGTCTTTTCTCTGTGATGGGGGGGGGGGGGGGGGGAGTGCAAAACTAGAGGGCATTTTTCAGGTGAGAGCATAAATATTTAAAAGGGACTTGAGGGGCAATGTTTTCACACAGAGGATTGTTTGTGTGTGGAATGAACTGCTAGACAAAATAATAGATGCAAGTACAGTTACAACATTTAAAAGACATTTGGACAGATACATGAATAGGAAAGGTTTAGAGAGATGTAGGCCACATGCAACTATTTTAGTTTGAGAAACTTGGTCGGCATGGACGAGTTGGATCAAAGGGTCTGTTTCTATGCTGTATAACTCTATGACTCTATTGTGGCTTAGCCTGACCATATTTATAGATGTTTTTCTTTTTAAGAATATAGGAACATAAGGAATAAGCATATGAGTAGACCATACAGCTCACTGAGTATGCTTCACCGTTCAGTATGATCATAATTGAGCCTCAACTCCACTTTCCCAACAGTTCCCCATATCCCTTGACTTCTTGTGAAAAAAGCTATCTCTAATTTAGCTTTAACTACATGAAATAATTGAGTATTCATAACAATGGTGGAACATGTGAAATCTCCTGAGTGAAGAAATTTCTTCTCATCTTAGTGTAAAATAATTAACCACTTAACCTTCAACTCTGTGCTCATGTTATAGACTCCCCAAACAGGGAAACAATCTCTCAGGGCCACCTCGTTCAGCCCCTTCAGACTGTTTTATGTTTCACCTAGGTCACCTCTCATTATTCTAAATCCCAGAGAACATAGGCATGATTTACTCAATTGGTGGAATTTTCCCAGTTGCTGAATGACATGGGCAACAGGAAATCATTTGGGAAAATGTGATGGGATCAGCAGATGCGGGATTCTCAATGCTGCCGAAAAAATAGCCTGATTCTGCAAACAAGTTTTGTTCAGCAAGGTAAGACTCTTACTCATGAATGTGACAAGAGGCATATTTACATCCATTCACTTGAATTTGCTTATCATTTGTATCTAATTTCACCTTTTTGATGCACATTTTTCTATTCTAACATGTT
This sequence comes from Chiloscyllium punctatum, assembly GCF_047496795.1. NCBI lineage: Eukaryota > Metazoa > Chordata > Chondrichthyes > Orectolobiformes > Hemiscylliidae > Chiloscyllium > Chiloscyllium punctatum. The sequence goes on from NC_092746.1 coordinate 68,869,223, forward strand.
GGAGAGAAACGGATGGTGACAATTCCTGACATGAAAGTCCAGGGCATATTAACTAGTGCATTCAAGGGGCAGCTAGATCTCGCACTACACACAAAGCTGCCTTTCTTGAGTACCATGGGGGATTGGGAGTGGGAGAGGTCATATTAATCCTGCCACATGTATAACCTCTCACTGAAGGTGTGCCAAAAGACTTGAGAAAAGGAGTCTGAATCAGAGCAACAATCTGCAATGTCCATGACCAGGCATTTTTCTGGCCTTCTCATTGGGGGCGTTCATGTCCCAATGTTTGGAGGACACTGTTTAAACATTATTTGTGTATGTTGTGATTAATGAGGAGCTGCTTTGTTTCAGATATTGCATGGACAGGTTCATTGGAACTGTCCCTAATGGGTCCAGGCAGAGAAGCTGCTGCTTGTGACCCTCTGTCGCTGCTGCACTTCACAAGTGGATGATGACCACATGCATCCACAAGCCCTGCCCCAGCCTTTCCCTCCATCAGGTGTGGAGCCGACCACTATTTCAGAGCCTGTATCCAGAGGTGTCCTTATCAAACAGACAAGACGCAGGGAGCCGCAGGTGCTCTCCTTGGATGTCATATATATGGTAGTTGGGGTAGCGGTGTTTTACTCAATCCAGACCATCATGTAGTACTGTCCTGAGTACCTGAAATACAATACCTCCCTCCACTGGGGCCAATGAAGGGCATAGGATGGGCTTACCCAAATCAGCTTTCCATTCGGATCATGACCACAACTTCCGACCAGTCCTGATGAGACAGAGGGCACCACCCAATCCTGGAATCTCTGCTCCAAAGAACCGGAAGTCACACTGAGATCACTTGATAGATAGTGGAACTTTGTGTGAACTGCAGCATCATGCTGAGTCAGAGGATTAGAATGAATTGCACCTCCAGCATCCTGCAGGGCTGCACCATTGGTCAGAGTAACACAGGCAGGACTTCTTTGTGAACACTGATCAATGTGGTGAAGTTGTGTGACGTGCTCTTTGACCGACTGTAAATATTTTAATGCTGCTGAGGCCAACATACCTGTATAATCCCAGCTGTTAGTGCACTTTACACTTTGATCTTTCTCTGTGGTTCTGGCTGTTTAGTAAAATTTAAGGTTACAAACTGATGGAAGCCTTCACAACATCTGATACTCCCTCATTCAACCCAGACAAGGTTTCATGCTAGTATGGGGGCGCTATGGAAAGGATAGTTATTACTCAGACAGTGTTAGAACATTGTGCGTTACTAAGGATGGCTAAGCTTGTTATCTTCATTCCTGTACCTGCATTTCAAATGACATTTGCTCATGTAGCTGGTGATGATAAGTGAGCATATATTTACAAATCTGATAACATATTTATGATGAAATTTCACCCTGTATCACGTATTTGCCCTCAAAAGATCTCCTTCTCCCTTTTTCTCCCACCATTTAAATGCAGTCTCGTTGAGTACAGCTACCCCAGAGTGGTGCCTGTTCATCTTAAAGTGGGTGATTTTGGGGTGTTTGTAGCTGGAGAACATGGACACTCTGAGTGTCTTCTGACCAAATGCAGGTTCACTCTCCTCAGCTTGATCCTTCACAGAGCTGAAAGTAGAGCAGGACATGGAGGAGGAAGGACTGGCCAATTCTGCCGTGTCCTGAGAGGAGACTTCTGGACTCCGTGTGTGGTCCTATCTCCAGTGGCAGCAGACTGTCCTGAGCTCTCCTTGTGAAGCAGGGCCCACCTGGAGTGAGGTCGAGGTCCCTCGGCCCCCTTTTTGCCTAACTGTTGATATTGGTGATCAATGGTTCCACTGATGCAGTGCAGGTCCATGCACATATCCAGTTGATAGACAGGGTGCTGGACCTGGCTCTCCAGGACAACCACCAACCTCTCCATAGAGGCAGCCAGGCATTCACATGCCAGAGGAAGCATGGTGCAAATGGCATTATGGGAGTCCTCCAAATTTCTACTCAGTTTGCCCAGTTCCTCAGCCCATCATGGTTGCTGTTTCTTTGTCTGTGCACTTGGATGCAGTTCCTTATAGCCAACACCATAGAGTGATATCCTGCCTTGGCCATGTGGCAGCGATCTGGGGCACTTCTTCCTCGATCAGTTGCATAGACAAGACAGTGATTTGCTCAGTAATCTTGCTGATGTACCTACTAATATATCGGTATCTTGAGATAGTGGAGGGTACAGGTTGTAGTCTTGTTACTACATCGTCTCAGGGGTCTGTGTATTCTCCCTCAGAGGTGGAGGAGGAGTTGATGTCTCGAGGACGGGAGGATATATATATGCTACTGGTACTTGCAGGAGTCAAAAGAGTGAATGAGTCGTGAAACAGGGGTAGAGGTTTGATTATGTTACAAACACATTCCCTATGATGGCATTGGGAGAGTAACACAGCACTTGACATTGAATCTTATTTGGCTGCTGGGACATGGAAGTTTTGATATCATGGCAAGAGCAGCCTCGATTCTGTCCTGCTAAGACAAGGGTCCTCTCCTCATAAGGGGTGAAGAGATGGGCTTCGGATGCTCATCAGCCACCTTGGCTCACCCTGTCCTTTGTGAACTGTTTTCTCCTGGAAAGAGATAAAGGGATGGATTGAGTTAGATGAAAGTTGTTGGCATAGTTGCTATTCCTGTTGCAACTTGGAGAAAGATAGTGAAGCGTCCTGAGTGTGTGACTGGTCAGTGCAAGGGTTAGGCAAGATTAGTACTTTGTGTGTGGCTACATGGGGATCGGTGAGACTGAGCAAAGGAAGATGCTATGTGCATCAACCTCGAGGGGAGGTGGATGCAGCTGCAGTGGTAGAGACAAAGAAGCAGGTTGATGTGTACAAGGTCACAGGTAGAGTTTTCAAAGGGTGGTGTTGCTTGATGATGTTATGAATATAAGTTGTCGTGAGGTCGTGGAGGGTTTGATAAGCATTTTAAATTTAAGCATTTGATGGACTCAGGGGAAATATAGGTTGGTTGATTAATGAATGAAACTTGTCTTGGATATGATGTTTGGATGTACTCAAATGTACAAAGGATGGGAGGCTGGTCAGGAGAGTCCAGGATGCAGAGTTGACCTGTCACTTAATCCACTGCCTACTGCCCAATGCTCTGCAGACTGAGGGTCTATTCTCAGGAAGACATCTTAGCAAAATTCAATAAGTTCCCGAACCAGGGTGTAATCTGAATATGTCAAATTGGTCTACTTTCTTCAGTAAAATATTAATAAATGTATAGAACAAATTATTTGCAGCAGTGATTCAACAGGAAACCTTGAGGGTTTCGAAAAGGAAATAGACAAGTTTCTGGCATTTTAAAAGAGTCATGTGATTGGATTGATTTTTCAATGTTATGCAAATATTGTTCAGGAGAGATAAAAGGCAATTATACAAACAACGTTAAAGGCTTTACTTATAAATGCAGGTTGCATAAACTTGGTTTGTATTCCATCAAGCACAGGATCTGGCCAGGCATCTGACCGTGTGCTTAGGAATGTAGGGAAACTAATTCTTTTGGTTAGCACCAAGTCTTAATGTTAGAGCCAGCCATTCAAGAAGGAAATCAAGAAAATACTTTTCGTACAAAGCTGAGGAGAAAGCTGGAGTTTTATTGCTGAAAAAGACAGCAGATCTTTGGCAACAGGAGTTTTCCAGACTGAGATCGTCATTTCTTTGAGGTATATGTATCAAGGAAGTCAGAACAAAGGAGTGTTAATGAAATGGAGGTACAGCTCAGTCGTCACTTATTGAGTTGTTCAGTGGATCTGAGGGGTTAAATCACCCTCTTTTGTATCTACACTGGATGCTATGATATGGATGAATTTCCATGTGGCATCATCTATTTTCCACATATCTTCTGTGGATGAATTCTGGAAACTTTGGGAAAGCAGTGTAAGTTGCATTCAAGGCAGTTTTTCAGAGTTTCAATAGCTTTCCCACAACCATTAACTGTTTTTAATATTGAATAGTTCAGGCATTCTTATATGTTGTCATAGGCAATACAGGGGGAACCTGATATAGGATGCTGAGAGGCCAGACCCAAGGACACAGCCTCAGGGTGAAGGGACAACTGTTTAGAACTGAGATAAGGAGGAATATCTTCAGCCAAAGGATGATGACTCTGTGGACTCGTTGTTACAGACAGCTGTGTCATTGATGCCAATCAATACCAAGTCATTAAGTGTATTTATGACAGAGATAAATAGGCCCTTGATCAGTAAAGGGACCAAGGGTTACAAGGAGAAGGCAAGAGAATAGTGTCAAGAAACAAATCAGCCATGATCAAATGGTGAAGCAGACTCGATGGGCCAAATGGCCTAATTCTGCTCCTGTATCTTATTGTTTTATAGTCCTAAACATCAAGTATCACAGATACGCATATCCTAAGGGGTACTCACTCTCTTACAGGCTATAATTAGTCACTGTGGACATTTCAATGTAGATACAGGGAACACACTAGGTGCACTGTACAAATGAACAAGGAAGGCATTCAAACTTGTCATTCATGCACCATGAAGCACTTACTTGTAAATGGGATAGACTCATTATCCCACTGAACCCCATTATGCATTCTGTTTGTAACCACAGGGAAACATTTAGAATCATATTAATTACATTAAAATGTTACTTAAAATTACAGAGAAATATATACAGTGCCGGCACTTAAATTCTTTATAATGTCAAGGATGAGTAGCTAAAATAATTTCAGGTTGATTTTGTGATGGATCATTTAATTCTCCGACTGAAATGCAGAACATCAAAACAGCCAATTCTTCCCAGCTAAGCAATGCGACCAAAAGATAACTACTTACATCAACCTATTTGGCATATTTAAAGTCATTTTGTCACTAACATCTAAATGGAAACGTTTGTAAATGAAAGACAGAAAAAGAGAAACACATGAACAGTGCAAGTCAGAGTGAGAGACAAAGACAATAAGATGCAGAAATGACACACACAGCCACAGACATGTACAGATCAGAGCAAGGCAGGGAGAGACAAAGATGTACAGACAGGCTGATTTTAACTTACGCTGGGTGCAGGTAGGAATCCTGTATGGGACCCTTTGTTGGCTCATATTAATTGTTGGATGTCTGTTGCCAGTCAGGTAGTCTGGTCTTTCTGAGTACAAGTGGTGAAAAGATTGAAAGGTCAGGAAACCTGGATGCTGCCTTCTGGCACTGAAAAAGCCACCAACAGCAAGCAAAGTTGAGGTGGGGTAAAGCAAGTGTCTAATGGTTGGGAATATGGGAACCCAAAAATTACCTTAGAAAGACCTTAACTCTTTGTCTGGCAACCAATACTAGAGAGCCCAAAATCCTATCAGGTGTCATGTCGATTATTTAACTTGAATTTACTCACAAAGCTCCCAGCATTCATAGAATTCCGACAGTGCAGAAGGAGGCCATTCAGCCATTCGAGTCCACAGACCCTCTGAAGAGCATCCCACCCAGACCTAGCCTCAGCTATCACCTCGTCCTCATAATCCCACATATACCATTGCTAATCTATCTGACCTGCACATCCCTGGACTCTTCAGGGCAATTTAGCATAGCCAATCCACCCAAACTCTACATCTCTGGACTGTGGGAGGAAACCAGAGCACCTGGCAGAAACCTACACAAACACAGGGTGAACTCCACACAGTCACCCAAGGCTGGAACTGAACCAAGATTCCTAGCACTGTGAGTCGGCAATGCTAACCACTGAGCCACTGTGCAGATCGTGTGGTGGGAGTCTCAACCATTGCCATAATTGCTGAGATTATAATGGAGATATCAGGAATGGAAGAGGAAATGAATTGTTCCACTTTAACTGCTCTGTCACTTCTTTCACATTTCAAAATCTCCCAAATGAGAGTGAAATACAAGATTCAGATTTCGGCTGCTAAGTGGTAAGTAATATTCACACAAATGTAACAGTGGATTATTGTTGACCAGAAACTCTACTGGGAGAAAGTGAGGACTGCAGATGCTGGAGATCAGAGCTGAAAAAAGGGGTTGCTGGAAAAGAGCAGCAGGTCAGGCAGCATCCAAGGAGCAGGAGAATCGAAGTTTCGGGTATAAGCCTGAAGATTCCTGAAGAAGGGCTTATGCCCGAAACGTCGTTTCTCCTGCTCCTTGGATGCTGCCTGACCTGCTGCGCTTTTCCAGCAACACATTTTTCCGCTCAGAAACTCTACTGGGAAACCGAGCACCAGGTGGCGATGGTGATGGTGATGGTGATGGTGATGGATGGCACTGAGTAAGGGAGCTAAGCAGTCCTACAGGACCTCATCCAGAAGGTAGTGACAGTGAGAGAGGCAGCTGGAGCAGTTGAGCCAACCTTCAAAAGTATGTCTTTGGTGGAGTGGAGTGAGTGGAAGAAAGGGCAGACAGACAAAGAAAGCCCTCAGTTCAATGTAACCCACATGGTCCTTCCATGTACATGATATATATATAGTACTCATTCATTTTTTTCTTTCCCTTTTTGTTTTCATCGACCTGATGCCAGTGAAATAAAGAATTACTGCTTCATGATCTATGGGCTGTACATGTGTTCAAGTTTTATATTACATGAATAATGTAGCTAGGTCAGACATTGGGAATTCTGCAATGAGTAACCCGTCTCCTGCCTGTCTAATGACAGACTGTAAATCCAAAAAAGACTCAAGAATCTCTACACATGAAGGAAAAAGCTGCATACTTGATTGGCATGCTGTCCCCACCATAAATATTCACTTCCTCTCCCTCAGTCCACACAGTAGTAGGATATACCAAATGCAAGGTACACTGCAGAACTCAGTGATTTCAGCAATACATTCTGAACCTGTCAATTCCACTAGCTAAGAGAAAGTGAGCACTGCAGACGCTGGAGGGTCAGTCGAAAAGTGTGGTGCTGGAAAAGCACAGCAGGTCAGGCAGCACCCGGTGAGTAGGAGAAATGCTTATAACTGAAACATCAACTCTCCTGCTCCTTGGATGCTGCCTGACCTGTTGTGCTTTTCCAGTGCCACACTTTTCAAAAATTCCACTAGCTGGAAGAACAAGAACAGCAGGCCTTCTGCAAATTCCCTTCCAAGACACACCATCACCCTCATTTACAACTCTATCACTGTTATTGGATCTAACTTCTGAAACACCCTTTCAGAAAGCATTGTATGTATTACCGCACTACATGCTCTGCAGTAGTTCAAGAAAGTGGCTCATCACAACATTGCCAAGGGCAATTATGGGTGCAGAATTAATGCTGGCCTTACCAGTGACACCCACATCTATGACTGAATAGAAGGAAAATCGTTAAGTCTCCTTCAGTGCCTTCTCATGACTTTATTCAAAATATAAATCTGAAAACTGATCTTTAGAATTCTATTTTTCTTTAGGCTAATCCAAGGCCTTCTACTTGACACAAAACATTCACATGCATGTACTTACGATTTTATCAAATTTACTTCCCTCATTTTAACTGTCGTCAAGATTAGAGTGGTGCTGGAAAAGCATAGCAGGTCAGGCAGCATCCGATGAGCAGGAAAGTCAACGATTCGGGCAAAAAACAATTCCTGATGAAGGGCTTTTACTCAAAACGTTGATTTTCCTGCTCCACAGATGCTGCCTGATCTGCTGTGCTTTTCCAGCACCACTCTAACCTTGACTCTAATCTCCAGCATCCAATACTCATTTCCACCTCATTTTAACTGTTTTCAATCCTTCCACCTCCAATTAAATGTACTAACACAAATAAAATCCAAATGTTATCACAAGCGGATTGAATCTTTTGGATTCTACTGATCTTTATGTATCAGTTTCAACTGGAACAAACTATTTACCAATTGAAACCTTAACGGGCTCATGCTATCATGATTAAATGATCCATTGTCCTGACAGCCACGATATCAGAACTACTGGGAGAGTAAATCCTATTTCACCCATACAATAAGATAATACTTTTCTTCTGTTCTTGAGCTGTCAGTTATTCGGTTAGCAAGATGTATGAATATCATAAGAATTATACAAAGAATGATATGACAATGGCAATTTTAATGCTGAATCATATGCAAGGCCACATGGAGTAGTGTAATTGTGTTGAAAAAATGGATTTTAGGATGAGATGGTGGTGTATTGGTAATGTTACTGGAACAGTAACCCAAACACCAATGAAAACATCCTGCGGACATTGGTTTGAAGCCATAGAAAGTAACTGGTGGAATTTAAAACTCAAAAGTGAAAGCTCGTCTTTGTAAAGTTGACCACAAAGCTATTATTGATTGTCATAAAATAATGTTAGATTTATTGATGTTCCTCATAGACAAATATGATGTAAGAAGAAGAGGTGATGGAATGGACTCAAACTAAAATTTGCAGCTCATCAAGGTGTACTTTAAAACAATAGGATAGCAATCTGTAGTAGGTGATTGTTTATTTGGATGGTTTGTACACTTAAGTTTTAGCAGAGTGTACCTATTAACAGTTTTAGACACACCATAAACATTAGTCATTGTTACAAGTTTTACAATGCCAAAAAGTGCAGTTATATCAATATCGTTTTTCATAGCTTTGTCATTATATTGTGATGATTGGATTGTTTTGTAGATGAATCACAGTATAAATCTCTTTCATATACACTATGCCCTGATATTAATCAAAACCATTAAAGCAACACAGTCAGTGCAAATTAAAAAATCTGCATGTCTAGATTAAAAATTACTGCAATACATCATAAATAAACCTTTTAACCCTTTCAGGTATTTGGTAGATTACTGTACCATATCCTCTTCTTTCTGTCAGGACAATTCCTGTTGGCACTTGTCTTTCAGGCTTCATTTTTCTTTCCAGCACTAGGCAGAACAAATGGATTTTCCAAACCTAGAAACTGAGCTGAACAATGCTATGTGTAAAACAGTACTATAATAATCGATTCTCTATAAAGCAACAACAGCACTAAAGACATTACATTTGCTCCTGAAAAAGCAATTCAAACATACAATATTTTCTTGAAAGGTATGGCTTTAAATTAACAGATCCTAATTCTCTTTTATAGAAATGTATTTTTAGAAAGAAATGAATCTGTTTATTTACTAAGAGATCACTTCTTGATGAGTAGCACTTTGCTCATAAAATACTTTCTGCGCTCCGTATATGAATTAATGATTGATGACAAATATGTTTCCAGTTTATTTTGTGACAACATTTCATTCTCTATTAATCAGTTAAAATGCCTATGAAGGTTTGGAATATGCTGAAGTATATCCTGATGAGTTATGTTTGCAGATGCTCAAGCGTTCTTACACACATACAAAGCACATCAGGTACAGTGCTGTAATGGCCATGTTATTGAATGTACCACCTAGAATAATGGATTAATAATCCAAAATAAAGGTCAAAAAGTTGGAAATAATAAATTGAAATCAGTAAACTGAAACTCATGGAATAGGAAGATCGGTGTCGGCAAGCTTTATAAAAATTATTTTAAAGTCTGAACAGTGAATTGTGGTAAATGGTTATTTTTAAGACTGCAGGATGATAGACAGTGGTATTCTCCAAAGTTTAGAGATAGATCCACAGATTTTTTGATGTAGTTAGGTAACTTGTTAAACAAAATACAGAGCAACTTTTCAAAATTTGTCAGTAATATCAAACTTGGCAGTGTGATAAATAGTGAGGGTGATGCTAATTGACTGCAACAGAACATGGGTAGGCAAGCAGAATCAGCAGCAAGAAGTATTTGGAGTTTAATACAGAAGAGTGTGAGATGATAGATATGAAGCCCATGGGACAGAAACATCCAGAATTTATAACTGCATGAAAAACAATGGTTTACTTTATTTCTCGAGTTGCAGACTCCCTCTTCTGGTACAAGCATGTATGGTAGCCTTTAGTGGACATAACGTACACAGCAATTTTAAATACATTGCATTCCTTTCCTTCTTTGTGAATGGCATACTTGGCAAGTTTCAATCATTTGTCTCCAAGGAGTAAACAAAACCACAAGCGTAAATTGGACATTCAACTTATTACTTACTGTAACTTGAGCATTAATTTAGCAATGAGATGAATGATTTGTTCACCAACTAAAAGCAATTCATTTTGTAACATAATCACTTACGGGTAGTAGATATTTTCTCTCACGAGAAGTATATTATCTAACATAGGTGGGCTCTCATTTTGTTCATGATCTTCATCTGAGATGTCAATGTCAGAATCAGTTCCAATAGCATTTTCACTACTTTGAGGAATGATGTGTTTTGTCTGGTGATTTGAGAAACATGTTTAGCAGTGATTGTTAATCCTTTTGTGTTGATAACAACCATCAGCTAGATGTCACAGGAGTTGTTTGGTTTCCAAACAGGGATAACTCTGGCTTTAGCAATTTGTATGTAAGTTACATGACCCAGATCTTCTGTGGCAATATACTGACTCAATGGGAAAAACCTGGAAAGTTTGAACTTCCAACAGACAATCCTACTCCCTGGGATTCTACATCAAAGTTTCTAATTCTGAGTAAGTGTTAGTTACTCAGAAATGTTAGACATAAAAGCATACTCTAACTCTTGGGTAACCACAGAATTAGCCCTCATCAGTCATTCACCCTGATTGCCCTGGCTCAGCTTGACACCCTGAATGCCCTAACATCCCAACTATCTTTCCAACTCAAAATGACCACTCCCATCATCTGTAGACCCTTCTGACCTCATCTAATGCTTCATTCACCTAGCACCCTACCCAGCTTCCACTCTACGCAACTTCCACCCTACACATCTACTGCATTTCAGAGTTGCCACCCCACCCACCTGCTACCCAACCCAGTGCCACCCTATCGCCCTCTCCACTTACCACCCCAGCTACCTGTCACCAGGCCCACTATCCACTTATCTTTGTTCGCCCATGAACACATTTACATCCCTGCACATGCCCCCACGTAACCATTCACTCTTATTCATTCATTCAAGAACACACTGACAACACTTGAAACCTTTGAACACCTACCAAAATTTAACAGTTCATGCCATAAAAAAGCATGCAGTTTCTGCACTGATTTCCTTCACTGCTCTATCCATGGATTCCTGAATGAGTTCTTCGGCATTGTGAATTGGAAGTCTGGCCTCTCTCAAAGTATTCGGATAAATGGTAAGCCTAAATGCAGGGGTCTGATGTTATTCAATGTTTTGCTGTGCATTTATTCTCATTCAATTCTCCACTCACAAGCAGATTTGTGTAGATGTTGATTGTTAGCTCTGCAGGACAGCTCAGGAAGACATTTGGTCTTAGGATATGCAAAGCTGAGAATAGCTGGAGTCTTTCCAGTAGTTGAATGAGGAGTTACTCTGTAATTATGAAGAGAGTTATGCAGATCCTTCCTGGATGACTTGTACTTTATCAAGAGACACATAAATTTCTCAACTTCTCCAATCACCCCTCAACAACTTCTGGATACATTTTTTCAATGAATAGCTGGTTCTAAAAAAATTGCTGAACATATTGAGATTAAACAGGGATCCATAGTTACTTCGCATAATTTGAAAAATTGCAAATATGCAAAAAAGTGGTCAAGATTTAGGGTGACTGTTTTTGTTGAGGTTGATGTTATTATCTCCATGACTGTAATCATCAGTGAAAACAACCGAGTGCTCTCCAGTGGACACATTGACAAAAGCAAGGCTAATCTCACTCCATATTCCTTGAGGTAGTTCACACATTTTGAGAGGACCATGAAATTTTTGCAGTTGTTTGACATGGCAAATGCTGATTGATACATGGTCAATTGCTGAGAATCATATTTTGCACTCAGATGTTACTGGTTTTGACAACTCCGTGGTGATGCTCATGTGTTACATCAGAAACACATTCTGTCAGTCACTGCATAATCTGAGATCAGATGTAATTGTAGTGATGAGACTAGTTTGAACATTCAGAGATCTCGTAGTGTGGAAATGATTTCAGTTTTAGATGCTCTTTCGATTATACTTTTACAGTTTTATGATGCTGGAGCCAGCGTGCAAAGCTGCAATGCTTCATATTGTTTCATTGCTGCTTTGATGTTAGTGAGTTTTAGTGACTTAGATGTTGCTTTTAAGTTTACCAGTTGAGATGTTTGTTGGAAACTAGTTCTTATGACTAGTTGGACTGACTTTGAAACAGATAACACAAATTGTCAATGGGAAGCACTCAGTAACGAGTATGATTGTCCTGCCAAGAAATTCTGTGTCACTGTTCATGAATTCTGTAGTTCCTTGCATGGCTGATGATCCCAATTCTACATCCACATCTCCAACTACATATTTGGCTGCTCTTTTCCAGGAGATTTTCTCTGATTACTTTTCCGTACTTCCTCTTGCGGCTGGATGTTCTTCAGGAATTGTGTCCTTTTGTACAGGAGTTTCCTCCCAGTCAGTTTTTCCTAAATAAGGATCTCCCATATGTAGACATCTCTGTTGCATTTCTTGAGGAAAGCCTTCAGGGAATCTTTGAAATCTGTCTTTGTCCTCCATTCATTCCAGTGCCTTCCTTGAACTGAGAAAGAAGAGTTACTTTGGCAGCTAGAACTTGGGCATCCTAAGCATGTGATCAGCCAGCACATCTTGGATGATTGTGGTCTCAATGCTAGAACTGTTGGTTGCTTCAAGGATGCTGATATTGGTTTGCCTAACCTCCCAGCTGATGTAATGAATCCACCTCAAACAACATGGATGATTCTTTTCAAGGACCTTGAAGTCGCGTCAATATGTAGTCCAGGTTTTGGAGCCAGACAGAAGAGTTGAATATTATGATTGTCTAAGACTCAGCCTTAGGTGGTCACAGATTTGATGTGATGTTAAATCTCCAAATTGACATTTACCTTAGATGAGAGATAGCTTCTCAGTAAGGAAAATGTTCCAAGCTTGGGAAGATTTCTCCATTAATCTAATGGAAGTCCAGTCTGGAACGTGATCTGGATTGTGTTGGTAAAGGATTTGAATTTTCTTAAGGCTGAAACTGAGACCAAATTTTTGGTAAGCTTTAAGGCATTAAACGAGGCTTGAAGATTCTTTTCCAAGAGAGCAGAGATGACATTGTCATCATATACTGAAGTTCCACATGGAAGATTGCTGTTGTTTTCTTCCTGGAATTTAACTGGTTGAGATTGAAGAGTTTTCCATCCATCCTGTAGACAATGTATAGTCCACTGGTTTGAAGTTGCATGACTGATATTCAGCATGGAACATGTACTCTTATAGCTGAGTATCCAATGTTGTATTTGAGTAGGGGGTTTATAGCATGGATTTTTGTACAAGTTTGCTGGTGATCTTTGATTATGATTTCAAACTCTATACTAATGCAGACAAAAATGCAAGATAAGGGCTAATGCAAATAATGTTGCTCTAACTTTAACATTCCATGGATCACGTAATAATCCTTCACCAATGAGCACATGATGGAAGAATTTGGATTTGCTTTCATTGAACAAGCACTTGTCTCTATATTCTCTAAAACGTTGCAGGCATACACCGAGGTGTGTCTTGAGTTCATGTTCAATCTAATATACATGAGAATGTTATTATTGATGATCACCACGCTTTCAGGTCCTTGAAATGAAGACTGAATGATGTGCTGAAATTTCTCAGCTGCTGAATAGACTCCAAAATTGAGCCTCTTGTAATTGAATGAATAATTGCAGTTTATAATTGAGTCCCATGTGAATGGAGAATGTTGTAAGATACTCTGCTACTTTTGCAAGCTGTAAAAGCCTGCATTGATGGTAGCCTGCATTGAGGTCAGGTTTAACAAAGTATTTAACATTGTTCACTATCTGCGCGATATTATCGATGATTGGTTTCAATTGCCCTAACCACAATGAAGGATACCATCAATTTAGAAAAGGTACAGTGCCTGAACATGTTCCTTCTTCCTGAAAGAGACTGCTTCTTGCATATGAACACAGGTAGCTCCTAACAACTATAAGTGAATTGCATTACGAGTACATCTGATACCTCTTTATTAATTCAAGGAATGTGGATATTGCTGGCTGGATAGCATGAATTGCCGTACCATAATTGCACTTCAGATGGTGGTGAGCTGCTTTCCTGAAGAAGGGCTTATGCCTGAAACATCAATTCTCCTGTTCCTCGGATGCTGCCTGATCTGCTGTGCTTATCCAAATCTGAATGGTGTTTGGCTTGGAGGGGAAATTGCGGGCAGTCATGTTGCCTGGCCTCTGCTACCCTGTCATTCTAAATGCTGGAGGTCATGGATTTGGAAGGTACTGTTGAGGGAGGCTTGGTGAGTTGCTGCAGCACATTTTATAGATGGGACCCAGTGCTGCCACTATGCATTACTGGTGGAGGGAGTTAATGTATTGGATTGTGGATGTTGTGCCAATCAAGTGCCTACTTTGTTGTGGATAGTGTTGAGCTTCTTGGGCTGTTATGGGAGCTACATTCAGCGAGGCAATTGTACAATATTCCATTGAACTCTTGATGTGTGCATTGTAGGCAATGAATAGATTTTGGGGAGTCAGGAGGCATGTTACACATTACAAAGTCTCAGTCCCTGACCTGCTCCAGTAGGCACAATATTTCTTTTGCTTATACAGTTCAATTTCTGGTCAATGGTAGCGATTAAGATGTTGATACTGGAGGTTTCAGTAATTGGTCATGTGATTGAATATCAAGGGGAGATGGTTAGATTCTCTCTTCTTGAAGATGGTCACTGTCTGGCACTTGTGTGGCACTAATGTTTTGCCACTTAGCCGAAGCCTGGATATTGTCCAGGTCTTGGTGCATATGAGCTGCTTCTATGTCCGAGCAGTCAAGAATGGTGCTGAGCATTGTGCAATCAGAGGTGAACATCCTCACTTCTGACCTTATGATGGCGTGGAGCTTGTTGATGAAGCAGCTAAACACGGTTGAGTTAAGGATACTACCCTGAGGAGCCCCTGCAGAGATGTCCTGGATATGAGATAGCTGACCTCTAACAGCTATGACCATTTCAATTTGTGTCAAGTGTGACTCAAACCAGTGGAGAGATTTCCCTCTGATGTCCATTAACTTCAATCTTGTTGGGGTTCTTTGATGCCACGTTCAGTGAAATGTGGCCTCCATGTCAAGGGCACTCACTCTCACCACACCTCTCAAATTCAGTCAATTTCTTTATGTTTGAACCTAGCCTGTCATGAGGTCAGGGGCTGGATGACCCTGGGAAAACATAACTTGCTCACTAATGCACAGTTTAACTGTGAGTAAGTACTCTCTGGTAGCATTACTGATAAGCTTTTCCATTACTTTAATGATCAAGAGTAGACTGAGAGAGTGGTAATTGGGCAAGCTGGATTTGTCCTTTTTTTTGTCCCCTTTTTTATTATTTTGCCCAGGGTATACCTGGGCAGTTTTCCACATTGCCAGCAGGATGCCAGTGTCATAACTATAATGGAACAGCTTTGCTACGGACATGGCTAGTTCTGGAGCATACGTTTTCAGTATTATTTATGGAATGTTGTCAGTGCTCAAAGTCTTTGAAGTATCCAGTGCCTTCAGCTGTTTCTTAATATCATGTGGTGTGAATTAAATTGCTGAAACTGGCAGCTGTGACACGGGGAAACCTTCTGGCTGAGGATTTTTGTAAATGCTTCAGACTTGCCTTTTGCATTGATGTGCTGGATTCGCCCATTATTATTTAATTATCCACTACCATTAAGAAACTTGAAAGGGTTCAGAAAAGATTTACAAGGATGTTGCCAGATTTGGATGGTTTGAGCTATAGGGAGAGGCTGACTAGGCTGGGTCTGTTTTCCCTGGAGTATCGGAGGTTGAGGGGTGACCTTATAGAGGTTTATAAAATCATGAGGAGCATGGATAGGGTAAATAGACAAGGTCTTTTCTCTGGGGTGGGTGAGTCCAAAACTAGAGGGCATAGGTTTAGGGTGAGAGGTGAAAGATGAAAGATATATAAAAGACTTGAGGGGCAATCTTTTCATGCAGAGGGTGGTGTGTGTATGGAATGAGCTGCCAGAGGAAGTGGAAAAGGCTGGTACAATTATAACATTTAAAAAACATCTGGATGGGTACATGAATAGGAAGGGTTTAAAGGGATATGGGCCAAGTGCTGGAAAAGAGGACTAGCTTAATCTGGTTGGCATGGGCGAGTTGAACCAAAGGGTCTGTTTCCATGCTGGTCATCTCTACGACTCTTTGACACTAACGACAGAATGTATCAGAACCAAAGAGCTGATCCATTGTTTGGGTAATTGCTTAGCTGTCTGTCAATGACTTGCTACTGGCACTTGTATGTTCCTGTGTAATAGCTTCATTAAGTCAGCAGCACATGTTTAAGTATGTTTAGTCCTGTTCCTGTTCTGTCTTCCTGCATTCTTCATTGAACCTTGATTGTTCTCCTGGCTTGATGGTAATGGTAATAAGGGGCCGTGAGGTTATAGATTGTGGCTGAATAAGATTCTGCTGCTGCAGATAGCCCCCAGCACCTCATTAATACCCAGCTTTCAGTTGTAAAATCTGTTCAGAATCTTTCCCATTTAGAACAGTGTCACATAATACAAAGGAGAATATCCTCAATGTAAAGATAGGGCTTCATTTTCACGAAGATTGAGTGGTGGTCACTCCTACCAATACTATCATAAAAAGGCAACTTACTGATAGGCAAATGGTAATGATAAGTTTAATTTGATTTTTCTATCTTGTTGCTGGTCTTACCAGCTCCAATTACTTAGTACTCAACCAGTTTGATCAATGGTGATGCTACACCACACAAACAAAGTACAAGAATAGGCCACTCTGCCCTTTAAGCCTACTTTGCTATTCAATAAGATCATGGCTGATCTGGATTTAACCTCAACTCTACACTCCTGCTTACCCCTGATAATCTTTCATGGATTTTGAAAATGATTAAAACCCAATGATTATGATTATGATCCAATACCAGTAATCTTTCTATAGAATAGGGAACCAATACTGTTCACAGTATCCTAGCTCCGGTCTGAATAGTGTCTTGTTTGGTTGGATTTCCATGGATTTCATGGTGATCGACATTGAAGACTCCACAAAGAGAATATGCTGAATACTCTTGCCACTTCAGTGTTTCTTCCAATTGGTGTTCAACATGGAAAAGTGCTAATTTGAGTGGTGACATGCTAATGTCATTGAACTGCAGAGTTCTAGGCGAATGCTCTGATGACATGAATTCAAATTTCACCTTGGCAGCTGGTGTAATTTCAGTATTATCAACAAAATCTGGCATTTAAAAAGAAAGTGTCAGGAATTGAAAGTTGTCAGTTGTCATTGTTATTCGTGTGGATTCAAAGAAAATAAAAATTGCAGAAACAAGTAGAGCCAGAGCTAATGTAGATTGGGCATTTTAAAGGACTGAATAGAAAACTTCTAAATTTTATAAAATATCTAATGCCTGTGGTATCAAAAGGAGGAGTAAAATGTTTATTTATATGTGTCTACAGTGTTTAAAAATATTAGTTATTTTAAAATTAAGTGTTAAGACCTATGTAAACCGAAGTGGTACTAGCAATGTTAAGAGCCCTCCTGTAATCTCTTCAAAGAATTGTAAGGATACAAGTGAAAAGCACAAGCTGTCTAACTGTAGAGCAGGCACTTCCTCCGATAAAACAGAAAATGCTGCAGAAATTAAGCAGGTCTGGCAGCATCCGTGGCAAGAGAAACAGATTTAATGTTTCAAGTCCAATGACTCTTCATTGGAACCAGAACTAAATTTCCCAAAGAGAGTCATATTGGACTCAAAAGGTGAGTAGGATTCTGAAGAACAGTCATTTGGATTCGAAAAGCTAACTGTTTCTCTCTCCACAGATGCTGCCAGAACTGTTGAGTTTCTCCAATATTTTCTGTTTGATTTAAAACCTCCAGCATTTGCAGCACATGTAGTCTTTTATTTACTTCCTCCAACTCTCAATATCAGCTATTGCCATAAGAACGTTCAGGCACAGTACTATTGTGGAAGTCTTTGAAAGGATGTAATAACAAAACACTTTGCACTTCTCACATGCTGGAAGTATCATAGACAACATTAGTAGAAGAAAAGGTGGATGAACAGTAATGGAAAAGAAACGAAAGTTTGATCGAGTGATAGGTGAAACGCAGGTTTGAAAATAAATGCTTCAGGGTGACTTTTCAAGCTCAGGAGAAAATTGACAAGCAGGGAAACCAACAAAGGAGCTAGGAAAGATAAACATGTTGTAAATTTGGTGGAGTGAGTTTAACAGAAGTTAGGGTGTTAGAAAATTGGAAGATGGGGTTAGGAAGGAGATTGTTAAAGTAGGCTGGTGTAAGGGTATGAAGGCATCTAAATGTGCGAATGTGATTCTTGAAACCAGAGGGCTGACACATTTGAAGTTTGGAGAGGATATTGGAGAAAGTGCAAATTTTGTGAGTATGAGGCTGTGTGTTATATTCTGTTCATAAGGAAATCAGCTAGAAGAAAATTTGAAAAACCATGTTTCATGGTGATAATGAAATGGAATAGACACAGAATGGAATTTCAGTAATGAAAGGAAAAGGTAGAGGTCAACTTGTTGCAAAGCTGAAGGAAGTTGTTCACAATGATTTACTCATGGGAGAGTCTGAGACTAGAGACCATAGTCTCAGAATACAGGGGTTAGTGGTGCTGGAAGAGCACATCAGTTCAGGCAGCTTCCAAGTAGCTTCAAAGCTACTTCGATGCTGCCTGAACTGCTGTGCTCTTCCAGCACCACTAATCCAGAATCTGGTTTCCAGCATCTGCAGTCATTGTTTTTACCTCAGAATACAGGGGCTCCAGTTTGAGACTGGGATGAGAAAGAACATGAATGTTTGCAAGTTCCTTGTCAAAGAGAGCTTTGTGGGTGGATCCTTGTGTAGATTTAAGGCTGGGTCGATTCTTAATCAGTCAGGGATTCTAGGGTTATGGGAAAAGGGCAGGAAAGTGGACATGGGGAGTGTTGATCAACCATGGTTCTCCTGAACGGGGTTGCAGAATTGAGGGGCTGAATAGCACAGTCCAGTTACTGTTTCCACGGACTGATAGTTTTCGGAGAAATTGGATTTTGGGGCTATAGTGAATATGAAGATTCTGTCCTTTCAGGTGAATGGAAAAGACTGTTTTGAGGAAGAGCTGGCTAGTTTCCCTGGTAGTCTGACTAACATTTATATCTCAAAAGACGCTGTTTGAAGCAGATTATCTGGTTATCTACCTCAGTGCAAGTTTTCAAATTGACTTGCACGTAAAGACCTGCCATAATTCTCTTTCTTACCATAGTGAAAATGCTCAAAAAGTAATCTTTTGGCAGTAAAATATGTTGGGAAACCCTGACATCCTGAAAGGCTCTATATAAATGTAATTTCTTTTCTAATTGTACATTTGTAGTTCATTAAATTAAGCTTCTGCTCATGCAATAGTAGTTCAGTTCTGCAGCAGACTAGGAATTGTGCTGACAGAACAATACTGTCAGTCTAAAATACTACAAAAACTCAGTATATTTTCTCTTATAATTTATGGAGAATTGGTTCCTGAATGCGTGTTCTACTTCAATGAAATGTCCATAAACAGATTTTTACTAACTGCCAGATATTTGATAGCTGCCGTTGAATTTGCATATTTTAAATATTTAAAAAAAACATACTTGATTAAGTTTAGCAACTGCTGAATTCAATAACTGTAGTTTGGTGCATATAATTTCTTTTGATTCTTAGTGTTGAGTAGCAAAATTCATCTTTACTTTGTTCTCATGTAAATTGTTCACAGCTTTTTAAGCTTTTATGATTGTTGTTCTCTATACTATAGGCCAAAACATAAATAAGATGCATTATTGCGAACCCTGATGATGTTCAGTTTGGTATTATGCCTTATAATAATTCTAATTTGGAAATGGGGGATTTCTGAACTGCGGCAGTAAGCAGATTAATTGCAGATGATTTTGAAGGACAGATGAAGTGGATACTGTGAATGAAACCCAATAGAATTATTGAGGTAAACAGTACAGAATCAGAATCTACACTACTCATAATGACTTATGGTTAAAAAATTGCAGATAAAGGCAATGTCAAGCAATGTCTTTACCATTATTACTTCTAAGAAAATTTACCTGTTTACATATCTTTGTTCCTGCTCCCTGGTAAGAAAATTCTGCAGATACTGTTACCTTACGGGGTCGTTATTGAAGACATGCTGGAATTGCAGAATCTGTACCATCTGCTCACTACATTCTAACAGTTTTCTATAAAGTTCTAGTAACTGTGGAAACCTTGCTGACTATTGCTAAGATGCTTTTCACGAAACATTTGCTGAGTTAATTAGCTTTTTACTTAGATTTGCTTTTGATGTTGCATTTAAATTTGAAACAAAACCCTAATTTTCTACAAATGTCTTTGGATACAAGAAGGTTTCACTTCCGTTTTGAAATTTTCTTTTGGGGTGCTGGAGCTGAGAGTGGGATGCAATGACATGTGGAAGACAAATTCTTCACATTTCAATCATTATTCGCCTCAGTCTACACTTATCTAGAAAGTCAATGTGTCAGGTCACGTTCTGATTTGTGATTCCTTTACAATTACAAAATAGTATATTAGGGAGGTGAGAGTTGTTTTTGTTATTTCATGTAGCTTGTATGGAAATAGTTATCTCACTCATTTTTCATATTATACTAAGTCTTTTCCCCCTAACCTGTTTTGTGAAATCTCTTTCTGTTTTGCTGTCTCTGCTGTCAATTATGGCACCTCTGATGGTACATTGGTTAACCAACATCCCATCCGGACAAGTCCTGTTTGAATAAAATGGTATCACTGTAATCCACTCTCCATCATCGTTTTTCCATGCAGAAATATTAATCGCATTTGAAATGTACATATTACTTTGTTAAAAATAACTATGGTAATTCTGTTTGACTGTGTGCAATAAAATTAATACTTCCAATTGATTTTCAAAATGTCTTGTTCTACTGGAAGAGCAACTTGGGTTTTCAATGCAGACATTAGCAGAGTACATATGTGCCCTCCCAGATTTTCTGCTGTTAAAACGAATAAGTAGAAATTTGGGACTCAAATGCTATGCCCTCCATTCCTGACTCCAAAACCTCTTTCCCATTTAGTGAAGTTCACTGCAGATACCAAGTTGGATTTTATGCCTATTGCTCACTAACCCCAGTAGAACAGGTAGGTGCAAACTGAATGACTTAAACAAAAGTTGTCCTGCAGCAACATTAAGCTCAACAAGCTCAGAGTAGGACCTCTGTCCTTTAATAGAAGAAAGTCTAGATTAGAGTGGTGCTAGAAAAGCACAGCCTGTCAGGCAGCACCCGAGGAGCAGGAAAATCAACATCTCAGGCAAAAGCCCTTCATCAAGACTTTAGTGGAAGGAAGCGAAGACTGCAGATGCTGGAGACCAGAGTTGAAAAATGTGATGCTGGAAAAACACAACAGGCCAGACAGCATCCGAGGAGCAGGAAAATCGACGTTTCGGGCAAAAGCCCTTCATCAAGACTTTAGTGGAAGGAAGTCTTGCCCTTGACAGCTCCCAGCTAATGCTGGAGTTGGGGAAGACACCATGGATACTGAATTAAAGCAAGCTAGGATTTTAAGTTTAGATTAGATTCCCTACAGTATGGAAACAGGCCATTTGACCCAACAAGTCCACACTGACCCTCCAAAGAGTGACCCACCCAGACACATTCTCCTACCCTATATTTACTCATGGCTCATGCACCTAATATTATGAGCAATTTAGCATGACCAATTCACCTGGCCTGCATGTTTTTGGATTGAGGGAGGAAACCAGAACATCCAGAGGAAAACCACATGGACACAGGGAGTACGTGCAAACTCCCCACAGACAGTCACCCAAGGCAGGAACTGAACCCCAGACCCTGCTACTGTGAGGCAGCAGTGCTAACCACTGAGCCAACATGCCACCCAGCTGGGAGAGATTGGAGGGAGAAGTGTGGGGGTGTGAAATGTTGAGGGAGGGTATTGCACAGTACACCTGCCCCCACCATAAATAGGTATCTCTCCTTCCTTTTTATTGCAAAGGGAATGGAATAAGAAAGTGTTTTACTGCTGCTATACAGAACCTTGGTAAGACCACATTGTGTACGGTTTAGGTCTCCTTATTCATTAAAGGATATAACTGCGTTAGAAAAAGTTCAGAGAAGGTTCACTCTGCTCATTCCTGGGATGAAAGACTTATGAAGAATGGCTGAACAGTTTGTACTTTTACAATTTGGAGTTAAGAAGAATATGAGAAAACCTCATTGAAACATTTGAGATCCTGTGGGAACTTGGATTAGATTAGATTACTTACAGTGTGGAAACAGGCCCTTCGGCCCAACAAGTCCACACTGCCCCGCCGAAGCGCAACCCACCCATACCCCTGCATATACCCCTTACCTAACACTACAGGCAATTTAGCATGGCCAATTCACCTGACCTGCACATTTTTGGACTGTGGGAGGAAACCAGAGCACCCAGAGGAAACCCACACAGACACGGGGAGAACGTACAAACTCCACACAGTCAGTCGCCTGAGGTGGGAATTGAACCCGGGTCTCTGGCGCTGTGAGGCAGCAGTGCTAACCACTGTGCCACCCATGGGGGCATATACCACCCAAATCCCTTAACCCCCAACACTATCTCTGGATATTGGAAAAATGTTTCCTCTTGTGGCAGAGACTGGTACTAAGGCACACAATTTAAAAATGAGAGGTCTTGCTACTAATTTTCTCTGTGAGGTTGTTAGTCTGCAGAATTCTCTTCCTCAAAAAATGGTGGAGGCTGGGTCATTGTATTTAAGCAAGGCTAAGTTACATATATATTAGATAGACAGGGGAGTCAAAAGTTATTCAGCGCAGAGGGGAAAGAGGAATTTGACAATATTCTCACATTAGTCATGATCTTATTGAATAATGGGGTAAACTTGAAGGTCTGAATGTCCTACACCTGCTCCAAGTCCTGTGTTCCTATGTGTTCACTCCCATTCTCACTTGAGGTGGAAGCCCTTAATTTCTTTCTTACTGGATGGTTCAAGATCTCAACATGCCTAAGAGTGGCTAAAATGGAAAGCATCTTCTCCATCCATTGTGTTGTAAGGAATAGTTCAGGGGTAAAATGTGGGAGGAGAAGTGGTGGTTTGGTTACCTGACATATTTACTTTCTCCACCCTGAAAACACTCCAGGTGAGAGGTAACGTTCACACATACCTAGGAAGTGGGGGTGAATAATTCAACCCATTAATTTGTTTGCTCCTCAAACTCTAACAAGTTATAGAATCATAGAATCCCTACAGTATGGAAGCAGTCAATTGGCCCATCAAGTTCACATCATTTCTTTGAAGACCATACCACCCAAATCCCTCAACCCCCAACACTATCTCTGTAATATTGCACTTCCCATAGCTAACCCACCTAGCCTATACATCCCTGGACACTATGGGCAATTTAGCATGGCCGATCCACCTGCACATCTTTGGACTGGGGGAGAAAACATATGCAGACACAGAGAGAACGTGCAAACTCCACACAGACAGTTGCCCAAAGGTAGAATTGAATTCAGATCCCTGGCAATGTGAGGCAGCAGTGTTAACCACAGAGCTCACAGTACTGGCCTACAGATTACATCCAGGAGATGCATTGAAGTAGAAAGGCACATTTAGTTGTCTCAGGATATGAGAAAGATATCTTGTATTGATTTTTTATTTGTTGTGATAAGATGAAGTAACTTTTATTTTGTACTTAGTTTTCCCAGAGAATTGTAATGATGAGGATAGTCCTGTACAGACAATGTGGTCTGATGTGCTGCATTGCCAGAACTGAACTGGGTGGCATGGTGGCACAGTGGTTAGCACTGCTGCCTCACAGCACCAGAGACCTGGGTTCAATTCCCACCTCAGGCGACTGACTGTGTGGAGTTTGCACATTCTCCCCATGTCTGCGTGGGTTTCCTCCGGGTGCTCCGGTTTCCTCCCACAGTCCAAAGATGTGCAGGTTAGGTAAAATGGCCACGCTAAATTGCCTGTAGTGTTAGGTAAGGGGTAAATGTAGGGGCATGGGTGGGGTAGTGTGGGCCTGTTGGGCTGAAGGGCCTGTTTCCACACTGTAAGTAATGTAATTTAATTGAGGGCAAGGTAATGAAGTAAAACAGTGGTCACAAAGGGAGACAAGACTGTTAAGTAGATTTAAAATGTTGTGTTTATATCTCCTTTCATGCTCACTGTACATCCCAAGTGGTTTACAGCGAGTGGAAAACTTCTAAAAGTTTAATCACTGTTGTAATGTAATTTGCACACAGTAAACTTCCTAAGAACAAATAGGATAATGACCAGACACTTTCTTTTTACATGCTGATTATAGTCTAACTATTAGTCAGGACACTGGGGATAGCTCCCTTGCTCTTGTTCAATATATTGCCATGGAACCTTCTGTGATGTACCTACCTATAATTTATATGCTAGCAGCTACAATCGAGGAGTTTACAAAGTGTTGCTCTTCTTGATGTTCCATTCCAGTTAAGGATCAATCATATTCTTCAGGAGGGGTGGTTATGCCTCTCTGATAGGCTGCTCTTTGTTATTCTCCAGAAGATTCCAAACAAAGGAATGCTAACAGGGAATCCTAAAGCTATTAATCGACCCTCTCTTGTGGGACTAAAAAGAAAAAGAAAATAATTCTATTACTGACACAAAACCTCAGATTGTCAGAGGTAAAGTCAGTTCTATGCTGAAAAAGAGCAAAATAATTCTTCATGGTTTTTCAGGTTGTTTACATGTCTAAAAATAAAAGGCACAACTGCAGTATTAGGTAAAACTTGCACCTCTTTTAAGCTCTGTAATCATTATGCCCTTTCACTGGGGACATGATGGACATGTTTAGGCACTTTAATGCTGCTCATCCTCACTGCGATTTATGTTAATAAACTCCCAACAGCATTAGTGAGCTAACACATGAAAAGTCAACAGACTGAATTAGAGATGCTCCTGCAACTATTGTGGAGTGAACACCCAATGGAAAGGGAGCCCATTCCAGAATGCACTTCAGAAATCCTTGAATCTGGCTGCAGTTTGCTGCAAACCACCTGTAGTTTTGGCACTGCTATGTCTTCTTAAGTATCAGAGGTAAGTGTCAAGCCTGTCAATTCAAATACAAGCATCTTTTGTGTTTTGTTTATGTGTTCATTTGATTGGCAGCTTTTTCTGCATTTAAGTGTATTTGTCAGCTGGTCGTGTTAATATTGAGTAGGCTATCTGAAGCCATCAGAGATAGGGAGAGACAGATATGTCATAGACACTCTGTGGTTGGTAAGCAGCAAACCTCAAAGTAAATATTAATATTCAGAGCCTTAGGGATAATTTTTGTCTTTACCACTTGGGCAGTGAACTAGCAGGGCAGATTTCCCATTGTTTTACCACCAAAGCAGGGAAGCAGAAAATTAACCTCCTTGTGTGTGGTCAAGTTTACATTTCAGTTTAACACAGCAAACACAGCTTTGAGGATGGATAATTAAGGCTGTAATTAGAGTAAATCTCCAGCGTATTGCTGATTATGTTCACTTACCCATTCACTATTTAATAAATCTGTTTGGCAGTTTATAGCCCAAGTCATAGTTAAGTGAAATGCCTATTCTGCTGACTTAGAGATAAGGAAGACACATAAGACTACAATTTAACCGGTAGGTAACATTCCTAATGAGGATTAAGTGTGAGCTTTGTTAAGTGACAAACTTTTAACAGCAAATCAAAAGGATGTTGGTTATTCTTCAGCCGTAAGAAATAGGAACAGGAGTCGGCCATTCAGCCCCTCGAGCCTGCTCCACCATTCAATGGAATCATGGCTGATCCAGTGCCTTATTCTTGAACAATTGAAGCACCTGGAAATATTAATATAAAAGAACAAAAACTGCAGATACTGAAGTTAAAATAGAAATTTCTTTATAAAAAACAGAAAGAACTGTGGATGCTGGAAACCAGAAACAAAAAAACTGAAATTTCTGGAAATGCTCAGCATTTGGCAGCATCTGTGGAGGGAAACAGAGTTACTGTTTCAGAACAAAAATTAATTCTTTTTCACTTCATAGGTGGAAATCTGATTCGCTGATTATTTTGTTTTTATTTCGGAAACACCAATCTGGATCAATGTTTCAGTGCAGATCTGACAAGTTCCTCTGAGCAGACTGATGTAGAACATTCTTAAGCATTATTTATAGAAAAGGAGAGCAGTCATTTGAACCTCACTTATTTCTTAGCTAATGCCAACAGAACAGATTCGTAGAAGAGTCATAGAGTCATAGAGCTGTACAGCGCGGAAACAAACCCTTCGGTTCAACTTGTTCATGCCGAACCAGATATCCCAACCGAATCTAGTCCCACTTGCCAGCACCCGGCCCATATCCCTCCAAACCCTTCCTATTCATATACCCATCCAAATGTCTTTTAAATGTTGCAATTGTACCAGCCTCCACCACTTCCTCTGGCAGCTCATTCCATACACTGCATGAAATATCTATGTCTCTCTTCCCAGATGCTGGCAGATCTGTTGATTTTCTCCATGACTCTTTGTTTTTGTTCAAATTTCTGGTCAGCTATCTCAATGCTGTTTACGGGATTTTACTGCCTGTCCCGCTTTGTGATGTCAAGGATAGGATAGGTGCAACATAAGTGCAAGCTCTATTTTGATCCTTTGACTTTCTGAAAATGATCAGTTTATTGGGCAGGTAAAGGTGCAGTCCACTTGGAAGTACATTCGGTGGGAGCAAAATCTCATTTATGGAAATGGCTTGAAATCTACCAATCTAGAGATAAAGCACAGAAGTGTAATAGATTTCTTTCATTAAGTAACTAAGAAGGATGCCAAAGCAGTTTCATGACACAGACAACATTGTCAATTTTCTATAGGAAAAATGACAGGGGACTGATGTGGAAAAATCAAAATAGAAATCATAAATTAGACATTTCTGGCTCCATATTATTTGGAAAAGAAACCAAAACATCTTTGTTGCATCTTATATTTTGGTGGAAGAATACTGTTACAGTTATCAAAGAGTTAAATCAATCTGATTAACAGCTTAATAATTTCTGTATGATTCCCTTTTCTGCAGCAGACTCTGCTGAGTCTACTTAAACTGCTTGGATAGTTTCTGAAAAATTATCTTCAAGTATCTTTGATCTGATGACTGATAATGTATAAATATATATTACATTCAGTGGCCTCTGCCAGTCTGTTTTTGACAAGAGCTGTATACACGTCGCTAATGCATCATGGTTTAACCAGAAGTCATTTAAAAACAACACCTTCTGAAGTCAGTTCCGAGCAGTCTGTGATTTTGGTGGCTGATCTTGTGATAATATGTTTCCTTTTACGTGCTGTGTATGTGTTTGCAATGGAAATGCAGTCAGTGAGTAACTGCAGGTAGGTGGATCTTGTCAATCTAGCTATTTCCCTCTCAACCAACTCAAAACTGAATATTACTGAGAATAGGAATGAAAAGTCATTCCTCTGATGGGAATTTGGTAGATACCCTGTTCACATAGTGATGACCACTAATACTTAATAAAAGAGCTTTTGTCAGCCCACTACAAACCAAAACCTTACGAATGTGAAACTGCAAACAACCACGAATGAAAACCTCAGAAAGTATTTAAATTGCTGTATTAGTAGTGAGGTGATGGCATTGCTTATGTTAGAATTTCTATTTCTTTAATAATTAATGACAATGCTGAGAAATGAAATATATTTCCACTTTCCACTCAGTGGCTGCATTGACTGCTCCCAGTCATTGTGCAGATGTGATTTAACACATACCTTTGTAAGTACTCTGTGCTTATCTTTCAGTAAACTACCTGTTGTAGCACCAGACTTCCAGTTCCAGTATTGCCATTTTCTGTGTTGTTGTGGTTTTGCTATGCAATAACTTTAAATAAGTGCCAATCACTAGAATTCAAGGATGGTTTATAGTGCAGGTCAGGCAGCATCTAAGGATCTCTGATGAATGGCTTATGCCCAAAACGTTGATTCTCCTGCTTTTCGGATACTGCCTGACCTGCTGTGCTTTTCCAGCACCACACTCTCAGCTCTGATCTCCAGCATCTGTAGTCGTCACTTTCATCTCGTTCATAGTACCTTCTTATATCCCACGACAGTGACCTAAGAGAGAATAACATTTCTGTTTTTGTTTCAGATCTCCAGCATCAGCAGTTATTTTTCTTATTTCATTGTTTTCCTGAACTGGATTTAAAATCAGTTGTTAAACGGGAGTATTTGTCTTACTTATAATACATAGGGGAGATATTCCACCTGTTGTTTTATTGTACTCTGCCATTCTGTAATGGTCTTTGCTTTCATTTCTGTATTGACATTTATAACTTTACTGTGAAATAATTAACTCTACTCATCTAAATTTCAAGATAGGCTTATTATGAACATTCTTCTTCACTAGTTGTTATAATTATGTGTTGAGCTCTATTATCACCGCAATGAACTCTAATAAAACAAAAAAAAATTCTTCAAAATTTGGACGTACCATGAAATCAATGCAGCACGCCAATCCACGTATAACATTCAATTTCATTCACAGCTCCTCAGGGGAATGAACTTCAATTTTGGCACATTATACACAACGCAATATTTTTCTTCCAACGGGAAACTTGCCATTGTGACCAGGTTTTGGTCACCTTTGTGGCAAAGAAAATCAAAACAGTGTGAAACAGACTGACGATACACTATGATCCCATTTCACACTAAAGGCCTGGACTGCAACTTCACTCCTTCTGCTACATTTTGCATAATTTTGATATTCAGGACAGGAAAACCCATCAACCAGAAGGAAAGATTTGCCTGCAACATTGGCAGAGGAGGCAGTGAAATGAGTAGTCTGGAAGACTGGTGTAATGATTGAGAGGACTTTTGTTTACAAGCTGCATGACATACATTACATTAACTGTCCTAAAGTCTGTTCCATTTACCTTAATCCTATTTGTGACAATCTCTGTTTACTCACCATTGCCATTGCGACAAGCCAAGTCACATGTATGTATCCCTTATGACAATTAACTTTTGTAAAGTACATTCTAAAGAAAGTGCGACTGTCATCCTTTTCATTTAATTTCTGTGTGTCAGTTTTAATGTTTAATATTAATATAAGTTCAGGTTGCTACTTCTTGGTCTCCTGCTTCTTCCAAGCATCACCTCAGTAGGAGGATCACATGTGGTGGTAGATCTCTGCTCCGACCACTTTCACATTACTCTAAAGTCAGAGCTTGGGATGTTTACGGAAATAATTGGACTGATCAGAGGAATCACCAGCCCAAGTGGTGATAATACACTGCATACATCCTCCAGCTCTTTTTCATTGCAGGCCCATGTGTTGGTTACTAATCTCCACATGCCTAAGGATTTCTGCAAGAACACATGCTTGGCTATTGTGAAAGATGTGCCAATGTCCACCTTTGTCAAGTTATCCCCTAACCTCTCGAAGTCAGAAGTAAGTCCTTTCTGGAAATTGGAGCCTAAGATTTCAATGGAGCTGCATTGTTGGATCAGCAAACTGCACCTCTACTTGGGATTTGTCTCCTGCAAGTTGAACTTGGTCACCCGCCCGCCTCCATGATGACCTGTGGGGCTTCCAAATCCCTTGGATCTACAACTCCAATGATGTGAGTTGCATTATTCTCAAAGAACTGTCCAAAATTATTTTGCTTTTAATTAAGTTCAGCTTTGTATGTGGAAGAAATTAATGCAGATGTCCTTGTCCTCTCATTTTCTGCAACTTATACTGAGGAGGAAAATGTATATCAGCTGGTACTTGTTTATAAGATCATAAGAAAGGTCAAAGGAAGTAGGAGCAGGAGAAGGATATTTGGTATATTGAGCCTGCTTCGCCAAATGTTGATGTGACTGTGGACCTAACTCCAAGTTCCTGCCTGACTGTCAAATCCCTTGACTCCCTTGAAAATCAAAAATCTGTCCCACATGTATCCATGGGCCCAGCCTCCACTACTCTCGGGAAAGACTAACATAAATTTTCATGTGCAACTGCAACATTTTGCTTGTTCTATTTGGAGGGTGATTGTCGTTGGACAGATCTTATTCCAGCAATGTCCTTCCTCATTTGTTTGCATAACCCATGGGCATGGGCTGCTCCATTAATTATTTTCCTTAGCTACCGCCCTGCTTGTGGAACGTTGACGATGATTAAAGGGTTCTTATCGGCTCCAGAAAGGAATATGTTCCCCTGCTGTACCTTTTTGAGCAGCACAGAGCTTCCTCTTCGAAGAAGGCCGTTTGCTATTTAGTCCCAGGAACATGACGATCCTTTTGAGCACTGCCAGACACAGCAGTTGCCACACCAGCAGGGATATTTCAGGAGCTGCTACATTCCAGATTCCCACTGGCAGAGCACTCACTATGCATGGAGAATTCACACCGGCAACAAATTATGATAACATTAATAAACTCAACTCATCAAATCTGGTGAGCTGCTCTATTTGGATAAATAATAACATTAATCAAAATATGAGAAACGAAGCTTGCAGATACAGATTCCTTGGAATGCACTAGTTACATCAATCTCTTTAAAACTACCTCGATTGCCAGCTTCCATTTTTTTGACCAGTGTTTAATGAGGCTGCTAAGAGCAGGAATTGTGTCAAGTGGGGGAACATTATTCAGCAGAAGCTGAAATCTTCATTTTCCAATGTCGGATTGAGTTTGTGAGATACAGTGAATAGTGAGTCAGCAGTGGGGCGGCCAACACAGTGCCAGGTGGCGAGAGTTTATTTACCATTCATTTGCATTTCATGA
This sequence comes from Chiloscyllium punctatum, assembly GCF_047496795.1. Lineage (NCBI taxonomy): Eukaryota > Metazoa > Chordata > Chondrichthyes > Orectolobiformes > Hemiscylliidae > Chiloscyllium > Chiloscyllium punctatum. The sequence continues at coordinate 68,899,962 of NC_092746.1, forward strand.
ATACTCATCAATTAAGAAGCACAACAAATGAAGTCCTACCTTCAAGATTAAGACAGCAGCAGATGGAAGGGAAGGGGTTGGAAGAAGGCGATGTCTGGAGGGAGCCAGGATTCAGCTTTTGGAGCAATGTCCGCCAACACGGTGGTCTCATCCTTTGTGTCTCCAAAGTCAAGGCAGCTGCACCACAGGTGGCTGGTCATTAGCTGCTGAAGGGACCAGTCCAGCGAGACGGGAGGGGGTTGAGAGGTTAGAGGAAAGGAGGTGGGAATTGGCAGGTCAATTGTCTTTGAGGGAGGACTGAGAGAAAACAAAGGCAGGTCAAGGATGATGAAAGGAGGCTCCAGGCTGATTGGGAGTGGAAAGGCCAACACTGAGCAACATAAGATTGTAGGTCAATGGCTGTAGGTCAAGGATGACAGTTGGTACTCTAGGGTGATTGGAGATTGAGCAGAGTTATGATAGGAGGATTAAGTTAGATGGGAAGAGTCTATAGGATGACAGAGGGTGAGTGGAATTGAATACTCCAGTTTAGCTGCAGGGTCAAGTGACTGTCCATTGACTTGGTTGCTCAGAACTATTGACGTATCTGGAGATCAGGTTGCTGTGGGAGGAGGCCTGAGTGTAGCCCATGGAGGATCATACACTCTCATTGGTTAATGGTAGCTGCTTTAGATTTTCAATGGGTTTCATATATTGAATTTTGCAGCAAAGGTGGTGAAGGAAAGGATTCACCAGAGGATAGCCTTGGGGACACAGCAACAGAAGCCACAAAGCCAACAGTTGGCACAACCTGAAGGTGAAGGAGGCCAAGAGGAAGGCATTCAGGGCATCAGTGTCACTGAAGGACACTGGCGTGACAACCGATATTTAGAATACTCTCCACTGCCTTCAAATATCAGACTTTGACAATATCAGGAGCTTTGACAAAGGTTAGACTCAAAACGTCAGCTCTTTTCTCTCCTTACAGATGCTGCCAGACCTGCTGAGATTTTCCAGCAGTTTCTCTTTTGGTTTCAAATATCAGGAGGTAATGTCACAGCCAGCTAACATACATACTTTCAACAAGAGCTGCGTTCTGTGATATTTTGTGGGAACCCCATGTCAATCATCCTCAACATTAGCGTAGCCCTTAACCTCTACACTAGGGGAATCATGTGTGGCACTTCCCTCACTGCAACGCATGGATGCATACGGAAATATGCTGCTCGCCAGGCTGCTAGGGCAGTTGGCCTCAGGACTGTCATGTTGTTCCACAGGCACAGGGATCTCCAATGTTGCATGCATCTTAAGGAACTTCCAGCTGGAGCAGCTACTCAGTGCTCAGTCCAAAGATGTGCAGGTCAGGTCAACTGGCCATGCTAAATTGCCCGTAGTGTTAGGTAAGGGGTAGATGTAGATGTAGGGGTATGGGTGGGTTACGCTTCGGCGGGGCGGTGTGGACTTGTTAGGCCGAAGGGCCTGTTTCCACACTGTAAGTAATCTAATCTAATCGAAGTGTAGACTTGGATCAACTGTGACTAGGATAATGTCTTCAGAACATGGATAACCAGTATGAACAGTTCTGCATAGGACCATTATAATGCTTCACACTGCCTACCAAGGATAATCAGAGAGCTTCTGTTGCCTTGAGAAGTCATTTGATGCCAGAGTTCCAAATAAAGGCATGGAGATGCTATTAATCTCCTTGGCTAAGGAATGAAACCAAAAATGTGAGGAGGAAGAGGTCAAAGATCTCATGGCAACTTGCTCAGATGTCATGACCATCTAAAGAGAAGTCAGGGCTGTTAGGGGCAAGAGTGATGCACCTACCCGATGATCATTTCCTTCATTCAGACCTCTGCATGCTTTGATTGTGTACCCACCTTTTCCAGGCTTCTCTGCAGCTACCACCTAACACATCCTCCACCTCCCAGAATACTAAAAACAGTGGACCATTCTCAGCCAGGATGAAAAGAGATGACTCCCCCTCAGGTGAACAGGACACTCAAGTTGGCAAAGCTATTGTGAGCCATCCAATAAAAACTGACCTGTAACACATCACAACATTGTTGCCATGAAATTGGAGAAGGCCCTCAGCTTCCTTCATTCAGCAAGAAACAGTCAAACAAGAAGCAAGACAGTGCAATATTCCAGTGAAAGACAGCATTCCAATATTGCACATAATGACCTCAATAGTGAAGTGGACAAAATATATTGTAGATATTTATACATTTGTGCTGTGTCTCAGCTACTGTACCACCATTGTGCCCTCAGTACTTAATTTTTCTTTTATGACTGCCTTGTTACTATTGGTCGACCAGCAACTGATGTGGGGACAGATTGATTATGGGACACATGCCCACAGCATGCACTTAATGTTTGCTTTCAGAGTGCACATGTTACACATCAGCGGAAGTGGTGCCCACTTCCTGTCCTGCCCTTGGGAGCTGAACTTTCTGATGAAAGTCTGCCCTTTCATTTAGGCAATCAATAAATCATACAATTCAGAATATAATAGCAGCTTTTCCATAAGCTCTCAGTCTTCTCTTAAGGACCTTATCATGCTTTCTGAAAGTCAAGTTTTATCATTTCTACCACCTTATGTTCACCAACTAACTCTTGTTACATGCTGGAAGGGTTCCAATAAATTTGTTAGGCATGACCTGCCTTTCTCTAGTAACTGTGATTATTACACATTCACACCCAATTCAAATGTGCTGCACAAGTAGAACCAAGATTTGAGATCAATGTTTCTTCCTTTTATGTTCAATGGGGCAAATTTTCATCTTTGCTGTACCAGTAAGCAATTGAGTGTGACAACAGCATTTAACTAATTTTTTTATTTTATGCTGATTTTCTGAATACTCATATTAACAAACTGATCCTTTTCTCTTTTGTCTTTCACACAAGGGAAGTTTTAAAAAAATGTTTTGATAGGAAAAGGAGCTGGAGATTTTATGCACTATTTCCTGGAGTGGCATAGTGGTTCAGTGGTCAGCATTGCTGCCTCATGGTACCAGTGACGTGGGTTTGATGCCAGCCTTGGGTGACTGTCTGTGTGGAGCTTGCACATTCTCTCTGTGTCTGAGTGCATTTCCTCCCACAGTCCAAAGGTGTGTAGGTTAGATGGATTGGCAATGGGAAATTGCCCATAGTGTCCAGGGATATGTAGGTGAGGTGCATCGGCTATGGGAAAGTGTGCAGGCTGAATGGACTATCCTTGGGAAATGCAGGGATAGGGTTAGGGGATGGGTCTGGATGGGATGCTCTTCAGAAGGTCAGTATGGACTTGATAGGTTGAATGGTCTGCTTCCACACAGTAGAGTTTCTATAATAATTTATCACAAATATGCTGAAAACATGTGACAAAGTTAATTTTTTTCAATTAGCGCTGGTGCAGAAAGGGGTGTTGAGAAACTGTGAAAGACCCAGTTATAAGTCTCCAGACAAAATGAACTTACTGAGACTGGGCAGAGGGAAGAATAGGGTAAATATGCAGATTAACTGCTATCAAAAATACTGAGAGCTTCATTCCCATGTTTAAATAAGGCGTACATAAATATACTGACAATTTCTCATGATTATCCCCCATGAATCCATAAAGTGTCTCTGTGGATGTTGCAGCAAGTAACTTTATATAGCAACAGAAAATTAATATTTAAAAGGGTGCAGATGATTTCAATTTCCCAAATGTTGAAGATGCCATTTAAATGTAGATTTGTGGCATTAGCTGTTCTGAAAGTTCTTTTGCATGGGTATTTTTGATGTTTCAAACACAAAAGTCTAATATTTGATATTTTCGGTTACTGCCGTCATGCTCCTCAATCTGTCAATTTAATCAGAATCTCAGCATTTCTGCTTTGCTGAGAAGGGAGCTGTGAATGAACACAAATAGTACTACACAGGGGATGAACTGCCCACTATTGTCATTGCTCATGAGTCAAAGGTAGAGGTGCACTTACCTTTCTGAGATCAACACAGTCTCTGATTTTCAAAAAATCCTTCAGTGGAAGGCACGTTGGGATGTCTGTGGGCCCTCAAGGCGCTATAGAAATGCAAGCTTTTTTGCTTCTTTCCCCACCTTGGAATATCTGACATAAACTGCCTTTGAAGGCTTCACTTTGCTGAAGAAGCTTTGACAGAGTCATGTCATTTTGGAAACTGAAACTCGGATATGCTCAGACCATGCAAGATTTGAATCGAAAAGCTCAGCAGCTGGGGAAGAACGCAAGCCAGGCAATGGGTTTCTGCTCTTCAGCTACAACCACCATCTGCTGCTCCTCACTCATACTCTGTACATTGCTATTCCTAGAATTCACAAAATGAATTCTCTGGAAGATATGTAACCTACACAGTAAAGAGTCAATGATTCAAGATGCTGCAAGTCACCAGGTCCTGACATTGTTTCCGATGGCAAAGAGATGAAGCAGTGAAAGATTTTCAGGGATGGACAGTAATCATATCAGCTATGATCTTATCAAATGGTGAGAGTGTGGTGCTGGAAAGGCACAGGGTCAGGTAGCATCCGAGGAGCAGAAGAATCGATGTTTCGGTCAGCTTGGAACATCGATTCTCCTGCTCCTCGGATGTTGCCTGATCTGCTGTACTTTTCCAGCACCACACTCTCGACTCTGATCTTCAACATCTGCAGTCCTCACTTTCTCTTATCAAATGGCTAGCCATGCAAGAGGGGCTGAATAACTTACCTCTGCTCCTAATTCATATGTACATTCATATACACTCCTGAAGAAAGTAAGGAGGCCGATTGGTTAGACAATAGACAGTAGGTGCAGGAGTAGGCCACACTGCCCTTCGAGCCAGCACCACCATTCATTATGATCATGGCTGATCATCCTCAGTCAGTATCCTGTTCCTGCCTTATCCCCATAACCCTTGATTCCACTATCCTAAAGAGCTCTATCCAACTCTTTCTTGAAAGTATCCAGAGACTTGGCCTCCACAGCCTTCTGGGGCAGAGCATTCCACACACTCACCACTCTCTGGGTGAAGAGGTGTCTCCTCAACTCTGTTCTAAGTGGCCTTCCCCTTATTTTTAAACTGTGTCCTCTAGTTCGGGACTCACCCATCAGTGGAAACATGCTTCCTGCCTCCAGAGTGTCCAATCCTTTAATAATCTTATACGTCTCAATCAGATCCCCGCTCAGCCTTCTAAATTCAAGCATATACAAGGCCAGTTGCTCCAATCTTTTAGCGTAAGATAGTCCCGCCATTCTGGGAATTGATCTCGTGAACCTAGGCTGTACTCCCTCAATAGCCAGAATGTCTTTCCTCTAATTTGGAGACCAAAACTGCGCATGATATTCCAGGTGTGGTCTCACCAGGGCCCTATACAGCTGCAGAAGGATCTCTTTGCTTCTATACTCAATTCCTCTTGTTATGAAGGCCAGCATGCTACTAGCTTTCTTCACTGCCTATTGTACCTGCATGCTTACTTTCATTGACTGATAGCTGAAGATGTGTTGCTGGAAAAGCGCAGCAGGTCAGGCAGCATCCAAGGAGCAGGAGAATCGACGTTTTGGGCATCAGCCCTTCTTCAGGAATGAGGAAAGTGTGTCCAGCAGGCTAAGATAAAAGGTAGGGAGGAGGGACTTGGGGGAGGGGTGTTGGGAATGCGATAGGTGGAGGGAGGTCAAGGTGAGGGTGATAGGCCGGTGTGGGGGTGGGGACAGAGAGGTCAGGAAGAAGATTGCAGGTTAGGAAGGCGGTGCTGAGTTCGAGGGATTTATTGACTGATTTCATTGACTGATATACAAGAACATCTAGATCTTGTTGTACTGCCCCTTTACCTAACTTGACTCCATTTAGGTAGTAATCTGCCTTCTTGTTCTTGCCACCACACATTTATCCACATTAAACTGCATCTGCCATGCATCCATCCACTCACCTAGCCTGTCCAGGTCACCCTGTATTCTCATAACATCCTCCTCACATTTCACCCTGTCACTCAGCTTTGTGTCATCAGCAAATTTGCTAATATTACTTTTAATACCTTCATCTATATCATTAATGTACATTGTAAAAACCTGCGGTCCCAGCACTGACCCTGCAGCACACCACTGGTCATCATTCCAAAAGGGAGCCGTTTATCACTACTCTTTGTTTCCTGTCAGCCAACCAATTTTCAATCCATGTCAGTATTTTTCCCCTAATACCATGTGCCCTAATTTTGCTCACTAACCTCCTATGTGGGACTTTATCAAAGGCTTTCTGAAAGTCCAGATATATTACATCCACTGGATCTCTCTTGTCCATCTTCAGAGTTACACCCTCAAAAAATTCCAGAAGATTAGTCAAGCATGATTTCCCCTTCATAAATCCATGCTGACCTCTGACCTATCCTGTTACTGCATTCCAGATGTGTCGTAATTTCGTCCTTTATAATTGACTCCAGCATTTTTCCCACCACTGAGGTTAGACTAACTGATCTATAATTTCTGTTTTCTCTTTCCCTCCTTTCTTAAAAAGTGGGACAACATTAGCCACCCTCCAATCCGCAGGAACTGATCCTGAATCTATAGAACACTGGAAAATGATCGCCAATACATCTACGATTTCTAGAGCCACCTCCTTCAATACCCTGGGATGCAGACTGTCAGGTCCCGGGGACTTATCAGCCTTCAGATCTAACAGTCTCTCCAACACCATTTCCTGCCTAATATAAATTCCCTTCAGTTCAGGTCTTTCAGCCACGATTACATCTGGGAGATTGCTCGTGTCTTCCCCAGTGAAGATGGATCTAAAGTACCAATTCAACTCTTCTGCCATTTCTTTGTTCCACGTAATCAGTTCACCCGTTTCTGTCTTCAAGGGCTCAATTTTAGTCTTAACCAATTTTTTCTTTTCACATACCCCCTAAAAAAGCCTTTACTGTCCTCCTTTATATTTTTGGCCAGTTTACCTTCGTGCCTTATTTTTTCTTTGTGTATTTCCTTTTTAGTTATCCTCTGTTGTTCTTTAAAAGCTTCCCAGTCCTCCTATTTCCCACTCATCTTTGCTATGTTATACTTTTTCCCTTTTGTCTTTATATGTTTCTTAACTTCCCTCGTCAGCCACGGCCAGCCCTGCCTCCCCTTAGGATCTTTCTTCCTTTTTGGAATGAACAGATCCTGCATCTTCTGCATTATACCCAGAAATACCTGCCATTGTTGCTCCACTGCCATCCCTGCTAGGGTATTGCACCATTGAACTTTGGCCAGCTCCTCCCTCATAGCTCCATAGTTCCCCTTATTTCACTGAAAGATTGTCACTTCTGATTCCACCCTCTCCCTTTCAAACTACAGATTGAAGCTTATTGTATTGTGGTCACTACCTCCTCATGGCTCCTTTACTTCGAGGTCCCTGATCAAATCCGATTCATTGCACAACACCAGATCCAGAATTACTTTCTCCCTGGTAGGCTCCAGTACAAGTTATTCTAAGAATCCATCTCGGAGGCACTCCACAAATTCCCTTTCTTGGGGTCCAGTACCTTCCTGATTCTCCCAGTCTTCTTGCATGTTGAAATCCCCCATAACAACTACAGCAATATCTTTGCGATAGGCAAATTTCAACTCCTTATTCAACTTATATAATACATCCAGGCTACTGTTTGGGGGCCTGTAGATAACTCCAATTAGGGTCTTTCTACCCTTAGAATTTCTCAACTCTATCCATATTGACTCTGCATCCCCTGATTCTAGGTCTCCCCACGCAAGGGACTGAATATCATTCCTTACCAACAGGGCTACCCCACCCCTCTGCCAGTCAGTCTGTCCTTACGATAGCACATTTAGGCTTGAATATTCATTTCCCAGGCCCTGTCCACTTGAAGCCACATCTCAGCTATCCCCACAACATCGTAACTGCCAATATCCAAATGAACCTCAAGCTCATCCACCTTATTTCTAATGCTTCGTGCATTCATAGATATAATATTTTTAATTTGTTAATCCCCTCACCCTTCCTATCAACCCCTATTTCACTTGGCCTTACGGCATGATCCTTTTTTGAGTTTTCTGCTCCATTGATTCCATAGACTGTGGCTGCATTGCATCTTTTTCAATATTGATTATCTGACAAAAGCTTGCCATGTGACATTAAGTGTGAATAATATCTTTAAGGGAGCAAGTAAGTGAATATACTCAAATATACTGAAAACCTTGATGTTTGGTGGTCTTTCCCAATTAATCTCTATCTTCTTTGATTTTTTTTAATACAAAAATATACTTTTTTCATAAAATATTTTGAGGATCCGTACAATTGGTCATGCCACACATACATAAACATTCCATTTCTTTGCATACAGAGACAGAGTAGTCATTCATATAAACCGGTCTGTACGATTACTATCCACATATTTAGCTGGGGGGTCAGCGGGGCCCCCTTACAGCGTCGGCCACCTGTGCAGGCAGATGTTACAAGGTGGTCTTTCCCCACCGCGCCTTGGTGGCAGCTTCTATCTTCTTTGATTTTTTATTAATGTTGAAAATATACTTTATTCATAAATTACTTTGATGGTCTGTACAGTTGGTCATGCCATACATAAGGAAACGTTCCATTACTTTGCACACAGAAATCAGAATTTATCATTTGTATGTACAGGTCTGTATGTTTATCAATCATATATCCATATATTTAGCTGAGGTGTCAGCAGAGCCCAAATGACTGTTCTTCTTAGGCAGGCAGATGTTACACGGTGGGCTTTCCCCACCATGCCTTGGCGGCAGCTGCCCCAAGCTTCAGCGCGTCCCTCAAAACATAGTCCTGGACCTTGGAATGTGCCAGTCTGCAACACTCAGTTGGGGTCAACTCCTTCAGCTGGAAGATCAACAGGTTTCAGACCGCCCAGAGAGCGTCCTTCACCGAGTTGATGATCCTCCAAGCTCAGTTGATGTTCGTCTCGGTGTGCATCCTGGGGGACAGACCATAGAGCACGGAGTCCCGTGTCACGGCGCTGCTCGGGACGAACCTCGACGAAAACCACTGCATTCCTCTCCAGACTTCTTCTGCAGAGGGACATTCCAGAAGGAGGTGTGTGACAGACTCGTACCCCCTGCAGCCGCTTCGAGGGCAGCGTGCAGTGCGGCAGAGAGTCCGGGCGTGCATAAAGGATCTCACAGGCAGAGCCCTTCTCACCACCAGCCAAGCCATGTCTTGGTGCTTGTTGGAAAGTTCTGGCGATGAGGCATTCTGCCAAATCGCTTTGACAGTCTGCTCAGGGAACTGCTCAACAGGATCCGCCCTCTCCTTTTCCTGAAGGGTCTCAAGGACACTACGTGCTGACCACTTCCTCATGGACTTGTGGTCAAAGGTGTTTTTCTTCATAAGCTTCTCCACGAAGGACAGGTGATACGGAACAGTCCAACTACTCGGAGCGTTCCACGGCAGTGAGGCCAGGCTCATCCTTCGCAACACCGGGGACAGGTAGAACCTCAGTACATAGTAACACTTGGTGTTTGCGTGCCGGGGATCCACACACAGCTTGATGCAGCCACACACAAAGGTAGCCATCAGGGTGAGGGTGGCATTGGGTGTATTTTTCCCTCCGTTGCCCAGATCTTTATACATAGAGTCCCTTCAGACCCGGTCCATCTTTGATCTCCATATAAATTGGAAGATGGCCCGGGTGACTGCAGCGCACAGGTTCTGGGAATAGGCCAGACCTGTGCCATGTATAACAGCAATGACAGTGCCTCACACCTGATGACCAGGATTTTTCCCGTGATGGTAGTGACCGTAGCTTCCATCTGCCCAGTTTCTGCCTCACTTTGCTGATACGGTCATCCCAAGACTTGGTGCACGCCCCAGCCCCCCCGAATCAAATACCCAGCACCTTCAGGTAGTCGGTCCTGACGGTGAAGGGGATCAGGGATTGGTCGGCCCAGTTCCTGAACAGCATGGCCTCGGTCTTGCCTCGGTTTACCTTGGCCCCTGGGGCCCGTTCGAACTGGTCACATATGGACATGAGTCTGTGCACGGAGAGCGGATCTGAGCAGAAAACGGCGACGTCATCCATGTACAGGGAGGCCTTAACGTGCAGGCCCCCGCTGCCAGGTATAGTCACCCCTCTCAGGCTCGCATCCTTCCTGATGGACTCGGCAAATGGCTCTATGCAGCACAGAAACAAGGCAGGAGAGAGAGGGCAGCCCTGCCTGACTCCAGATCTTACAGGGAAGCTATCTGATTCCCACCCATTGATTGAGACTGACAATGTTGGTGTAGAGCAGTCTGATCCAATTGCAGATTCCCTTCCCAAAGCCCATTTTGGAGAGAACATCTCTCATATACCTGTGTGATATCCTGTCAAAGGCTTTCTCCTGGTCCAGGCTGATCAGGCAGGTGTCCAACCCTCTGTCCTGCACATAGGCGATCGTATCCCTGAGGAGTGCAAGACTCTCAACGATCTTCCTGCCCAGTACAGCACAGGTTTGGTCAGGGTGAATCAACGACCCCAGAGCAGACCTGACCCGGTTGGCGATTACCTTTGACAGAAGTTTGTAATTCGCATTCAATAGTGAGATTGGTCACCAATTTCTGAGTTCCTCCCTCTCCCCCTTCTGCTTGTAGATGAGGGTGATGATGCCTTTCCTCATGGATTCACTTATGGTACCTGCCCCGAAGCATACTGACATACACCTCCAGCAGGTCCTGGCCAATCAAATCCCACAGAGCAGAATAGAGCTCGACTGGTAAGCCGTTGCTTCTGGGAGTTTTATTCTTTTCAAAGGACTCGAGGGCATTGGTCAGCTCGTCCAGAGATAGCGGCTGGTCCAGCCTCTCCCATGTTCTGCTGTCTAAGACCACAAAATTGTAATAATTTTGTGGGCGGCACGGTTGCACAGTGGTTAGCACTGCTGCCTCACAGCGCCAGAGACCCGGGTTCAATTCCCGCCTCAGGCGACTGACTGTGTGGAGTTTGTACGTTCTCCCCGTGTCTGCGTGGGTTTCCTCCGGGTGCTCCGGTTTCCTCCCACAATCCAAAGATGTGCAGGTCAGGTGAATTGGCCATGCTAAATTGCCTGTAGTGTTAGGTAAGGGGTAGATGTATATGTAGGGGTAGGGGTATGGGTGGGTTATGCTTCGGCGGGGCGGTGTGGACTTGTTGGGCCGAAGGGCCTGTTTCCACACTGTAAGTAATCTAATCTAATCTAATCTAACCTCCGTGATAGAGGACAGGAACGACTGGGAGGCCGTGCTGTCGATCGGTTTCGCGTCATACAGACTGGCATAGAAGGATTTGCTGATCCTCTTGACGTCAGCCTGAGATGATGCTATCGAACCATCTTCTTTCTTCAGGCTGCTGAGCGTGGAGCTCTCTTTGTGCACCTTCTGGAAGAAGAAACGTGAGCACGTCTCGTCCTGCTCCACCGAGTGGACCCTGGACCAAAAGATTATCTTGGAGGGCTCTGAGGCAAAGAGCGAGGCTTGCTGGCCCTTCACCTCCTTGAAGTCCTCCGTGACATCAACCCCCATCATCTGCAGCAGGAGCAAATTCTGCGTACTTTCCTGGAGCTGGGACAGTTTTCCCCTCCTCTCTCTCGCCTTCTGAACACCTTTGAGGATGAAGAACCTCTTGATGTTCCCTTTTACTGTTTCCCACCAGTCCACTGGGAACTCAAAGAGGGGCTTCACAGTTCTCCAACCTGCGTAGTCCCTCTTGAGCTCTGCCATGTTTCCCGGGGTCAACAGCTTTGTGTTCAGCTTCCACGTTCCCTTACCAGCCCGCTGCTCATCCTGTAGGTGACAGTGGTCAGGGAAGAACACCGGCTTGACGTTGGTGGATCTGACCAAGAGCGTTCGGGACACAAACAGGTAATCTATCTTTAAGCGGATAGACCCATCTGCCCACGACCAGGTGTATCTACGCTGCGCTCTGTCGACAGGGGTGCTGAAGACATCATGCAGCTTGGCATCTTTGACCATTTCCATCAGGACTCTGGACATGACATCCTTCAAATTATTTTTCTTTTTTATTTCAAAAATATACTTAATTCGTATAATACTTTGATGATCTGTACAATTAGACATGCCATACATATGTAAACATTCCATTTCTTTGCATACCGAAACAGAGTAATCATTCTTATGTACAGGTCTGTACGATTACATTTTTAGCTGAGGTGTCAGTGGAGCCCAAATGACTGCGTGGGCTCCCTGTTCTTCTTAAGCAGATGTTACACGGTGGTCTTTCCCCATGTCCCTCAACATATAGCCCTGGACCTTGGAATGTGCCAGTCTGCAACACTCAGTCGGGGTCAACTCCTTCAGCTGGAAGATCAACAGGTTTTGGACCGCCCAGAGAGCGTCCTTCACCGAGTTGATGATCCTCCAGGCGCAGCTGATTTTCGTCTCAGTGTGCGTCCCGGGGAACAGACCCTAGAGCACGGAGTCCCGTGTCACGGCGCTGCTCGGGACGAACCTCGACAAACACCACTGCATTCCTCTCCAGACTTCTTCTGCATAGGCACATTCCAGAAGGAGGTGTGTGACAGTCTCGTACCCACCAAAGCTGCTTCGAGGGCAGTGTGCAGTGCGGCAGAGAGTCCGGGCATGCATAAAGGATCTCACAGGCAGAGCCCTTCTCACCACCAGCCAAGCCATGTCTTGGTGCTTGTTGGAAAGTTCTGGCGATGAGGCGTTCTGCCAAATGACTTTGACAGTCTGCTCAGGGAACTGCTCGACAGGATCCGCCCTCTCCTTTTCCTGAAGGGTCTCAAGGACACTACGTGCTGACCACTTCCTGATGGACTTGTGGTCAAAGGTGTTTTTCTTCATAAATTTCTCCACGAAGGATAGGTGGTACGGAATGGTCCAACTACTCGGAGCGTTCCGCAGCAGCGAGGCCAGGCCCATCCTTCGCAACACTGGGGCCGGGTAGAACCGCAGTACGCAGTGACATTTGGTGTTTGCGTACCGGGGATCCAGATGCAGCCACACACAAAGGTGGCCATCAGGGTGAGGGTGGCATTGGGTGTGTTTTCTCCCCCATTGCACAGGTCTTTGTACATTGTGTCTCTTCAGACCTGGTCCATCTTTGCTCTCCACATGAAGTGGAAGATGACCCGGGTGACTGCAGCGGCACAGGTTCTGGGGATAGGCCAGACCTGTGCCACATATATCAATACTGAGAGTACCTCACACCTGATGACCAGGTTCTTCCCGGCAATGGAGAGTGACCGTTGCTCCCATCTGCCTAGTTTCTGTGTCATCTTCCTGATCTGCTCCTCCCAAGATTTGGTGCACGCCCCAGCCCCCCCGAACCAAATACCCAGCACCTTCAGGTGGTCGATCCTGATGGTGAAGGGGATCGAGGATTGGTCAGCCCAGTTCCCAAAGAGCATGGCTACACTCTTGCCTCGGTTTACCTTGGCCCCCGAGGCCCGCTCGAACTGGTCACAGATGCACATGAGTCTGTGTACGGACAGCGGATCCAAGCAGAAAATGGCAACATCATCCATATACAGGGAGGCCTTAACCTGCAGGCCCCCGCTGCCAGGAATAGTCATCCCTCTTAGGCTCTCATCCTTCCTGATGGATTCGGCAAATGGCTCTATGCAGCACACAAACAAGGCAGGAGAGAGAGGGCAGCCCTGCCTGGCTCCAGATCTTATAGGGAAGCTATCTGATTCCCACCCATTGACTGAGACTGCACTGATAATGTTGGTGTAAAGCAGTCTGATCCAATTACCGATTCCCTCCCCAAAGCCCATTTTGAAGAAGACATCCCTCATATATATATGCAATATCCTGTCAAAGGCTTTCTCCTGGTCCAGGCTGATGAGGCAGGTGTCCACCCCCCTGTCCTGCACGTAGGCGATCGTATCCCTGAGGAGTGCGAGACTCTCAGTGATCTTCCTGCCCAGTACAGCACAGGTTTGGTCAGGGGTGGATCACCGATCCCAGAGCAGACCTGACCCGGTTGGCAATGACCTTTGACAAGATTTTGTGTTTAACAATGAGATTGGTCTCCAATTTCTAATTTCCTCCCTCTCCCCCCTTCTGCTTGTAGATGAGGGTGATGATGCCTTTCCTCATGGATTCACTCATGGTACCTGCCTGAAGCATACTGACATTCACCTCTAGCAGGTCCTGGCCAATCAAGTCCCAAAGAGCAGAATAGATCTCGACCGGTAAGCCGTCGCTTCCGGGAGTTTTATTCTTTTGAAAGGACTCGAGGGCCTTGGTCAGCTCATCCAGCGATAGCAGCTGGTCCAGCCTCTCTTGTGTTCCGTCGTCTAGGACCTCCGTGATAGAGGACAGGAACGACTGGGAGGCCATGCTGTCGGTTGGCTTCGAGTCATACAGACAGGCATAGAAGGATTTGCTGATCCTCATGATGTCAGCCTGAGATGACGTTACCGAGTCATCTTCTTCCTTCAGGCTGCTGAGCGTGGAGCTCTCTTTGTGCACCTTCTGGAAGAAGAAACGTGAGCACGTCTTGTCCTGCTCCACAGAGAGGACTCTGGGCCGGAAGATTATCTTGAAGGCTTCTGAGGCAAAGAGCGAGGATTGCTGGCCCTTCACCTCCTGGAGGTCCTCCGTGACATCGACCCCCGTCGTCTGCAGCAGGAGCAGGTTCTGCATACTTTCCTGGAGCTGGGACAGTTTTCCCCGCTTCTCTCTCTCCTACTGAACACCTTTGAGGATGAAGAACCTCTTGATGTTCCCGTTTACTGTTTCCCACCAGTCCGCTGGGGACTCAAAGAGGGGCTTCACGGTTCTCCAACCTGTGTAGTCCCTCTTGAGCTCCTCGATGTTTCCTGGGGTCAACAGTTCAGTTTCCACGTTCCCTTACCAGCCCGCTGCTCGTCCTGTAGGTGACAGTGGTCAGGGAAGAACACCAGCTTGATGTCGGTGGATCTGACCGAGAGCGTTCGGGACACAAACAGGTAATCTATCCTTAAGTGGATAGACCCGTCTGCCCGTGACCAGGTGTATCTAAGCTGCGCTGTGTCTGCAGGGGTGCTGTAGACGTCGTGCAGCTTGGCATCTTTGACCGTTTCCATCAGGGCTCCAGTTCACTATCCACCCCCGCCACCCCCCCCCCCTCCCCCACCCCCGCTGGATCGTCCATCTGCATCAATGATACAGTTGAAGTCTCCGCCAGAATGACCGGCCTGGACGTAGCAAGCAACAGTGGAAGCTGTTGCAGGATGGCCAACCGTTCACTCTTGTCTGCTGGGGCGTACACGTTGATTAGTCTCACGGGAATGTTTCTGTATGTAACGTCCGCGACGAGGAGGCGCCCGCCCACCCCTCTTTAACCTCGGAGATGGTGAAGTTGCCTCCTCGCAACAGAATACCCAGGCCTGAGGAATGGTTATCGTTGCCGCCTGACCAAACTGACGGCCCATGGGCCCACAAGCTTGACCATCTCCTGTAACTGCTGAGGTGTGTATCCCACACTCCTGCAGAAACAGGACATCGGGTTTGACGTTGGCCAGGAAGGCCAGTGTTGAAACACATTGCGCAGCAGATTTTATGCTGCGCACATTAATACTTGCAATTCTTATCCCCATTTTTAACAAGTTGTGAGGTTACCCATGTCCATTTGCCGCTGGTCCTGCCCCTCTGGGGTAGCTGTTTATATCCCCATGGTGAACACGAACTGCTGGACCCTCGCGGGGCTGAGGTAGCTGTCCAGCTCCTCACTGGGTCCATTTGCCCGCTCCGGTGTCATCGGGCCGGGACCAGGGTCCACACTGTCTGCTTCTATATCTGACAGTGGGGCTGTTAGAGGGTCGCTGCTCCCAGTGACCTGGAGCTGTGTGGCGGTGGGGCCCTCCTGGCTTTCACCTGGTGGGGATGGTCATTTCCCATTGCCTCAGGAGGTTCGTCCCTTGTTTGGCAAGTGCTGCCCTCCTTTCTCCCCGCAGCACTCTGCCTCTTCTTTTGGTGATGACCCTCCTTGCGTCCATCCTCACCCTCTGAAGAGCTGTTCGTGTCTTCCCTGTGCAGCTGCCTTTTCCCCTTTTCTGGGAGGTCTTGGCAGCCTGCCGGGTTTTCTTCCTCTTGTTTTGTCCCGGGATCCATTCCTATGCCTCCTTCTTTCCCTTCTCCTCCTTCTCTCCTGTCGGAGCTTCGCTCAGCAGCTGTACCTCTCCAGTAGGTGACACCTGCTCTGCTCCAGCCTGTCCTTCCTTTTGCGTGCCCCCAGACCCCATTCCCTTGCTGGTTAGTGGTGCCTTTTGTGGCCCACCCCTGGCCATCTGCACATAGGTGGCAGCCCCTCATCTTTTTCAGGCCTTGTACATGTAGCCCACCTCCCTACACAAATTGCAGTTCTTGGCCTCCTTGCATTCTTTGGTCAGGGGGGCCCTCTTTCTTGCAGTCTGCCACCATGTGGCCTGAAGGACATGACTTTTTTTTAATTTCAAAAATATACTTTATTCATAAATATTTTGATGATCTGTACAACTGGACATGCCATACATATGTAAACATTCCATTTGTTTGTATACCGAAAACAGAGTAATCATTCCTATTTATAGGTCTGTACAATTACATGATATCCTTCGAATACACCAGCTTAGAAACAGAGAAAAGTAGTTTGAAACTTCGGGAACAAGTGTAGTCCAGCTCACATCTACCCTTCAGTCAGTATGGTTACTCAATCATGCTTGCTGAAGCAAGGCTTAGAAGGTCAGGTTTTTAATGTGACAGCCTTGGAGAAGGTATGATTGGAAAGAGTTGCTTGTGCAATATCTGTATTGCTGTAGAATGGACATGTATGGTAATAATTTAAAGAACTACCCAATAGGGTAAAGGGAGGAAGCATTTTGCTGGATGCCTGCTTTTCCCATTTCCTGAAGAAGGGCTGATGCCCGAAATGTCGATTCTCCTGCTCCTTTGATGCTGCCTGGCCTGCTGTGCTTTTCCAGCGATACATTTTTCAGCTCTGATCTCCAGCATCTGCAGTCCTCACTTTCTCCTAGCTGCTTTTCCCATTTACGTACTCTAGGGTTATGGTAGATATTTTTAACTGAGAGTTTATGTTAAGTTTCTGATTTTGTTGTACGTTGACAATCATGACATTTGGATAATTGAGATGACAGTGCCGCACAGTTACAATGGCTGTCAATTCCGGTGCATGGGTGGTCTGCTCCTTTATGTTCCTCGTGACAGTAAGGCTTTTATTGTTTGCCTGTTGCACCAGTATGGCATGTGTTCCTGACTGAAGTCATAAGGCATGTCATGAGGAGATTATATTTGCCAATCAGTAGCCAGCCTTTGATGTGTCATGATGGTAAAAATACAGGTGGCACAGAGGACTGTTACAGAATGAAAGAATTGTGAATGCTGCCAGGATAACGGGTATTCATCGACAAGATGCACATTCTGTGGTTAGACACCAGCTGCACCCTGAGGGAGTGGAATCCCTTTCTGTTGCTGAATACAATTGAGCTGAAATGAGGAGCACGTAGCAGTAAATGGCAACTAGTAATAAGGGGAAGTCTTCAATCTATGCAAAAACTTTTGCTTAATCCTTGTATTTGTCTCAAGAAAAAGGAAATGAGATGAATGTGTTTTCATGCTATAAAGTAAGAAAGTATTATCCTTCTTTGTAGTTCACTGCATGATGCAGATGTTGCTGAAATCTCCAGGAGTAAGCTGAAAGGAGTCATAAACATTAAAACTAAGAGCCAGCATCATCTTAACTCCCAGAAGAAGAGGTGATGGTCTTGAGGTATTTTTCTCCAGAAACTCAGGTAATGTTCTGGCGACCCAGGTTTCAATCCCACCATGGCAGATGGTGGAATTAGGAGTCTAATGATTGTCACAAAAAAAATCTGGTCCACTAATGTCCTATATATGACTTCATTCACACAGCAAGGTGGTTGACTGTCAACTGCTCTGAAATGACCGAGCAGGCCAGTCAATTTTAACAATTGTTACAAAGTCTCAATAAAAAGAAACCAGACAGACCACCTGGTATCGAACTAGGCACCAGCAAAGGCAATGGCAGGAACAGCTCTACTAACACTGCAAAGTTCTCCTTACTAACATCTGGGGTGTGAGAGCCACAATTAGGAGAGCTGTATCACAGATTACTAAAGCAATAGCCTGAAACATACCTTACAGGCATTATCCCAGAAACAACCAACACCATCCCTGGATATGTCCTGTCCCACCGGTAGGACAGACCCAGCAGGATTGGCGGCACAGTGGTCTACAGTCGGGAGAGGATTGCCCTGAGAGTCCTCACCTGGGTTTCTAGCCCCCATGATGTCTTATGGCCAGGGGTTAAAGACTGATAAGGAAACCTCTTGCTGATTACCATATACCATCTTCCCCTAGTTGGTGGTGTTGAACAATATTTGGAGGAAACACTGAGGGTGGCAGGGCACAGAATATACTCTGAGTGGGGGATTTCAATGTCCAAGGCTCGGCAGCAGCACTACTGGTCAAGCTGGTCAGGTTGAAGGAAATAGCTACTAGACTGGGTCTGTGGCAGGTGGTGAGGGAACCAACAGCAGGGAAAAACATACTTGAAAAACATACTTGATGTCATCTTTACCAGTCTGCCAGCTGCAGATGCATCTGTCCGTGAGAGTATCACTAAGAGTGACCACCGCACTGCCCTTGTGGGAGAC
Source organism: Chiloscyllium punctatum (assembly GCF_047496795.1). NCBI lineage: Eukaryota > Metazoa > Chordata > Chondrichthyes > Orectolobiformes > Hemiscylliidae > Chiloscyllium > Chiloscyllium punctatum. The sequence goes on from NC_092746.1 coordinate 68,918,534, forward strand.
CAAGTTCCACCTTCACCTTGAGGATACCCTCCATCGTGTTATGTGGCACTATCACTGTGCTGAATGGGACATCTTGAAACAGATCTAGCAACTCAAGACTGGGCATCCATGAGGCACTGTGGGGCATCAACAGCAGCAGAATTGTACTCCAACATAACCTGCAACCTCATGGTCTAGCATACACCTCATTCAAGAAATACTATCAAGTCAGGGGATCAACTCTGGTTCAAATGAAGAGTGCAGAAGGACATGCCAAGTGCAGCACCAGGCATATTTAAAGTTAAAACTGTCAACCTGGTGAATATGTAAAACAACTCTACTTGTATGCCAAACAGTCTTAACAACAAGTGATTGAGCTTAGTGATCTGTTGACCAATGGATTGGATCTAAGTTCCGTAGTCCTTCTACACACAGTCATGAATGATGGTGTACTATTAAATATAGGCCAGACCAGATGAGGATGGCAGATATTCTTCACTGGAGGAGAAGGCTCCATAAATATCCACATCATCAATGATGGGAGAGCTCAACACATCAGTGCAAAAGATAAGGCCAAAGCATTTGCACCAACCTTCAGCCAGAGGTCCCAAGAATTATAGATCCAGTTTTCAGCCAATTCAATTCACTTCACATGATATCAAGAAGCACTTGGAGGCACTGGACACTGTAAAAGTTATAGGTCCTGACAGCATTTGGGTAACAGTACTGAAGACTTGCGCTCCACAACTTGCTGCATCCCTACCCAAGCTGTTGCAGGACAGCTACATCACTGGCATCTATCCTACAATACGGAAAATTGTCCACAAATATCAGGTAAATCATGTACACAAAAAGCACAATTAATCCAACCAGATCAATTATTGCTCCAATCACTACAGTTAAAATTGGACATGCTAAAGATCCAGAACTGGATGCATGCAGATATCACAGGGTCATTGGACTGAACGACGTATTTTAGAGGTTTTGGGGTCAGATTTTCAAATGGCCACAGGGCCTCGCACCAAGTTTGGGATAATGTTGTCTAGGGATCCCATTGTCCCAGTGGGATGGTTTCACATTTTCAAAAGACAGATGGTGATGGTGTAGACATTTTCAAATCACCCAGTTCAGAGATTTTATGTAGGGTTTGAACCCAGGCCTCTTGGCTTACAGGTAGGGATAAGAACTCTGATGGGATGGGATACTCACTTGCTGCCAAGTACATGCCCATTGAGCTCTTTTAGCAGTACTTTAGGAGGTTGCACAATCAAAATTGAGATTTTTAAAATAAAGTATCTTCCAACGAAGTCTTGGTGCCTCCTCGTGTCCAGATGTCAGATTGATTCCAGAGACATTGGCTTGTTAGCTTATGTCGATGGAGAATTGAACCTTCACAGGGCAATATGGATGGTTTGATTCTGTGCATTTGCATTGCATGCTGGCCATTTTCCTGAGCGTTCTGCTCCATTCAGCAGGGCAGCACCTGCCTCAATATATTGGCTGGCTGCCTTGGCAACTGGCCCCATTCAGGGTGTTTACATACAAAAATAATACCACAAGAACACCACTGTGAAGTGCAACTTGAAAAGCTGAAATGCAGCTGGCAGAATTTGAATCCAAAAAATAAATCTGGAATTACAAACCTATTGAAGACCATGAAAGCATTGTTGATCATTGGGAAAATCCGTCTGGATCACTAATGTCCTTCAGGGAAGGATCTCTGCCATCCTCACCTGGTCTGGCCTAAATGTGACCCCAGACCCATTGCAATGTGGTTGACTCTGAACTGTCCTCTGACATGGCCTGACAAGCAGGTTCAAGGACAGACAGGGACAGGCAATAAACGCTGGCCAACCAGTGTCGCCCATGGCCCACAAGTGAATAAAAAATCATTGCACTTGGTTTGGTAATGCGACATAGAACTTTCACAATAAGGATGAGAATTTTAAAATCAAAACATTGAGAGACCAGTAGAAGTCAATGAGTAAATGGAACTCAGAGCAAGTGAAGGCGTGCACAGCAGAGTTTTGTATGAACTCATGTTTATGAAGGGGAGAATGTGGGAGACTAACCAGCAGTGTGTTGCAGAATAGTTGAGTCCTGAGGTAATAAAAATATGAATGAGGGTTTCAGCAGCAGACAGGCTGAGACCTGGGAGAAGCTGATGATATTCCCAAAGGCAGAAATAGACAGTCTTAGTGATGGCAAGAGCACATGGTTGGAAACTCACCTTCGTAGAATATTCAAAAATTATCAGATCTCCTGCTAGGATGGTTGGGTTATTTTTGAGGAGGTGGATGATGAGGGAAGATTTAAAAGTGAGAGGGAAACATGTGCAGACAGGGATCCAGTAATAACATCAGCTAACACGGGCATTAGGAGGTAAGGTTGGGTAGTCAGCGGTTTAGTGGGATTAAAGTCAAGAGAGAGGGAAGTGTTTTTTTTCATTCATAGAGCATGAGTCTCCCTGGCTGGACCAGCAATTAATGTTCATCCCTTGTCCCCCTTGTGCAGGTGTGGTGGTGATCTGCCTTTTTGAACTGCTGCAGCCAATTTGCTGTAGGTAGAGTCACAATTCTATTTGGGATGGACTTCCAGGATTTTAGCCAAGTAACACTGAAGTAACAACAAAATATTTCCAAGACAGAATGGTGTGCAACTTGGAGGGCAACTGGTAGGTGCTAGCATCCCCATATATCTGCTGATCAGTGGGAATGGTCATGGGATTTTGAAGATACATTTAAGGGATTTGGTGAATTGCTGCAATGCAGCTGGTAGATTGTAAGGTGTAGATGATAGAGGGTGTGAATGTTTGTGAATGTGGTCTTTACCTTGGATGGTTTCATGTGTCTTGAGTGTTGTTAGAACTGCACTCAAACAGGCAAGTGTCATGGATATGTTAAGCTCAGATCGGGTGTGAATAGACATGGGAGAAAAATTTAAAGAAAACAGATTTCAGTGTTTGGGCAGTGGGGAATTTTATAGGGAGTTTGATTGGTGGGCTAGTGACGGGGAAGGACATAAAATGTGTAGTTCATGAAATGGGCTTAATCTTAACAACAATGAAGTCCATGACCACTTCACACTTATTGACAAAGATTGATTATTGGTCTACTTTGAAACACTAGCATTTTCAAAAATTCATTCAGAGAATATGTGGTTCACTGTCTGGGCCAGCATTTATTGCCCATCCATAACTACCCTGGAGAAAGTGAAAGTTAGCTGCTTTCTTGAACCGCATCCCATTTGGTACAGGAATAAACATAATTCTCCCAGGTAACAACTGCAGGGGAGGAAGTAGTGAAGTGTGTGTTTGGCTTTCTCTACCGTTGGCAATGGAATCCTCACAACTATTGGGAGTCAGAGTTAGATATTAGCAACCCATAAGTCATTCAGCACACAGACATGTTGACTTATTTCAGCAGCAATTGAAATGTGGTTATCTTCGTAATGATATATTACAATATACTGACTTGGCCTGTAGTAATGCATTTGTTTTCTCTCTATCAGTGATTTCACATGTAGGGTAGCCATCAATGAACTTTATGAAAGGAAACTATACAGATGATGTAAGGGTTCACCATCATTAGAAGATGTATGTTGACCATTCACTAGCTGAGCTCCTTCACTTTGGTGTATCCAGCTCAGCAGTTCACATGTGAGCAAGAACAAGGACTGCAATGAAGAATATTCTTTGAGCTCTGCTCAGTTGGAGCCAGATGTTGAGGGTCATAGGTGAAAAATATTATTACTAAGAGGTAGCAAAGAATTTGAAATGTCCTGACAGGCCTTCAAGTTCATTATGATTGCAGAGATAATGGAGAGGTTGCCACACAATGTTGAGTAGAGCATAGTCCAATCTCTGACTATTTTGGCAGACTGAAGGGCATTGCCAGACCTGATGAGGAATCTGAAGTATACTTTCAGCATGCCAGTCACACATTTGTTTGTTCTATGGCATCCACAATTGGTCTTCATTGGTTGGATTTCTAATGGATATCACAATTAAGTTTGTAGGAAGAAAGGTCTCATGACAACCCAAAGTGCTCCACACTCATTGTAGTACCTTGCAAACGGTAGTCATTGATATAAAGTAGGGCTGTGTTAAAGCATATGCAATTGCCGATGGCCCTGCATCTCTTGATTTGAGACCCTGTTCTTCAAATACTCTTCCTCAAATGGTCCGAAGTCTGATTTGGCACATTGGATGTGATGTCGATTTTTGCCTTCATCAAGGAGAGGCTTTCAAAATTAGAAAAATAATTTCTATTTTCAGGGTTATACCATTGAACTTAATTGATGGGAAAGGTGTTGTGGTGCAAGGCCACACCTGGAATATTGTGTGCAGTTTTGGTCTCCTTATCTGAGGAAGGATGTTCTTCCTATAGAGGGAAAGGAGAAAACGTTTCCTAACTTGGCTCCTGGGTTAGCAGGAGTGATTAAGGAGGAGAAATTGAGTCCATTAGGATTGTATTCACCAGAGTTTAGCAAAGTGAGGGGAACTCTCATAGAAACATGTGAAATTTGAACAGGACTAGGCAGGTTAGATGCAGGAAGGACACTCCTGATGGTGGAGGAGGCCAGAACCAGGAGTCATTGTTTAAAGATAAGGGGTAAACAATTTAGGACTGAGATGAGGAGAAATTTCTTCATCCAGAGAGTGGTAAGTTGTGGAATTCACTAACACAGAAAGTGGGTGAGACCACAATAGCATGCGTTTTCAAGAAGGAGGTCGATGTTTTTCTTGTGGCTAAAGGAATCAAGGGATATGAGGGGAAGGCAATATTAGGGCATTGAGCTTGATGATCACCCATGATCATATTGAATGGTGGAGCAGGCTCAAAGGTCAAATGTCCTCCTCCTGCTCCTATCTTCTATGTTTCTGTGTAGGAATTGGTTGACAGAGGATCTTAGTTTTTTAGGTGTTCAATGCAAGGCTCATTTTCTCATATGGTTCAGAGAAGGAATTGACACTAACTTGCTACTCAGTTACTAAATTAGTACACGTGCAAACCTCATCTGCTCCATCACTGAATGATTTTGAATGATTTTGGTTTTGAGTTGAAGGTGGTGTAGGTTGAACAAATTTCTGCCTGTTCTGTGGATTATCTGCATGTTTGTAAGTAATTTTCTGGAGACGAGGTGCAGTACTGTGGTGGGGCAAATGGAGAAGAGTAGCCTGTTTGACCCTGGTGTTTGCTTAATTAGTTTCTGCAGTAGTTCTGTCTGTGAGGACTTGCATAACTTGCAACAGACAGAGAAGATGGTGACAAATGTCTGAAGGCAGTCAGATTTCAGGAGGAAACTTCATAAGTCATCACAAGTGAAAGAATTAAAAGCATTAGAGAGATTTTTAAAGACCATTTAGAGAATTTGGTCCTGTGTCTTCCATTTTTCTCGACTTTGCTGCTCTGTGAAGATCAACTGCAATACTTGAAGCTCTGATATATTGGAGAGTCCCAGGATGCACCAAAACACTTTAAGAATGTCCTCAAAACATCTCTGTGAGATCAAATGTATCTATTGTGCCTCCATACTATTCAGATGCTGGGCTGCTACTGTTACTGGTATTGGTTCCAGGAGCATCATAAAACAAATTTTAAAACTGTGCCTCATAAGCAGATATTAGGTCAGATGACAGAATTCTTGGTCAAGGGAAAGTTTTTAAGGAGTATTATAAAGAAGGAAAGCATGCAGTTATGATCTGGAATTTACTGTACAAGAGAATGGTGACACAACCTCTTTTGCCAATCACCTTAGGTCAGTGCCCTATGGTTCTCAATCCTTCAAAATCTGAAGAGTTTCTTACTGTCTATTTTATCCAGATCCATCCTCATTGAATATTTCCATAAAATTTTATCTTTGAGGAGGACATTCCCAGATTTTGCAATCTACCCACAAAACAGCTGGTTCAGCTCTGGAACCAATCTCATGAATCTTTTCTGCATTTTCTTTTATGCCTTTACATTTTTCTGAATGCTTTGTGTCAGTCAGTACATGCAAATCTCCAGTTAAGGCAGAAACCATGTTTTATCCAACTTTATTATAATTTCCTCACTTTTATCTTGATGCTCCAGGATCCTGTAGGCGTTATGAACCATTTTTTCAATCACCCCTGCCCCCTTTAATAATTTGTGCATATAGACTCAGGACCCTCTTCTCCTCCAATGTCTTTAGAATTGTACACTTTATTTTATATTGCCTTTCCTTGTTTTCCAATCAGTTATTCACTTCACAGTTCTTTGTATTCTACTTCTTTTATTACTTGACCACCCATTCCAGTAGCCTTTCTAAGTCCTGTTAAAAGTTTCACTATCGTCTTCAGAGGTGAAGCTACAAAAAAGGACTACTTATGTACTGGACAGCGTAAGTAGCAAGTGATGGACAGACTATAAGCAACTCCACAACAAATGCATCAGGTCAATGCTCTTCACTCTTGTCACATCCTGTCTCGTATAATAGTAGACAATTAAGCAACTCTCTGAAGGAAGAAGCTCCACAAAAATCCCCATCCTCAGTGATGGGGAAGCTTAATATGTATATCAGTTCAAAAGACAAGGGTGAAACATTTGTCACAGTCTTCAGATAGAAGTGCTGAGTGGATGATCCATCATAGTCTCCTGCTGAGGTCCCCAGCATCACAGATGCCAATCGTCATCTGACTCGATTCATGCCAGTTGCGATTAAGACATGGTTGGAGGCACTGAATAGTTCAAAATCTATGAGCCCTGATAACATTCCAGCAATAGTAGCCAAGCTGTTCCAGTACAGCTTCACTACTGTCACCAACTCAACAATGTGGAAAATTGCCTAGGTATGTCCTGCACATAAAAAACAGGATAAATCCAACCCAGCAAATTGCTGCCCTATCAGTCTACTCTCAATCATCAGTAAAGTGATAGAATGTGTTATCAACCTGCTCACTAATGCCCAGTTTAGTTCTGCCAGGGACATTCAGCTCTTGACCTCATTATAGCCTTGATTCAAATGTGGACAAAAGAGCAGAATTTCAGAGGTGAGGTGAGAGTGACTTCCTTTGACATTAAGGTTGCATTTGACCAAGTGTGGCATCAAGAAGCCTTAGCAAAACTGGAGTCAAAGACAATCAGAGGGAAAACCTTCCACTGGTTGGCATCATTCCTGGCACATAGGAAGATTGTCATGGTTGTTGAATATCATTTATTTCAGCTCCAGGACATCTCTGCAGGAGTTCCTTAGAGTCGTGTCCTAGGCCTAACCATCTTCAGCTGTTTCATCAATGACCTTTCCTCAAAAATACGGTCAGAAGTGGGGATGTTTGCCGATGATTCATGACTCCTCAGATACTCAGTCCGTGTCCAAATGCAGCAAGACCTGAACATCGTCTAGGCTTGGGCTGAAAGTGGCAAGTAATAGTCATGCCACACAAATGCTAGGCAATGACCACCTCCAACAAGACAGAATCTAACTATTGTCCCCTGTGGCATTATCATTATTGAATCCCCTGCTAACAATATCCTGGTTGTTACCATTGACCAGAAACTGAATTGCATTAACCATACAATATATTACTATTAACAGGACTGCTGTCTGAGTAGAAAGACGACTGGTGGTGTTTTAGTCTGAGGGTCACTATGCCTCAGGCAAGAAGAGAGTTTGAGAAGGAAATTCCTCATGGCAACCTCTGCTAGTGTGGGAATTGAGCCCATGCTGTTGGTGTCACTCTGTATCACAAGCCAGCAGTTCAGTTGTAGGGTGTTGGTTCACTCAGTTGGCTAGCTGACTGGTTTGCAATGCAGAGTGAAGCGAATAGATGAAGTGTGTTTTCAATTCCTGCACTGGCTGAGGTTACCATGAAAGACTCTCCTTCTCAACCTCTCCCTTTGCTTGAGATGGGGTGACCCTCAGGCCAAACGCCCACAGCTCACCTTTCTCTAACAAAAGAACAGCCCCCATGGTCTGGTAAGACTACAACAACTTTACCTTTTACTATTGATATATTGATAGAAGATTTTTGGATTTCCATTTTTATTACCTCCTAATGTCTACTCATGACTTCTCTTTACTTCACTTATTTGTTTTATTAATTTCCTTTTGATCTGTTTGCATTCAGTGTGGTTCTCAATTCTATTATCCACATGACATCTATCAAAAACATAAGATAATTCTTCAGTTTCAACATACTCTTTAACTCTATCATCATATAGGAAGATCTGGATTTGTTTGCCTTAACTTTTTCCCTAATGGAAATGAATGTTCAAAGTTATGGAAAGGAAATTTTCATCAGTTACTGTGATTGTATCCTTGCAAACCAGCAGGTCAGAAAGTACTTCTGCTTACTGAATATTTATTGCACTGTTTCCATGAGATTGAATCAATCTTCTCAATTTTCACTGTAATCTCAGTTTACCTTTGGCATGAGTTTAAGGGAGCTCAGGAAATACATTGGAGCAATGATAAATATAAAATAGTGTTGAAATATTGCTCCAATTAAGCAATTTACAAATGTTAATACAGAACCTGCTTCTCTTGAGGGATTTATATTGAACTGGTTTAATATGTTCAAGTTAGATGTGGAAGAAGGCAGGTTGTAACCAGCTTCCCAATGTGTTTACATTTTTATCACTTATAACCTCTAAGTTGTACCAAACCCACATGCTTTCCTTCCAATGCTTAAGACATGTAAATGGATATTAATATACCATACTAATGGAGAATTATAGCAAGCCAATTATAGTTAGGGGAGAGATGGGTCTTTATTCATAGAAAAATAATCTCAAAGGAGAAGTTGTCTTGTTGGAAAGATGTTAATAGGCACTTAAGTATTGGGTGGTTTTTGAGAAGCATGCATTTATCTATCTGTGATGTCTGTGATTATCAATCCATTTGTATTATTATTGAATTCAGCTGGAATATTAAATTAAATAAATACATATAATGTCAAAACACAGAAACCTCACAGGTGCAATGTACACTTTCAGCCATTGTTACCACATTTTATCTACTTCTAACAATGTAGAAATTTCCATGGACGTATGCAGTACTGTGTGAAAGCTCATTTCATTTGAAGTGCCCACAGGGGAAGCGTATTTAGCTGTTCCCATGGAGAAGTTTGTTACAGTAATAAGTAGCGTAGGTAGTGATAGAGACAATTAAAGATAGCTTTTTGTTTGTCTGAAGGTTTGGTTGAATAAAAATTGACAAGAAGCCTCCCAAAGTAATCTGCATTTAAGTGCCTGCTTATATGCCAGTTTGTTTAGTTGTAATGATTTAAGACTTAACCATTTAATTTAAATCCTCTTTGCTCCCGAATGTAGCAAAAAGTCAAATAGGTTGACTACTTTGTAAAAAAGTGTCAATGAAATTCAGTGCTAGTGTTTAGCTTGAATGGTCATTCTACATAATTTAAAAATTGAGAGACAATGTATTAAAAGACGAAAACACCGTTGTAAGATCACAATGTTGCATTGAGCTTTGCCAATTAAAGTATCATTTTTGAGGTTGATGTATTGAGTAGAACTACATGATTATACCCACAATTATCATAATTATTATAGATTGTTGATGGTGCTGTAATGGCAGGGTGGGTACTGCCTATTTCATGTTACTTTACATACAATCATTCCACCAAAGTTATAAACACAACAGGAAGTTTGCTATAAGCATGATTAGAAAACTTAACCCATAATCATAGAATCTTAAAGTCAATGCGGAAGGACGAGTGATGTGGCGGTACTGTCAATAGGCCAATCATCCATGAACATAGGCTAATGGCCGAAGAACATTGGTTTGAATCCCACCACAGTATTTGGTAGCATTTGAATTCAAATAATAGATCTGGAATTAAAAACTAGTCCAATGATGATCATGATGCTATTGTTAATTGTCGTAAAAACACTTATGGTTCACTCATGCTCTTTCAGGAATGAAATCTGTCATCCTCACATGGTCAGGTTTACATGTAATTGCAGACCCATAGCAATGTAGTTGGCTCTTAAATGCCCTCTGACATAACCTAACCAGCCTCTCGGTTGTACCTAACTGCTACAAAGTTTGATAAAAGGAATAGAATCAGATGGACCACTTAACGCTGACCAAGGCACTGGAAACAACAACGATCCTGTTGACCCAGCAAAATCCTTTTTCGATGAAGAGCCTATGGACTTGAAATGTTCCCACAGCCTCTCTTCCCACAGAGGCTGCAAGCAATTTCTGTTTTTGTTCCTTCTCACCAGTATCTAGGGGCTTGTGTCAAAATTAGGAGAAGTGTCCCACAGACTAGTCAAGCCTGACTTGGTCATTCCCACAGAATCATAAACAATGTTCCTCATAAGTACATTATTATGTCTGGGTATATCCTGTTCCACCCACAGAACAGAACTAAACCACAGATGGCTGTACGGTGGTGTAAATGTGAGGTGGGAGTTGCTTTGGAAGTCCTCAACATTGATTTTGGACCTCATTAAATCTCATCACAGCAAGTAAACATAAGCAAGAAAACCACCTGCTTACTACTAATTACCACTCTCCCAACATCCCATCCCTCCTGGCCCACTTATGAATGTGTTCTTTTCCATGTTAAATACCACTTGGATATCACACTAAGGTGTTAAGGACACAGAATTTAATATTTTTTAAAAGTAGAATCCCTACAGTATGAAAGAGGCCATTCAATCCATCGAGTCTGCACTGACCTTCTGAAGAGCATCCCAACCAGCTATACCTCCCCTCACCCAATTCCCATAACAATGCATTTACCATGGCTAATTCACCTGATCTGCACATCGCTGGACACTATGGGTAATTCAGCATGGCCAATCCATGTAACCTACACATCTTTGGACTTTGAAAGGAAGCCAAAACAAATTCCAGCCTCAGATGACTGTCTCTGTGGAGTTTGTACATTCTTCCCATTTCTGATGGGCGCTCTGGTTTCCTCCCACAGATGTGCAGGTTAGGTAATTGGCCATGCTATATTTGTCTGCAGTGTCCAGGGATGTGTTGGCTAGGTGAATTAACCATTTGCCAGCATTTGGCCTATATTCCTCTAAATTCTTCCATAAACGCATCCAGATGTCTTTTAAATGTTGTAATTGTACCAGCCTCCATCACTTCTTCTAACAGCTTGTTCAATACACGCACAATCCTCTGTATGAAAAAATTGACTCTGAGGTCCCTTTTAAATCTTTCCCCCTCACCCTCAACCTATGCCCTCTAGTTTTGGACGACTCCAACTTGGGAAAAAAACTTTAGCTGTTCACTCTATCCAGGCCTTGAAGTGAACTACTAGAGATATAAAGATTTTATACAAAATAGGAATAAATGTTTGGCCAGGAAATCTGCTATGTTTGAAGGAGTTCTTCATAATTATAATTGTACTGAAGACAGTCAGTGGATGCTGATTCAATATTTTCAAACATGTTGACAACAGTCTTTGAAAATTAATGCTCCAAACCCAGTTTACTTGAAATGCTATGACTAAAGAATACACCATAGACATATTTCAGGGACTTTTTCAACAAAGAAATTAGTTTATTACTCTTTTACTCCCGATATCATTACTCTTAATTTAGGCCTTGCTCACAAACTGAATCTAACAGCATTTTCTTTCCATAAAATTGAGTCGGCAGATGTGCAGTATTCACTAACTGTGCTTTAGCTGAAAACGCACTGACTTTTTTTACTTAAATGCTGATATCAAATCCATTCAGAAATGTCTCTTGGTGAATTAATTTTCTTATGCCTTTCATCAAACTTTGTGATCTTTAAATTGCTACTTAGCAGGAAATCCAATTATTGGAAGACCCAGTTCTGTATTAACATTGATTACATTGAGATGACATGATTGTCTTCTTTTATTAAAAAGAGAAGAAAATGAGAGATGGCATTAAAAGGGAATTCTCATAAATTGTTTATCCAGTGCTTTCAATGGGACAGAAATTGATATGCATTAAGTCCATTTCCCAGGGACAAAATGGGCACAATATCCAGTAAGTTAACAGAGTGGTAGCATGCTCCCAATTTGTGCAAACATTGAATCCGTTGCTAAACTCATGAGGCCTTTATTTTCAGACATCCCAGGTGGCCAATAGATTCAGCTGACGCATTGTGGTACAAATCTGGCATGTGTTAAGTTAACAGATTTCACAGCTACAATTGACTTGAATAAGTAGTTTGTGCTGTTGATTGATATTCATGACGTTGTGTGTGTGTATGCATGCATGTGTGCACATACGTGTTTGTGTGTATTCATATGTGGCTGGGCACTTGTGTGTGTGTAAGTGTGTTTATGTACCTGTGCATGTGGGATGTTGCGGAATGGTGAGGATTACTGTTAAGTGAGAGAAGATTCAGGTTGATTCAGGGATGGGCAACAATTGTTCTTCAGAATTATGCCTGATGCACCCCTAAATAGAATGGAGTCTATTTCATCATCAAATTAATGCTGGGAGATAGGCTATCGAATCTAGACAGCCAATTAAAAGGGATCCAGCTTGAGAAGAGCAGAAGGGTTCAGCAAAGGTTGGAGCTGAGAGAGTGTTTCAATCTGGAAATGCCTTTTCACCAAAATATTTGAAAACAAGCTCCAATTGAGGTACATAGAACAGGAGGAGGAGATAAATCCCTCTACTGAACAGTCTTTGGCTATATCCAACCCAGATTGGCAAGGTGGGCCTGTAGGTCTGCTTAGAGTGCTGGCCACGGCCTGTTGCTGAGCTCACACTGCCTGACAATTGAGCTATCAGGGATGTATCATGCGTGGAAACTGCAGGCCAACTGGAAAATCCCAGTCAGCCTCCTTTAGCTGAACTAACTAGGCTTCCCATGAGCTTAATTAGTTGCCACTCAAGGGTAGCAGCCTAACTGTGCACCAAATGTCCTCCCCTAAAATTGCCAACTCTGAGGAAGTGGTCAGAATTTGTCAGTCAGCATCGATACTTTCAGACTCTATCATCCTTGCTGGTGCCCAAAAGCATGTGGGAACTAGGCTACGGGTAATGAAAGGCTGGTAATGCAGATGAAGATTATCTCTCATGGCACAACGCCTGGAGATGAGGGTAGAAAACTGAATAAAAACAGACATCCTGTATAAGATTTGTAATCAGGTCCAAAGAAGAGGAAGATGACTGCCATCATTCCAGCAATCAGAGCAGACCCAATGCTCTTTCTGGTAGAGTACTAGATTGATTTTGTTTCATTGCTATCAGAACATAAAACTGGAAAATTGGCTTGTGGAAGCCAACAATCAAGTTTCAAATCCACTTGATTTGCAGAGTCCTTTATTTCAGGATCACTATCCGAGTTACCATTGTTGAGTATGCATTTGTAATCTAAGTGCGACAGTTACACAATTATATTCACAATTTCAACAAAGCTAGATACATCAATTTAAAAAAAAAGACTTACAATTTATATTATACTTTGCATGACCTCAGGACTTCCAAAAGCACTTTACAGCCAATGAAGTATTTTTGAAGTGCTGTCACTGTTATAACGTGGGACTAATTAAGATACTGCATGCTAACATAAAAAAAGTGCACCTGTATATATGGAAATGCTTCTATTTCTGCTTATTATTTGTGCAAGTGGTCTGAAGGGGCAGTAACAAATGGAACTGCTGAGGATGTGGCCGTGAATTCAATGAATAGACATTATATTTGTGATAATGTTCTACCAGGACCAATTCACAGCACCAACTAACGAAGGTGGATTCAGTTAGATGCTTGTATAAACAGGATTCTAAATTATCCTTCCTTACACGCATCTATCTGTATCATCATTTTTTTTATTGCTTATTTTTGAGCTTATCAGAGAGACTGGTTAGCAAGGTTAGATCTCACGGAATACAGGGAGAAGTAACCATTTGGATACAGAACTGGCTCAAAGGTAGAAGACAGAGGATGGTGTTGGAGGTTTGTTTTTCAGACTGTGACCAGTGGAGTGCCACAAGGATCGGTGCTGGGTCCACTACTTTTTGTTATTTACATAAATGATTTGGATGCGAGCATAAGCGGTACAGTTGGTAAGTTTGCAGATGACACCAAAATTGGAGGTGTAGTGGACAGTGAAGAAAGTGCTGAGAAGTAGCTGATGGAGTTTAATTCAGATAAATGTGAGGTGCTGCATTTTGGGAAAGCAAACCTTGTTGCTGAACAGACACCTTGGAGTGCAGGTTCATAACTCCTTGAAAGTGGAGTTGCAGGTAGATGGGATAGTGAAGTGGCATTTGGTATGCTTTCCTTTATTGGTCAGAGTGGTGAGTACAGGAGTTGGGAGGTCATGTTGCGGCTGTACAGAACATTAGTTAGGCCACTGTTGGAATATTGCATGCAATTCTGGTCTCCTTCCTATTGGAAAGATGTTGTGAAACTCGAAAGGGTTCAGAAAAGATTGACAAGGATGTTGCCAGGGTTGGAGGATTTGAGCTATAGAGAGAGGCTGAACAGACTGGGGCTGTTTTCCCTGGAGTGTCGGAGGCTGAGGGGTGACCTTATAGAGGTTTACAAAATTATGAGGGGCATGGATAAGATAAATAGACAAAGTCTTTTCTCTAGGGTCCAGGGGAGTCCAGACCTAGAGGGCATAGGTTTAGGGTGACAGGGGAAAGATATAAAAGAGACCTAAGGGGCAATGTTTTCACACAGAGGGTGGTATGGGTATGGAATAAGCTGCCAGAGGAAGTGGTAGAGGCTGGTACAATTGCAACATTTAAGAGGCATTTGGATGGGTATATGAATAGGAAGGGTTTGGAGGGATATGGGCCGGGTGCTGGCAGGTGGGACTAGATTGTCTTGGGATATCTGGTCGGCATGGATGGATTGGACAGAAGGGTCTGTTTCCATGCTGTACATCTCTCTGAATCTATGACATAATCGGTAACTTTTGGATTTTGCTTCGAGGGCAAAAAACTGCATGTGACCAATGCATATGTAAAAATCAATTATTACTGCTTGTAAAATGCAACTACCATTCCCACCATTTTATATAACATTCAGGTCCTCCATTTCCAGCATGTACGGGGACAATTCCCGCCTCAGGCAACTGACTGTGTGGAGTTTGCACATTCTCCCCGTGTCTGCGTGGGTTTCCTCCGGGTGCTCCAGTTTCCTCCCACAGTCCAAAGATGTGCAGGCCAGGTGAATTGGCCATGCAAAATTGCCCGTAGTGTTAGGTAAGGGGTAAATGTAGGGGTACGGGTGGGTTGCGCTTCGGCAGGGCGGTGTGGACTTGTTGGGCCGAAGGGCCTGTTTCCACGCTGTAAGTAATCTAATCTAATCAAACCTAAATTCCCATCAGCTGTGTCAATATTAAGTTCTCTAATGTCATACACAACCCTGAACTATTGTCGTAAAGTTTCTCCCTCTTGTGGAGTTTCCAAGAGCCAATCTTTATGAAACAGATTATGCAGCAATTATATGACATATTTAATCTTCCAATATTAGGTACTTCTCTCATTATGAAAGTAAATATTCTGTTAAACGTAACCCCCTGAAAGTCTGCCACTAACTGGGAACTCTGCATTGTTCCAGCCCTAGTCTCGTGTGCAACTTTGTCTCCTTTGCTCCACCGGTGGTGACTGTGCCTGCAGCTGTCTAGATACTGAGCTCTAGAATTCTACTCCGATCATCCCGCCCTTTGGGGCTATCAGATTCACGGCGTTCATAGACCTGCAGTCTGGGCATGGACCATATTCAGCCCTGAGGTTTAAGTGTAGCCAGCTAAAGGAAGTCAGTTGGGAAGATGTACAGATCAGCCAAGATCTGGTCAGTCATCAGTCAAAAGAAGAACAGATATCGATGGAAAAATTCAGCAGGTCTCCATGGAGACAAAGCAGAGTTAACGCTTTGGGTCCAGTGACCCTTCTTCAGAACATCATTTTCTAGCTCAAAAATATTCTGTCAAAATTAAAACATAAAGTTGCATCCTTAGTTTCATATACAGGAAGAATAATAAAAAAATTAAACTTCTGTTTTTAAATTATGAGATTGGTTTTTAATGGTCAACTGCTTTTTGCCATTTTTGTAAAATATTTGGATGTGATTATAAAGGGTATGTAATAAGTTTGCAGATGACACCAAAATGGTTGCTGTGGTGGACAGTGAAGAAGGCTATCTCAGAGTACAATGGGACCTTGATCAGATGGGCTAATGGGTCGAGGAGTAGCAAATGGAGTTTAACTTAGATAAATGTGACATGTTATATTTTGATAAAGTAAACCAAGGTAGAATTTTTACACTTAATGGTAGGCCCTAGGAAGTGAATAAAGAGACCAAGAGGTGCAGGTGCATAATTCCTTGAAGGTGGAATCATGGAATCGCAGATAGAAAGATTGGTGAAGAAGGCATTTGACAATAGGAAAGATGTTGTTAACTTTGAGAGGATGCAGAAAAGATTTGCAAAGATGTTGCCAGTAATGGACGGTTTGAGCTATAGAGAAAGACTGAATAGGCTGTTTTTTTTCCCCTGGAACATCAGAAGCTGAGGCGAAAGATATAAAAAGGACCTAAGGGGTAACTTTATCATGCAGAAGGTTGTGTGTGTGTGTGTGTGTGTGTGTGTGTGTGTGTGTGTGTGTATGTGTGTATGTGTGTGTGTGTAAAATGAGCTACCAGAGGAAGTGGTGGAAGCTGGTACAATTACAACATTTAAAAGGCATCTCGATGGGTACGTGAATAGGAAGGATTTAGAGGGATATAGGCCAAATGCTAGCAAATAGGCTGAGGTCAGATTGGGATGCCTGGTAGGGGTGACTGAGTTGGACTGAAGGGTCTGTTTTGATTAGATTAGATTAGATTAGATTACTTACAGTGTGGAAACAGGCCCTTCGGCCCAACAAGTCCACACCGACCCGAAGTGCAACCCACCCATTCCCCTACATTTACCCCTTTACCTAACACTGCGGGCAATTTAGCATGACCAATTCACCTGACCTGCACATCTTTGGACTGTGGGAGGAAACCGGAGCGCCCGGAGGAAACCCACGCAGACACAGGGAGAACGTGCAAACTCCACACAGTCAGTCGCCTGAGTCGGGAATTGAACCCAGGTCTCTGGCGCTGTGAGGCAGCAGTGCTAACCACTGTGCCACCGTGTTTTGTGCCATATAACTCTGTTACAAATGACCTGGTAGGAATTGGGGAATGGAGAAGCAGTCTGTAAAATTAACTATTATTAATATTCCCCTAGCATTATACTTGCCATCATTTTAACACACATTCCTGACGAAGAGCTTATGCTTGAAATGTTGACTCTTCTGCTGCTCAGATGCTGCCTGACCGGTTGTGCTTTCCCAGCACCACACGTTTTGAGCCACCATTTTAACAGCAGTCTATAGTTAGGTCACTGCAGGTCCTACCAGAAACCAATGAGAAGCCTTATTCACTAATAAAAATTGGGGGCTCATTGATTTAAATTTAACTTAGGTTTGAGTATTCAACATGCTGCAATTTCCCCAGCAGGTAAGTCATTATCAGGAGGATAAGGAAGGTATCCAAATGAAAGCAAAATCTTTGCTTTCAGGGATCAGAAGAGCATAAGTATTCCAGGTCTCATAATGAAAGTTTCAAGCACAATACCTTGGAATCCTCTTCTCCATCCATGGGACCTTCTGTGATCCCCTCACCAACTTAATTACTTTTCCATGTCCCTTCCTTCAGTGCGAGGTCGTCTGGCCACTTCAATTTGCTGCCTTTGTTGCTGGCCAACTGCATCTTCCTGACTGTTGTAATTAAATGTATAAATGCCATCTGTTCATAGAATGGCTGCACAGTGGATTTTTGTTCTTACTTTTCAACAGAGCAGAGAATTGGAAAATCCAATTGTTTCATTAAGTTGAAACATCTTTGGAATTCAGTTATTACATTTATGATATATTAATTAAGCCATCATATTCTTTAGCTACTTAACCAAGGTACTCTGGAAGTCATTTCAGTTTTACTTATGTGCACATTTTTCCCATTCATTTTGCTGAAGTGTCTATTTAATGTGCTCTCACTTAGATTACACAAGGTCCTGCTATAAACACACTCTGCCTTGTCACTTTTCTTTTGAAATGTGACTGATTATATTCTGTGATAGATTAATCAAGTGAGGATTTAAGATTTTCTTGATTAATGGCTTTTGGTGCATTTTATCTGTAGATAAATGAGAAGTAATTTAGCCTTTTCAAACTTGGCTGAAAGATATTTGAAAAGAGCAGGGTAGGACCATCAAAAAAATCATAGTTGTCAAAATAGCTTTTTTCATCAATAATAGATATTTTTGACTGTATATTTAATTGATTGTTTCAAAGCTTAGTTTTTTTCTTTACCATACCAATTTCCACTTTATCAAGATTACCTATGGCATTCACCTGGTACATAATATATTGCTTATTAACAGCTGCCATGACTTTAGGTTTGATGTTTAGCTGCCTTCTTCTGTTCAGGATTTGAACTTTATTTTTGTGGGAGCTGACTGACAGTGCTTGTACAATATCATTATCCAGGATTACAACAATAGTATCCCCTTGTGGCTCAAACTATGCTGTCAGTTTTTCTACACATATATTTCTCAGTATCTTTGAAGACAAGCTGTGGAAACATTGTGCAAGATGAGACTTAATATACTCTGGTAAACGTGTCTCCCTCCATGCCTAAACATACAGAGCAGTAGTTATGATCAGGTTCACTGAGCAAAAAGGAGCTTTTGGTAATAATGTGTATAATAGTACACTCCCTGCTTTCCCAAATAGAGATCCACTTCATTCTGTTGAACGAGAATTTTCTAAATACTTAGGTTTCTGAACCCCACTAAAAACAATTCCACTCTCTTTGAAAGCTTGATTTCTCTTCCATCAAAAATCTTTGCTTCTTTTAAAAATTCCTACTTCCTACTTAAATGTCTGTCGATCAATATGGAACTAATCATTCATTTGTATGTTTGAAGCAAGTGTTTAAGTGATGGTGGTTGTGGTGGATCAAGTATGGTTTTAAGCAGAACAACCAGAAGACTCTGTGGTAGGTTCTTCTGTGGAATTTTAACACAGTCATCTGATTAAAATGTTGCTTCGTGACTTGGTGATGAGTGCCTTACAATTGGAGTAATGCGGATCCACACATCCTGAACTCAACTCAAATGTATGCAGTCAGCAGGAACTTAATTTTACACCTTGTTGCGGTGCAAGAGTGAAAGTTGAGAAAAATTGCACTTTCATCTACTCCTGCTCGTCACATTATCAACATTATTCCATCCAATCCCTTGCAAATGTAACCACTGTCCTCTTCTCATTTCCTCATCTAGCCATTCAGCACTGCCAGCAACTTTAATTTTTCAGCTTGTCACAATTTTGATAGCCACGCTCACCAAATACATTGTTTTCATCGAGGGCCATTATAGTCACTCACCAGTTTGCCCTTTCCCTTTGCATAATGGAATATAGGATTTAAGAGACAAGGACAACAGAGGTTTTCCACAGATTTCAGAGTTGACATCGGTGGTAGGCACGTTGTTGGAGATACTTCTGAGGGACAGAATGAACATGTATTTGGAAAGGCAAGGACTGATTAGGGATAGTCAACCCGACTTTATGCATGGGAAATCATGTCTCACAAACTTGGTTAATTTTTTTGGAGAAGTATTAAAGCAGATAGATGAGAGCTGAGTGGTGGACGTGATCTACATGGCATTCGACCTATATGGTAGACTGGTTAGCAAGGTTAGATCACATGGAATAAAGGGAGAACTAATCATTTAGATACAAAACTGACTCAAAGTTAGAAGACAGAGGGTGGTGGTGGAGGGTTGCTTTTCACACTGGAGGCTTGTAACCAGCAGTGTGGGTCCACTCTTTTTATCTCTTATATAAATGATTTGGATGTGAACACAGGAGGTATAGTTAGTAAGTTTGCAGATGACACCAAAATTTGGGGTGGAGTGGACAGCAAAAAAGGTTAACTCAGAGTACAATGTGATCTTGATCAGATGGACAAATAGGCTAAGGAGTGGCAGATGGAGTTTACTTTAGATAAATGTGAGGTTTTGTATTTTGGAACGGCAAATCAGGACAGGACTTGTACACTTAATGGTAAGGCCCTTGGGAGTGTTTCTGAACAAAGAGACCTTGGAGTGCAGGTTCATCATACCTTGAAAGTGGATGTGCAGTTAGAGAGGATAGAGAAGAAGGTGTTTGGTACACTTGCCTTTATTGGTTAGTGTTTTGAGTATAGGGCTTTGTAGGTCATGTTGTGGCTGTACAGGACATTGGTTAGGCCATTGTTAGAATAGTGCATGCAATTCTGGTCTCCCTGCTAGAGGAAGGATGTTGTGAAACTTAGCATTCAGAAATGATTTGCAAGGATATTGCCAGGGTTAGAGAGTTTAAGCTATAAGGAGAGACTGAATAGGCTGAGGTTATGTTCCTGGGGAATGTCAGAGGCTGAGGGGTGACCTTAGAGAGGTTTATAAAATCATGAAGGGCGTGGATAGGTTAAATAGACAAGGTCTCTTTACTGGGGTGGGGAACTTCAAATTAGAGAGGGTAGGTTTAAAGTGAGGGGGGAAAGATTTAAAAAGGGACCTGAGGGGTAACCTTTTCCTGCAGATGGTTGTCCGTATATGGAATGAGCTGCCAGATGAAGTGGTGGAGGTTTGCTCAATAACAACATTTATAATGCATCTGGATAGGTATATCAATAGGAAGGGTTTGGAAAGATATGGGCTAAATGCAGGCAAAAGGGACTAGATTAGTTTAGGATATCTGGTCAGCATGGACAAATTGGACCAAAGGGTCTGTTTCCATGCTGTACATCTCTATGAATCTATGATTATGACAGCTGCTGAAGAGCAAGTAATGATCATTCATGGCACATCAAAATCTCTCTAATCAGAAATGAGAGACTGGGATCTTGTAGTTCCCTGGTGTCCAATGTCAGCTGTGGAGAATACATGTTGGATGCATAGCCTACTTCAAGCTCTGCACTGTCTGATAAAGTTACTGTACCCCAACAGCCGTCAATGAAAATGATAGTTATCAAAATGCAGCAGATCTCTTGTGAAGTGCTGGTAGACCTTCCCAGCGCAATATTTCCAATGACAGACATTTATGAAGGTGGGGGTAGAGTGGGAGTAGGTTATGTTGAATGACAGTCAACCTAACTGTGCCCTTTTTCACAGATGTGCACCAAGTGCTGTTCAGCAGTGTGGTAGAAGTGAAGTTCAGTTTCCCCAGTGAGGGATATAATGGCAAGAAAAAATGATATTTAATTGGGAATTCCATTCCATTGGGAATTCTGTCTACTAATCACCAATTGCCTCCTTTCGTCCAAATCAATTTCCAATGAGTGATTTCCTTTCTTGAAGTATACCCCCCACAGAGAAGCAGGTGGGGTAGTCTTCAGCGGGAACTTCACAACCTTCAATCCCTGAGTCTTCAACCAAGGGCATCTCAACAATAAGGAATTGAGCAGCCTGCCTCCATTTCAACCGAAGCCAGAAGGATTATACTTTTTAAGAATTGTGATGACAGTTCATTTCAATAAATCTTGGCAGGTAACTATCAGCCATCATTAACTGGTGCATTCATGTTGGCAAAATCTCTACTAATCCCAAGTCCACTTGCCAACAAATCAACTCTCCTGTCACACAGCAGAAATGTTGTTTTCCCTTTATTTTACCAAACCAAACCCTCTTCTCATCGTATATAGATTGTTACTTCCCGAATGCATTGATTTTCTTGTGTTTCAGTCCAAATGAAAGCAAGACAAAAGACTTTGACTGCATGATTCCTTTTTAACAATGTTAAATTTTGATATGACCGAGCAATTATTGGCAATATGTTGGCATGAATGGTAGATTGCCTAACTAGGAAAAAGAGAGTCATGATAAATACGTCATTTCTAGGTTGGCAAGGTGCAATTCATGTAATAGAACAGAGATCAGCGCTGGGGTCAATTATTTACAATCTATATTTGTTGCTTGGATGAAGAGAAGGATTGCATTGTAGCATTATTTGCTAATGATATAAATAAAGTCCTTGTGCAGAAACAGAAAAATTTGATCACAGTTAGTAAGAAATGAAGCTGTTGTGTGTGTTGTTAAAAGATGAATCTTTTATTCTTTCTTTTTCAGTCTGCCTGCTGATTCATAGCCTCAGGTTGACAAAATGCACAGTGCAATTTTCATTCTGCTGCAGTACAAAGATAGCTAACAGAGTAGATTTTGTGAATAGGAACAGTGTGGAAATGGATATAAGTAGGTTAAGTGAGTGGACAAAAATTTTGAGAATGAAGTATAAAGTGGGAAAATGTGAAGGTGCCCACCAGCAGGAAAAATACAAAGAATACTATTTAAATGGAGAGAGACTCTAGAATGTTACATTACAAGAGATTTGGGTGTCTTTGTACAGAAATTCTTAACAATTAGATTCCATGTCTAGAAAGTAATTAGAAAGGAAAATGGAATGTTGGATTTTATTGCAAGGAGGTAGAGTTTAAAATTATGAGAACAGTACAGGATATTGATAGGACTACACCTCGGCTACTGTGAGTAGTTTTGGTCTCCTTTCTTAAGGAAGGTAACACTTGTTATGCAGGCAGTTCAAAGGTGGTTCACTCGACTGGTTCCTATAATGAAGAAGTTGTCTTATCAGGACAGCTTCAGCCTATACTCATTGGAGTTTGGAAGAAAGAGAGGTGATGTTATTAAAACATGAGGTTCTGAAAGGGCTGAACATGATTCCTCTCATGGGGCAATCTTGAACCAGGAGACCCAGTTTCAAACTAAGGGGCCTCCCATTCAAGATGGAGATGAAGAGGATTTTTTTTTGTCTCGGAGTGTCATTAGTTATTGGAACATTCTTCTCCAATGAGCAGTGGAGGCTGGTTTTTTGAATACTTTAATCACTGAGTTAGACTTATTTTTGATCAACAACCGTGTCAAGGATTGTGGGGTCAAGCAAGAAATTGATGTTAAAGTTACAGTCAGATCCTCCACAATCTGATTAAGTAACAGTGTAGGCTTAATAGACTGAATGGCCGACACCTGCTCCTAGTTCTTAAGAAATCTTATGAGCAATCTGAGTATCTGTCGCTCAAAATGGAATTTTTTTTTGACCTCCACATCACCCTTCTACCATTCATTCGAATCTTCAATAGACTATGTGAGCTCAGTGCTTAGCAACTTGCTGCAACCCCAATCCCTGGCATCCCGAGAAGCAATGTGTACCGCTACTACTGCCTTGGCTGCATCATCTTCCTCCTGTAAAGAAGGTCTGAGCTTGGTGCCATACTTCTCTTTGTTGTACAATGTCATTGTATACAGCACAACATACCACACCCTTTTTGGAAATTCTAGCCTGTAAATGCTAAAAGACTTTTCCACATCTTCTGTGCATACCTTATATGCCATTTGGAGTGTGGAGATTGTTTATTCGGTAGAGCATATGATTGTTACATTCTCTGTAGCATCTTCTGACTTCTTTAGTCAAGTGTCAGTCAAGTCAGAAGTGGGTATTCTTTGTCTCCAATTATCAACCTTTATGTCTGCTAGCAGGTCGAAACAGGTTGGTATTTTTGTATTGTTGGAGAATGGAATCTGATGTACATCTAAAGCAATACCTTTTGGTGGATAGAGACCAACTGACATTATGGCAATGCAATCTTAACAGTCTATGAAAAGTCCTGGAAGACAATGTGCACTATTTCACTATATGGATTGACACCTTTGTCCAGCTGTTGAAACCTCTTGGATTTGGGAAGCCAACCATAGATGCAAACCCAATTGTCTGCTCAATCCTGTGAGCATCATCATAAGCAAATTTAACAATAATTGCTGGTCTTGGCAAACAATCTATCAGTAACCTATCTTGCATTTATGAACAACCAACTAAATGATCTGGAAGTGTCTCTTGTAGTGCCCTGCAAGGATATGGCAGCAAAACATTGAAGATGTAGGTCATTTCATCACTATTAGTAATGATTAGCCACCAACGTGCTTCTGAAATGGGTTGAGGACATTGGAATGTGTGCTATCACCTCATGCAATAACCTTGGCCTCTAGAAGCAATGCTCTTCTGAGAGATCATGGAAACGTACCTTTGACTATGCACCTTCTTAGTGAGAATTGCCTCTGCGAGCTCAAACTTTCTGCTCCTTCCCATTTTTTATGTTGATCCTCCCTCTGTGGCTCAATTGTACGTTTCTCCACAGCAACTCATTGCTGTTGCTGCCCTCCCTCAACTGTCAAGCTCTAAATTTCTCAATGCAAACCTGTTGTTCCAGCCAAGTTGGTCCTAAAGCAGCAATGGTATCATCCAATCTAACATTGAGTTTCAATAACTAAGCATCTCAGTGAAAATTGCCTCAACAAATCCTTTTGAGGTTGTAGGCAATGAAATAGCTGGGAACAGTAGCTATCTACTGCTGTTATTTGCCTGACCTTGAAGGTGCCCAATGAAATGATTTCTTTGTGCATTGATTCATACTGTCCTAAAAGCCCAAAGTAAATCTGGCACCAAGTATCATTTGTGTGGATACTGATGAGTGAGGAACCCATACCTGGGTAGGAATACTCAGTGCTGACATTATTGGCCTGTCGCGATGTTTTGGGATCAAGCGGAGAAGAGGAACGTCATGGGAATCAGTGGGACTGGGCAGGGTGCCACCTTTGATTTTCAATTCCTGAATATACATGTTTCAAACCAGTAGAAACTCAGCCGGTTTAGTTTATTCAAGAAGAGGTCAATAATGTTTTGGCCTGTATGGGAACTGAAGGGATGTAGGGGTTACACGGGAAAATGAAGTTGAGATCAAAGGTCACAAACAGGTTCCAGTTTGGAACCTCCTTCTGCTCCAGTTTCTTACATTCTTTATGTGATTAGGACAGATGGTCTTGAGTTGAATTTCTCCCTTTTAATTATTTAAAACTGAGCATTGAAAGCAATGCTATTTGATCTAAAGTAAATATTGGGGTATCAGTTTTCAACACTGAACTTTCATAAAATTTGAAATGATTGTATTACTGAGCAAAGGTTTAACACCTGGAAGTCCACTGCCATCTACTTTGATCATATCATATTTCTCTATATCCTTTTTTGATGCAAATCTGAATATCTATTTTAAATAAATTCCCTAATATGTGCAACAGAGAAGTTTGCAGAAGGAAATCAAATAAATGTTTTCAAGCCTTGAGTACCAACATCATCAATTTCTCAGGTATCCCAAAGTAAACAAAAACAATGTGTCAACATTTGACCTCAACTGGTTTTGTTTGCGTTCAACACTTACAGATCAATTCATGGTCTCCTGGTCATTTATGTTTGTTGATTGGGTGAATGGGAACACTATTCAATACTGCATTCCTGGAAAGAAATAATTTTAAGTGAAAATGAAGAGTGTTTTGTTGTGTAGCGGTTTGAGTTGCAGTTTGGTCATGTCATTGAAATTATGAAAAGAATTATTATTAAATTCACCAGAAGACTTGAAGGATATATAAAAGACATTCACTGGCTGGTTATTCTGTTTAGACCATGTATGGTTATACGGTATATTAGAATACAATGTTATTGCTGCATTGATTTTATTTTATTCTGGGTTAATGTAAACACAGAAGGCACTTTAATACCTTTCAATCTCACTCTAGGAGATTTCATCAGTCGACTTGAAAATCCTGTTAGAGGGGATTAACTTTAGAAATCTTCAGTGAGTGCAGCCCCAATAACCATATATTTTAATTTATTTTAATGGAGTTGGATAGCATTTTTACTCCTGTGACTTTTGCAGAACCTACATATTCCATCAATAAATTAGATATCATGTCAACTAGTAGGATCAAACTTATCAGCAGAATCAGGACACATTCTTCATATCAGTTCTTTTCTGGCATGCTAATGTCAGCATTGGTAGTAAGTTAAAAATGGTTAGTTCACCTCTTGTACTATCACATATAAGCCGTCAGGACTTGAGCTACAGATTAAAGGAGGAAGGTGAAACAAAATGTGTGAAGGAGCTGGGCAGGAGATGTAGTTGGATCTGGGAAGAGTAAAGTTAAAAACTATAATGGGAAAAGAAGGATGCACCAGATGCGTGCAGAAATGAGAATAGATGGGATTCCTAGTGCCTGACACCAGCAGGGATATTCTTTGACTGATGATTGGAAGTATATGAGCTGAGTTCTCATCGGGTGAGGGATAATGGGAATGGAGGCCTGGAAAATTGCTGTCAAGTGACACTATTATTTGCTGAAGTAATTCTGATGTGCTGCAGTGAGCAGTTCTGAGCTTAATTAGAAAAGAGCACCTTCAAAGTAATGACTGCGGAATTACTACCTGAGCCATGGGCAAATTGGCATAGGGTAAATAATATAAAGGAGTTAAATGTGAAGTTTAGGTGACAGAGGGCTATAAACTATTTGGGAGGGTGGAATAGGGTTCAGTTTGTGAAGGGCTGACATTAGTTTTGGAGTAGAAGGGAACTGTTCCAGTGGAATGGGTTTCACTTGAACTCTGTTGGAACCATTTTCTGGAATACCCAATAAATTTAGGTGACAGAGGGCTATAAACTATTTGGGAGGGTGGGAGTAGGGTTCTGGAGAGAGGGTTAATTGGCTAACAAAGCAAAAGATTACAGCAAGGCAGTTACTTAGGTAATAATACCCAGAGTGGGATATGAATAAATAAGTGTAATTAATAAGGAATGAGGGTCGGGTTGACTGGAGTAGACTAGTAAAGGATTTAGTAGAATAGATGATCGATAAACAGTGGTAGATGTTCAGGACTCACAACAAAGATGTACTGTAACAAGGAAGAAGGATTCAGGGAAGGGAAAAAAATAACTGGCTAACCGGGAATATAAAAAAAATTATCAAATTGAAAGAAAAGAAGCAACATGGTACAGATTAGTGGTAAACCAAAGGATTGGAAAAATTTTAAAATCCAACAAAATATGACCAAAAAAAAGGGAGAAGTTAACATGTGACCAGTGGGATTCCAAAGGGATCAGTGTTGGGACTGCATCTGTTTGCAATATACATGTTAATGACCTTAGAGGATAGAAGTGAATGTACTGGAGTCAAATTTATAAATGATGCTAAAATAGTTGGAAAGGCAAGTTGTGAGAGGGATCCAAACAGGTAAATAAGTGGGCAAAAACTACCAAATGGAGTGTAGTGTGGGAAAATATGAAATTGTTAATTTTGCAAGGGAGAACAAAGACATTATTATTTAAATGGAAAGAAACTGGAGAAAGTGCAAGACAAAGGGACTTGGGAGTATCTGTGCATGAAACACAGAAAGCTAGTATTCAAGTGCAGCAGGTAATCAGGAAGGCTACTGGAATGTTGACCCTTAATTCAAGGCGATTGGAGTATGAGAGTAGGGAAGTCTTACTGCAACTGTACAAGGTGGCTGGTGAGACCATATATGGAGTACTGTGAGCAGTATTGGTTCCCTTATTTAAACAAAGATAGAATTTCATTTGCAGCAGTTCAGAAAAGGTTCACCAGGATGATCCCCAGAATGGAGGGATTGTCTTTTGAGCAAAGGCTAAACAAGTTGGAACTGTATTCATTGGAGTTTAGCAGAATGAGAAGTGACCTCATGAAAAATACAGGATTAAAACATAGGACATAGAAACATAGAAAAAATACAGCGCAGTACAGGCCCTTTGGCCCTCGATGTTGCGCCGATCCAAGCCCACCTAACCTACACTAGCCCACTATCTCCATATGCCTATCCAATGCCCGTTTAAATGCCCATAAAGAGGGAGAGTCCACCACTGCTACTGGCAGGGCATTCCATGAACTCACGACTCGCTGATTAAAGAAAGATTCTTAGAAGACTCCACAGGGTAAGTGCTGAGAGGATGCTTTCCCTCATGGGAGAGTTTCGGACCCAAGGGTACAGTCTTAGAATAACGGGATGCCAATATAAGATGAAATAAAGAGGTATTTCTTCTCTCAGAGTGTTCAGAAGTTTTGGAACTCCCTACCACAGACAGCTGTGGAAGCAGAATCCATGCGTATACTTAAGAAGGATGTAGATGGATCCTTGATCAGTAGGGGACTGTATTTCTTACAACCTTCATTGTCTTAAGCTGGAAGGGCAAACTTGTAGATAATATACATTTGGCAGCAATAGCTTCTTTAAAAATATAAGGAAAAGAAAGGCAATGTTGTATTTAGGCCCCTTGGAGAATGATGTTGGGGAAATAACATTGGGGAACCAGGAAATGACAGAGAATTTGAATGAATACATGACAGTAGCCTTAATGGAAGAGTACATTAATAGAATTCCAAAGATATTAACTCAAAGGGAAGAATGTGGGGAAGAAACAAATACAATAGCTATATTTGGAGAAAAAAATGTTTGAGAGACACTAATATAACTAATAGAGCTGAAGGTCCTGGATCTGGTGGAACAAACTACAGAGATAGTGGATACATTTATAATAATTTTCCAATAATCCTTAGATTCTAGTAAAGTTCTGGATGATTGAAAAAATGCCATAGTATTAGACTTATTCAAAAATAGAGGGAGACGCTAAACAGGACAGGCAGTTTAACATGTATAATCGGTAGGATGTCACAGCTTCTTTAGCAGACATAATAACAGAGCATTTAGAAATGTGTAGTATAGTCAAACAGAGTCAGCATGGCTTCAGGAATGGGAAATCATGCCTGGCAAAATCATTTGAATTATTTGAGGAAGTAACAAGCAAGATAGATAAAGGAAACTGGCAATCTATTTGGATTTCCACCTGGTGTTTATTTTGATGCCACACATAAGGCTATATAATAAGACAAGATCTCATTGTGTTGGGGCTAGCATATTAACATTGGCAAAGGATTAGCTAACTAAAAAAAACAAAGGATGGGGCAAAGATGGAATTTTAAAGATGGCAACCTCCAACTAGTGGACTGCAACAGGGAACAGCGCTCGGCCACAACACTTTAAAATACATTGAAATGTCTCACTGGGATGGCATCACTGGAAACCAAGCTCAACCTTTTTCTGGTACTGTCACAAAGGTTAAAGTTTTTTTGAAAATATGCGAATCCCTCAATTTATCTGACTTTCAGACCCAGGTAGACAGAAAACATGAACTAGGTTTTTGAACTTTAATAAAATTACTGTTTATTACATATAAACAGACTCTATTTAGAAATAAACAATTATGAACCATCAACATATAACTCTGATAAGATAAAACTTGAACCACTTTATTAACTTCCCCTTACACACACACACACAGAGGCAGGAAACAAAACACAAGTGAAACACTGCAGAGATCATTTAGTAGTTCCTGTTCGTGGAGTAACTGACATGATCTTTTGGTATTCAGAACGCTGTTTTTTGGAACTTTCCAAATGGTTTCACTGGTGTGAAAGCAGCACAGGGTAGCTGGTTCCCACTTATAGAAAAGACTCTGACTCACTAATTCAAAGTCACAGCTTCCAGCAACTACTGAAGGAAAGATAAATTAGTTTGCTTCAGACTTAAGGTGTGTCTTTTACTGTAGAGAACAGAGGGACTTTCTCAGCTGGTGAAGATTGGAAGAGTCCTTACTATCTTATTCTGAGCCTCAGATGTTCAGATACCTGGGAACCAATCACATCGTTCTTGGCAAGCAGAAGTCAACAGTCCACAGAATAATCTACTATTTGTTGCCAGCTATAACTCAATTTTAACATACCTTTCATTCCAGTTTGTCTGCAAACTATACTTCAATTACTGCTTGAACAAACAGCTCTGTAAATTGTGCGTACAATGAGCGGCAGGTTACTTGGTTTTAAAACCTGTAATCTGTAATCAATGATTACATTTCTTCATTTCAGTCTAGATCAAAACTACAGAAAAATAAAAGACATGGACTTTACAATATGTAATGACTTGAGGGAGTGAAGACAAAGTGCTATCATCAGGTTTGTGGATGACACAGAAATAGATGGTAAGTCAAACGATGGAGATGACACAAATAATTCACAAAGGGAAACAGGCATGTTAAGGGAGCTGAATATTATTTCAATGGAGGAAAACTGCAGGGAGTTATAGATGGATTTGTGAGTCCTCATGCATGAGGTTCAATGGGTAATTGGGAATACAACTGGAATGCTGGCTTTTATTTCAAAAAGATTGATATATAAAAATAGAAACTATATAAGATCACATTGAAAATATTGTGAAGAGTTTTGGCACTAGTTAGACTACACCAAGAATACTATGAAGAGTTTTGGTCCCCTTCTCTAAGTACAGATATCCTGGCATTGAAGGCATTCCAGAGAAGGTTCACAAAACTGATCCTGATTTTGTTGGGACTTTTTTATCAGGAGAGGTTCAATAAGTTGGGCCTGTGCTCATTGGAGATTATAAGAATGAGAGGGGACCTTAGTGAAACATGTAAGATTCTTTGGGGTTTTTCCTTGTGGAAGAATCCAGGACCAGATCTCAGCATATAGGATCACCCATTTAAGACAGAGGTGAGGAGGAATTTCTTCTCTCAGAGGGTAATGAATCTACGGGATCCTTCACCACAGAGGATTGTTGAAGTGAAGACTGGGTTGTTCAGAATATTGAAGGCTGAGATAGACAGATTTTTAATTAGAAAGAGAATGAAAGGTTAAGGGATAAAAACAGGCAAGTGCAACTTTCTAACAATTGTTGGATCATCCTTGATCTTGTTGAATGTTAAGCAGACTTGATGGCTAATTGGCCTATTTATGATATAGCATCTTATTATGTTTGTATCATTTTCCATCCTTTGACTATGATTTCATAAAAGACTGGAAATATACAGGTCAAAAATTAGACATTACCATCTCCATTGTTTTGAGTTTCATAATTATGCATGAACATAACACATCAGTCAAGTGAACTTTAATGTGACCTTGATAAATCAATAGTTTTATTTTATGGCTGCTCATTTTTGCTGTTCCATTTGTGGGTGGGTTTGAAATGATGGTAATCTGTTTGGTCATGTCTGTCTGTGACTGAAATGCCCATGATGGTCGTCCTTGGCCTGGATACATTACTGCAGTCTCCTCCATAAGTAACCATGCAAGGGCAGCTTCCACCAGATGGAGTTCATTTGTAAATGCTTGTGCAGTCTGAGAGGCCAAGATATTAAATGCCAATGAGGATACCCATGAGGAGCGGCCCTCAAAATCAACACTGATTCCCTCTGCCCTTTGATTAAACACTCGATTCTCTGAAGGAATGACCAGCTAGGGTGCAACTGACAACTAGGGTGCACTAAACCTTGCATCTTTGGGCCATTAATACCACTGACTGGTTAATGCTCCAGATTGTGTCACACAATCTACCAACACCAATGCACTGTTCTAATATTCTCAGAGAAATGTGGCACAGTGCTGTTCATTCTCTCAATGGGAAGATGATTAGTTGAAAAGCCTGAGACATGACAATGTACATCTGATGGATGAATTCCTCCATTCTCCGTCCTTGTGTTCACAATGCCTCTTGGAACCTTGATATGTGGGCACATATTTCATGCTGGTGGTCAGGCTGGTGGTATCCTGTGTGGTTTCAGAAGTTGAATATCTCCAGCCAGCTGAGCATGGTTCTGTCTGTCCTCTATCCTCAGAGGGAGACTGCCCAAGTTGCCTCTGTGTCCCTGACTGACCCTGCTCCATCACAGTCACCCTGTGTCACACATCCTAAAACTGCATAGCATCCTACAGAGATGAGAGTGCCTCAGCTGGTGGAGTATGTGCTCAACTGTTATGATGATGTGGGCTTAACTTGCTGCTTCTCCCCCTGCAGACATCCATTAGGCCACTCTTGCTTCCGTTGGCTCCTATCCCAAAATTGTCCCTGTGGGAGACAGAAGAAAGTGGTTATGCTAAATTGCCTCTATCTGCAGCTGCTTTGGCCAACCTTAATTGGATAGGTACTATAAGCCTGAACCACACCCACAATCGCCTCAAAGATCATGTTAGTTGCTAGGCTCTATTGTGGTGGGCGGATCCGAGCCTAGAAATGCACTAAATGTTGGGTCTTCACCGCAAAATTAAACTTCAGCTCCACGTGTTCCATGGTTAACAACGAACATTCCTGGGGTACCCTGTAATCCATTGTTAAAAATCAATGATGACGTTATTACCAGAAGTTGCAAAGTTTTTAATTTGCCACGAATATTGCCGTGCAGTGATGAAATAGTTTTTGAAGCAACATGCAAGCGTAGCTGTTTCCCTTTTACTGCTTGAAATGAGTGGAGATAAAATCAAAGTTTTTGCAATTGTGATACAATGTGATTTGTGCTGCTTGCACATGTAGTTACATGACTACAATTTGACTTGGAAACTGTAAAATAGTTAAAATTCCATGTTGGTAAGGGATAAGTTTGGTTTTCTCTGCTGGAAATTTGAATGGTTTGAGCAACTGTTTAAAAATAGCAGAGTCATTAGGGACATTTAAGTGAGTGCTGGACATGCACATGGATAGCAGTGAATTGAGGGGTGCGTAGGTTAAATTATTTTATTTTACATTAAGATTAATCCTCGGCACAACATTGTGGGCCAAAGAGCCTGTTCCGTTCTGTACTTTTCCATGTTCTATGTAATAGAGCATAGAACCACAGGCTGTACTGAGGTAAGAGGAGATACAGTTTGTTGGCGTTCTCTCAGCTTGGCAGTGTTGTGAACGTTAGTGAACACATCTGGAAGAGCAGAACAAATAGTAGCAATTCATTGTGTTTGTTAGAAATCTGAAACAAAATCAACAAATGGTGGAAATACTCAGCCAATTTGGCAGTATCTGTGGAGAGATAAATAAAATCTTTAGACGAATGACCTTTCCTTAGGTACCCTGCAACGTCAGCTTCCCCATGGAGCAGGGGTCATTAATTGCACATAAGTTGCTTTGTGTGCAACTCATGCAAACTTGGCAATTATTATGAACCAGAAGGAATTCCTATTCCTCACTATACAACCACAGAGCACATCATTTGATGCCCATTGTTTTGAAACATTCATGATGCCTCAATCCTGCAACTGTCGAATGAGAAGCCTATATTTGATCCACTGTAGCCTGCCAAAGGGAGACAAAGATTATGAAATGGTTCATAACACAGATCTGCCACACACACATGATGTCAAAAGTAATAGTCATGCTTTTGCAAGATACCTTTCACAGCACAGCAGTGACATCCTGAAGCAATGTTTCTGCTACCCAAACCACACTGAATGCACTATAGTACTCAGCTGAGTAGCCACAAAAGACTTGTAGTGGTGGCTCTGTGCTGTGCCATAATGAGAAGCAGCTCTTGCCAGCACCTGTCAGGTAAGAGGCGGAGGAGCATAAGCATGAGTGAAGAAGGAGCAGGAAGAAGTTGAGGAGGAGGAGGAGGAGGAGGAGGAGGAGGAGGTGCAACAGGAAGTGGGGGGGCATTGCTCACAAAGAACCTGAGCAGAAAGGAGCTGATTACATTGAATAATATAGATGTGAGGCTAACTAAAGTGCCAAGTGTGCGCATCTATGGATTAAAGGATTGAGTACTTATTACTGGTGATATTTGTTGGTGGGTGATGTGGATATTGAGAATTAAATAGTGGATTTTGCTCATAGGGCAATGGATAGGTGCAATTTGAGGATAAACTTGCTCACCTTATCAGATTGTTATTACATTTTATGAATGTTTGATCCCATTGTCCCACTTGTACTATTGTCTCTCCATGACATCCAGAACCTATGTCTTTTCATCCCTTTGATTAACATATCAAAATATAGTCAGAAAATGTCTGTGTTCACTGTCTTGCAGATTGAGCTGTTTCTTGAAAGTATCATAATTTAGACTCAGCTTTCAGTGAGCTCTTGCCATTTCTTACAGCCACAATGTGACACTGTAAAAATCACAGACTGTCTTTAAGTAGCACTGGCCACTCAGGGGTATCATGCCCTGTGTCGATGCATTCAGCTAGTGGACAGAGTGATGGTGCTTGCAGAGCACAGGACTAAGTTAAAACTGCAAAAAGCACCAATTTGACAAGCAGTTTGCAACTCAATAACTGAGCATAGGTAAAATCACCCACTGCTGTTCTCTGATGATTAGGTAATTTAAAGTGTACTAGGGAAGGATCTTGGTGTTGTGATGTCACTGCCTTAGTAATTCAATGGCCCAGATTAATGCTGCACTATGGCAGCTGATGGAATTTAAATATAATTAATAAGTCTATAGGATAAAGTTAGTCTTAATCGTGGCATCCAAGGAACAGTCATTGATTGTTGCAAAAACTCATCTGATATATGTATATCCTTTGGGAATGGAAACTTGGCATCCTAACCTGATCTGGCCCACATGTGACTCCACAGTAATGTCATTGACTCTTAACTGGCCTCTGAAATAGCATAGTTAACCATTTGATTCAAGGGTAATTAGCGATGGCCTCACCATTAATGTCCACATCCTACAAAAGAATAAAGAAAAGTGAAAGAGCACTGGACTGGCCTTACAATCAGTCTTTGAGTGCTCAGGAAACCCCATGTGATTAGAATGGTTTCAATTTGGACATCTCTGAGGTAATGGATTCTGCTTTTCATTTCAGCCAA
This sequence comes from Chiloscyllium punctatum, assembly GCF_047496795.1. Taxonomy (NCBI): domain Eukaryota; kingdom Metazoa; phylum Chordata; class Chondrichthyes; order Orectolobiformes; family Hemiscylliidae; genus Chiloscyllium; species Chiloscyllium punctatum. The sequence goes on from NC_092746.1 coordinate 68,953,029, forward strand.
AATACATGTCAATTCAATTGATATAAGACGTGTTTGCAATCTGCTGTCTTGTTTTAACTGGCCTAGGTTTGACACACAGTCTGCCCTATGTGTGGTTATGCTGACATATGGGCTTGAATACATTTAGCTGTTACTGTTAGGTTGGCTGATGTTAGTAATGACTTGCAGTCAGTCTTATGTGAAAGATTAACAGACTTTCAAGATGTTATTCACAATGGTCTCAACCAGTCATCGAGTTATAGAGCGGAAGCAGACCCTTTGGCCCAACTCATCCACATCGATTAGAAATCCTAACCTGATCTAGTCTCATTTGCCAGCATTTGGCCCATGTCCCTTTGAACCCTTCCTATTCATGTACCCATCCAAAAGCCTTTTAAGTGGCGTAATTATACCCACTTCCACGACATTCTCTGGCAGGTAATTCCATATAAACCCTACCTTCTACAAAAAATAGTTGCCCCTTCGGTCCTTTTTAAATCTTTCCCCCTCACTTAAACCTATGCCCTTGAGTTTTGGACTTCTCTACCCTGGAAAAAAAGACCATGGCTATTTGCCCTATGCATATCCCTCATGATTTTGTAAACCTCTATAAAGATGACTACCTATCTCTGTTAAACATTTTGAACCCATTGATTGGATTTATTTAGAAAGAGCAAGGTGTTCGAGGTCTGTATTGTTGATGATGCCAAATCAATTGCTCCAAATCATTTAAACTTGAGTATGAAATCATAAGCCTCACTGAAAATAATTTGTTGCCCTCATGCTGACTTATCAATAATGGAAAATTCATCATTTGTTGTAAAGGACGAGGAATTTTATCCAACTTGAAAGGGTTCAGAAAAGATTTACAAGGATGTTGCCAGGGTTGGAGGATTTGAGCTATAGGGAGAGGCTGAATAGGCTGGGGCTGTTTTCTCTGGAGTGTCGGAGGCTGAGGGGTGACCTTATAGACGTTTACAAAATCATGCGGGGCATGGATAGGATAAATAGACAAAGACTTTTTCCTGGGGTCAGGGAGTTCAGAACTAGAAGGCATAGGTTTAGGGTGAGAGGGGAAAGATATAAAAGAGACCTAAGGGGCAACGTTTTCACACAGAGGGTGGTACGTGTATGGCATGAGCTGCCCGAGGAAGTGGTGGAGGCTGGTACAATTGCAACATTTAAGAGGCATTTGGATGGGTATATGAATAGGAAGGATTTGGAGGGATATGGGCCGGATGCTGGCAGGTGGGACTAGATTGGGTTGGGATATCTGGTCGGCATGAACAGGTTGGACCGAAGGATCTGTTTCCATGCTGTACATCTCTATGACTCTATGGTTAAGTTCACAAAAGAACATACCATTCTCTCTGAAAGAATACCACAACACCAACAGTGGTCCAGGATGGACAGCACAAAAATAATGTTTAGTGAAATATTCAAAACAAGTGAATCAATTTTCTTTGAAGAAATAGCATTTACTAAGCATTAGATTCACTAATGTTTGTAGAAACTTAACTTTCCAGAAAAGCTGTTATACTTGCATAAGAAAACAATTTGAGTTGCAACAAAAGCTGAGAAACTGAGACCAGTGTGTTGGTGATGTTACCTTGCTTCATGATAACCATAGTAATTGTTACTCCTGTATATTGCTGAAAAGAGAAACATGTTGTCAGAGAGTTTTCATTTGACACTCATAAGAATATACACAAGAATGCCGAATTTCAAACAATAACCGTAATTTAAAACACAGGAGAAAGGGGCAGTTGGTTGGCAAGTCTACTTTGATTGGCTGAGGTCTTGCAATGGAGAAAGCAACAGGGTACTATCAGCTCCTCAGATCTCACTTAAGACCATGAGACCATAAGACGTAGGAGCAGAAGTAGGCCCTTCAGCTTCACCATTCAACGAGATCATGGTTAATCTGACAATCCACAACTTCCTGTCTTTTTCCCATAACCATTGATTCCCTTTCTGATTAGAAATCTGTCTATCTCAGTCTTGAATATATTTAATGACACAGACTCAACAGCCTTCTGCTGTAAAGAATTCCACAGATTCATGACCCCCTGATAGAAGAAGTTCCTTTTCATTGTGGTATTATATGGGTGTCTCTGAGATTATGCTCAGTAGACCAAACTATCTCACAATGGAAACAAACAGGGATAAGGTGGGGCTGGATCTAGGTAGGAGCTCTTTGGAGGGTCGATGCAGACACTGTGGAGATTCTATGATTTTATGACATGGGCATCATTGGCAGGGCCAGTATTTATTGCTCATCCCATGATGGTGATGGTGAGCTGCCTTCTTGAACCACTGTTCATGTTCTGTAGACAGACCCACAGTGCCATTAAAGAGTGAATTCCAAGATTTTGACCCAGCAACTGTGAAAGAATGACAATATATTTTCAAGTCAGAATGGTGAGTGACTTGGAGGGAAACTTCCAGGCGGCAGTGTTTCCACATTTTGCTGTCTTTGTCCTTCGGGATGGATGCGGCTGTGGCTTTGGAAATTGCTGTCAAAGGGTCCATGACATATTGCTCTCAGAAAACATTCTGTGAATTTGCTGTTGTAGCTACCTTTTCCAACTTGATTGACCCAATCAACATTATTATCTAGTTGGCAGTAGAATGATGGTGGGTGTCAAGGAGTTGGCAGTCTCCTGCCTTTTCCCCACATCCCTGTATGGCATTACTATCCAAAAAACAAATCCCGTCTTGAATGCCACTTGAATCATTCTTCCTGTCAAAGTGAACAACTACATATTTTCCAAGATTATATTCCATCGGCAAGATTTTTGGCCACTCATTCACCAATTTATATCATCTGGAACTTCCTTATGCCTTCTTCACATCATATATTCTTATCTATCTTGGTGTCATTAGTGAATTTAACTTTGCTCCCATCATTGAACTCTTTGATGTAAATTGGAAGATGTTGAGATGTCAGCACACGCCTCTGCAGGAGACACACACCTGCCATAAGATCATACGACTGTGCAAAATAGGAACACAACTGGGCTGTTTTGCCCCTTGAGTCTGCTTTGTCATTCAACAGGGTCATGACTGATGACATTCCTCAAGTCCACTTTCCTGCATTTTTCCCATAACCCTTAATTCCCCAAATGAGCAAGAATATTTCTATCTCAGCCTTAAATATATACAAGGAATCTGTCTGTACAGCTCTCTCTGATAAGAAGTTCCAAACACTCACAGCCCTCTAAGAGAGGAAATTCTTCCTCTCCTCAGTCTTAAATTGGTATCCCTTTATTCTGAGACTATGCCCTCTGGTCCCAGACTCTTCCATGAGGGGAAACATCCTCTCAGCATGTATCCTGTCAAGCCCCTGAAGAATCCTATCAGTGTCAAAGAATCGCCACTCATTCTTCTAAACATCAGTGAGTAGTGTATCAATCTCATACGATTACCCCTCCATACCAGGGATCATCCTCGTGAACCTTCTCTGAATTGCTTCCAAAGAAATTATATTCTTCCTTCAATAAGAGGCTTCTTCTATAACTATACTTTCTTCCACCTCATTAACCTTCTCAGTTGTGGTATTTTTTATAGTTTGACCCCAGTCGTCTGGTCAGCCTCTGATCTATGCTTTTCCCTTAACCTTGGTGGGGATTTGGACGGCACCCTTAAACAGGTTGCACACTTGGTGGTCATGAAGGGTTATTATGCCTGGTTCTTAAAGTCATAAATGTGAGTACATTTTAACATTGCTATCTTGGAGGTTTCTCGATCGAGTCTTGACAGTTGAACCATGGTGGGTGTCACTGAATTACAAAGCAAAGCCAAGTTAATAGTTACCCTGTTATGTAGATTCTTTGACAACTAGAATGGACAGGAGTTAAAAGTGTAACAAATGTAAGGGAATAAAAGAAGTAAAGGGTGGGTTGATGTTGAATCCACACTTCCAGAGGAAGAAGGAGCAAGGGCAAGGCTCGGGAAGCCCAAGGCCTCTTTGTATGTCTGGGGGATCTCTCCAAGCTCTTCCAATCCGTTATATTGAAATATACGTAAAAAAAAACTGGAAGAAATCATTTAGGTTACCCAATTGAGACATTATAGTACGAGTTTAGATTTTGTGCAGTACTGCAAAATGGATGAACGTGACTTGGCATCTCAATTTACATACTGGATTAGTGGTGCTGGAAGAGCACAGTAGTTCAGGCAGCATCCAACGAGCAGCGCTGCTCATTGGATGCTGCCTGAACTGCTGTGCTCTTCCAGCACCACTAATCCAATATTTGGTTTTCAGCATCTGCAGTCATTGTTTTTACCTTAGCTCAATTTACATATCCCTACATTCAGAAGTCATTATAATCATAATTGAATCGTTGGTCCAACTCCAGGATAAGATAAAGGAATAAGAAATAGAATTGACAAAAAGAAACACACGTTATCAGACTGCATTGGATTCTGTGTTAAGAACAAGGCAACCAGTTTCTTTTTCTGGATTAATGGCGCTGGAAAAGCACAGCAGTTCAGGCAGCATCCGAGGAGCAGTAAAATCGACGTTCCTGATGAAGGGCTTTTGCCTGAAACGTCGATTTTACTGCTCCTCGGATGCTGCCTGAATTGCTGTGCTTTTCCAGCACCACTAATCCAGAATTTGGTTTCCAGCATCTGCAGTCATTGTTTTTACCTGTTTTAACCAGTTTCTTTTGTTAACAACAAATATTGATTTACTACCAGAAACAAATGTACTCAAAAAAAACAAAGAATCTGGATTGTGCAATTATTGAATGTATATCCACCTTGCTCAGAAACTAACATACACTGGTCTGCGGCAAAATTAAAAAGAAAACTCTATAGAATACTTTGAAGTACCTTAGTCGAGTAATAGTTAAACTCAAGAAAAATAAATAGTCATAGATTGTCTCAAACGATGTTCTAATTCTAAAGATATTCTGCAAACACAAACTGATGGCATTGGAATGTTTTCCAGAAACACTTAGAATTGGCTGAATTCCATTTGCTTCAGTTGATAAGGTAGATTCCATGAAAATCTTCTTCAGGAACTCTCCACAAAACATAAAAGTTACTTTTGATGGGTTTCAGCTCAGACATTTCACTGAGTGGAGTTGCAAAAAGAAGACAAGTGAGGGAGAGAGAGAAATGTACTGTTCTTTTTCATGCCAGTCTCAAATGTTTTAATTTAGAAATGCAGTTGTCTTATTCCACCCACAAACAGGGCCATGTCACCTCCCTCTGAAATGATCAAGACTGTTTAACTCTATCTGTTCTCCCTGCTCCCTGCAGGTACAATATTGTTGCTGTTTTATCCAATGCCTTCTGAGCAAAGTTTTTTTTTGTTGAAAGGTTTAAGATGGTCTTTTTAAAAAGAATATTTGGATCATATCTTTTCCTAATAAAGATGTATCAAGTTGAGGAGGTTCATTGGGTTTTTGGGTACTTATTACCCCCAGTTCCACATTGCATTAAATTTATACTCAATGTGGTCCCAGCCCATATGATGTGAAATGCCCAACCCAAAGGATTCTGACTGCCATCTTCTGGAATCAGTTTTGCACCTGACTCTAAAATTATTCTGTAACTGGTGCAAAATGCTAACACAAATGTACCATTAGCAATTACAGATCCTACAACCATTGGTGTAAAAATATTTCATGTGCATGCAGCATTGGTCAGGAATCTATTAAACTCTGGATCAGGCAAATGTCATAGCAAATGTGCAGATTTTCTATCAGGCTACTAAACACTGCTGGCTCAACCATCTAATTCTACATGATAGAAAAATTACTTATAATAGTATTGTTCCAAAAGTGCAATCACCCATTATACTAAGCAGAAAAATATATCAATATAGAAAAGTAGCATGCAATCAATTAGTAAAATGTGTACAAAGGTCTTCTAATGTGATAATTGGCACCACAATTAAAATTTTGATGAGTATAAATATCTAATGTTACCACAATGAACATTTGTGGGGATTGGTAATTTTAAAATATAACAAGTAATGTACCTAATCTGCTGAGGATTTTTGTATGTGGGATTATGGTTGATGTGAATATATTCCAGCATCTGATAACCACAGTCACAGCACCCAACAAATTATTCCAAATGTTTGGGGGGTAAAAGTCTATATGGGTGTGCAAAAATACCATGCTGACAATATAGCTTTCAGTTCGCAGTTGGATCAGTTCGAGCATGTTCTACCCAAACATTTCATAGACCCACACAGCATAGAAATCCTTTTTATATTCATTAAATCTGAGCTATCTCTCTGAAAGGACTACCCAATTTGACTAAACTTCTTCTTCTTTTCACATTGCTCTACACTTCCACATTCTTCGATATTTGATTCCCTTTTGAGAGGTACAACTGAATCCACTTCTATCAATCTTTTAGGAGTTGTGCTCTTTAGCCTAATTCTCTTTCTGCAACATAATAGAGAGAAAAATAGAAAAGAGCAAAATATTTTTCTTCATCTTTTAGTGGGATGCAGGGGTCATGACCAAGGTCAGTATTTATGGTCATCCCTAATTATACTGGAGAAGGTGATGGTGAACTACCTACTTGAACCATGCAGTTTGTGTGTTGTAGGCATACCCACTGTGCAGTTAGGGAGGGCTTTAAAGGATTTTGATGCATGGACAATGAAAGATTAGCCACATGTTTCCAAGTCAAAATGGTGTGTGGCTTGGAAGGGGATTTTCAAGTGTTGGTGTATCCATGCACTTGTTGCCCTTGTTCTTGCAGTTACTGCAGCGTACCCTGTGGATGATGCTTACTCAAGACACTCCAAGCCACTGTATAAACACTGAGTGTTTAAAATGATATATCAGTTGCCCAACAAACTTTGTTCTGATCATTGTTGATCCTCTTGAGTGTTGTTGGAGCTGAAGGTAAGAGTATTCCATCACACTCCTGGCATGTGCCTTGTAGATGGTGGAAAGATTGTAGTTAGTCAGGTGAATCACTACCATATCAAGCATCTGATTTGCTCTTCCAGCTATAGTATTTATCTGCTTGGCTGGATTAGGTTTCTGGCCAATGGTTACCCCCCTAGAAGCTAATAGTGGGAGATTCAGTGATGGTAGTATCATCGAATGTCTAAAAGAGATAAGATTACACTTTAAAATCTGAAAAAACTGCGGATGCCTTAAATCAGAAACAAAAACAGAAATTGCTAGAAAGGCTCAGCAGGTCTGTCAGCATCTGTGGACAGAAATCAAAGTTAGCATTTTAGGTTGAGTGACCGTTCATCAGAACTGAGAAAGGGCCACTCTTCCTGAAACAATAGATTATCTTTTGTTGGAGGCATTAATTTCCTGGCACTCATGATCTCTATTCTAATTATTAATGCATGTAATTAATTCTGACATTGGTTTTATCATTATTGAAGAGTTATGGATGGTATTGGATGCTGTGAAATCATCAACTCTAACCTTATTATGGAAGGAAGTCCGATGATGAAACAATTGAAGAACGTTGATTCCAGGACATTACTACTCTGGTGATGTCCTAGGCTGAGATGTTTCACCTCCATCAACCACAGCCATCTTCCATTGTGTTAGGTACAATTCAATCAACATTAGGTGGTTTCTCTTCCCTCCTCTCCCATGCCCACGCTAGCTGCCACTGACTTCAATTTTCCTTGGGCTCTTTGGTGCCACACTCAGTTAAATACTTGATGTCATGAAGTGATAGACAGTCTCTCTCGCCTCAATCTGAATCTCAGTTTTGTTATCTATTTTTCGACCAAGGCTACAATTGAGGCATGGATTTTTTTAAAAATTAACCTGTATTTTCTAATGAACTTGTTCAGAAATGTTATTACATATCTCTGGAGAAGTGGGACTTGAAGTCAGGCCTCCTTGTTCAAGGATACTACGCCATTGTGTCACAAAAGGATCCTCAATTGAGGCATGGAGCCTAATGGTCCTGATAAAACCCAAGATTGTCATTATTGGGCAGGTTATTGTTGATTTATTGCCATTTTTGGCACTTCTGTCATGTGGGCAACAATTGGAAACTGATGGGCGGCAATGGGCAGAATTGAATTTGATATCTTTTTGTGGTCAGAGTATAGTTCAGCAATTTTCCACATTGTTGGGCAGGCGTAGTTTTGCTAGAACAGCTTTAATGGAAGTCCAGCCAGTTCTTGAATATACTCTTCAACACTCCAGCTAGGATGCTGTTGGGACCTTTTCAGAATCGAATGTGGTCTACTGTTTCTTGGTATCGTATGGAATTAATTGAATTAGTTGAAAATTGGCTTCTGTGATGATGGGAATGCCAGGAATTGTTGGATTATCCCCTTCACATTTCTGGTAAAGATGGTGACAAATCCTTCAGCCTTGATATTCACAAACACATGCCAGGTCCCTTCATAATTGGGCATGGGGGTGTTCATGGAGCCTCCTCCTCTAATTAGACATTGTAATAACCAAGGCTGAAGGAATTTCGAGGCCTACACCTCCATTGATTTTAACGTATAGAAATATTTCTTCCATTTACAAAGATTACCAGTTAATTACCAAATCACTTAAAATTTTAAACAAAAAAATACTGTCAATTCAGGGTTTATTATCAAAATTAAGCCTATTCAGTAATGATACAATAATTGATTAACATATATAGTCAGTTGAAGGGCATATCCCCAAAAATATCTTCTAAATCCACACATTCTCTTCAGGAAAAGAGAAATTAATGAAATTTCTCATCAGGGATTAGCCTATACATTTGAAATTAAGCTCCAGAATGTCTACAGAAAAAGAAAGGTCATCATCACCAGTCATGTGATTGCTAGAAAGCCTTGTTTTTAAAAAAAACTAAGGTCAACTGTAAACATTCAATGACCTCTTCTGAAGACAACACTCCAGGTATAGCGCAACACTTGAAATAAATTTCTCCTGCCACAATCCTTTAAAATTTCCTCCAGTAATATTAAATATAAAACATCTTCACAATAGTATGACTTGAAATTATTGAAATAGTTCCAACCATGATCTCTGGGCCATTTTGCTTCCTCTTCTTTCCATGTTTCAGTCTATATTTTGTTTTTTCTGATATTTGTTTTTAAATGGCGGCCATTCATTCCTGTCATTGGCACTTCTTTAGGAGAAATCATTATTTGTTTCATTACTACTCCCTATGTCCCTGCACAACCAACTCTTTTGTCATTTAATGACTCCTCTGCGCTCAGCTCTTTGACAGAATTTCCATTATGTTCTTCTTCCACTCTTACCCATTCCTTCTGCTTGAAGCCTGTCACATTGCTAATCTTTTCCCATTCTTATTGATCTGAGGCATAGTGAACTTTTAAATATAGGTTCTGGGATGAAGGATCCATGCTGTAATTTCCTGGGAAAGCCCTTTGCATTATGAGTTGATCAGGAAACTAAAAGATCACTGATAGATCTTAAGTGATTAGGATCCAGAAGTCGGAAATCTTGTCTGCTGTGAGTTGTAAGCCAATCAAAGGCTCGGAGCTCTTCAGGTCATTATCACCACTTAGCAACTGTTGTGAGAAATATCCTATCGGAGGCCCAGAATCATTTAATTACTCAGACTATGGATAAATGATGGCAAGAGTATTTTGCAAAGTGAGAGTCCTAAGTGGGCCCTTTCTTGATGCTGGGCCTCTCAATCAGCACTGAGTACTGTTGAACAAGAGTCTCACTTGAAGACCACAAGCAACCCACACATTTTCATGTCAGTTTCATGAAGACCATACAGACCTTCCCATCACAGACTTAATCGGGGTGGAAGCAGGAAGGTGACAGGGACCCATCTGACATCAATACCATAATCAAATTTCCACTCATCTCCAAACATGCTAGATAGGAGAACATCAAATGCTGCTCCTCAACTCTGTTTCCCCTTCAGTAGATGCTGCCTGACCTATTAGCTTCTTACACTTTGTGGTTATTTCAGATTTTCAGTATTTTGCCTTCTATATCCCTTGTCATGTTAAGTCATTACACCAAATCCTTCATTATTTCATTGGAAGTTGTCTCATATTAAACAAATAAATATGTCCCAAAGATGACTTGTGGTCAAAGCATAATAGTATAGCACAAATAATTATAATTATTTATCTCATTCTTTAACTCAGGAACACCTTTAACTTTGTACTTTAGGAATGGTAATACCTTCTTTTGAAATCGCCTTCAAAAATTAGATTCTGTGTAACCCCATGGACACTGAGATCATATTTTGGCATCGTGGAACAAGCATTAATAAAATATTAAAAACAATATAAAATCATTATAGCTCATATTGCTCTTATTCTTTCAAAATCCCTTTAGTGTCTACACAGCATTAACAGATGGACCAATTTGCTGAATATTGGGACTTCAAAATCTGAAACAAAGATTTGTTATTCGACAGTCCTAACTTCTAAACATTTGCGGACTGATTAATACTAGCTCCCATGAAAGTTTGAAGAATGTTGGAAGTGACATTGGATAGAATTATTATGCCAGATAACTCCAAATGTAGTCCACAAAATGAATATAGTGATTTACATGACAATAACACAAGCAGCCGCTACACATTTTATTATTTCTATTGATTAGATGTTTTCAAAATGTATGGCTTTGTTTTATCAAAGTTAATATTTAATTCAGTACTTACCAGTATCTATCACTAGTTACTATTAACTTATATGTGCTGTGTGGCATAGAATAGACAGCTCCATATTACAAGAAGAATCCATACTGAATTTATTTTTAAATGTACTTGCTAAATTTCATTGCAAGGCAGGGTTTTTAAACAATGTCTTCACTTACAATGATTTTTGATTAATTTACAATGAAGATATTATTCCTTAGTTCTCATTGTACAAATATATTGATATAGGCCTTGAAATCACCTTCATTATAAAAATTTTAATCTAATAAATGATTCTCCATAATAGTTATATCGTTTAAGGTTTCTAGTTAATTAGATATCTACTTGCAAGTTTAAATTGTAAAATTGGATGTTCAGATTTTTACAAACTTGATATCCCTCATTACAACTTCTGATATATCTAGAAGTTGGATACAACATATTGCTCTATTTGCTATTTCTCTGGAAGGCAACTCATATTAAAATGATCATCCTTAAGTAGATCATATTGGGACTTGCCGTTGATGAAAGGGTGGCTTCACGTTGCTGAATCACGTTGCTGAAATAATGATCACTCAAAGTTCTAGACAATGGACACTTTCCAATTTTGTGGCAGAAAATGTTTGTCTTACAAAGCATTCAATGTAAAACAATGCCTGACAATAACCTTAAACATGAATGATTAATGAAAAGTAGGTTCTGATGAGGGTAACTGTAATAAATTAATATGAATTGAAAGGTTAATGCCTGTTGAAGAGGAGGTATTAAATTTGAGGTAGATAGATCTGTTTGACATTGGAATACCACTTTGCTTGCCCTGTAATTTTAAATGAAAATAGTGTTGAAGGTGGATTTTGAGAAAATACCAAATGTTGGATGGGTTCTCTGGAAACTACAGCTTCAAAAATATCCAGTGGGAATCAAGCCAGCTGAGAGTTTGCTGTATGTGGCTCAATCTGCCTTGCAGAGTTGGTTCAAGTCATACAAAAGCAGGGATCATCAATGAATTCATGTAAGTGCTATCAGCCAACCGTGGTCATACCTCTGATATTGTATAGGATCTTAATCAGGCAAGAAATGTGTGAGGAGAGTGTTAACTCCACTCCAATTCTGTATCTGTAGAACAGACCTAACCTTTAAACTTCGCAGCTCAGAATTAAAAATCTGCATTGATTACATATTGCACCCATCAGAAAATCCTAATGACATTTTCCACCCAGGAAAGTGTCAACAGCTGAATAAGTGGTGAAGGTGATGACCTATAATCTAATTAATTGAGGTAGAGAGATAATTACAAAAAAATGAAAAATAAGGTGGTGCTGGAGACAGCTGGAATAACATGCTAGGCATAAGAGTGTCATGATGAGGGTTTAACTGAAGTAACAAATAATCCAAAACTGTACCAACTAATTAAGGTAGAGAGATCATAACATGTTATCAATGTGACGGTGTTAAAACAGGACAGTAAGGATGATTCCACAGATACAGAACAGTGTGGTGGAGTGACACGTAACGCGACATGAACCCACAGTTGAGGTTGCCTTCATGGGTACGGAAATTGGCTATCAGTTTCTGCTTGGCAATTCAGCGTTGTTGTGCATGTCAAGAGCTGCCTTGGTGGACACTTACCCAAAGATCAGGGGCTGACTATCCTTGACTGCTGAAGTGTTTCCTGTACTGGAGGGAACATTCCTGTCTGGTGATTGTTGCACATTGTCCATTCATCCATTGCAATAACATCTGCATGGATCCGGCTAATATACCTTGAGGCATCCTTGCCTGCAACATATGATGTAGACAACATTGGCTGAGTCCCATGAGTATCTGCTGTGTATGTTGTGGGTGGAGTTTGCTTGTGTGATGGTAGGATCTATGTTGATGATCTGACATGTCTTGCGGAGGCTGCTGTGGCACTGGCACTGTGGTGTTGAGGTTGATGTTGTCCTTAATGCTGGGTAGGTTTCTGCTAACAATGGCCTGTTTACAGTTTGGCAGTTCTTTGGAGGCAAGAGGTTGGGTGTAGAGATGATTTTAGCGAGATGTGCATTGTCGTTGTTGACATTTTGAAGGCTGTGAAGAACATGGCACAGTTTCCCTGCTCTATGGAAATACTGGATGACAGGTTGGTTCATCTTCGTGGGGATTTTAAACAAATGGTAAACCACTTCTTGCAGCTGGATAAATAGCAAATCACTTGCATGGAGGAATTACATGCAAAGTTGGCAGGGAGACTATCCTTTATGAAGCTGGAGATGAGCCGTGTGCACCTGTAATTGTGATTAGATGAAGATTCCCAGAACAATTCTACAATTAATCCCCACAAGGGTTTGGGCCAGTATTTGAGACTGCCATTACAGCCTGTGCAATTTTTCAGTGAATGATGGAGAACATCATATAAGGTTTACCCCAGTCACCATTTAGCTAGATGATGTGCTATTAATATGAAAACCAACAAGGAGCACTTAGAGAACTTGGACATAGTCCTTAGATTTTTCTCCCAGGTGGGCTTATGCCTTAGAAGGCAAAAATGGATATTTCAGGTGCTGCAAGTACCCTACTTGGGCCAGAGGGTTGACAAGACCAGGTTCCACCCGTTGGAAGATAGTGAGTGTGATCAAAGATGCCCTAGCTCCCATGTCTATACTGGAGTTTAGTTTTGCTCTTGGGCTGGTGAATTGTTATGAAACATACATATAAGATCTGGCCTCCATCCTGGTACCACTGCATCAGCTGCCAAGAGCATAGAACATAGAACATTACAGCGTAGTACAGGCCATTCGGCCCTCAATGTTGCATTGACCTGTGGAACCAATCTGAAGCCTATCCACCCTAAACTATTCCATTTCATTCATAGGTTTATCCAATGAACATTTAAATGCCCTGAAAATTGATGAGTCTAGGCCACAACTACTCTGAGTAAAGAAACTACCTCTGCCATCTGTCCTGTATCTATCACCCCTCAATTTAAAGCTATGTCCCCTTGTGCTAGCCATCACAATCTGAAGAAAAAGCCTCTCACTGTCCATCCTATCAAATCCTCTGATTATCTTATATGTCTTAATTAAATCACCTCTCAACCTTCTTCCCTCTGAAGAAAACAGCCTCAAGTCCCTCAGCCTTTCCTCATAGGACCTTCCCTCCATACCAGGCAAGATCCCAGTAATTCACCACTGAACCTTTTCCAAAGCTTTCACATCCTTCATATAATGCGGTGATCAGAACTGTACACAATACTCCAAGTACGGCCGCACTAGATTTTTGTACAGCTGCAGCATGATGTCGAGGCTCTAAAACTCTATCCATCTACCAATAAAAGCTAACACATCGTATGCCTTCTTAACAACCCTATCAACCTGGGTGACAACTTTCAGGGATCTATGTACATGAACACCGAGATCCATCTGCTCATCTACACTGCCCAGAGTCTTACCATTAACCCAGTGCTCTTTATTCCTGTTGCTCCTTCCAAAGTGAATCACACTTTTCCACACTAAACTCTATTTGCCACCTCTCAGCCCAGCTCTGCAGCTTATCTATGTCTCTCTGTAACCTACAACATCCTTCATCACTATCCACAACTCTACCGACCTCCGCAGATTTACTAACCCATCCTTCTACGTCCTCATCCAGGACGTTTATAAAAATGACAAACAGCAGTGGACCTAAAACAGATCCTTGTGGTACACCGCTAGTAAATGACCTCCAGGATGAATATTTCCCATCAACCACCAATCTTCATCCATCAATCATCAATCTTCAACCATCAATCTTCTTTGATCTAGCCAATCTCTGATCCAAATCGCTAAATCCCATGCCTCTGTATTTTGTGCAATAGCCTACCGTGGTGAACCTTATCAAAAGCCTTATTGAAATCCTTTTACACCACATCAACTGCTTTACCCTCATCCACCTATTTGGTCAACTTTTCAAAGAACTCAATAAAGTTTGTGAGGCATAACCTACCCTTCACAAAACAGCATTGACTATCCTAATAAACTTATTCTTTTCTAGATGATTATAAATCCTATCTCTTATAATCTTTTCCAACACTTTACCCACAACCGAAGTAAGGCTCACTGATCTATAATTACCAGCATTGTCTCTAGTCCCCTTCTAGAACAAGGCGACAACATTTGCTATCTTCCTGTCTTCTGGCACTATTCCTGTAGACAATGATGACATAAAGATCAAAGCCAAAGGCTCTGCAATCTCCTCCCTGGTTTCCCAGATAATCCTGGATTAGTCCTATCCAGCCCAGGGGATTTCCCTATTTTCACACTTTCCAGAATTGCTAATACCTCCTCCTTGTGAACCTTAATCCCGTTTTATCTAGTAGCCTATATCTCAGTAATCTCCTTGACAACATTGCCTTTTTCCAGAGTGAATACCAACGAAAAATATTCATTTAGTGCTTCCCCTATCTCCTCAGACACCATGCACAGCTTCCCAATACTGATCTTGAATTGGCCGTACTCTTACTCTGGTCATTCTTTTATTCCTGATTTACCCATAGAAAGCTTTAGGGTTTTCCTTAATCTGCCAATGACTTCTCATGTCTCCTTCTGGCTCTTCTTAGCTCTATTTTTAGGTCTTTACTGGCTTGCTTGTAACTCTCAAGGGCCCTAACTGAGCCTTCACATCTCATCCAACATAAGCCTTCTTCTTTCTCTTGACAAGTGATTCAACTTCCTTAGTAAATCACTGATCCCTCATTCAACCATTTCCTCCCTGCCTGACAGGTACGTACTTATCAAGGACGTGCAGTAGCTGTTCCTTGAATAAGCTCCACATTTCAATTGTGCTCATTCCCTGCAGTTCCCTTCCCCATCCAATGTAATTCTAAATCTTGCCTCTTTGCATCATAATTGCCTTTCCCCCAGTTATAACTCTTGCTCTGCCTTATATACCTATCCCTTTCCATCGCTAATGTAAACATAACCAAATTGTGGTCGCTATCATCAAAGTGCTCACCCAACTGAAAATCTAACACCTGGCCGGGTTCATTACCCACTACCAAATCCAGTGTAGCCTCGCCCCTTGTTGGCTTATCTACATACTGTGTCAGGAATCACTCCTGCACACATTGGACAAAAACTGACACATCTAACGTACTTGAACTATAATATTTCCAGTCAATATTTGGAAAGTTAAAGACCCCATAATGACTAAACTGTTACTCTCACTCCTATCCAGAATTGTCTTTGCTATCCTTTCCTCTACGTCTCTGGAACTTCTTGGAGGCCCATAGAAAACTCCCAACAGGGTGAACCCTCCTTTCTTGTTTTTAACCTCAACCCATATGATCTCAGTAGACAAGCTCTCAAAAGTCCTTTCTGCCAACGTAATACTGTTCTTGATTAACAATGCCGCACCATCCCATTTTTCTACCACCGTCTCTGCTCTTACTGAAACATATTAACCCCGGAACCTGCAACAACCATTCCTGTCCCTCCTCTACCCATGTCTCTGAAATGGCCACAACATCAAAGTCCCAGGTACCAACCCATGCTGCAAGTTCACCCACCTTATTCTGGATACTCCTGGTGTTGAAGAAAGAGCCAGTCTTGGAAATCATTGTGTAACTGAGCCATCGTTTTCAGGGAAATGAGGAAACAGCTATCATCCTCTAAGGTATTGACACACTATGATTCCAAATAAGATATGGTATTGACATGCAATGTCTCACGGTATGGCATTGGGGTAGTATTAGCTCATAGGTGGCCCAGTGGAGAGGAATGCCCCCAACAACATATGCATTTAGGACTTTAGCTAATGCTGAGTGTAAATACATCCAGATAGAAAAGGAAGGTTTGGCAGTCATATTTGGAGTCAGGATGTTTCACCAGTACCTGGAAGTAAATAATATGTACATAAATTTATAATAATCCATCACAAATCTCTTGCTAGGTCTGCTTGAATTTGACAAAGCAGTGCTGCCTATAGCTTCAGGCTGAATTCAGTCGTGGGCTATAATATGTGGTGTGTATAATTACAAGTTGGAAGACCATCTGGGAGGCCAATTAACAAATGAGGATGCATTGAGGCACCTCCCTCTGGCAGATATATGTTCAACTGCATGCCACTAGAAAAGTCTGTAGTTGTTTTAAATTTTCTGGACGAATTTCTAGTCACAGCTAATAATATCATGTCCTGGTCAGAAAGTTCTGGTCCTGGCAGAAGTGAAACAGCTAGTGGTACTGAGGGAAACCAGAGAGCCATTACAACCAGAACTGAAAATTTTGTGGACCCAGAGAGACCAGCTCACAGTAGAGGGTGGCATATTATTATGTGGAGCAAGAGTGATTGTCCCGAGCAAAGGTCACCACCAGATCATGGTTGAACTCCATCTGGGTCATCCACAGGTTTCCAAACTGAAAATGTTGGCATAACATTATGTTTGGTGGCCAGGTTTGGATGCAGACATAGCTGCCTTGGTGGGCAGTGTCCAGAATGCCAACAAGGACAGAATTTACCAACAGCAGCTCCCCCACATTCAAGGGAATGGCCGGGTAAACCCTGGAGTTAGTTATGTATTGACTATACAGCTCCTTTCAGGGGCTCAAGGTTCTTAGCCATTGTGGACACTCCCTCAAAGTAGCTGGACATGTAGAAAGGTCATTTGTCAAACATAGGGACAACGATAGAAAAACTCCACGTATCTTTTGGAACACACTGAATCCAGATACTGGGTCATTATTTGCCAGCAGGAAGTTTGAGTATTTCTTAAAGTCAAATGTTGTTTGTTATAATAGGACAGCTCCATATCCTCTATCATCAAATGGTCTGGCAGAAAGAGCAGTCGAAACTTTGAAGGCTGTTTGAATGAAACAGCCTACAGCTTCACTAGATATAAAACTGTCTTGGTCCCTATTTAGTTGTAGAACCACCCCTCATACAACTACGGGGATAGCTCCAGTAGAATAGCTATTGGGGAGAAGACTCAGCACCAGGTTAAATCTGATCTTCCTGAACCTGGGTGGGGAGAGTGAAATACCATTAGGGACATCAATGCCAGACACAAGACTCCATTAAGCAAGAGAAACCGTTTACTTCAAGGGATGAAGTTCAGTGTAGGAACCATGGGAATGACCCTGCATGGGTGTGAGGCACAGTCGACATGAGGTCAAGTCCAGTGATTAGATTAGATTCCCTACAGTATGGAAACAGGCCCTTCAGCCCAACAAGTCCACACCAACCCTCTGAAGAATAACGCACCTAGACCCATTTCCCTCTGACTAATGCAACTAATACAATGGGCAATTTAGAAATACGTGTTAATATCTCTATGATATACTTACTGCTTTTTCACTACTTAATCTCTGGCCATTTTAAAGTTACTACTTCCATACATGGTTCCATGGATAGTACTGAGAGTGGAGTCTCATATTAGAACATCATAAAACCATCAAATTCAGGAACAGGAGGAGGTTATTTGGTTTTTGATCATTCTCTGCCTTTCAATAGGACCATCTGACTTCTCTCACATTTACTTTTCTGCGATTTCCCCTTATCCTTTGATTTGCCCACTCATCAGAATTCATCTATTTCAGCCTTAATGACTCTGCCCTCAGAGCTCTCTTGCGGCAAGGAGATCTCTCAACCCACTGAGAGAAGAAATTCCTACTCATCTTAGTCTTAGATTGGCACCCCTTTATTCTGCGACCATGCCTTCTGGTCTTACACTCTTCCAAGAGGGGAACCATCCTCTCAGCATTCAGCTTGTCAAGCCCTTTAGGGATTCTAGGTAATAAACAAAGAACTGCTGGAAATCTGAAACAAAAACAGCAATTGCTGGAGAAACTCAGCAGGTCTGCCAGCATCTGCAGAGAGAAAGCACAGTTAATGTTTGGGTCCAGTGACGCTTCCTCGTATTGATTGTCACTAGGAAAAGTTGGAGGCTGAAGACAGGGAGTGGATGAAGGATAGTGAGTAAAGGAATAAACAATATATGGAGTTGAAGGACACATAGAGAGAATAGCAGTTGGCAGACGAAGGGATGGATATGCTAGCGCAATCTGAAAGAATAGTATCTCATTTTCCACTTGGAGACCCTGCAGACTTCAGGACACCATTGAGTTTGATCATTTTAGGGCCTGAACACCCTCTTCCTTGTCCTTTCGCTACTCCCTCCTGCAATGTATTCCTATCATCATATGGACTGCGTCCACAACAGCTAACCCTCTCTCACCTACTGGTGGTCCACGTTAGCAACTTTTCTTTCTTCCCACCTCCAACCGGAAATGTCAACATGTTCATATCCTGGCATGGGACTTCAACTACTATCGTACTTACTCAGAACATGGAATGCCTTCAAATGAACTCAAGAATTGGATAAAACTAAAAATAAATCAAGTGTATGTTTTTCTGAGTTGTTATTTTGGACCTTCATAAATATGCAGCCAAATTCAATTGCCAAGCAATTGGTGGAATCTCTTATTTAGTCTGTATTAGGTCTTGTTGGCTTGCTGGCAGCAATGTCTGATCTTTCTCTTAAAAAGTTTGAATGAAGTTTTCATGATGGACAGATCTTTTGTTTCAGTTAATCATTTCCAAAAGGCTGCTGATTCAGTGTTGTGTCCCAATCTTAGGGTTCATTTGGCAGTTTCTCTTTATTTCACTTAAACGGACATAAAAACCTAACACAAGTATCCGACTGAGGATGGATTTAATTGATGACTTTGCAATAATATTGCTATAACTTCAGTGAAATTTCTGGTGGGAAGTAATTAGATTGGCCATAAAACTTGCTCCAAACGCACAAAGGCTTGAGCATTGTGACTAGATACATTCTTATTTATCCTACAGCCAACTTCCAGAACAGGCAAATCAATCCAGTGAAAATATCCAGTAAAGATTCTGGCAAATTCCCCTCCAACTTCAGGTGATTAAAGCTGTACCAAGAGATGACGTGCAATCCTATTTATGTGCAGAAGCAAGGTCTCCCCAACAGTTAGAGCAGTGAAGTAAGATAAACTCTGAAGAAATTAACCCTCAAGGCACTATTTACAAGAAACTATTTTATTGTATTATGAGGATCTATGTCATTCACTCCCTCAGTTAATAGTTGATTCATTGCATTAAATTGGTCCAATCTAAAATGTCAGCTAATTCTGAAGACAAAATTAAATTCACAGCCGTGCTTGAATCCTGACAATTTAATTAATCTGATTAGAAAAATGCAACACTTGATAACATTAGTTGTTTGCAATATCTATTATTAGTCTTGTGTTAAGTTGATTTTATTTGAAAAAGAGAATCATTTGAACTTATTTTATTCTGTTAACAAAATGCAACGGGGAAGTTAAATGAGAGGCTAGGAAATGCATCAAAAAACAAAAGCAGCCCAAAAAGTGGTTCACTGCCAGATCAGAAGCTGTACTGAATTAATTACGTCCAAGCTCCCCAGCTTCCAGCTGAGGTTCTGACATTCCCGTGATCAGATGGGAGCTTATGTTCAAGTTATGCTCAAGTAGAATGGATCTAATAGAAACACTTGCATTCAGTTACATGTCCGCCAATACGCTTGAGGCCAGCTGTGATAACCAAGCACCAGAGGGATTGGAGTGCACTGTCAACCCTTGGGATCGAATTTGTATTTGATTTGATAAGTTTTCTTCAAACTGAATTGATTTACAGTCTATTGTTGGTGCCTCTTTTAAAAAAGACACCTGCAAACTCTTAAAGTCGATGACACTGAAATTAGCATAAAAGAGTTTGCATTTCAGTTAGATATCAAGGCGTGATTGATTGTCCTTGAAGATTGCAAATACCAATCCTTCAATCAGGTTCACATTTATCTTCCAATGGTGGGAGCTTTTTATATCTTATGTTTCATCTTGAGGGGTTTTATTTAAAAAATGGTTCATTATCCAGCCATTGCAACCACAACAACAATAAAAACAATCAATGCAATACCAAACAAGACATTTTCTAGTACCTTTTGAGAAGTAGCACCAATTGTTTCATATTCCTTTGCACTAATTTTCTCTGAAGTTTTCTTGTTTCCTGTTTCATGCTTCTTTGTCAAAGGCTTTTTGATTTATTTTAAACAAATTGTGTGACAGGAGATTTACTGTTTGGAAAAAGTCTGGGTGCAACTTTTATAACTGGTAATGGGTTCCCAGCTCACAATCATATAACAAGCTGGGTCATATTACCTTTTTTCACAAAATCACTGTATTGACCTTAATTTGAACCTGGAAATAATCACTTGAAAAAGGTAATAATGACAGGCTGTAATTCTGTGATTATTAAAGGTTACTGCAGATTGAATTCAGGTAATAATCACACCTGGAAAGAGTTGAAATACATCTTATGGAACAGGGTAGTAGCGGCAGTTTCTGTGGTGCGATGTCTCAGTATGTTCAGCTAAAAACCAGAAAGTTGGTGGTTTGAGACCAGCCAGTGATATAGCCTTTCTTATTGAGATAAGGGCTCTTGGGGTACAATGGTAGTATCTCTATGTCTGAGCTAGGAGGCCTGGATTCAAGTCCCACCTGGTCCAGAGGCGGATAATAACATCTCTGAATAGCTAGATTAAAAATGATCCAAACTGGAATAAGGCTAATACGAGTAGAGCAGAACATTATGTTTTATGCAGCAGTCCTGTGTGACTGCTGACTGCAGTGGTTTGTGGAGTCTTGGATTATGTATATACATTGGTTGTAGGTGATTGCACACCCTTTTTCCTTATTTCAGCCTCATTCTCCTGAGCATTGGACATTCAGTGTGGAGGTGCAGAGGCAAGTCACAGGATCACCTTGTGTGTCTGTTCCTGGGCCTGGAGTTGGTTATTAACCGATCCAGGCCGCGGGCTGTGGAGGGGATCGTATCTGCCAACACTCTGCCACCCTTCTGCAGTTATGTTCCCGTCCGGGTGTCTTTGGAGAGGGAGCAGATGGTGTCTATCAATTCTCTTGATGCTTTTAGAGAGAGAGGTGCACTGGAGTGGGATACAGTGCTTTATCTCTGCATACAACCCCATTTTGATTTTCCTCCTCCCTACATCTCACTCACCTATGCGACTTTGCATTGCCCTTAATGGACTTTGCATGTATATTAATTAATTGGAAAACATGGGTGATTTTCCTGGTGGTGATTAATAGATGAATAAAAAAGAATGATGAAGAGAAAAGAAATCAGTTTTGTGTGTGAGCACTTATAAGATATTTTAAAACAAAGGGACAAGATAACATTCAAGGACATTGATTTGTAAAGTTTTGTCAAATTAAAAAGGTACCGATGTCAAGTGAATTTTAACAGGAGAGTGGGGGGAGTGGTGTTGGGGGGAGGTCAGGCACCAATAAGCTCAAGCCAGTTTCTCAGAGGCTTGTTAACTGAGGCATGGTGCTAGAATCTCATTTCCAGATTTTCTGATCAAGTGGAGGAGGTAATGACCTGTACCTGGTGATAGAAGCTTCACTGGCTATTTGAACGGTACAGTTCTGTGGTGCAGTCCCTGTCCTTGATGCCAGGAAGTGTGGGTTCAAGTCCCATCTTTTCTATGATGTTTCATAACATCTCTAATCAGGAAACTATCTAAAAAGACACTGTGAAGTTTAGTATGCAACCATTTGACAGCTCAGATAGTCTTGTGGATAAAGCATGAGCTTCCTAAACACAGGAGTCATGAGTTCAAGCTCCATCAGGTGTGGAACAAAGTTTAATCCAGAATCAAAAGTTGAAGCCCCTTCTCACTCATTCTGTGTCAGACAGTAACCTTTTTAGGATTGTTGTGCACAATGATAGTGTAGCTAGCTCTGGCCAAGATTCAATTCTCACTGTCTCCAGAGATGCATCCTACAGGTTGATTTAAAAATAAATATACTTTTAGCTCTCTTGTGGCATAGTAGTACCTTTGAGCCAGGAGACCTGAGTTTAAGACATACCTGATCCAAGGATGTGTCATAACTTGTCAGGAGAGAGCCAACTATAAGAATGTTCGAGGGCGGCACGGTGGCACAGTGGTTAGCACTGCTGCCTCACAGCACCAGAGATCCGGGTTCAATTCCCGCCTCAGGCGACTAACTGTGTGGAGTTTGCACATTCTCCCCATGTCTGCGTGGGTTTCCTCCGGGTGCTCCGGTTTCCTCCCACAGTCCAAAGATGTGCACGTCAGGTGAATTGGCCATGCTAAATTGCCCGTAGTGTTAGGTATGGGGTAAAGGTAGGGGTATGGGTGGGTTGCGCTTCGGCGGGGCGGTGTGGACTTGTTGGGCCGAAGGGCCTGTTTCCACACTGTAAGTAATCTAATCTAATCTAATGTTGGAGTCTCGATAAGGAAGGGTTGCCTCATAGTTCTCTGCTGCATTCCTGGACCATTATGCTATGTGCTATAAGGGCCTGAAGATACATTCTCATCTCAGCAGATGAGAGGAAGGCATCTTCTTCAGAGACCAGGGTGGCTGGAAATGGCAGAGGAGATGAACAGATGGAGTGTCATGACTTGCTCCTCAATGCAATTTTACAAGATTTTCCATTACTTGACCGGAAAGGTAATTGACAAACCATATTCCAATACAATTCCACTCACTCTGTAACTTTCTAAGGATTCTCTTGCATAGCACTCTTCCAGCTCACACAATCTTTATTCCTCTTCCTTAAGACACATTCTCAGTCTTCCATCTGAATAGCCACCATTGATATTTACCCTCCTTTTATTGTCATCTCTTTACTGTCCCTCACAGACACTCTCTACCTATATTGTCATTTCATTCTCTATGACACATTATATTGCTGTTTTCTTTTATTCACTCATGAAATGTGGGTTTCGCTGTCAGACAGCATTTATTGCTCATCACTAGCTGACCAGGAGAAGGTGGTGCTGACCTGCCTTCACAAACACCCACACTGTCTTGAGGGAGGGAGTTCCTAGATATTGAGCTAACAACAGTGAAGGAGCAACAATATATTTCTAACTCAAAATGGTGAATGGCTTGGAGGAGGACTTGCAGGTGGCAGCGTTCCCATGTATTTGCTGCCCTTGTCTTTCTAGATGGTAATGGTCAAATGTCTGCAAGGTGCAGTCTATGGAGCCTTGGTGAATTTTTGCAGTGCATCTTGTGGACAGTACACAGTGCTGCTGCTGAATGTCAATGGTGAAGGGAGTAGATGTTTGTGGTGCTAATCAGGCAGACTACTTTATCCTGGATGGTGTCAAGCTTTTTGAGTGTTGTTGGAACTGCACTCATTCATGCAAGTGGGGAGTATTACACCACACTCCTGAGTTGTGCCTCTTGGATGGGGGACAGGTTTTGAGGAATCAGTTGAGTTACATAGTGCACAATTCCTACACTCTGACCTGCTCCTGCAGCCATTGTATTTATCTAGGTAGCACAGTTCAATTTCGAGTCAATGCTAATCCTTAGGATATTGATAGTGGGGCAATTCAGTGTTGGGAACACCATTTGAATGTCAAGGGGTGTTAGTTATATTGTGTCTTATTGGAAAAAGTCATTGCCTGGCATTTGTTGGCATGAAAGTTACTTGCTGCTTGTCAGCCATACCTGGATATTGTCCAGATCTTGTCACATTTGAACATGGACTACTTCAAAATTTGATGAGTCATGAATGATGCTGAATGCTGTGCAAAAGCATCAGCGAACATCATCACTTTTGACCTGATGGAGGGAAAGTCATTGATGAAGCAGTGAAGACCGTTGGACTTAGGATACTCCCCTGACACATTGTGGTGCAGTGGTGGTGTCCCTACCTCTGAACCAGAAGGCCTGGGCTTCTCACATCTATATAGGTTGATTAAAAATATTACCTCTCAAAAGTTCCTGCTGAGCTGACTAATATCAACAACCATTATCTTTTTTGACTGCAACCAGCAGAAAGACTTCCCCTGATGGCCATTAATTGCAGTTTTGCTAGGGCTCCTTGATGCCAAACTTGGTCAGATCAGGCTGAGATGTCAATAGCAATCACATTCATCTCACCTCTGCACAGCTTTTCCATTTGTTTCTTGTCAATTTCCCAATATTAATATTTGATGTTTGCATCTCACATAGGCACAGATACTTGCCCAGTCTAGATCCTCACCGTGAATCAGTAATGTTAGTAAACTCCTAATCTCACACCAGTTTGAAGGACCTGAGGCTGATCTGACACAAGAGCTGTATAGATGACAGTAATTGTACCACAAACAATACTTAACAGAGGCAATTCCTACTTCCATTTATGTCCCTGTTAGTTACTTTTTTGGATTATTGATCCACAGCTTTGAGAACCTTATCATTTTTTAAATCCATACTTCTGGTAGTGAGTACTATTCAGTCCATAAGAACAAGAGTAGACTTTTTAGCCTGTTCCACTTTTCAGTGACACCATGACTGATTTGTGACTGAGCTTTTATTTGAGGATATATTTGGTAAATCCCTTAATGACATAGGTTAACAAAAACCTAACCATCTTGGGTTTAAAATTGACAAATGATCTGAGTTTTATAAAGTCATTTTGCTTCTAAGCTTTCTATCCACCTTACATTGCATCTCTCGAGATTTAAAAGATCCAGAATTCCATTAGCCCTTTTGATACTTTCTGAACACTTGCTTGACATTTAAATTATCTGTGTACCTGAACTCTTAAGTCCCTTTGGACCTCCACTGTTTCTACTTTTCATGATTTACCATTCTTTTCAGGTCCAAAATGGATGATCGCATTATATCCTCCATTGAATTCCATTTGCTCGTCTTGCCTTGTTATTTAATCTATCGCGAATTCTGTAATTTTTTTTCCAGCTACACTGCTTACAATTGTACCTAAATTTGTCATTGACAAATGTGAATATGTGGCTTTCTAAGTAATATATCCTTGAGATAGTTGAGACTTCAACACATATCATTTTCAATGTTACATTGTGTCAATTAAAGTATCTGCCTCTTATCTCTATTCTTTCTCTCTCACCTCTCACTTACCCAATTTTCTAACCAGCCTAATAATTTAGCTTCAATTCTATGTACTTCAACTTTTGCTAGCAGACTGTTATGAGGGACCTTATCACATTCCTTCTGGAAATCCATATAAATAATAGTCATAATCATAAAGATGTATAGCACAGAAACAGACCCTTTGGTCCAATTCATCCACGCCGACCAGATATCCCAACGTAATCTAGTCCCACTTGCCAGCACCCGACCCATATCCCTCCAAATCCTTCCTATTCATATACCCATCCAGATGCCTCTTAAATGTTGCGATTGTACTAGCCTCCACCACTTCCTCTGGCAGCTCATTCCATACACGCACCACCCTCTGCATGAAAAAAGTTGCCCTTTAGGTCTCTTATATATCTTTCACCTCTCACCCTAAACCTATGCCCTCTAGTTCTGGACTTCCCCCACCCCAGGGAAAAGACATTGTCTATCTATCTTACCCATGTCCCTTATGATTTTATAAATCTCTATAAGGTCACCCCTCAGCCTCCGACGCTCCAGGGAAAACAGCTCTAGCCCATTCAACCTCTCACTGTCGCTCAAATCCTCCAACCCTGGCAACATCCTTGTAAATCTTTTCTGAACCCCTTCAAGTTTCACGACATCCTTCCAATAATAAGTTTGCAGATAACACCAAAATTGGAGGTGTAGGGGACAGTGAAGAATTGCATGCAATATTCCAAAAGTGGCTGAACCAATGTCCTGTACAACTGCAACATGACCTCCCAACTCCTGTACTCAATACTCTGACCAATAAAGGAAAGCATACCAAACATCTTCTTCACTATCCTATCTACCTGCAACTCCACTTTCAAGGAGTTATGAACCTGCGTTCCAAGGTGTCTTTGTTCAGCAACACTCCCTAGGACCTTACCATTAAATGTATATGTCCTACTAAGATTTGCTTTCCCAAAATGCAGCACCTGGCATTTATCCAAATTAAACTCCACCTGCCACTCCTCAGTCCATTGGCCCATCTGATCAAGGTCCTGTTGTAATCTGTGGTAACCTTCTTCGCTGTCCACTATCCCTTCAATTTTTGTGTCATCTGCAAACTTACTAACTATACCTATTATGCTCACATTCAAATCATTTATTTAAATGATGAAAAGCAGTGGACCCAGCACCAATCCTTGTGGCACTCCGCTGGTCACAAACCTCCAGTCTGAAAAGCAACCGTCCACCATATGGCATTTATTGATGCACTTATTTAATTGAAAACAAGCATGGTCAAAATGAATCATATACTTGCTTTAACATGTCTGCATTCTTAATTCTTAACACAATATCATGAAAATGAATCAGAATATACAAAGATATGATAGGGGATGTAAAAATATATTAAAATGATGGCCAGAGGTGTTTGATCTTTTTCATTTGTAATTGACTCAAGTTATATTTAACTGCACACCTGTATGCAGTTTGTAGATACATTTTCTAGATGCTGTTATTTGGCATTGCTGCTGATGTTCTTTCGATTAATATGCTTGTACAATGGTGATATGTAAATAATTTAAAAAGCACAATTTATCAGCACTGTAGTACTGTGATTGAAACATTTTGCAGCAGTTAATATCCACTGCTTTAGGCTTTTTTGTTCAACTCAAACTGTATTTTAGGCATATTACTGCTTACTAATTTTATACATATATATATCTATGAGCCCTAGAAAAGATTTGTGAAACTAACTGTCCGATTTAACAGCACTGTTGCACTTAGCTACTGTGAAACTCAACCTAATAATTAGGGTAGATTTCACTTTGCGTAATGGCAAATAAATTAGTGAGCAAATTGGTCACAGCAGCTTTTTCATCTCTTGATTTTAAACTTGTGACTTCAATGGAATTAGAAATTGGGAGAGATGTAAAACAGATAAACAATTCACCATGACCCATGTTACATGATCACACAAAGTCAAAATCTACCCATTATATTCCTCCACATCACAATGTGCTGGTGAAACGCTGAATATAACAGCTGTCTGGCTGTGTTACCCCAGCTAATCTCTTGAAATTCAATTAGCTTTTTATAATATTATATTACACAACAAAATCTTTTATTCAAGCATTTGAAATGATTTGTTTTTAGACTTTGGTCTCGAAGAATATAATAAATAGTGTAAATCAACACTGGTGACCAATGGGAACAAAACTGCAAAGATATATTAAAGAACAGTCAGGTACTTATTAAGGATTATATTCTCAGTTTCTACTATTCAGATTACTTCAAAATAGCAGGCATATTTGGCAATAAAGCTTTGAAAGGAAGAGATTTAATTAACTATTTTCTAAGAAAGCAAACTGAAATTTGAAAACAAAAGAGATCAGATAACAAAGGGCAATGTATTTCTTACCTAAAAGATAATCATTACAAGTAATAATCCTGAAATGATCTCCAGCTTTAGCCAGTTTCTTCAGTAACTTTAAATATATCTAGGATCCTAAAGATCCAAATACCAATTAGCTACTGTGTATAAACTTGTCTGCGCTAATTTTAATTTTCATTTTTTTTGTTGTTTTTGTCCATGTGTGATTTTGTATAATATTGTGTAAATAAAACACTGATAAGATCAAGAGAAAGAAGAGCAAAGAGCTCCTGTTAATATCAATTATTAAGTGAAGGAGTGAATTTCATGGCAATTTGGAAGTAGAGGTTAATGTGTAGATACAAGTTAAGGCACAAGGTTATACGATTCAGTGGGTTAAAATTCAATTGTTTGATTCATTAAGCATGGATTGTACCAAAATCCAATCAGTTAAAGGGATACTACGGCACACTATAACTTTATTGATTCCACAACTTGTTCACATACATTACCGGGCACAGGATATTCTATGCCAGATGTGTACCATCTGCATATTGACAAAGGCTCCTGTATCATCATCCAGGGGCTGCATCTCAGATACTGGATCCTTTAAATGTGGAAATAGGCTTGAGGCCTGCCTGAGGATCCTTTTCCAAAATTAATTCACAACTTCTTACAGCATCTGCATGAACTGAAATGTTCCCCATTCTGAGGTCAATCCAATTCCTACACACTGGAATCATAGAATCCCAACAGTGTGGAAACATGCCTTTTGGCCCAATAAGTCCACATTGACCCTCCAGACCCATTCCCTAATGCACCTAACCTACACATCTCTGAACACTATTGGCAATTTAGCTTGGCCAATTCATCTTTGGATTGTGGGAGGAAAACGGAGCATCCGGAGGAAACCCACGCAGATAGAGGGACAATGGGCAAACTCCACACAAACAGTTGCCCTAGGCTGGAATTGGACTGGCGCTGTGAGGCAGCAGTGCTAACCACCAATCCACCATGCTGCCCCATGCAAAATAAGACTCTGGGGGCATAATACTATTAATGTCTTATTATTCTCTAATACAGGATTTCCTGTCATTTTAAAGGAAGAGAGAATGAAATTTGCTGATCAGGAAGTTAAGTTAGCTGATATGTAGCCCATCAACCTACAGTAAACCTTGGAGGTTTTCAGGGCAGGCATATCCATATTAAATTAGATGTAAATTCTCTTATAATTGTGAACATCATCAATAATATAGAGGTTGCAATCCATGCAACTGAAAGGGTTATGGCTAAAGACAAGTGGGAATGCACACACACAGTGTCAAACTGAGCTTTATAGCCAGATTGGTGCTACTGAATGCAAGCCCTTGAAGTAAGAATATGGCGCTATCCCACTTCTGTTGCCACTGAGCAGGGGCCTCATGCTAGGAAAGGTGTTGTCTTGGCTGGGTTGTGTCCACACAGAAGCAACAACAAGTATGGTGGCCCCCATTGGTTCAGCAAATTTCTCAGCTGTTCAGTCAATACCTACACTCCCCACTCACTGCCTCTCCACCAGCGTTTATCTAAAAGGAGAGGCATCAACTTGAAGGTGAGATACGTTTGGCTCACCTATACTTGGTGAAATATAACACAAAAAGTGCTGGTAACAGTCAGGAAGTCAGAAAACATCTCTGGATTGAGAAATAACAGTTCACATTTCAGTTTGATAATTGGGAAAAGCTCAAAATGTCACAGATTTTATGCACATGTAAGGAGATGTGGTATAGCATGGGATAAAGAACAAAAGGGAGGGTCTGCCATAGAGTGGAAAAGTGGGGAAAGTAAACAAATATTTCGAAGAGGTGTGAATGATAGTATGATGAATACTGGTTGCTGGACAAACAAGAATAAAAATTAAAACCTGTAACATAAAGGGAAAAATAGGGTAAGAGAATATGGTCTGAAATTGTTTACCTCTTGCAGTGTTCCAGTGAAGCTCAGTACAAACATAAGGTATCATTTTTCAATTAGCCACTTCATAGCATTGAATTTTGTAAAATTTTGAAAGGGGTTGATGTTCATATAACATAATGTCAGATCTAACTGGCATCTGCCTTACTTTAAATTTTGCCACTGGTTCTAGATTACCCAAACAGGGGAAATATTTTACCTGCATTATTCCTATCTATCCCTTTAAATATTTTGTAAGTTTCGATGAGACCACCTCTGTCTCTTCAAAACTCTAGTAGCCTCTACAGGACCCTAATTTCACAAAGTTCTCTTCATAGGGCAATCCCACTATACTGGGATGAAGTCTGGTGAACCTTTAATGCACTACTTCTATATCAATATTTTTTCCTACTGGCCTCCTATGGGTTTTTTTTTGCCCAAACCTTCTGAACATCTAAGTGTATTACATCCGTCAGTTCTGCTTTATCAATTTGGTTATCAAAAGAATCCAACAAGTTTGACAGACATGATTTCCCATTAGGTCATCCATCTTGACTATGCCCAAATCAGATCATTATTAACCAGGTATCTATATAACGCATCACTTACAATAGATTTGAGCATTTTCACTCTTACTGATGTAAGGATAACAGGTCTGTAGTTCCCTATTTTCCCTCTTATGCCCTTATTAAATAATGCAATGATATTTGTTGTCTTCCAATCCTCAGGAATCATTTCAGAATCATTTCTTTCCTATAGAATGTTAAAAGGTGATCACTGATGTATCAACTACCTCTATAGCCCCCTCCTTCTCTACTCTGAGATGTATAATATCAGGTCCTGGGGATCCATCAACTTTCCACCACATTAATTTCACTAGTGTGATGCTAATACTAATTTCCTCCAACTCCCCATTTTCCCTAGCCACTTGGATCTTTACTTCTGGGAGGTTTCTTGTATCTTCCTCAATGAAAACAGACACAAAATAATTCTTTAACCACACTGCCGCTTCTCTATTCCCCATTATAAATTTTCCTGACTCCACATTTAATGGGCCTCTCCACCAGCATTAGTCTTAACTAAACATTCTCTTTTTTTGTACCTATAAAAACTTTTAAGTCTGCT
The DNA here is from genome assembly GCF_047496795.1 of Chiloscyllium punctatum. NCBI lineage: Eukaryota > Metazoa > Chordata > Chondrichthyes > Orectolobiformes > Hemiscylliidae > Chiloscyllium > Chiloscyllium punctatum. The sequence continues at coordinate 68,983,896 of NC_092746.1, forward strand.
TTTTGCTAGATTCCATTTATATTCTATTTTCCCTTTCCTTATCAATTTTCTGGTGTACATTAAAAGCTTCCCAATCTTCAGATTCAATTTTATTTCTGGAATCATTATCGGCCTTTTCTTTTAATCTTGTACAATCCTGAACTTTTTTTGTTAGTTTTCAAATGTTTAATTGTTGTAAGCCATGCAATAGTTCTTTAAAGACTATCCATTGCCAATGTACAGTCACGCCCAATACGCCTCAGCCAATTTGTGCCTCATGCTTTTCATAATTATCTTCATTAATACTTAACAGATGTGCTTAGAATGAACTACCTCACTTTCAAACATAATCTAAAATCCTATCATATTGTGGTCACTCATCCCAAAAGGTTTTTTACAACCAGGTTGTTAATTAGGCCTTTTTAAATGACATAACACTAGATCTACAAAAGCCTGTCTCCTAGTTGGCTTTTCAATACACTACTCTAGAAAACCAATGCTAACTAGCTCCAGAAACTCCTTCTCCACAGTTTTACAGCTGATTTAGTTTTCTTGGACTATATGTAGATTGAAATCATACTTGATAACTGTGTTGCTCATGATTCTCCCATCTCCTGATTTATACCATGCCCCAGATGACCACTACTATTTAGCAACTTATAAATAATTACAACCAATATATGTTATCCCTTGCTGGTTCCTAACTCCACACAAACCGATACCACACAATGTTCTTCTAATCTGAGATCCTTTGTTACTAATGTAATGTTCCTATCCCTTATCATCAGTGCAAATTAACATCTTTTTCTTTCTTGTCTGTTCTTCCAAAGCATTGAATATCCTTAATATTCAGTTTCCAGACATGGTCACAATACAGCCGTGTTTCTGCAACGGCAATAAGATCATACCTATATAGCTTTGACAAAGGGTCAGTTGGAGTCGAAATGTCAGCTCTTTTCTCTCCTTACAGATGCTGCCAGACCTGCTGAGATTTTCCAGCATTTTCTCTTTTGGTTTCAGATTTCAGTGTCTGCAGTAATTTGCTCTTATCTCTATTTGTGTCTTTTTAACCAACTATCTTGTTGCAAATGCTATATGCATTCAAGTAGTAAGCTCTATACTTTGTCTTTTTGACATCATTTCACTTTTGAAGCATGCTCAATGCGTGGATTTGTTTCTTCTGCCTTTTTGTTTCCCTTGCTTCTTTTTAACTTCCTGTCACCAACTTTACCAACCTTTCAGTTTGGTTTCCCAACCCTTGTCAAGCTAGTTTAAAACCACCGCAATAGCACGAGCAAAACTGCCTGCAAAGGCATCAATCCCCGTGGTGAAGTTAGAGAACCACAAAATAATAAGTTCTATTTTTTCTTGCTTATCATGCTATATTGGGAACTCAAGGGTTAAAGATCCACTATTAAAAAGACTCACCGCAGTATTGATTGCATGCCTGTCCTCTGACAGAGTGAGACTGGATATCCCAGTAGGGGGTCTGGCTGACTCCATGCTGACAAAATGGTCTAGAGCCATATATGTGAATTTTACTTTCAACCTCAGGCAAAGGACAAGACTGATAGCCTTGGTCATAACCTTATTAACTGCCTCCTGTTCCCATTGTTGTCTTTCCCTTACCTATTAACAAGGGCATGTGAAGACCAACAATAAGAACAAAGCAAAATCCTACTGTCTAAACCTTTATCCATTAACATACAATTGTGAAAAATATGATAACCAGTTCCTGTAAACCATTCCCCGTGGTGAAGTTAGAGAACCACAAAATAATAAGTTCTATTTTTTCTTGCTTATCATGCTATATTGGGAACTCAAGGGTTAAAGATCCACTATTAAAAAGACTCACCGCAGTATTGATTGCAAGTCAGCAATCACCGGCCATTGTAAAATTGTAATTACCTGTCTTAAACAATGTAATAGCAATCAGCCATGTGACTTATAGACTTCAGTATTATTATATAAAGTATACTTTTTGCGTGTATAGAGCAGAGATTCGTTGAGAGGTGCCATCATAAGTAGACTACCAAACTCCTTTGGTGTCATGGAGAATCCCTTGCCAGCTGTCCGAAAATAAAGCATCTATCTTTGAACTGAAACTTGTGTCATCCGGAGTTGTGAGTCAAACGTCCAAACCAGGCCCATCAAAATTTCACCCATCCAGCATGTACATATCCTCAGAAGTCTGAATCTCTCCCTCCTAAATCAGTTCTCCAGCCTCATACTCAATTAATCAATATTCCAAAAGTGGCCTTACCAATGTCCTATACAGCTGCAACATGATATGCCAACTCCTAAACTCAATGCACTGAAGGCAGTCCCAGCAGTTCCCTTTCTTGCAGTGTGTTGATTTCAAACATATCCACATATCTTTTCTATAACCTTCTCCTTCCAGTTACTATATTTACACTTCTTGTACCTTTAGTTAAGACCTGCTGTTTGCCGCATTCCCTTCAGGCATTTTTGGGCATCAATCCCCAGCGATTCAAGACCTGGAGTATTATTTCCAGTCTGTGCTAAAATGGACCTACACACCATTTCCCTGCTCCATCCTGATCGAGATCATTTTTTTCCAAACAGAGGATATAAATGTCCATTTTATGGGCTGTCAGTTAAATCAGTTATGGCCCTGTATGGCTGCTTGAGATTTTACACTCAGCCTCCAGGTTTCTGGAAGTAGCAGTGACCAGTTTAGCTGCGTGAAAGGGGTCTGCCAGTGTGAGGTCGGGACCTAGTGCTCCAGCCAGACTCCCTGTCTCCCTGGGTATAGCAGCAGTTACGGCTCTGTCAGCTCAGCCTGCACAGTGGTAGTGGCCTTAGTTAGGTGGTAAACCACCTTCTGGTCATTAATAAGCTTCTCCGGGGAAAATCACATTGAGTATTGGGCAGATTCTGAAAACTTTTCACCTGGTGACAGAATTCAACAGGCTGCCCCTACCTTTGAAATCTTCTCTTCCTAAACTCCTTTGTCTCAGCAAATTGATCTGATGTGCCCCACAAACTGTGGCAAACCAGAACAGAACATTCAAAGTTAAGTAGGAGAGATAGAGAGGATAACTCTGGTCTGATCAGAAAGGAGGTTTTAGAAGAAGCCTTGAATTTGATTGACATCCCAGAAGGATAAAACAATAAATCTGCTGAATAGCATACTTGTCCGGCCCGACTTGTACACCTCAATAAGGAGATCCAGTATAACTAGTATGGTCATTTCCAGAAGGAATAATGGAAACATAATAACTGGAAGTGAACATACTAATTATACTGGATCTCCTTATTACCCCCTTCAACTCTTCAACACACTTCCTGTGGTGCACACCTCTCCCTGAACAACTCCAGGGTGTTGGTGGACACCGCGTGCTCCTTCTCCAGAGACACCCAGGCTCTAACGTAACCGCGGAAGAGGGGCAGGCAATCGGCCCTAACGACCCCCTCCATGGCCCGCTGCCTGGACCTGTTTATGGCCAGTTTGGTCAGGCCCAGGAGCAGACCCATGAGGAGGTCCTCAGACCTGCCCTCCCCACCCCCGCCCCTCCGTTCTGGGTGTCCGAAGATCAGGAGCGTGGGACTGAAATGCAACCAAAAACAGAGAAGGAGGTTTTTAAGAAAATCAAAAAGGGAGTGCGAAAGCCCACACCCAATATATACATGGTCCATGGACTCCACAGCACCATAGAACAAGCAGTTGGGCTGGGAGTCCGTGAACCACCGCAATCTGCGATTGCAGGGGACCCTCCACCCTAGATCCCTGAGAGACGGGGGAGGACCCCTGCATAGAGAGCCCTCCACTGGGGATCCCCACTGCCCGGTGGCAAATGGGCACGCCAAGGTGTGTCCGCGCGGTGGATGAGGGAGAAGAGGGCCATCTAGTTCCTTGTTGAAGTTAATTACAAATTAGCTCTAAATTGAAAGCCACTCAGACCAAACGGGTACCTGGTGTGAGAAATGGGAAATAAATGGTAACATTCTGAGGTTGAAGTTAAATGTCATTGTAACAAAGTGAAGAAAGTTTTGCAATGAGACTAAATCACATTATGACTTCATTGCGCAGCACTGTCAATGGGTTTGGTGACCTTCTCCCATTGTGTAATTTTTAAATTCTATAATTTAAAAATGTGGCAACAATTAACTTGTATAAATCCTGTAATTAAATATAGGAACACCTAATGGATCTTTGTAGACATGTTTTGAGGCTAACGTTATGCAAATATGTTAAAACCCCAACTTGGCACCATATGTTTATTTGATGAAGGTCATTTTGTAGAACACAACCAAGTCGGAACAAAAAAAAGGAAGACCTGTATCTAGCACCTTTTATGAACCCATTATATGGAAAATAAAGTACAATTGCAGAGTACTGCAGAAAATACAGCAGCCAATATGTAGACAGGAAGCTCCTGTAAATATGGATTACTGAATGGTTATTCTAGGCATAATCGTACGGGGGTCTGAATAATGTGGGCTATGATAAGAATTATGGCAGAATCAATTGAAAAGTTTAACAAGGCCTATCCCAATGTCTGGAGCAAATCACTCCGGGTTTGCTCAGGGTCGAAGCAAGTTTCATGCGAGGCAAAAACAAGTTGCTAATTCGGGGGATTAATCCTTGTTAAATGCTTAGTAAGACAGCTTCTTGTCTTACCAAATGTGCAGCAACAGAGATAGAGTGAAAATGAGATCTGGGACAAGGTGGTGGCATGAATGTTGGCACAGTGGAGAAGGTCATTGACCCTCTTCCTACAGTGCTGAACATTGCTCCAAATGGCTGAAGCTTCACTGAGCCAGGTGGCAACCTCAGATCAGGCTGGCACGGTCTGATGCTGTAGTCCCAAATGCTGGTGCTCGAGAAGGAGGACAAACAGTGCATTAAACTCAGCCTTCTGATGTTCTTGGCCAACAACATCAAGGAGACCTATCATAATCCGTGATATTGCTTTTTATGCCATGTATCAGCATTAACTATATCATGCTGGATATTGTTGATAGCTTCAAATATCTGGGTGTCACCATCACCAACTATTTGTTACTTTGATGTTGAAATGAATATGCAATTGCCAAATTGCCCAAATGGATAACAGAGTGTGGAAAAGCAACAAAACTGACTGAAGACCCCAAACTGTAGGTCTATGAATCCTACATTCTCATTGCATTCCTCTTCTGTGGTGAGACCTGGACAACATATGCTAGGCCTGAGAAAAGCAGAACTGTTTCCACAAGACAAGACCTTTCAGTGAGCTAGTTAATTTAGTGTGTGCTTATTGTTAAGAGAACACATCTATACTGACTCAGCCTGATTCCTTGGACAGATGACGGTCATATTCCCAAAGATCTTCTCTGCAGTTAATTGTCCACTGGTCATGACTTTTTGGGCACCTGTACCTCCTCTACAAGTACATCTGTAATCGATATGTGAAGATGACAGATACTGAGTCTAAAATGGGAGACAGTCACTGACAGTTGTGACCTCTGGTGGTTGACTGGAAGTGCATTAGAAGAGTTGCGTGGAAATGAAAAGCTGAGAAGAAGCCCCAGAGAAAATAGAGGTCAATGTACCATGGACCTTCTGAACTCACTGCCTTCCTCTGCAGCGAGTGCAGCAGGCATGGCCTTGCTAGAGTGTGTCTCCTGACCACTACCACACCACACATTATCACGGAAAGCTACTACTGATCAATCTGGGTTTTCTCACTGAGGTAGGTTGAGTGATCAATATTGGCCACGAAAACATCCTGCTTTTCTTAGAATACTGCATTCTTCACTTCAGCATTTTGGGTCAGCTGAAACTTTGAGCTTGAGTGGTCTTGGAATGGGACTTCAGTTTATAAACTTCTGACTCAGAAATCCTGAGACTACCCACAGATCGACAAAAGATATTTAGAAATAGTAGAACTCAGGTTTTTTTTAAAGTAATATTTAGGTGATATTAAGATTGTGTTTCAACACCTGGAATCAGACAGGAAGATGATAATACAATGGGGCAAGCATGCTTACCACCACTGTCCCTCTCCAACCTGTTAATCAAACTTTTCTCATCGTTTCGACCGATCTGCTATTCCAGTTCACGGGCACATTTAAATCTTGATATAAGTAATACTAATGAAGAGAATTTCATTTGTCTTTTCAAATTTCAGTTTTTCACTCAGAACAGTGTTTTTTTAAAAATCTAATAAATAGAACATATTTAAACCATATTAAATGACCAAGAATAATTGAAAGTTAAGAGTCTTTTTGGTAAATATTCTCTTTTAAGGTAATAAAAGACAAAATTAAATTCTGTTCACAGTGTCTCTAATTTGTCTTTAATTAAACAATATTTCTTAAATGGTACATTCAGTGTCCAACTGTTCAGAGCCAGTGAAATGATGGGTCCTGAGCTATTATGATTAGAACTAAGTTACTCTCCAGAGAGCCTGCTTGTGTCTGGTGAATCTTTGTGACAACTGATCATTTTAGAAAAGATAATTAAGTTTTCTTTCACACACTGTGTCTGGCAGAGTAGGTTATTTGTGTAACTTTAGCAATTCAATCAAAGGTCAACATTAAATGTCAGAAATGTAAATAAATGCCTCACATTCTGTGCTGTTCTGCGAGATCACATGTCATAGGCTAAACCGGTATGGCTTTATAAATAATAATGTTGTGTAAGGTTCTCTAAGTAGGATAGTCCAGGGAAATAGAGGTGCATTAAATGGAAAATGAGGTTGATATTAAACTCTTTCATTTCCTTGTAAATGTTTGCACTCTTCACTCAGTGCTGTGTAAATATGACTAAGATTGACATTACTTTATACATTTGCCTGTTATAAACATTAGACCTATCACCCACTAACAATTTTTTTCAATTGACCTGGTAATGATGATGAACAGCTAATTGCCAAAAATATTATTTGCATCCATTTGAAAATAAATGTGACAAAGGGATTCATAGCCTCCTAGTGGTTGAGTGCCTGAGATTCAGTAAGGAGACTTCGATAAATCTGGAGCTGACACGTACACCACTAGAAAGGTGACATATGTCGGAAAATTGCAGTTTGGCTGAGTGACACTGAGACAGTTTGTGAACTGTTTTGTAAGATCAGCTGAAACATCATTGCTTAATATCATTTTGAATACTTCTTGTCTGATTGTGCTGCTCAGTGAAGAGTATATTAGACATTAGTTTGTGAAATACTTGGTGCTTTATGGAATGTATTTCAGTACTTTTCATTAGGTCAGAGGCTCATAAAATAATTGCCTGTATTATTTTAAAATTCTACCTAGTTAACCTATATATCCTCACACTGAATATACACATTCCATTCCCATAATGAAACATTTAGTATACTTTGGGCTTTCCCCTCTTTGCTAGTATATATTCTTCAGTATGAATGGCTTTCTCACCTCCACAATTATCATGCATGAATGTAGCAAATAACCCTTAACATGAACAAAATATGCAAAACAGATTTTGCATTGATATTATGTTGATTCAAGTATGACCCATTGAAAAGTTACATATATATATTATGGTGTTGTATTTGAACTTGCGAACATTTTGCAGCTCATGCACTTATCACCCAAAACCAACTTAGAAACACACATTTAGCTGTAAATTAAATTATCTAGTATTCTGCTTAAAAACCTTATCCAATTCGCTTTCCACATATTATGGTACAAAATAGAAAACAGCAGAGGCATATATAGTTTTATCATGCTTCTATAATGTAGGACTGTAAGGGTCTCAGCATAATTTATGATCCATGTATCAGTACATTATTGTAATGGTGTAATTCAAAGCTAATTTTTAAAAATAAGATTTAGCCACCTTCACCTGAGCTTAATTATTGTTCATGCAAGGAGAAACTGATTAACTGTGTAACAGGTCTTGCTAAACATTTAAGGTCACTGAGCTTCTGGTAATAAGGGGCTTTCCACTCACTTTAACAAAATGAAACTACCAGAAGTGACCAGATATAAATTCCAGTTGGCTTCCCTTCACAGCTTTAACCAATGACCTGCTTACATAAAAGTATTAGAAATGACATGTTTCTTGGGGCAAAATGTTTTGTATTGGTTTAAAAAGAATCTATCATATTTATAAACTTGATAATTCATTAGTTATTTCATGAAATCTGTGAAGAAAATTAACATAGTGGAGACAGACTTAGGAATTGTTTTTAGATTAGATTTCCTACGGTATGGAAACAGGCCCTTCGGCTCGACAAGTCCATACCGACCCTCCAATGACTAACTTAGTCCCCGACCCTATATTTACCCCTGTCTAATGCACCTAGCACTATGAGCAATTTAGCCTGGCCAATTCACCTGACCTGCACATCTTTGGATTGTGGGAGGAAACCAGAGCACCCAGAGGAAACCCATGCAGATCCAGGGAGGATGTGCAAATTCCACACAGACAAGCATCCAAGGTGGGAATCAAACCCAGATCCCATGAGGCAGCAGTGCTAACCACTGAGCCACCATGCCACCCCAAGGAACAGGGAATCTCAGAATCTGCTTCCACTTCAAAGATCAACCTTGCTGCCTGACTTCTCACCATATCCTCCACATCCTTCTCTCCAGAAGCATATCAAAATTTATCTTGCAGTTGTTTTTGCTGACCGCTTCAGAAAACATATCTAGCAATGAATTCCACAATTTTATTTCCTTTTTTTCTGATTTTATTGTATTGCTTGATTTAGAGTCATACAGGTGTACAGCACAGAAACAGACTCTTCGGTCCAACTCGTCCATGCCAACCAGATATCCTAAACTAATCTAGTCTGATTTGCCAGCATTTGGCACATAATCCTCTAAATCCTTCCTATTCATACACCATCCAGATGCCTTTTAAATGTTGAAATTGTTCTCACCTCCACCACTTCCTCTGGCAGCTCATTCCATACACACACCACCCTCTGCATGAAAAAGTTGCCCCTTAGGTCACTTATAAATTTTTCCCCTCTCCCATTTTATTTCTAATCTCTTCACTTGTAATCTGTACATTGTGGTATTTGAATTTTTTAGATACGGTAAACCTAGCTAGAAGATTTTGCCCAATCGAACCATCATCATAAGCCATTAGGTTAGTCTCTATGACACAAAATGCCTGGTGCTGGATGGTAGCCATTTTGAGAAAATCAAAGAGAATTTGGAATCACCTAATATTTTAGCTCACCATGACCTATAGTAACTTAATAGCAGGTGGATCTTCTCTGTGACTGAGAGCTGTATTCTTTCAGATATACACATTGAAATATAGACAAGTTTATTAGCATCCTGATCACTGACAGAGACTGAACAGAGATATACATTGACGGAGAAAAAAGCATCAGCTTCACTTCAAGATAAAGACATATTACAGACCCTTAGTGGACTTTTAAATTCTAAAAGTTAGCAAAAATACCTCCATGAGTGCAAACATTTAGACTGAAAATAACTTGACACAATGACAGGTTATGTTCCAGGAAAGCAGCAAATATTTTGTCCCCCATTGCTGTAGCAAAACACGAACTAAGGAAGTGTAGTTTTTAATGGAAAGAAGGAAATCTTTACATTTCCCAGCTCAGTGACTGGGAATCAAAAAGCACAGAAATCCAGGGAAGACTGTGGTCAGATCAAAAGGGGGCCTGCATAGTGTAGTGTGTAATTCCATTCTCAGGCATTACCAAAAACAGGGGGACACTTCAGTCGAATGAGTGATATTCTCATTTAAAATATCAGATTAGATGACTGATAGTTCTGAAATTGGATGCACAGCAACAATCGTACCAAGAATATCTGGGTTTAAGAAAGGGTTGAGCAAGAGCAAGCTATTGTGTTCAGTGGTCAGGTCTCTGAAAATCTTTTGGAAGAGATTATATCAAGTGTATTATTTGTGCTATTCAATGCCAAGAGGGAAGAGAACTATTGGTGTCATCTTTCTTTCCATCAAGAGCATGGGAGTGTCCTGGGCTGGACCCCTTTGAACACAGAGGTACCATATTTTTGATAGTATTGGACTACTCCTTCAGATGAATCGAAGTCAAACAGCTACAGGGTCACATGTCTGAAGCATTGATTACATCGCTGAAGGATTCTTTGGCAACACATGGAATCCCAGACATTGTACGCTCAAATAAAGGGCCACAGTTTGTTGGTGTTAACTTTAGGGAATGCACAATATCATACAGATTTGCCTATATTATCAGCTTAGCAAGATACCCTTAAGCCAAATGTGAAGCTGAAAAAGGAGTGCATAAAGTGAAGAAGAATGATGACATGCAACTTGCACTTCTGACCTATCACTCCACCCCACTTCATTTGAACTCAAGGGAAGAAGATTGAGAACTCCACTCCTAATTCTCACACACAAACCTATACCACTTGTACAAGATGAAGACTTGGAAGAAAAATAGGGAGAAACAGGGTAATTATATTCTCGTCAGATATGGAACCATAACAAATGTCACAAAGCACACAATTTATCAGACTTCAAACCAGGATATCCAGTTTGGATTTGCTTCCAAGCAGTTCTAGAAGAGTAGTATACCAGACACCATTTGCATGTCCTACCTCCTCCAAACTGAAAATACTGCAATATGATAAAACATATGAATACTGGTTTCCAAATAAAAGCAATTCTACAGAGAGTGGAGAACTATAGTGAGATGTTTGGCAGAATTGGCCAGCCTTATCTCAACATAAGTATTATTTCATCTTGTCCACATTTCTCAAGCAGTGTGGCGAGATTCTCATTAGGCAAGGGTGAGTGCTGAATTGATGTAGATTATTGCTTGTTAGACACCTTGCTAACAGTCCAACTTACTTTGAGTTGCAATCTTACCAAACTCCCCACACAAACTCAATAAGGAGGGAAGAGTGAGTTCTCATGGATTGGACCAGGTTGCATTTCTTGGCTCTCTGCTTGCTCCCATGTTCTCACTCCCTCTGAGCCTATCTGGATGCTTGCAACATCTCTGCTTTATATTTGTGGCCCACTCAGCCAGAGATACCTGACTCATTAGTATTGTTTTGCCTTGCCATTTTAGCACAGATACAAAATTAGAAAGCTTGCCATGGTTTGTCAGCAAACTTCAGTCCAGCCAAGAAGGATAGCTTTCGCTTAGAGTTTTCCAGCACAAGAAGTCAAATGCAACCTGATACCATTCCAGGGCCTGCTCGGGGCAGTCAGTCAGGATTATCTACTCGTGAAGGGTGAATAGCCAAATGGTGGGCAGCATGCTACTTGATTTGACTCTTTCTGCCCAATTGGGGGCTGTTTTCCTCCTAGAATGACATGGGCAGAAATTATGGAAGATGAAAGTGGACAGCATAGCTATTCTTTTGGTGCAGATGAAGAGGTGCTCCTAACTAATGAGCAGGCAGCACAGGGGGGCATGCAGGGTTAGTGGTGTCACAGGCTGGGGTGCGTAAGGATGAGTGTGCAGGAGGATGTATGCACCAGTGATTGTAGTAGAGCATGAGACTTGGTGGGGGGAGTGCAGTAGCAGAGATAGTATGAAGTATCAGAGTGAAATTATGCCACATGTATTGGAGGGAGAGTGGAGATGGAGTTTGACTTTCTTCAGATTGTGTACCGTGTTCCTCCACATGGCTGAGACTGCTTGAGCATGGGTGGCAACCTCAGGCCAGGTGCCATGGTCTGGTTATGTGACCTCCACCGGTGCTCCTTGGGAAAGGAGAAATCCTGCCTGTGCACTATTCCATTCAACAGGACTTCCAGAATCGTGCCCACAAAATATTTCCTGATTTCACTCTGTCTGACGCCTGGGCAAATATCAGGAATGATGCAGGGTAGCTCTGGACTATCAGTCCTTGTCTGGGTGCACAATGGCTGATTAAATATAATGTCAGTGCCAAGTCTGCTGATCAATTCCGGAATCTTCAGTAAGTAGTTTTGGAAACAGTGTTTGATTAGGTGGGGTTGAAACTGGACATGATACTCGCCATAAGGGCAGAAACACTAACGCAATGAGTTTGGTAAATTATGGCAAAAAATACCTCATGTACCCTTGCAGGGAGAATTGCTTCAACAAACACAGCATGATTTGCAGTTAGTCACAATACTGCAGGATTCAACCAACTTTGTACATTGGGATATCTAGATGATCAGCCAATTTCTGAACTGAACAATTCTTGTTTTGCCCAGAATAGAGAGAGAGCACACAGACAACTAAAATTCTCCATCTCCTCTAAAGCAGCTGCAAAGATGTTTGGGTAGGTTAGTGAAGCTCTCTTAGTGGCTATCCCTGTAAAATGAACTGAAGATTGAGATGCAATATAAATGGATAAAATCAGAGATAGTTGCACAAAATCTCCATGTGAAACACTAATAAGGCACATTATAATTTTTCACAGGAGGGAATGCGATATCACATGATCTTGCTGCCTCTTGCAGCATTGTGGTAAGATAAAGCCACAATGAAATATTTCTTCTGTAAAGTTAATGCTTTCTTTATCTCTGCAGACCCTGTAAATATTCTTAAGCAGCATAACAAGATGAAGAATATTTTGACAGTGAAGACTTATAATTTCAGTCATTCCACTTGTTGCTCAAGAGCCATTTGATTATTACCCTGAGAGTTTACTGATAAAACACAGTGGGATTGTCGCTCTAAGATAAAATACTTAAATTGTGTATTATCTTACACCCAGGAAAAAGTCTTCTATTTCATCTGTAACAATAAAAAGAGTTTGTTTGGTTAAAGTGGTTTTCACAGCCATCACAATGCATCCCGAATCACTTTGCATCTAATGACCTATTCTTGGAATGTAATCACTGCAACGCAACTGGCAGTTTTAAGTCGATTCCTCACAAAGTTGCTTAAATTACTTTCCCACTGTCAGCAATAGTAGGATTTATCTTTAAAAAATGTCATTGTCTGAGAGCTGGATCTGATTGGCAGGACAGCAATTGGAGGAGCAGCAGTAGTGGGCAAGACAGAATCGCTCTTCCAATCACAGTTTTTACATATCACGTATGTGATATATGGAAGTTTTCTTTTTGTTCTCTGGTTATGTCTGTTCTTTTCCCTGACTGGTCTGGGTAGGTCTTCTAGCAATAGGCTTCCTTTTATGATAAATAATTACAGGTTTTTCTGTATGAACAGGTCTCCAGATGTTAGTTATTAACTGAGGGCTTTCTTTCTCCCGTGTTATCTTTCCTTGAAGCTGCAAGATCTGTTGTCATAGACTCATAGAGATGTACAGCATGGAAACAGACCCTTCAGTCCAACTCATCCATGCCAACCAGATATCCTAACCCAATCTACTCCCATTTGTCAGCATTTGGCCCATACCCCTCTAAATCCTTCCTATTCATATACCCATCTAGATGAATTTTAAATGTAGTAATTGAACCAGCCTCCACCACTTCCTCTGGCAGCTCATTCTATACATGCACCACCCTCTGCATGAAAACATTTCCCCTTAGGTCCCTTTAAAATTTTTTCCATCTCACCCTAAACCTACGCTGTCTAGTTCTGGACTCCCCCAGCCCAGGGAAAAGACTTTGCCTATTTACCCTATCCACGCCCCTCGTGATTTTATAAACCTCTGAGGTCACCCCAGAGCCTCAGATGCTCCAGGGAAAACAGCCCCAGCCTGTTCATCCTCTTTCTATAGCACAAACCTCCAACCCTGGCAACATCCTTGTAAGTCTTTTCTGAACCCTTTAAAGCTTCCCATAGGAGGGAGACCAGAATTGCACACATATTCCAAAAGTGACCTAACAATGCCCTGTGCAGCCACATCATGACTTCCCAAGTCGTACACTCGATGCTCTGATCAATAAAGGAAACCATACTAAATATCTTCATCTCTATTCTATCTACCTGTGACTCCACTTTCAAGTAACTATGAACCTGCACTCTAAGGTCTCTTTGTTCAGCAATACTTGTTCAGCATTACTCTCCAAGATCTTATCATTAAGTGTATAGGTCCTGCCCTGATTTGCCTTTCCAAAATGTAGAACCTCGTATTAATCTAAGTTAAACTCCATCTGCCACTCCTCAGCCCATTGGCCCATTTGATCAAGATCCCATTGTACTCTGAGGTAACCTTCTTCGCTATCCACTACATCTCCAATTTTGGTGTCATCTGCAAACTTACCAACTATACCTCCTATGTTCTATTCCAAATTATTTATGTAAATGATGAAAAGCAGTGGGCCCAGCACCAATCCTTGCAGCACACCACTGGGGTCACAGGCCTCCAGTCTGAAAGGCAACCCTCCACCACCACCCTCTGTCTTCAACTTTGAGTCAGTTCTGTACCCAAATGGCTAGCTCTCCCTGTATTCCATGAGATCTAACCTTGCTAACCAGTCTCCCATGGGGAACAATGTTGAACGCCTTACTGAAGTTCATTTAAATCACATCCACCACTCTGCCCTCATCAATCCTCTTTGTTACTTCTTAAAAAAAGACTCAATCAAGTTAGTGAGACATGATTTCCCATGCACAAAACCATATTGGCTATCGCTAATCAGTTTTTGCCTTTCCAAATACATGTAAATTCTGTCCCTCAGGGCTCCCTCCAACAACTTGCCTACCACCAATGTCAGGTTCACTGGTCTATAGTTCCCTGGCTTGTCCTTACCGCCTTTCTTAAATAGGGGCACCACATTAGCCAACCTCCAGTCTTCTGGCACTTCACCTGTAAATATTTATGATCTAAATATCTTAGCTCGGGGCCCAGCAACCACTTCCCTAGCTTCCCACAGTTTTCTAGGGCACACCTGATCAGGTCCTGGGGATATCTCTATTTTATGCACTTAAAGACATCCAGCACTTCCTTCTCAGTAATATGTACATTTTTCAAGAAGTCACCATCTATTTACCCACATTCCATATAGATCCTTAAGGGGCCCCATTCTCTCCCTCATTACCTTTTGTCATTAATGTATTTATAGAATCTCTTTGGATTCTCCTTAACCCTATTTGCCAAAGCTATCTCATGTCCCCTTTTGTCCTCCTGATTTCCCTCTTAAGTATATTCCTACTGCTTGGTACACTTCTAAAGAATTCACTCGATCTCTGCTGTCTGTACCTGATATATGCATCCTTTTTTCTGAATTAAAACCACAATTCTCTAGGCATTCAGCATTCCCTGCACCTACCAGCCTTTCCCTTCACCCTGACAGGGGAACATACTGTCTCTCGAACCTCGTTACCTTATTTTTTAAGGTTTTCCATTTTCCAGTCATCTCTTTACCTGTGAACATCTGGTCCCAATCAACCTTTGAAAGATTTTGCCTAATTCCATCAAAGTTGGCCTTCTTCCAGTTTAGAACTTCAACTTTTAGATCCGGTTTATTTTTTTCCACCACTATTTTAAAACTAATAGAATTATGGTCGCTGGCCTCAAAGTGCTGCCCCACTGATACCTCAGTCACCTGCCCTGCCTTATTTCGCAAGAATAGATCAGATTTTTCACTTTCCCATCCACATACTGAATCAAAAACTTTTCTTGTACACACTTAAACAAATTCATCTCCATCTATATCTTTAACACTATGGCAGTCTCAGTCTATGTTTGGAAAGTTAAAATCCCTTACCAAAACCACCCTACTATTCTTATAGATAACTGAGATCTCCTTACAAATAAGTTTCTAAATTTCCTGCTGATTGTTGGGTGGTCTATAATACAATCTTAATAAGGTGATAATCCCTTTCTTATTTCTCAGTTCCAGCCAAATAACTTTCCTAGATGTATTCCCAGGATTAACTGAATGCAATCTCTTGGGGATACCATTGACACAACCAGGATTATGCTTTCAGTGCTCAAGTTAACCGTTTCTCCAGCTCCTCTAATCATGGGGTTCTCTCCTTCCTATTCTTGCTGCTTCTTCAGAGGCAGAATCTCTGATTGGAGGATCAACAATGGAAGGAGAGTGGGGCCCTGTGATTGGAGGAGCTGAAGCACTCACTGCGGGTTTTCCGCTGGTCACCATGCAGGAATTGGATCAATTTGTGACCGCACCTTCTGGAAGAAACAATAAATGAAAGAATAGGAGGGAGTCTACACCATTAATAAGGCTGGAGCAGGCCTGGAGTAAATGTCACTTTGCTTCCCACCAAGGTGAAACCTGCTGTTGTCTGTGCCCACAGCATGATCCACTCCCAGGGAACTGGAATTTCACTTCGAGTGATACTGAGGTTTCCTGAGCAGCGTGAGTGAGTGCTGTGTCTCTGTCTGGGGATGGAGGAGGGAGCTTAGGCAGCAGCAAGTTGATGGGATTCTCCCTTCTCCTTATTTACTCTTCCTCCCTTCCATCATCCTTCCCTAATTTTCTTCTGTAAGGCTCTAACAAAGAAATATTGTAAGCTGCAGCATGAGGGCATGTTTTGTTTTCAGATAGTCAGAATACATACCACACAACCTGAAAAGTTTGCTTGCATTCTGGGCTGTAAGTATTGACTTTTTCCCCAAAAATGAATTTACTGTCACTGTGTACATATGGTGTAATGTGCAGAACATGTTAATGAAGGCTGAGGCAGTCACCAAAATCAGTGGTATCATCTGCGCAGCATTATAAATAAGTAATGGGATAATTTCCTGTCAAATTAACAATATTACATGATGCTGTTAAAATAAAATTTGTACTCTCTGGTTTGCTTAATAGTCACAGTATGATCACCTATAGAATGTAGGCAAACTATTGCTAAATTACAGCATATTATTGCTGCTCTTAATGTTAATGGCTGATGCTGCATATATAGAACAATATTTGTGACTAGATGCCAACAATGGGCATTATCAATTGATGATGACTTCCCTGTTATTGGTGAATTATAAAAGGGAAAAAATGACATGCATGCTTGACAGGGTTAGGATGACTAGAGACAAAGGGTACACTAGGGCACGTGATTTCTCTTCTGGACCCTGCTCACTCCAGCCTAAATATAACACACAATTTGGCATCAAATAGTCCCAGCAAAACTAGAGTCAATGAAAATCAGGACAAAGCTTCCAGCTGATGTCATACCTAGCACAAAGGAAAATGATGTAGTTGTTGGAGGTCAAACATTTCAGACGTTACTGCAGGGAAGTCTTCAGGGCAAATAATTTTTCAATCAATCAGTTCAGATGTATTGTTGTCATACTCCTCTGGAGCATGTGGGACTTGAACCTTAGCCTCCTGGTTCAGAGGCATGGATATTACCATTGCATCATAAAGCCCTGAGTTCCTCTGTTTCATGTGTGCTACTAATCTTCTACGCCATGAGCTTGTTTTTTGTGTAGTGCCTTTCTGCAGATGTTGTTGGCAACTTCTTGTCAATCATTTCCAGTGAACAGATGTCTATGGTGTCAAAACTGTATCTCTTTATATTTCGGTGCTTTTTCAAACTGTGGACTGAAATGAGAAACAAAACACTGTTAGAAAACCCAGGAATATGCAAGAATGGCAACATGTTTTGAGATTAAGAAATTTGATACCTTGTGTGTGTGTGTGTGTGTGTGTGTGTGCGTGTAGATGTGGGTTCCAACAGACCAGGAGCCAAGGGATGTTTACAAGTGAAGCTGAATTGGTTTGTAGACTAGGACCAATCATCAATGCCAAGGGTTTCCTGCCTGCTAGCAACAAGATGATTAGTTATCAGTTAGCTGAACAATTTGACTATGAATAAGACAGTGAGAAACTTTGTCAAATCAGAACAGAAATCAACAAATCTGTTGTGGTTCTGTTGGCCGAGCTGGGAATTTGTCTTGCAAACGTTTCGTCCCCTGTCTAGGTGACATCCTCAGTGCTTGGGAGCCTCCAGTGAAGCGCTTCTGTGCTGTTTCTTCCGGCATTTATAGTGGCCACTATAAATGCCGGAAGAAACAGCACAGAAGCGCTTCACAGGAGGCTCCCAAGCACTGAGGATGTCACCTAGACAGGGGACGAAACGTTTGCAAGACAAATTCCCAGCTCAGCGAACAGAACCACAACAACGAGCACCCGAGCTACAAATCTTCTCCCAAACTTTGATCAACAAATCTGTATGGGGCAAAATCTCTCTCAGTTCTCTGCAATAAGCCACTTTATACCAGGAGAAAACCAGCTTTTATTTCCTTCAGCAAGTAATGCAAGTTGTGACTTCAGATTGGATAAGATAGAGACCTTAAATATGTGAACTTGCACCCCTCCCCCATCCCAAAGCCTCATGCAAACCAGTGGAAACATTCAAAAAAAGAAAGGTCAGGAAGAAACTCTTGGATCAGCACAAACAAACTCAACAAATCTTATAAACAAAGATTACAGAACTGTTTTTCCAATGTTTCCGCAACCCATATGCTTTTATTATCACTGTTTATGTCTATTTGTCTGTGTGCATGTAAGAGGGAGTTTCTAAAGGGGTTGGAATTTTAATTTGTTTTATTAAATTAAATTAATTTACTTATTTTAGTTTAGTCATTTACCTGGAGCTGAAATCTAAGGTCGTGCAATACCTAATGATTTTTTTTTAAGTACTGAAGTTTGATCCATACTTTTGATCAACCTGGGTCTGAAAATCAGGTAGTTTGGGGCTTATGTGTATTTCTTATAAAAACGTTTAACTTTTGTGATAATTCTGGGAATAGCCAGGCTTGACTTCCAACACATTACCCTAGTGAATCATAGCAATGAACACTGCATTTGAAAACATTCAGCCTGCAACATGAAGTACCTCTTACGTCACTGTGCTGGATATATCTCAGCTCCACCATCCATCCCCACTGTCACAACCTCCTCAAGGTGAAAATTTGGAGCAAATTCTTATTGAAAGACATGTGGATTACATTGGAAACCTTAAATCACGAGGAACTCTAGCTGAGTACACACATCCTACATGTCTGTAACAGTGCATATATGCAGAAGCAACAATCGTAGGTAGTTGGCCATAGTTAAAACTAAGATCGCATCAGACTTAATGAGGCCAAATTGATCATGTAAAGCAGTGAACATTTCCATTCCTATGAAATTCTGGAATGTCACTTCTTGATGCACAATTGCAGAGAACAGCAGAAGGTGCATTCAGTGACATCATTCAGTAAAGATTTTTCAGACGGCTGAGTTTCATGTGTTGGCACCAGATGATGAACCCATGCTGTGGTGATAAAACCTATGTTTGCACTAGTCACTTCGGCAGAAATTTTGACTTCTTGCTCTTCCTGTGCGATACTTATTCGCAGAATGGATTTGTGTAAAATAGCTAAATGTCCTTTATTTAGCGATGCTGAAAATATGCATATCCCTATTTATAGTTACTTAATGTGTTTTATAATTTAAGATAGTTTAGAGTTCACTTAATGGCTTTGAATGAGAGACATCAATTAACATACAAGCCCACTTAGGAACATATGCATTAGGAACAGGAGTAGGCCATTCAGCCCATTCAATAAGGTCATAATTGTGGACTCAATTCCACTTTTCTGTCTATCCCCAATTACCTTTGACCCTCTTGTTAGTTTACACTAAATCAATCTCTCCTTTAAAAACACTGTGTCCCTTAATATCTAGTCTGCCCCAAAAAGAGAAACATCCTTTCAGCATCCACGTCAGGTCCTCTCAGGATCTTGTACAGTGAAGGGAAGACTCATTACTATTTACCTGACATTCTGATCCATCTGCTTATTCCTCATTACTTGCCAAATTGAGTTCAGCGAGGGAAATTAATGTGCAGAAGGAACTTAAAGCAAGCATCTATACTGCAGAATCCTTAAGAAAATGAAGAAAAATGTCATAGGCGGAACCTGTATTGAAACTAGAAGCACTGAAGATTTGAAGTGAGGCTGTCAATATCTGAAAGAGCTAACAGGGCAGGTTAAAGTTTTGATATAATCAGATGCCAATGAATTGGTAAGGAATAAACAGAAGGGGTTGAGCCTAGCTCAACATTACCTAAGTTGCTGTGGTTGAGCCAGGATGAACAGATGTACTAGTGTAACACTTTAAGTTTACAAACATTTTAGGAAAAAGCAATGAAGGACCATTGTTTGGATAATAGCACATCTAGAAAAATTGAGCTAAGCAAAAGTCGCGCAGATCTGTTCAAGTTGCGTCAAATTTGACAGTGGGAATTTTAAAACAGTCTCTAGCACATTCAAGAAATAAATAATCTTTCCCTCTCTCTCGCTATTGTCTCCATGTCCCGAAGCTATATTGGCAAAGCTTCACATGGAAGCTTACCTCTTGCCCCTTTTCATCTGCATGTGCTGTCTTTGGTCTTCAGGAAGAGAACAGAAAAAAAAACTAAAGCTGCAAAAGAAAACTGTGAGAGAAATTGTAATGCTCAAGTCTGAGGTCATCAGTCTCTTCTCCTTATGTGCATAAGTGTGGAATTCAAGAACTTTTTGCTGACAACATACATGGTGCTTATTTATCACAGTTAATGGGCCATTAAACAGTGATCTTTTCAAGGATCAATCCCAGTGCCACTGCTCTCCGACCATATTATGCATCAAAGCATAAAGTAAGATTTATTCACAGATATGATGAACAATCATTCATTGAAAGAATTGGGTAAATATTGTGGTGGTCTTGTCAACAAGCCTCATGTACAGATGCGGCAGAGAAAATTTTGTTTTGATTTGCAAGATGTACATTTTAACTTTGGATTCCTCAGTAGTGAGGCAGTATTATTGCTCATAGTTCTGACAATCTGTCTTCGCAGGTTTGTTGATGTAACAGATAAAGCTCAAAGAGGTTGGAGAGCAAGCATGAGCCACTATTTTGTGATGCTGACAAAAATGTGGCTGTGCCAAACTGTTAGTTCACTAAACCATTATCAAAACTTCACTAAATTTTGACTGGCTAGCTCCTCCTCCAAATTCAATATATTCTCTGCATTAAAAGGCACAGGGCAGGTGGCCAGCATCATGATAAACTGAACACGATGGCGTTAGGTCTCAGTTTAGCTTGGCATAGGCTGTTAAGGAGTTACTGTTTACAATTAGTAGAAGGAATGCTGCTTATTGTAAAGGAAAATATATAACTGCTTGGTTGAATAACTGCCTATTGAAAGCAAAATGCAGGTAAAGAGGATGGTGCGGAGAGCTGCCCTTTTTATGACGATGTTTTGGAAGTGCTACTGTAGAAACTGCAGCAAAAAGAGTGGTGGCATTTGTAGGGGGTAAAGTGAAGCAGGACTTTCTGGAGTCATTTGAGTCTTCCAGCTCCATAGGATATGGAATTCGATAAAGAGCAAGAGTTTCGGTAGCAGTAGGAATGGCAAAAGAAAATGCATGGGCCTTGCTAGACATTATTTCTCCATTTTGGTTTAATTTGTGTAAAATAAACCAAGATTGTGATCTGTGGTACTCTTAAGAAGTTATCAGGTGAAATATGGAGACAACCTTTATACACACTTGGTTATTGCAGAAAAGGTGCACAAATCACAGCAGGAAATTCTGATAAAAAAGCTGTCAAAGATTTAATTCTTTACACTAGAACTGCAAATAGAGCCATCAGGTACAGTGACAGGTGTCAAGTAATTAAAGCTGCGATACATAAATGTTGATAGGTGTGTTCTACCACCAGGACTGCTGCCAGGAGAGATATGCATGTGCACTGGAATGTACTGACAGGACAGCTTACAATGGTATGATTAGATTACTTACAGTGTGGAAACAGGCCCTTCGGCCCAACAAGTCCACACCGCCCCGCCAAAGCGTAACCCACCCATACCCCTACATCTACATCTACCCCTTACCTAACACTACGGGCAATTTAGCATGGCCAAGTCACCTGACCCGCACATCTTTGGACTGTGGGAGGAAACCGGAGCACCCGGAGGAAACCCACGCAGACACGGGGAGAACGTGCAAACTCCACACAGTCAGTCGCCTGAGGCGGGAATTGAACCCAGGTCTCTGGTAGTATGCTTTTGCCAATTCCTAATGTCTGGATCTCTTAAAGGTGCCCACACTACGGAGATACACGTTGCTAAGGGATGTTTTAATACTAAACAGTTGTCTGGAATTATGACTATGAAGAGAGTGTGCAAAGAAGTTCTGTTATCTTTCTTGTTCTCACTGAGACTCAATAATGCTCTTGCTCAGCAACAGAGGTGTACATTGCATAGCAGCATCAGAACATAATGGAATAATTAAGAATTGTACCATCTTGAAACCTTTGGCATATACCTTTTCCATTCATTGTCTCCAGATGAGGTCACACCACCAAGTGACAGCCAGGGCTGAATATTACATAGCAGCTTAGTACACACTTCACCTTGTGCATCAGTCAGGTACCTAGGCACTCCTCATCCATGCTGCCTGGTTAGGTCAGTCTGTCATGTCCATCCACACAAACTGAGGAGAATGGAGAATACAACCCTTTATATCTCTCATCTACCTTATGTATCTCTACTGTATGACAGCAGTTTTTTTTCTCCAATCCCTTAGTTGTAGTTAAACCTACAATTAAAAAAAAAAGGAGTAGGCCATTTACCCTTAATTGATCCATAACCATTTCCTTTGAGTTTTCATTCATTCTTCCCCATTCTTCCAAGCAGTAATAAGTCCCATGGGTTTCCTTCACAAGTTCCAGCATGCTGAATGAGCATTACAAAGGTATCACCTCAGCTTCTGTCTTTCACTTCCATCCTCAGTATATTCCCTTCTGATCTTGGGGGTTCCCAGCTATCCATTCTTGACCTTGGCTTTCACTCTTCCATTTTTCTGTTATTTTCTAAATTTATTAGAATAACAAAAAAGGTTTAATCTCGTAGATTAGCTCATAAGCGTCAGCCATTATTGTTGCCTGTCTAGCAGCTGCAACTCTTTGGTCCTCAGCATGGATTCTTAATATGGAGGTAGTGTATCTTTGAATGCTTCCAAGAGTTCATACATGGTTTCAGTGTCTAATACTCATATCCACCTGTTAGAATTACTTCCTTAAGGGGTAGAGTGTAGGTTTGCTCGCTGAACTGTAGGTTTGATATCCAGACATTTCATTACCTGGCTAGGTAACATCATCAGTGGCGACCTCCAAGTGAAGCGAAGCTGTTGTCTCCTGCTTTCTATTTATATGTTTGTCCTGGATGGGGTTCCTGGGATTTGTGGTGATGTCATTTCCTGTTCATTTTCTGAGGGGTTGATAGATGGTATCTAGATCTATGTGTTAGTTTATGGCGTTGTGGTTGGAGTGCCAGGCCTCGAGGAATTCCCTGGCATGTCTTTGCTTAGCCTGTCCCAGGATAGATGTGTTGTCCCAGTCAAAATGGTGGGTTTTTTTTCCTCCATGTGTAGGGCTAGGAGGGAGAGAGGGTCGTGTCTTTTTGTGGCTAGCTGGTATTCGTGTATCCTGGTGGCTAACTTTCTTCCTGTTTGTCCTACGTAGTGTTTGTGGCAGTCCTTGCATGGAATTTTGTAGATGACATTGGTTTTGTCCATGGGTTGTACTGGGTCATATAAGTTTGTTAGTTTTTGTTTGAGAGTCTTGGTGGGTTTGTGTGCTACTAGGATTCTGAGGGGTCTTAGTAGTCTGGCTGTCATTTCTGAAACTTCTTTGATGTATGGTAAGGTGGTTAGGTAGGGTTTCTGACTGTGTTTGGTCTGCTTGTCGTGGTTTGTTCTTGAGAAATCTGTGGACTGTATTTTTTGAGTATCCGTTCTTCTTGAATACGTTGTATAGGTGGTTCTTCTCTGTTTCCCGAAGCTTATCTGTGCTGCAGTGTGTGGTGGCTCGTTGGAATAGTGTTCTGATGCAGCTTCGTTTGTGTGTGTTAGGATGGTTGCTGGTGGAGTTAAGTATTTGGTCAGTGTTTGTTGGTTTTCTGTATACGCAGGTTTGTAGTTCTCCGCTGCCCGGTCTTTTGACTGTGATGTCCAGGAATGCGAGTTTGTTGTCGGTTTCTTCCTTGGTGAACTTTATGCCTGTGAGGGTGTTGTTGATGATGTTAAATGTCTCTTCCATCTAAAAGACTCAGTACACTGCCGGAAACACTACGTAGGACAAACAGGAAGAAAGTTAGCCACCAAGATACACAAACACCAGCTAGCCACAAAAAGATACGACCCTCTCTCCCTTTAAGCCCACACATGGAGGGAAAAAACCACGATTTTGACTGGGACAACACATCTATCCTGGGACAGGCTAAGCAAAGACATGCCAGAGAATTCCTAGAGGTCTGGCACTCTAACCACAACGCCATAAACAAACACATAGATCTAGATACCATCTATCAACCCCTCAGAAAACAAACAGGAAATGACATGACCATAAGCCCCAGGAATCCCATCCAGGACAAACATATAAATAGAAAGCAGGAGACAACAGCTTCGCTTCACTTGGAGGTCGCCACTGATGATGTTACCTAGCCAGGTAATGAAACGTCTGGATATCAAACCTACAGCTCAGCGAGCAAATCTACACCCCAAACCTCAACCTGAGCTACAAACCTTCACAAACCTTGCATTACTTCCTTAACCTTTTTAAATTCAATGCTTTTTGATAAAGCTGCTTCCTTAATTTCCAGACTCTTTGCCTGTATGTCCCAGGTACTAATCAGTATGTAGACAATACAGTCTTTTCACAGCATCATAATTCTGAGAAATTTTCCAAGCATGATTTTTCTATGTTTTACCCATCAACTTGCTCTTCATAAACAGTGTCTAGTGTTCTTTTGTCCAAGTCATTTGTCTAGCTTTTCTCAAAAACACACAAAGAATGAGTTCACGTTCTTTTCCTCAAAGTTTGAGAGGGCATTTCAAATTTAAACATTTTCCTACTACGTGTTAAATTATGATTCAAATTCTCCCCAATAGAGTTTGCATCAGCTTCTGATAATTGCTGTTTCAAGATTCTGTACCTAGGTACTTTTGTCCCTAAGATGGCACTGTAAGTGGTGGCTTGTAACCTCTTCACTGCATTCATGTGAGTACATGACAATAAATTCAATTCTAATTTGATAGGCAATGAGAATTGGGTACTGTGTTTGTACATAACACAGTTGAAGGAAAACATCATATTCTGTGTTGCATGTAAGACATAACACTGCAAAAAACAAAGGAGTTTCTGCAAGTGACAGTGTTATCCCTGCCAGTCCTAAGGGAACTTCAATGGCATAATTTTAAACTTATATTCATATTCCTTTGCTTTCTCTTCATCTTACAGTTCTAACTTTCATCTTCTCATTTCAATTCTTTTCATTTTCATTTTCTGTCTTCGCTTTTTCTTTATCCTTCACTGCTGTTTTCTTGTCTTTCTTCTGCCATCTCTGGTTCCTTTATATTCTTCTTAAACACAAGGTGCTTTAATGGTAACTGAGTACACTTTTACCTGATGCCAATGTTTCACTACCTGGAGTATCTAGTTCCTCTTACATTTCATTGAAACCCAACTTGCTAGTACTTCAATTTATATCTGCCTTCCTAGCTCTGTTAGAGACAAAAGAAAACTGTAATTGCTGGAATTCAAGGTAGACAAGCAGAAGGTTGGAAGAACGGGTGACACGTTGGCTCAGTGGTTAGCACCGCTGCCTCAGAGCACCAGGGTCCCAGGTTCAATTCGCAGCCTTGGGCAACTGTCTGTGTGGAGTTTGCACATTCTCCCTATGTCTGCGTGGGTTTTCTCCAGGCGCTCTGGTTTCCTCCCGCAGGTCAGGTGAATTGCCCATAGTGTTAGGTGCATCAGTCAGAGGGAAATGGGTCTGGGTGGGTTACTCTGCGGAGGGTCGGTGTGGACTGGCTGGGCCGAAGGGCCTGTTTCCACACTGTAGGGAATCTAAAAACATAGACCCTGATGCTGCCTGGCTTACTATCTCCTGATGCGGCCTGGTTTGCTGTGTTCTACCAGTGTCCTGCTTGTCTTCCTAGCTCTGTCAGCCAATGTTAACTTCAGTTTACCTACCAATTCCTTCAACATGGGGTTTGAAAGTTCCCTTAGGACTGGCAGGGATAACACTGTCACTTGCAGAAACTCCTTTGCCTTTTGCAGTGTTATGTCTTACATGCAATACAGAACATGATTGTTTTCCTTCAACTGTGTTATGTACAAACACAGTACCCGATCCTCATTGCCTATCTATCAAATTAATTCTAGCTCAACCACAAAAATGGTCAAACCTCAATGGAGTAATACAGAGGAAATCAAGCCCTGTTTTTCCTGAAGTAATTACAAAAGTTAAAGATTTTACAAAAATTTGCAAATTTCCCCAATTTACCATTCTTTTTTATATGCATTGAATCAATGCATGGACCAGGTTTTCGTACTGAATGAGAATTATTATCCATTGAAAATAAATAGATTTTAGGTGCAGTTGATCAATTATGAATCATCAGCATATACTCTACTAATTAAAACTGTAACTCCTTCTAAACCTCACCCTACGCAAACATAAAAGAGAGATCACACAGACAAAAAATCCTGTTGCTGTTTTGGATGGAGGGAGAAGCTAGAAGGCAGTGTAGGTTGTTCTTCTGCATCTTTGAAACAGGACTGAACCCCAGATGGCAACCTTGGAATAGCCATCCTCCATTTCTCCAACATGTTCTGAATCAGTCCATCACCAAACAGGACAGCTCCGGAATGCCAGACCTCCCAAGGGTACACAGCAATCTTTTAAACATGATGCAGGTGTCAAGGATCATGGTCTTTTGGCACATATGTGGTGAGTGGCAAGTTGTTTTAGAATAAGTTGTTAAGAAAGCATATGGTGTTTTGGCTTTCATTAACAGGGGGTATCGAGTTTAAGAGCCGCGAGGTTTTGCTGCAGCTCTACAAGGCCCTGGTGAGACCATATTTGGAATATTGTGTCCAGTTCTGGTCACTCTACTATAGGAAAGATACAGAGGCTTTGGAGAGGGTGCAAAGAAGGTTTACCAGGATGCTGCCTGGACTGGACGGCTTGCCTTATGCAGAAAGGTTGAATAAGCCCAGATTTTCCTCTCTGGAGAGAAGGAGGAAAAGAAGAGACCTCATTGAGGTGTACAAAATAATGAGAGGAATAGATAGAGTCAATAGCCAGAGACTTTTTCCCAGGGCAGGATTGACTGGTACGAGAAGTCATAGTTTGAAGATATTAGGAGGAAGGTATAGAGGAGACATCAGAGGTAGGTTCTTTGCACAGAGAGTTGTGAATGCGTGGAATGCGTTGCCAGCTGAGGTGGTGGAAGTGAAGACATTGGGGACATTTAAGCAACTGCTGGACATGCACATGGACAGCAGTGAGTTGAGGGGTGCGTAGGTTAAGTTACTATATTTTACATTAGGATTAAGTCTCGGTACAACATCATGGGCCTAAGAGCCTGTTCTGTGCTATACTTTTCTATGTTCTAGGTTCTAAATCCATGGTAAGATGGGGCTAGAATCAGATGTGAGGGAAGCCATAGGGTGAGGTCTAAGATAGGGTGATAAATCTTGCTAGGCCTTGTGGGTATCCCACCCTCTGTAAAATCTCAATCCACTTCGCAAATAGCCAAAGATATCTTCAGATACAGGCCCAGATTTCCTGACCCTTATATCAATTGAGCTGGCTAATAGATAAAATATGGCATGTTTTATTATTTTCTGTTATGAGACAAATTATGAAATGCATTGAAATTTGAAACGGTGAAACCCTATGCCAAAAGCATCTATTTATTGTACATATTATTCACTAGCAAAGTGGGTTGGTTGCACTTAATCACCCTATTGCACCTGTCTGCTAATGTCTGTGAGAAGTACCTTTATAAAATCAGAAAATAGCTAGATTCAACACTATGACATCAGTTGTAAGGTCAGTGCTGCTAACACAGAGTCTAAGGCTGGCATAGCCTGCCATAATACTGAGTTGCTTTCCTGTAGATCGTTATCCTTTCCCTCTCTATTCACTTCCCATTTTTTTCTTCCTTCTGTTCTTAAGAAACTCTTTTTGAAATAATTTAGAGGCTTCACAAAAGACTTTGAAAGTTTCTATGATTTCCTCTTAAACATCTTTATTACCTTAAATTTCACTTGCATGGTGCAGTTTTCTACTTCCATCAATAACACACTTACTATATCTTCTCAGGTCTGTATCTAGATCTGTGAATGATGTGCAACTGACTGTGACAAGTTGAATGCTGATAGCGGTAAGCTTGGTTTCAACCATTCAGCACTCGAGCCCAAATCAATAGATGAGAATGGCTACATCCTGTGAAAAGTAGGCAAACAGTAAATCATGAATTAGGTTGCAAAGTAATTTTATTCCTGCTTAATTTACCTATGAAAGACAGAAAGCAATATAATGTGCAGCATAACTCACAGTACCCGATAAAAGACTTATTCTATACCTGAGATTTATATGATTATTATCAAATATTATTTTGGGCATATAATCCTCTGCAGCACATCTAAAGACTGCTTATTCCATGGAAACGTCTAGGACTGTATTTTAAATTCTGGGTATTGTTTTAATTATACCTATTTGTTCATCCTTCGCAAAATCATTTTGATACATTATTAAAAAAGGAAGTTCTGACAGATCAGAAACTTACGGCCCAGTTGGTCAAACCTCCATAGTGGGAAAGAATTCTAAGAAACAGAATATGGAGAACTGGAGTTGTTCCGAAAAAGGGTCACTGGAACTGAAACGTTAACTCTGATTTCTCTCCACAGATGCTGCCTGACTTGCTGAGTTTTCCCAGCAATTTCGAGTTTTCAAATGTTTATTTATTTCTTACAAACTGAGATTCTTTCCTCAGAACATTAAACAAGTTGATAACTGGAGATAAATTGGAGAGAGAGCAAAGCAATAGAAGCACAGTCTCTGGAAGCTTCCGACATCACATTGTCTCCTGCCAAACCTGGCCAGAACCAGTTCTCTCACTTCTTTCTCTCAACAGTCTCTTTGATTGACTGGTTAGCAACAGTCTTCTGTTGATTGACCAATTCAGCATCCAACCACCCCCCAACCCTGAGCATAGCAACAATTATGACAGGAAAATCGGTCGAGAATGAACAGTGAGGAGGATAACCATAGACTGTAGCACGATATCAATGAACTTGTCAAGTGGGCAAAGCATTGGCAAATGAAATTAAACCTGGAGAAGTGTGAGGTAATGCACTTGGTGATGGCTAATAAGGCAAGGGATTACACTGTGAATAGTAGGACCCTGGAAATTAATGAAGATCAGAGGGACTAAGTGTGCATATCCACAAATCCTTGCAAGTAGAAGGCAGGTAGGTGATGTGATCAAAAAGGCTTTTGGCTGACTTCCTCTTTTTGAGTCATAGAATACACCAATAGGGATATTCAGAAATCTGAAGTGCAAAGAGACTTGGGATTTCTAGTCCAGAATTCTCTCAAGGTGAACTTGCAGGTTGAGTCAGTAGTTAGGAAGGCAAACACAATGATGGCATTTATTTTGTGACAACTTCAATATAAAAGTGGGGATGTACTTCTGAGGCTCTATCAGGATGTAGTGAGACCACATTTGGAGTATTGTGTGCAGTTTTAGTCCCCACATCTCAGAAAGGCTGTACTCACCCTGGAGCTTGTTTAGAGGAGATTCACGAGAATGTTCTAGGAGTGAAAAGCTTAACGTATGAAGAACATTTGAGGACTCAGCGCCAATCCTCAATTGAGTTTAGAAGGATGAGGGGGGTTCCAATTGAAGCCTATAGAATACTGAATGATCTCGACAGAGTGGATGTTGGGAAGATGTTTCCATTGATAGAAGACACTGGGACCTGAGGGCACAGCTTTAGAGTAAAGGGAAGATATTTTAGAACAAAGATAAGGAGAAACTTCTTCAGCCAGACAATTGTAAATCTATGAAATCCATTGCCACAGAAGGCTGTGAAGGCCAGGTCATTGAGCGTATTTAAGACTGACATAGATAGGTTCTTGAATATCAAGGGGATCAAAGGTTGTGGGGAGGAAGCGAGAGAATAGGTTTGAGAAACTTATTAGCCATGATTGAATGGCAGAGCAGACTCGATGGGTTGAATGGCCTAATTTCTGCTCCTATGTATTATGGTCTTACATCACGTTGGAACTGTTTAAAATGTAGGTCAAGTCTCAACTGAGGTACTTCACACTGTCCTGGTCACTGTTTTATATGTAGGATGTGAATGCACCGAAGAAGGCTCAGAGAAGATATACCAGGATACTGTCTGGGCTGGAGACTTAAACTATGAGAAAAGATTAAAAGGCAGGGACTGTTTTCATTGGAACAGTGAAGTTCGACAGGAGACCTAATACTGGTGCACAAGATTATGAAGGCTATAGATAGAGTGGGAAGAAAGACACTCTTTCCATTAGTAGAAGGGTCAACAATCAGGAGGCATCGATTAAGACTAAAAGGAGGTTCAGGAGAACAGGTTTTACCCAAAGTATGATTGGAATCTGGAGCTCACTGCCTGAAAGGGTGGTTGAGTCAGAAACTCTTGTAACATTTAATCAGTATATAGATAGGCACTTACATTGCCATAGCCTCCAGTGCATGGAAAATGGGAATTAGTAGTCAGATCTTTGTTGATCTGTGTGGTCAGAATGTCCATGTGCTGTTCTGCAAAAGACTATGAATCTATGAGAATAATCCTATGAGGCTGCTATTCTCAGTATTGTAATGTAAGTATTTGGCCAGGTCCATTTATTCTGGTCATACCTAACTAATTATTCACCCATGTATTTTCACTAAGCACCAAAGTCTTAGACTCAATCCTCTCCAGATGCAGGTTGAGCAAAGTAACAGCAAAACAAAAACAACTCGGCACTTGGTTTACATTTGCCTAATATATTTGTATATAAATGATCTTCGAGTGATCTTCAAATAACTATATGGAATAATGTATGCTGATGATACAGTATTAATGTGCAGTTATAAATCTGTGGATCACATAAGGTTTGCTTCATTTTGTGAGCTGAGGCATTTGTGTAACTAGATGGAACAAAGTCAATTAACTGTGAATTATGAGCCAGTGTTGATTGGTACAATTCAGAAACTAAGTTGTGATGGTTACTTTCCAATAAAGTATTAGTTCAGATTTGAAGTTCAGATTAAATATTTGGGAGTTATTAATAGTACACTAAGGGTATCATGACACATTGAGCACACAGTCAGGAATATTATTTATGAAGATGTAATTTCTTGAGGATTTAATACAGTACAAACATCATAAAAGATATATTGGCAATTTTGTCTAGTGCCATTTCTATGGAGTAAACCATTTGGGCAGCATGCTGTATCCCAAAGAATACCAGTAGCAACCAGCTTCAATTTGGGTTTGTTTACCATAAAGTAGATGTTCCAATGAGGTGTATGACAGGTGGCCCTAAGGTGCTGCAGCCATGAATAGTGAGGAAAGGGATGCGCTGCTGTGAAGACCTATAGTTTCCTAATGAAGAAATGCCAATTCCTCACATTTTCAAAGCCTGTAACTTTCGTCTGAATACTCTGGAGTTTTTTTTTGCTGCCAGCAGATCATTTATAAAATTGAAGTGCCAATGACAATTTTGTGGCTGAATTAAATAGACAGTGTATAATCCATCATCATGTCAGACAGGAGCGCTGGTTGCATAAGGACACCTTACTTTGACGATAAGGCAATTGAGCAACTGCTGTAGAAAGTTGAGCTAATGAGAGATATTTCCTTTTTTTTTGCAATGTATTCATCACTATGCCTTACAGTGTATGGCAAGAGGGGGCAGGGGCATATACATGAATAGCAGTAGCCACAGAACAGGGAAGAAATCATTGATGCCTCCAAATCCCCAACCATATTCCATCTTCTGAGGTTAAAGATGGTAAACAGGGTTCTTGTTTCAGAGATTTTACGTATTCTGTTCTTCTCAAACAATATGATACCTACAAACAAAATTCACACCTCGATAATTAATGAGAAACCAAGGTAGCGACCTGCAGAATAATTTTTCACAAAAGCACAGAACTGTTCTAGCTCTCTGAATAACAATTCACTTACTGTCATTCTGCCTTTTCTCCATATCTCTGCATATTCTTCCTTTTCACAAGACAGTCTAATTTTCTTTTAATGCATCAGTTGATCCTGCTTCCTCCACCCTTTCAGCAGGTTATTCCAGATGCTAATAACTCTCTTACTTTTTTTTTTGTTCTTTTGCTGATTACCTTAAATCTGTGTCCTCATGTTCTTGATACTTTCTTGAATAAGGAGTTTCTCCCGATCTACTTTGTTCTGACCCTGCATGATTTTGAACACTTCTATTAAATTTCCTCTTAGCTTTCCTAACTCCCTCAACATATTTAAATTAATTAAAGTTCCTTCTCCTGAGAGCCTTTCATATGAATCTTTTTTGCAATCTCTCCAATGTCTTTGCATCCTTTCCAAAGTGTGACACTTAGAACTGGAGACAATACTCTAGCGGAAGCCAAATAGGAGTCCTGTCTTTCATGGAGGTGTTTTCTCTAGTGATTTTTATTGTTGTCCTGCTATGTCTTCACAGTTACTGCAGAACCAACAAGAGTTGTAACTTTATCTTGACCATGCATGAGTCTGACAGCACGCAAGGCCAATCTGAAACCAGGCCAGCTACAGACCCACAGCCATCTCAAGTCCCAAAACCTCATAACAACAGATAATACAATTTCCCTGCCATATTCCTGTCTTTGGGTACTACTTAAATGAAACACTAAGGTCTGGATTATATGTCCCTGCCCGAGCCCCTGCTCTGCTTACTTTCAGTAGGTGACATGTTATATATGATGAGTGGTAAGTCCACACCCTTCCTGACCACCACCAACCATCCCCATGATGTAGTGGGCAAATGGGCACTGAAATCACAACTACTTTCAAATAAATTATGAATGGGTTATGTAGCCGTTAACAAATCAATTGACCTGAATATTATGCTGCCTATAGCAGAACACAAACATGTGAGTTGACATAATAGATGCCATAAGCTATTTTAAAAATTAACTTTGATTTTTTTCCTGGGGTGGGGGAGTCCAGAACTAGAGGGCATAGTTTGAGGGTGAGGGGTGAAAGATTTAACAGGGACGTAAGGGACAACTTTTTAACGCAGATAGTGGTGTGTGTATGGAATGTGCTGCCAGAGGAAGTGGTGGAGGTTGGTACAATTACAACATTTAAAAGGCATCTGGATAGGTACATGAATAGGAAGGATTTAGAGTGATATGGGCCAAGTGCTTGCAAATTGGACAAGATTAATTTAGGATATCTAAATTGGACGAATTGGCCCCAAGACTCTGTTTCAGTGCTGTACATCTCAATGACTCTATGACTCTAAAAGGCAGAAATGAAGCCAGGGTGCAGGGTTGTTCCATTGGAAGATGTCCAACATGCATCATGGCCATGCATCCCTCCGCATTCACTTTGTCTCTCCTCATCTGGCTTCCTAAACACACTGTCAACCCCCTTGCCCTCTTCCCAAGGCTTGTCAGTCTCATTAAACCCTCATAGTCCAGGATCTACCTGTGGCCTGGATGAATTGTTCTACTGCCTGTGTCTGTTTCCAGCATCCACTACCGAGTTCTAGCACTGCTGGGACACCCAGCTTTCAGATTGGCTGATAGCTTTTGCCCTTAAGAGCTAAGAGGTGGCAGACTCTCTCTCAGGAAGGTAAGTAATTCTGATCACCCACTATGTGCTTGTTATAGCCGTGCAGTTCTTATATTGGTTGCTTTGGAACTGACCTCTGTAATGGATGATAGTGCATGGGTAACATACACCCCTTGCATAAATTACTTAGCTATGCTAAACAAAAGCACCTAATGATAAGGGAGGACAGTATTGTGATGGACAGCATAAATTTTCTTTTTCCAAATTGTACAGGGAATGCAGTGGTTCAGCATATACTATACAAACAGGCTGTTTGATGTTTCAGAGACATGGTGGAATGTCAGTGACAGGGAGAGTTCAATGGTTCTTTGCAGATGTTACAAAATGTTTTATTCCAGTGAAAGATCAAATTGGAGGAATGGAATAATTTTATAAATCTATCTCATAGTTTTGGGCAAAATCTCCAGAATTAGATTTCTGTGGATGGCTGTTTTGTGGTCTGTCTGGAATTTAACTCTTTTTTTAACTTTCTCTTGCGGCCTGCCACCCTGCTTCTTTTCAGGCTTTATCACTTGTTGCTGGAAAAGCGCAGCAGATCAGGCAGCATCAAAGGAGCAGGAGAATTGACGTTTCGGGCATAAGCTCTTCTTTATCACTTATTGGCCATCTATTATCAATTGCCTTACGGTGTAACAGATAGTTTGTTGCAATGATTCCGGAAAGCTTTCTCAGGTGACCCTGTGAACTCTAAAATGTACTTGAAGCACCCACTTTACACCGCAGCACTGACAGCCAAAACCTGGCATTATGGGGGCCTGCCCATTTCTCTGGATTTTTTTTGTGCCTCTGTTATAGTACTCCTCAGATCTGAGGACAAGGAGGGCTGACACTGCCATGTTTGATGCTTTTGATTGGGCGTGTTTAATTATAGGCAATACTGTAATGGAGGACATCTGTCAATCTTAAAAGTGATAGAATCACAATGTTCTTTTGATATTGAATATTAATTGAAAGTCGAATATATTCCAAATGCAAGCAGAGCTACCTTTAAATATTGATTAAGAAATATGTTATACAGTAAATGTGTAAGGAAAGAAAATTATTTGTGGATAACTTCTCAGTTATATTTGTCCACAGCTGATGACAGTCAAGAACAGAAGCCTCAACTCTCTTTATCATTCTGTCCAATCAAGAAGCAACAAAGTCAGTTTTTGTTCCCTGTAATATCTCGACTAAGGTCAGATGACAGCACAAAAAGATTAAAGGGTCCTGATAAACATTTACAAATTATTGAGGGTCATCAAAACAGAAAAATAGCAATAATGGTGAATTACATGGGAAAGAGAGGTGCAATTTTTAGGTAAAAATAAAATGACAAAGGAGGAGGTTAGAAATAAACCTGCTGCACAGAAATTGTTTTGAACTGGAATGTTCTCTGTTACAAACAGTTGTAACAGTTGTTGAAGCGGTCCCTTTAAAATAAGGTTAGCTCCAGCTCAATGTCCTCGTCCTTCTCTTCAAAGGACTGCTCCCATTCCTCTATCGCCTGAATAACCAGCACATCACCTCGCCACTTGCTCCAGTTGTGCACAGCACAGCATGGCAGGGTGGTGCAGAGCACCCTATCTGGAATATACAACCCACCCTGCAGTTCACACTATTCCCCTGCCAAGGCTGCTCCATGCTACAGAAACACACCCCTTTTGTCAGCTCCACCATGACCCTGGTCACATTAACTTGATGAAAGTGCTGCTACAGCTGAGTGACCAACACATTACAGCAAAAAAAGGAGTGTCTGCTGTGCTCTAACCCGTCCCAGATCCACATTAACCATGAAACTTGTTATTGCATTCAGTACTTCCCATCATCATACTGACATCTGATATGATGGAGTGATACCCCACCCTCCTTGTTCCACAGCGTCCTTGCAAATTTCACAAGTACAAAGACATAGTTGACCAGCATTTGTCTTTTTTTACGTCACTGCCATTGACTTCTGAGCACTGAAATGACAATGTTAGATTTGCAAACAAAGCATAGTGCAATCCATGTTTGACTAGCACTTTAAGTATATTCAATCCACACGTTTTACGAACAGGTGAAGAAATGATTGCAAATGAAAGGTAGCTGCAAATTGAAAATACATGTTTGATTTTTTACCCCTGCAGTGCACTAGTGTCCAGCAGAAGTGGTTCTTGCACTTTTGCCCATTAAACTGATACTAACTCTGCTACTGGGCATTGACTCAGCATTTTCCAGATTCATTTCTCACCTAGAGAATGGAATGGGCTCTGCCTAAGTCAGCTTTTATGTTGCTCTACCCCAACAACCCATTTCCACCCCTTCCAGATCCAACTAGCAATTGTCTCCAGCTGCTCTCCCTCTCCCCAAACACCAACCATAATGCATAAACATGCCCACTCTACCCCTCTGTGCTCCTACTGTGAAGGTCATGGTGATGATCATTGCCAATAACCCCTCTCCCACAGCCATCATTTGCTGTTCTCTATATTTCCTTACACCTTGTGTTTGCCTCCATCACTGTTGCGTCTGCTTTCCCCGTAGATGGTTTGACTCTCTCTTCCTGTCTCACAATGACTCCCCCCACTGCCTCAGTGGTTAAACTGATTCCCACTTTGGGTGACTGGCTGTGTGGAGTTTGCACATTCTCCCCATGTCTACGTGGGTTTCCTTCGGGTGCTCTGGTTTCATCCCACAATGTGTAGGTCAGGTGAATTGGCCATGCTAAATTGCTCATAGTGTTCAGAGATGTGTAAGTTAGTTACATTAATCAGAGGTAAATATAGGATAATAGGGTTGGGGAATGGGTTTTGGGTGGGTTACTCTTCGGAGGGTCGGTGTGGACGTGTTGGGCTGAAGGGCCTGTTTCCACACTGTAGCGAGCGATTCTATGATTCTATCACCCTCTTGCATCCTCCTTAACAATCCATGCACATACCGTTAAGACTGTATTCCGTCCAGACCTCTGACCAACATCACTGAGCAGCCCGTAGGCATAATAGACCAGGCCCTTGACTTTGCAACTCAACTGATGATAGGCGATA
This sequence comes from Chiloscyllium punctatum, assembly GCF_047496795.1. NCBI lineage: Eukaryota > Metazoa > Chordata > Chondrichthyes > Orectolobiformes > Hemiscylliidae > Chiloscyllium > Chiloscyllium punctatum. The sequence goes on from NC_092746.1 coordinate 69,020,355, forward strand.
CCCCTGATAAATTGTACTTGCCCTACAAGATGGTACATTGGCCACTCCTTGGACTGCAGTTGGACAGATTTTTTGATCATGAGTGTCAGAGGTGACTGACTGTAGCCATACCCCTGCACTGTGTATGATCGTTGCCCCGACTGATCCCGTGATCCACAGCATCACCCCCTCGACTTGATCGAGCACCAATCCCTACCCAATTTTCAACACGTCCATTGGGTTGAATCGGCATGCAGTGGTTTACCATACACCAAGATCTCCCAGACAGATCCCCACTGACAAGCATGACAAGCAGCCAGTCTGGGTGTCTGTGCGAATGAGCACATCAATCCAGTAGTACTGAGTGCTTTTGGCTCTGGAGTGACAACCCACTAATAGGCACAGTGTGACAAGGCAAGACAAGGATGCTGGGAATATTCAGCTGGATGCTAATACAGTGAGCACTAAGAGAGCAAGTGAGTCCAGTGTGAGCTGGGTGCCTGTCCACATGCATGCCTGTCCCTGCCATGGCCTTTCAATGCTTGTTGCCAGTGTGCCGGACACTGCAAGTTAGTGCATCCTAAATTTCTTGCAAGTGGATCAGAAAGGTACCATGATGGTCGTGAGGGATTGGTGAATGTCAGATGCCAATATCCGTGGGTGACGGGTGCATGTGGTGGTGATCATGGATTGGGGTCTGAGTTTTTACTTGGTTCTGAGCAATATGGAGGGCCATCACGGCCAGTGGTGAGGTGAAGTCATCAGCTACATTGAGAATTCTTAATGTCAACCTTGTTTGGTATGTTACAGAGGGAGCTGAATCTTAATGAGACAAGTTGCCGCATTAGTAAGGTGTTTAACAATTAAACCCCTTAGTCAACAAGACACATGTAAACTCACTGCATTTAATATGCACCTACAGAGGGACAAGGCAAGTTTCTTGCTAGGCAGCAGCACATTGCTGGATGTTCAGTTGAATTCATCCTTGCACTCATCCATGGAACATTGAACCAACAGGGACACCTACATCAGACTATAGCTCCATCTTCAACAGCATTATTCCCTCCAGACTGATTTCAAAACCCCAAGGCCTCAGCTCTGTTCCCTGCAACTGGAACTTTAGCTTCCTGACCCACAGACCGCAATCAGTGAAGATAGACAACTGGACCTCCTCCATGATAACGCTCAACACTGGAGCTAGTCAAGGATGCATTCTCAGCCCCCTACAGTACTCCCTCTACACCCATGAGTGTATAGCCAAACAAGGTAAAGTCAGAACACAGAAAGGAGATAGAGGATTTGGTGTCATGGTGCAATGCAAACAATCTCTCTCAGTATCAACAAAACAAAAGAACTGATCATTGACTTCAGAAAGAAAGGAGGAGAACACCTCCATCTACATCAACAAAGCTGACGTTGAGAGGGTGGAGAGTGTCAAGTTCCTCAGAGTGACGAGAACCGACAACCTGTCCTGGACTTTCCACGTAGATGCGACGGTTAAGGAAGCAGAACAATGCCTCTCCTTCCTCAGGCAGCTCAGGAAATTTGGAACGTCCATAAAGACCCTCACCAACTTTTACAGATGCATCACAGAAAGCAAACAGTCTGGCGCATAACAGCCCCCAGTACAGCAATTGCTCTGCATTAGGGCTGTAAGAAATTACAGAAAGTTGTGTGCATAGGCCAGACCCTCACAGGGGCCAACCTTCCATCCATTGACTCCATTTACACATCTCATTGCTGCGGAAAGGCTGCCAACATCTTCAAAGAGCCCTCCCACCCCAGTAATGGTCTTCTTTCCTCAGACAGAAGATCCAGATTGCCAACGTGCCAACAGGTTCAAGAACAGCTTCTTCTCTTCAATTATTATATGGCTGAGTTGACTTTTTAAGTTCAAATATTGTTTATCTTTTTAATGTTGATCTTGCTTCATGCCTCCTGTGCATTGTAACCTGTATGCCTCACTGTCTGTTCAAGAACCCTATGATCTCTATATCCTTGCTCCCTATGATCTGCATGTACTGCTCACAAACAAAACTTTTAACTTTACTTAGGTACACATGACTATAAACTAAATCAATCAATCAATCAATCGGATCTCCCACAAATCTCAGTGTAGCCCATTTCACTCAGACCCCTCTAAGATTCCACTCATAATCTGTAAAATGCTCAGGTATTTAAATTAATACTTATGCATGAAGTTGTTGGATGATTGGCTGATATCTATTTGTTCCAAGATTGGTGTTCTTTGTCCAGAATATTTGATGCCCATAGCAAATGCTATTGCTGTGGTAAAAGTTGTTGCTAAATTATTTTCGTTCAGGGAGAATGATGGACTTCTTATCTGACTGTCATTCTGTACTCTGTGCAGACAGTGATTGTTATGTTATGGCTCATAGTCAACATGTCAGTGTATCTTTAAGACATCTGCTCATGATGTCAATCCTGTGTGCTGAGGATACACAGATCTCATACATGGTTAAAAATCACACAACACCAGGCTATAGTCTAACAGGTTTATTTGGAAGCACAAGCTTTCGGAGAGCTACTTCTTCACCAAGTAGCTATGGAACAGGATCAAAAGGCACAGAATTTATAGCAAATTTTGAGTGTTATGATCCTACACCATAGCTACCTGATAAAGGAGCAGAGTGCTGAAAGCTACTGCTACCAAATAAACCTGTTGGACTATAACCTGGTGTTGTGTGATTTTTAACTTTGTCCACTTCAGTCCAACCTCCACATCATGCTCATACATGGATCACATGAAATGTGACACTCTCCTGGAAGCAAGTTCCTCTTTTGTATAATCATAGTTTAATATCAACCTAGGCATTTATATTTGTAAACGATAGTTAGAATAGATGTTGGATTCGTCAGTACCATGATGTCCACACACAACTTCTTGTGTTAAAAGTTATAACATAAGCATTGCCACATCAGAGTAAATTGCCCTGTCTGGAGGCAAACTCACATATTTCACATTAATTACCTTCAGTGAAGCCACAGCTTTTCTTGTCATAGATAGACATCTGTGATTACAATGATATATTCTGATCTTCTGTATTCTCTGTATACGATCTAGGAGTCAATAGCACAAAACAGGATCCAAATTGCCGCATGGACCGATGTTTGTTGCAATGTTGATGTTTGTTGCATGCTGACTGTCTCTCCAATGTTCATATTTGGCAATGTCTTGGCAGTTTTATCAAACAGGAACTTAATTTTCTGTGATTTCACCTTGATGTTGTGGCTTTTGTCTGTTAAAACTTCAGTAGTTTTTTTTCATTATTGTGTAAGTATTTTCTGTGTGGTATGACATCGGCCATTGGACTGGACCATTTTTCATGCTTTCACAACTTATATTCCCTCAAACATATTTCTACTGGATTTGCTTAATTTCCTTATGTTCCCACTGGCAGGTTTCACTGCCACCTCTATCTTTCTGTTTGACAAGAGATACTGTGAGAATGACGTATGGCATTGAATTTCCCAAATTGTTCTACAAAGAGCAATACAGCACAGGAACAGGCCCTTCAGCCTTCAAGCCTGTGGCCCCACATTTTGCCCTTCCACACTAAACTGTCTTCACTTACAGGATCCATATCCCTCTATTCCCTTCCTATTCATGTATTCGTCCAGGTGCTTCTTGAATTCTGTTATTGTGTCTGCTACCAACACCTCCTCTGGCAGCATGTTCCAGACACTTACCACCCTTTGTGGGAAAAACTTGCCACACACATCTCTTTTAAATATCTTCCTCACACCTTGAACTAGAGTCGCCTAGTAATTGACCCCTCCACCCTGGGAAAAAAACCTCATACTCTCCACTCTACCCATGCCACTCACAATCTTTTAAATTTCTATTAGATCACCCCACAACCTCTTGCGTTCCAGTGAAAACAAACCCAGTCTATCCCACTTTTCCTCATAACTAAAATACCCCATACCAGGCAACTTCCTGGTAAACCTTTTCTATTCCCTCTCCAAAGCATCCACTTCCTTCTGGCAGTGTGGTGAGTAAAACTATATGCAATATTCCAAGTCTGGCCTAAGTAAAGTTCTATTAAAATGCAGCAGAGCTTGTCTATCTTTATACTCATTCCAATGAAGGCAAGCATGCCATAAGCCTTTTTTACTCCCTTACTTACCTGTGCTGCCACCTTCGGTGATCTCTGCACCTGTACACCCAGATCCCTCTGCATATCAGCCAACCTAAGAGTTCTGCCATTCACTGTATAAACTCTATCTATACTTGACCTTCCAAAATGTATCACCTCACATTTGTCCAGATTAAATTCCATCTGCCATTTTTCTGCCCATGCCTCCAACAGATCGATATCCTGCTGTATCCTCTGACAATCCTTCTCAACATCCGCAACTCCACCAATCTTTCTATCATCCACAAAATTACAAATTAAACCAGCCATGTTTTCCTCCAAATCATTTATGTAGATCACGAACAGCACTGATCCCTGTGGAACACCATTAGTCACAACCCTCCATTCCAAAAAGCAGCCTTTCACCACTACCCTCTGTCTCCTATGAGTAAGCCAGTTCTAAATCCATCTTCCCAGCTCACCCCGACACCATGTGACTTCACCCCTTTTGTAAAAATCTGATGTGAGGAACCTTGTCAGAGGTTTTACCGAAGTCCATGTAGACAACATTGACCATTTTTCCTTCTTCGAAGATCTTCGTCACCTTCTCCAAAAACTCAATCAATTTAGTGAGGCAAGACCTCCCCCGCACAATACCATGCTGTCTATTGCTAATAAATCCACTTGCTTCTAAATGTATACAGATCTTGTCTCTGAGAACCTTTTCCAATAATTTCCTTACCATAGACGTGAGGCCTGTAATTTCCAGGATTATCCCTGTTATCCTTTTTAAACAATTTCTGAAGCTTCTGAATTCTTCACTCATCCATTGAAGGCCATTTTCTCTGATCACGTTGTCTGGAATTCCATAATAACTGAAGTGAGATTTCGGGTACTATACAATCTCACTGATAGTAATTGACATCAACTAGCCTAACTGCCTATCATTAACTGTTAGGGCCCTCTTGTGCCACAGTGGTAGTGCCCTTACTGTTGAACCAGGGGGTCCAGGATCAAGTTGCACCTGCTCAAATGATGCAAAGTATCAACCCTGAACAAGTTGATTAGGAAAATAGTTTAAATTTAAACAAAAGTAGTACTTAACTGTAACAATATAATCAGTTCCTGTGAGAGTAAAGTGATCTACTTAAAGCTTCATCCATGATTTGTCTAGGATGTCATGTCTCATAAGTGGTTCTTCTGCTTGGTATTTGCTACAAGCACTGCACTGGCTGATGTGAGCCTAAATCACATTGTTCATGTTTGACCAGTAAAGTAACTGTCTTGCCTTCCTCAGATGAGAAGCAATTCCTTAATAACTTGTGCGGATGAGTTTCAGTATTACTTTTCTCATCTCCCTATGGATAATGATTCTATTTCCTTTTGCAAGAGACCATCATGAACTATCACTTCATCTCTGTATGCTCCGTGCTTTCTGATGATAGAGACAAAAAAACTGCAGATGCTGGAATCCAAAGTAGACAGGCAGGAGGCTGGAAGGACACAGCAAGTCAGGCAACATCAGGAAGTGGAGAAGTTGACATTTCATGTGTGACCTTTTTTCAGGACTGGGGGTGGTTGTGGGGGGAGCTGCAGATAAAGGGGGTGGCAGGGGAAGGATGATGAAATGGAGATGGGCGAAGACAGGTAGAGGGTACGACCTGGTTGGTCAATGGAAGGAATGAATTTTTTTGGTAGCTGGGAGGTGTGGAATGGAGGGGGAAGGACTGGGAAGGGAGTCGGGGGAAAGGAACATAGGTTATTTGAAACTGGAGAACTCAATGTTTTGTCCTCCAGGCTGTAGGGTGCCCAGGTGGAAAATGGGGTATTATTCATCCAATTTGTGGGTTGGTTCATTGTGGCAATGGAGGAGGCCAAGGATGGTCATGTCAGAAAGGGAGTGGTTGGGGGAACTGAAATGGGAGGTCGCTGCAGACCCAGCTGAGATGCCCGGTGAACCATTCCCTAAGTTTTACATTTGGTCTAACCAATGTAGGGAAGACCACATCAGGAGCTCCGGATACAGTAAACTAGACTGGAGGAGAAGCAGGTGAACTTCTATCTCCCCTGGAAGGACTGTTTTGGGCCTGGATGGAAGTGAGGAGGGGTGGTGGTACTGGCAGGTTTTGCATCTTTTCCATTTGCGAAGGAAGGTATCTGGCGATTCAAGGAGTTGGTGGGGAGAGGGGCACAAACCAAGGACTGTTAAAGGTAATGGTCCTTGCAGAAGGCAGAGAGGGGTGGGGGGGTGGAAGATGTTCTTGGTGGTGGGGTCTAGCTGGAGTTAGCAGACGTGTTTAAGAATGATGCATTGAATGCGGAGACTGGTAGGGTGATAGGTGAGGACAAGGGGGACCCAGTCTTTATTATGCTTGGGGGAGGTTTAGAACATTGGAACAGGGAATGCAGGTGGTGCAGTGGAGGGCTGACTGGCTGACAGCAGGGGAAAGCATTTATTTGAAATAGCTGGAAATCTGAGATGCTTGGGAGTGGAATCTCTCCTCGTCTGAGCAGATGTGGCAGAGGTGGAGGAATTAGGAGAACAGGATGGAGTTCTTGCAGAGTACTGGGTGGGAGGAGGCGTAATCCAGGTAGTTGTGAGAGTCTATGGGTTTATAGTAAATATCCGTTTGGAGATTATCGCCGGAGATGGAAATGGCGAGGTCATGTCATGGGCCACTTCAATTTCTCCATCCCCCCCTCACCCCCTCCAACCTCAACCCCTCCAAATGTGCAGTGCTTCACTCTCTCCACACCAATCCCCAGTTTACCACCAAACCTGCTGGCAAAGATGGGGCAATGGTGGTCTGGAGAACAGACCTCTAGGTCACAGAGGCCAAATTCCAACTCTCTTGCCTACAACCCCACCGCATCTTGTCAGTCCCATCTTGTCAAAATCACTCCAACTGTCCGTGTCCTCATTGCTTCCTGTGATCTTCCCTCCACAAACCAAACTGCAATTTCACCTGGGCAGCCTACAATCCAGAGAACTCAACACTGAGTTCTCTAATTTCAAATGACCTTTTCCCAACTCCCTTCCCAGCCCCTCCCTCTCCATTCCTCTTAGTCACCTATTAGATTCATCCCTCCCATTGACCATCCAGGTCATATCCTGTACCTGTCTCCACCGGTCCCCACCTCACCACCCTGTCCCTGCCCCCCCTTTATCTGCAGCTCTCCCCACACCCACCCCCTTCCTGAAGAAGGATTACATTCAAAACGTTGACTTCTCCACCTTCTGATGCTGCCTGCCGTGCTGTGTTTTTCCAGCCTCCTGCTTGTCTACTCTGCTTTTTCAGGTAATCCTTTCATCACCACTTCCAAAAACACTTGGAGAGTTGCATCTTGTGTAGTTTGCTTGGTTTGAGCAAGATATTTGTCTTTCAGATTGAATGTATCTGCTGGGTTGCTGATTTCCAGAGCAGGTTTAGCAGTTGCCTTTTATTGAATTTGGAAGACTTCACGCTTTGCATCATCAGGCAAGAGCTGCTTTCGAGTTGTACATTTGTTTTCCTTATTTGTATGTCTCATCCAGATGATTACACTGCAAATGATGTAACTTCGCTTGCAAACGTTTTGGAACACCTTGAAGTGTATCGAAGAAGGTGTTTTCACCTGGTTTTCAGTCAGACTCCACTGTCATTTTAGCTCTTACAAACCAGTACTGATTAAATTGCTCACAAGCAAAGCCAATAGCCAGGCTCTAATTCTCAGTCTGAGTGTAGCATTGTTCCATTCATGTTAACACCCTGGATGTGAATACAACTGCTGGTGTCACAATACAGGGTGATTTCATCACCGACATCATAACATCTCAATCCTAGTGTTGATGTCACTAATTGTTTGATTAAGTAGAAGTTGCTTAGCACTGAGCTTACACAGAGGTGTACACACTGATGTCAAATTTGGCAAGAACCTTCCTAAATAGTTCAGAAATCCATTGCACTCCATCCACATCTGTTGGTTAATGCACCTCTGCTATACCTCAGAGCTTCTGCAATGTTGATAGCTTTCTTGAGAGTACAGTTCTCCTCTTCCAGCTGATATGCTCTCATCGCAGGATGTTTTATAGCTAAGACAATTCTATCATGGATGAGATCATCTTTCAGTTGTGCAAACTCTTAGGATTCAGCTACATGTATCAGTGTGGTCAAATACTGATCAATTATTTTCCTCATCCCACTTTTGAGCTCTGATGTTGAATGTACATTACTCATAAAGGGTTCAAGAGTATCTTAGGTCTGATATATCTCTGTTGATTGGCTTTTCTGTTCCTCAGTGCAGAAACACTGCAAAATAGCTTGTTCAGTCCTGACCCAAAATGTCGACTTTCCTTCTCTTCTGATGCTGCCAGACCTGCTGTGCCTTTCCAGCTCCACGTTTTAGCAATACAGTTTGCAATAGGTTTTCCTCTGCAGTTATGGCAGGTATAACTTTTAACTGCTCTGTTATTGTTAAATCATGCTATTACCTTTTCATAGTCTTGGCCCTGGGAATGGAAAGACCAAGCATGTAATGGAAATTGCATAGCCATTTTGACTCATCCAGTAATTCAAAGTTGCAGATTTTTATTAGAACAGATACGAACATACAAATTTGGGGCAGAAATAGGCCACTTGGCCAACTGAGCCTGCTCTACCACTCAATAAGATCATGACTGATCTGATTTTATCCCTAAGTTCACATTTCTGCTATACCTGATAACCTTTCACCTCTTTGCTTAGCAAAAATAAGTCTTAAAAATATTCAATGATTTGCCTCTATCATCTTTGAGGAAAAAAGTTCCAAAAACTCCCAACCCTCTCGGAGGAAAAACATTCTCTTCAGCTCTGCCTCAAATCAATTTTCCCTTATTTTTAAACTGTGACACCTGCTTTTGGATTTTCCACCAGCGGAAATATCATTTCCATATTCATCCTTTCATGATCTTGTATATTTTAAACAAGTCACTTCTTCCCCTTCTAAACTTCAGTGAATAAAGCCTTGATTGACCAGTCTTTCCACATAAGACAACCTGCCTATTCCAGGTACCAGTCAAGTAAACTTTCTTAGAACTGCCTCCACTATATTTGCATTGATCGTTAAATACCCTGAGTATACTACTATATATATATACTACTATACTATATGGTCTTACCAGTTCCTTGCATAACCTCAAGTATAATCTCCTTCCTTTTGTATTCCAATATTTAATAACAATCTGTTTGTTTTCCTGATTACTTGTCATACCTGCTGTACCTGCATACTAACTTTTTACAGTGCAGGCACTTTGAACAAGTGCCTATATCTCAGAGCTCGGACATTGAGAAAATCTCTAACTTAGATCATTTTTATTCTTCTGACCAAAATCGAAAATTTCCAAATTTTCCACATTAAATTCCATTTTCCCTAGACCTTTTCTCATTCACTTAACCTGTCAATACCTTTTTGTAGTCTCCCTGTTTTTTCTGCACAACCTACTTTCCTACCTATCTGTATGTCATCAGCAGATTTGGCCTTTTTAACATCTGCCTGATTACCTTGATATTACCTAACTGCCCTGTTCTGATGTATCCAAGAATGATTTTGTGTACCTTTCACAGAACTACTGACATTCTACAGCCAAGAAGGAGGCCATTTCACCAATCCTGTTGGTACACGCCCATTAAATAAACATTTTTTATTCACTCATGGGATGTGGACATCACTGGCTGTCCAACATTTATTACCCATCCCTTGTTACACTTGAATAGGTGGTGATGAGTTCCTTCTTAAATAGGCGGCAATGAGCTCCTTCTTGACTAGGTGGTGATGTGTTGCCTTCTTGAATAGGTGGTGGTGAGCTGCCTTTTTTAATATGTGACAGTGAGCTCCTTCTTGAATTGGTGTTGATGATCTCCATCTTCATTAGGTGGTGGTGAGCTGCCTACTTGAAGGTGGTGAGCTCCTTCTTGAATAGGAGGTGATGAGTTCCTTATTGAATATGTTGTGATGAACTCCTTCTAGAATAGGTGGCAGAGATCTCCTCCTTGAATAGGTGGTGGGGAGCTCCTTCTTGAGTAGGTGGTGGTGCTCTCCTTAGTGAAAAGATGGTGAGCTGCCTTCTTGAATAGGTGGCGATGAGCTCCTTCTTGAATAGGTGACGGTAAGCTCCTTTTTGTATAGGTGATAGTTAGCTCCTTCATGAATAGGTGATGGTGCGGTCCTTCTTGAATAAGTGACAGTGAGCTCCTTCTTGAATAGGTGATGATGAGCTGCCTTATTGAATAGGTGCTGGCGATCTCCTTCATCAATAGGTGATGGTGAGCTCCTTCTAGAATAGGTTGTGGTGAGCTCCTTCTTGAATAGGTGGTATGAGCTCCTTCTAGAGTAGGTGGTGGTAATGTCATTCTTGATTAGGTGGTGATGATCTCCATCTTCCTTAGGTGGTGTTGAGCTCCTTCTTCAGTAGGTGATGGTGAGCTCCTTCTTGAGTAGGTGATGGTGAGCTCCTTCTTGAATAGGGGATGGTGAGCTCCTTCTTGAGTAGGTGATGGTGAGCTCCTTCTTGAATAGGGGATGGTGAGCTCCTTCTTGAGTAGGTGATGGTGAGCTCCTTCTTGAATAGGGGATGGTGAGCTCCTTCTTGAGTAGGTGATGGTGAGCTCCTTCTTGAATAGGGGATGGTGAGCTCCTTCTTGAGTAGGTGATGGTGAGCTCCTTCTTGAATAGGGGATGGTGAGCTCCTTCTTGAGTAGGTGATGGTGAGCTCCTTCTTGAACAGGTGGTGGTGAGCTGCCTTCATGAATAGGTGGCGATGAGGTCCTTCTTGTATAGGTGATGGTCACCTCATTCCTGAAAAGGTGGTGGTGTGCTCCTTCTTGTATAGGTGACGATGAGGTCCTTCTTGCATAGGTGGTGATGAGTTCTTTTTTGAATCGGTGGTGTGAGCTCCTTCTAGAGTAGGCGCTGGTGTGCTGCCTTCTTGAATAGGTGGTTATCAGGTCTTTCATGAATATGTGGCAGTGAGCTCCTTATTGAATAGGTGATGGTGAGCTCCTTCTAGAGTAGGTAGTGGTAATCTCGTCCTTGATTAGGTGGTGATGATCTCCATCTTCCTTAGGTGGTGATGAGCTCCTTCTTGAATAGTTGGTGATAAGATGCCTTCTTGAGTAGGTGGTGGTGAGTTCCTTCTTGAGTAGGTAGTGATAAGCTCCTTCTTGAATAGGTGGTGGTGATGAGCTCCTTCTTGAATAGACGACGATAAGCGTCATCTTGAATAGGTGATTGTGCTCTCCTTAGTGAAAATGTGGTGGTGAGCTGCCTTCATGTAAAGGTGGCGATGAACTCCTTCTTGAATAGGTGGTGATGAGCTCCTTCTTGAATAGGTGGTGGTGCGCTTCCTTCTTGAATAGGGGTGATGAGCTCCTTCTTGAATACGTGGTGATGAGCTTCCTTCTTGAATAGGTGGTGGTGAGCTCCTTCTTGAATAGGTGATGTGAGCACCTTCTTGAATAGGTGGTGGTGAGCTCCTTATTGAATAGGTGGTGGTGCGCTTCCTTCTTGAATAGGTGGTGGTGAGCTCCTTATTGAATAGGTAGTGGTGCGCTTCCTTCTTGAATAGGTGGTGGTGAGCTCCTTCTTGAATAGGTGGTGATGAGCTCCTTCTTGAATAGCTGGTGATGAGCTCCTTCTTGAATAGGTGGTGATAAGCTCCTTGAGTAGATGGTGGTGAGCTCCTTCTAGAGTAGGTGGTGGTGGGCTGCCTTCTTGAATAGGTGGCTACGAGCTTTTTCTTGAATATATGATGGTGAGCTCCTTCTTGAATAGGTGATGGTGAGCTCCTTCCAGAGTAGTTGGTGGTAATCTCGCTCTTGATTAGGTGGTGATGATCTCCGTCTTCCTTAGGTGATGATGACCTCCTTCTTGAATAGTAGGTGATGAGCTGCCTTCTTGAAGTGATGGTGAGCTCCTTCTTGAGTGGGTAGTGGTAATCTCCTTCTTGAATAGGTGGTGTGAGCATCTTCTTGAATAGTTGGTGATAAGCTGCTTTCTTGAATAGGTGATAGTGATGAGCTCCTTCTTGAATAGGTGATGGTGATGTCCTTCTTGAATAGGTGGCGATAATCTCTTTCTTGAATAGGTGATGTGAGCACCTTCTTGAATAGGTGGTGGTGAGCTCCTTATTGAATAGGTGGTGATGAGCTACCTTCATGAATAGGTGGTGGTAATCTCTTTCTTGAATAGGTGGTGGTGATGAGCTCCTTCTTGAATAGTTGGTGATAAGCTACCTTCTTGAATAGGTGGTGGTGAGCTCCTTCGTGAGAAGGTGGTGGTAAGCTGCCTTCTTCAATAGGTGGTGATGAGCTTCTTCTTAAATAGGTGACTGTAAGCTCCTTTTGGTATAGGTGACGGTGAGTTCCTTCTTGAATAGGTGGTGATGAGCTCCTTCTAGAGTAGGTGGTAGTAATCCCGTTCTTAATTAGATGGTGATCATCTCCATCTTCCTTAGGTGTTGATGAGCTCTTTCTTGAATTTTTGGTGATAAGCTGCCTTCTTGAATAGGTCATGGTGATCTCCTTCTTGAATAGGTCATGGTGATCTCCTTCTTGAATAGGTGGCGATGAGCTGCCTTATTCAATAGGTGTTGATGATCTCCTTTCTACAATATGGCACACACAACTGCACACGATACTTTCGCTGAGGTCTAACAAGCATCTTGTACAAGCTCAACATCACCTCCTTGCTCTTGACTCTATGTCTATTCCTAAAGACAAGGATATTGTACATTTTACATACTGTTCTCTCTATCTACCATGCCATTTTCAATGAACTGGGCATATATATATCTACTAGGAGAAAGTGAGAACTGTAGATGCTGGAGATCAGAGCTTAAAAATGTGTTGTTGGAAAAGCGCAGCAGGTCAGGCAGCATCAAAGGAACAGGAGAATCAACGTTTTGGGATTCCTGAAGAAGGGCTTATGCCTGAAACGTCGATTCTCCTGTTCCTTTGATGCTGCCTGACCTGCGCTTTTCCAACAACACATTTTTAAGCATATATATATCTGCACCTACACTCCTTTTAGAATTCTACCCCTTATTTTATATTGTCTTTCAATGTTCCTTCCCCAAAATTTTCCCTTCTTCCTTGTTGTTTCCTACAGTAGCTGACCCTCTTACAATCACAGAATCCCCTGCAGTGTGGAAACAGGCCATTCAGTCCAAGAAGTCCACACTGACCCTCCGAGTATCCCACCCAGACTCATTCACCTACTCTATTACTTTACATTTCCCCTAATTAATGCACCTAACCTACACATCCCTGAACACAATGGGACAATTTAACATGGCCAATTCACCTAACCTGCACATCTTTGGGCTATGGGAGGAAACTAGAGCACCTGGAGGAAACCCATGCAGACACAGAGAATGTACAAACTCCACACAGTTACCCGAGGCTGTCATCAAATCCGGGTCCCTGGCACTGTGAGGCAGCATTGCTAACCACTGAGACACCATGCCGCCTACAACTCTGAAGATCCACGTGTTTTCAGCTGCACCTCTTGCGCACCATGTTTTAAGTGATATCTGTGTGATGACTGTCACAAGCTGTACCCAAATATAATTACAGGAGAGGCACAAGATTACAATAAGCCAGCCAGTCCACCAAAGCTACAATTGCATTTCTCCAAACAATTAGGGATAGAAATGCCACTGTGGTAGAAAACTGATTTAGGATCAAACAGATTCTGACATTGCAAACATAACTCTGCTTTCTAAAACAAGACTCTGGCAATCTTATATAACATCAAAGGTTTTATATTAGGAATATATCCTTAACTACAACAATATGTATTTGATCAGATACTATGTTTAAGTCAACACTTAAATATATTTTGACCAGTGACAGCTAAATATTAAACTTTTGCTTCATTGAAGTACCTTAAGTTTGTTTTGGTTCAGTATTTACCAATAACTCATGAGTTTAAAGGTTATGGTTCCTGACTCATTCCAGAGATTTGAGCACATAATTTCATGAATTACTGTACTGCACTACTGGAAGGGAATTTTTAGATAGATGTTAAACAAAGCTCCAATAGCCCTGATGGTTGTAACCAAAGAGGAACAAGGGACTTCTCACAATATTCTGGCCAACATTTATCCCTCAATTATCATTGCTTAAAATTAATAATTAATTAAACTGCTACATTATCTGGTCTTGTACCTTATTGCTGTTTATGGGACCTCGCTGTACAGAAATTAGTTGTCACGTTGTAGTCTTGTAACAGTGACTACACTGCAAAAGTACTTAATGAGCTATAAAGTGTTTTGGGATATCCTGAAAATATGCGCAGTTTAAAATAAATGCAATCCATTTCCTTGTGTATGGAGTACTTATATCTCTATGATTTATCATAGTCAACCAATGAATACAGGCCCCTGTTTTTAAACAAGTACTTTGTATACAACAACTGGTGCAAAGATATTACCCTGCATCAATATTTTATCATAAAGAAATAAATCTGATTTTGGTTTCACCTCAAGTCTGTGTGTTCTGTGTGAACCAATATTGTTAACTATGCAACTTCATAAAGATGTTTTACCAGGCTCCTCAACTTTCCTAACAGGCATCAACCTTTCCGGACCAGAGATGGGAGAATCTGGTTAATGGTCTGAACAGAAAGTTCAATAATTTAGATGATGCCAAATACGGAATGATATGTTTGTTGTTTTGTATTTTTGTTTGTTTATATTTTCTAAAAATCATTGTTTTGTTCTTAACAATCTTTTGTAGACTGGCTCATTAACAGAGTTTTATAAAAGGTAAGGTAAGTCTGGCTTTCTTTTTGCCTCTCAGTCTCTATCTGAGCCAGCCTCTTTGTTATCATTCATGAGTTAATACCTGAGAGCATGTGTGAAGGGTATGTGAGTTAAGAAAAAATTAGGACAATCTTTTTTTCCAAATCTTCTTGCCTAAAACAACATTCCGAACACAGGAGCTGTCAGCCTTCACAGGGCAATAAACAGTTGAGTCTAATCCTAGCAGTCCTAATTATAGCTGTCCTCATTTTTTCCAGGGAATCAATTATTTTAGTGTAGAGCATGAGAGAGTGAAATAAATGTTTTATTCACTTAATTTCTTTGGACTTTTGAGAAATAATGCTTGATGCCCCCGAAAC
The DNA here is from genome assembly GCF_047496795.1 of Chiloscyllium punctatum. Taxonomy (NCBI): domain Eukaryota; kingdom Metazoa; phylum Chordata; class Chondrichthyes; order Orectolobiformes; family Hemiscylliidae; genus Chiloscyllium; species Chiloscyllium punctatum. The sequence continues at coordinate 69,035,573 of NC_092746.1, forward strand.
TTAATTTTCAGCTTTAGACTGTAATGATTTTTAAATCCTCCTATTGGTGCGAAGACTTTGTAATTGTCTTTGGATCATCATGTCAGATTGAATCCCAAGTTTTCATTTAATGCATAAAATAATGGTTTACATGTCCATTAGGGCATAGAAAACATGATTAAACAGACAGAGCTACTGCAGTCAGTGGCAATGACAGACGCAGCTGAATGCATTGATCAGTAAATTGTACACAAGTTTTTTAGGTAGATAAGAGTTAAAGATTGATAGAAGAATCCTTAATCAGAATTTCAACCAAATAAAAACAAACAACATTTTTTAAAACAAATCTATTCTCAGGTTGTGGAAAATGCTAGCAAGGCCATATTTATTATTACTCTGATTATAAAATATGTTATTTGCAGAATAATACTGATGGACTAGTAATCCATGGTGTTGAGATAATAAGCCAGAGAATGTGAGTTCAAATTCCATGAGGACAGTTGGAGAATTTGAATTCATTTAAAACAAATTGGAAATACCTGTCTACTGCATAAACACAATTCGAGTTTGCCATGTGAACTTTAGAACCTAATACTGTGGATGCTGATAGCCCCTGATAAAGGATGCAGGGATTTTGATGAGTGATTAGCCTAAAAAGATTCAATCTGAACAGGCAGAATGTTAACTTTTTGTTGCCTGTAAATTATTATGATTGCAGATTGTAGCACTGTTGAGAGGTGGCATGATTTGGCTGGCAGCACATAATCACGAAATAACAGTAGAACCAGTGTTGGCTACTTAAACCCAGCCTGCACCTTGTAAGATAAGGTAATTGAGCCTGGAGCCGACACTGGACATTAATTTGCAACTGGAATGATAGAATCATAGAAAATTACAGCACAGAAGGAGGTTGTTTAACTCATCATGTTGTCACCAGCTGAAAAAGTGTCATCTAACTCAATTCTAATTTTTAGCTTTTGCTTTGTATTCCCACATGCAATGACACTTCAAGTAATGTTTAAATACAATGAGGGTTTCTGTCTCGACCATTCTTTCAGACAGTGAATTCCAGAACCTCGGCACTCTCTACTGAAGGCATTTCTCAATTCTCCTTTAATCTCTCCACCAATTACTTTAAATCTATCTTTGTTTATTGATCACTTTTCTGAGAGTAAAGGGCCTTTCCTTATAACTCTATATTGCCCTCTCATAATTTCTACACTTCAGTTAAATCTCCACAGAGTCATGTTATTCACATTGTTACATTTATTCCTGTCTTTATTCAAGGTTAAGAAAAAAATAGATTGTGACTATTAATTGTCTGAACACTTACAAGTGGAAGCACTTAATAAAACATGGAGGTGGAAGGAACTGTTAGACTGAGTAGTCAACAAACTTTATCTACCAACTGGATTGGATCCACATTGACATTGGCTGCAGAGGATTGGATCTACATAAGGGGGTGAAGATTGGAAAGTAAGGACTGAATTTTCCCATTATTAGGCATTGTGCTTTTTGACTGAGATTCATGGTGTCAGATTATCATAGCTATGGTGACTTTTTCGTGTAATCTTCAGCACTCCATCTTCTAAATATGTGTCTGGACTCTATGCTGCCCATGCAATCATGCAGAAGCAGCATTTGAAGTATTGGCTGCTAATGGGACCTTTCACCGTTCACATTGTTGGTGCCATATTTAAACTCCGCTGCACTTCAGATACTGTAAGTCAGGAAATGCCCTTCACACTGTGGTGTTGCACCATTATCTCGAAGTAAATGACTGCGAAAGGCAAATTTTGCTTCTCTGTTCACTGACTTGGAAGTGCTGGTGGTGAGGAATTGTGAAGTGTCAGCATGGCTTCATCAAGGGGAGGTCATGCCTGACAAATCTGCTAGAATTCTTTGAGGAAGTAACGAGCAGTTTAGATCAAAGAGAGCCAATGGATGTTATCTACCTGTTATCCCCCACTCCCTACTTTCTGCCAGGTAGCCAAGCTTCTATCCACCACTGGTTGAAACACAATACACAGTAAGGCAGGGAGAAGATGAATGATCCTCTGTGCTCCACAAGGGTGCTACCTCAAATTTGCAGGGCCACCACTCACCCTAACTTTGCCATCATATACATATTTCACCAAGTCTCATGGACAACAACTCTTATGATTGCAAGTATCAGCGCCTCTCACTCACTTCACCCTCCCATCCTCACTACTAATCTTTTTGTCCTCTTGCACTTCCTACTCACTCACCGGGGACACCTCACCACCATTTTATATTTTTCTATGAAATTTCCTCTCTGCTTTCTAAATTTAACAATCTACCATGCCTCATATGCATGTAGTTGGTCATATTTCTTGTAAATTTTGTCCATAATTTTAAAACTAAATTATCCAAAGCTGCTTCAGCATTAAAATATTACCTTTAGTTCTGAGATTAATTTACACTTGATCCTATTGGTAGTAAGAAACACCAGTACCATATTACATAGGAGCAGAAATTAGGCCATTCAGCCCATTGACTCTGCTCTGCCATTCAATCCTGGCTAATAAATGTTTCAACCCAATTCTCTCACTTTATACCCATAGCTCTTGATCCCCTTGTTGGTCAAGAACCTATCTATCTCAGTCTTAACTATACTCAATGACCTGGCCTCCACAGCCTTCTGTGGCAACGAATTTCATAGATTCACTACTCTCTGGCTGAAGACGTTTCTCTTTATCTCCCTTCTAAAAGGTTTTCCCTTTACTGTAAGTCTGTGTCCTCAGGTGCTAGTGTCTCCTACAAAAAGAAGCATTTTCCAAACATCTATTCTGTCCAGACCATTCAGTATCCTGAATGTTTCAATTAGATTCCCCCTCCTCCTTCTAAATTCTGTCAAGTATAGATCCAGAATGCACAAATGTTCCTCATATTTTAAGATTTTCATTCCTGGGACCATTCTTGTGAACCTCTTCTGAGCACACTCCAGGGCCAGGACATCCTTCCTGAGATATGGGTTCCAAAACTGTGCATAATACTCCAAAAGTGGACTGACTAGAGCCTTATAGAGGCTCAAAGTACATTTCTGCTTTTATATTCAAGTCCCCTCAAAATAAATGCCATCATTGCATTTACCTTCCAACTACTGACTCAACCTGCAAATATATGTTGATAGAATCCTGGATGAGAACTTCCAAGTCTCTTTGCACTTTAGACTTCTGAGTTTTCTCTCCATTTAGAAAATAATTTGTGCCTCTATTCTTCCCATCAAAGTGCATTACTTCACACTTCCCCACATTGTACTCCATCTGACACTTGTTTGTCCACTTTCCTAATCTGTCCAAATCCGTCTACAGCTTCCCTGCCTCCTCAATGCTACCTGTCCCTCTACCTATCTTTGTATTGTCTGCAAATTTAGCTAGAATGCCCTCAGTTCCTTCATTTAGATCGTTAATGCATAAAGTGAAAAGCTGTGGTCCCAAGATTGAGCCTTGCGGAACACCACTTGTCACTGACTGCCATCCTGAGAAGGACACTTTCATCCCCACTCTCTACTTTATGCCAGGTAGCCAAGCTTCTATCCATGCTAGCACCTTGCCTCTGACATTATGGGCCTTTATTTTACTCTGTAGCCTCCTGTGCGTCACCTTGTCAAAGGCCTTCTTGAAGTCCAGGTAGATAACATCCATTGGCTCTCTTTGATCTAAACTGCTTGTTACTTCCTCAAAGAATGCTAGCAGATTTGTCAGGCATGACCTCCCCTTGATGAAGCCATGCTGGCTCTGCACCTATTTTAACATATACTTCCAAGTATTCAAAAAACTCATCCTTCACAATGGATTCCAGGATCTTACCCATGACCGAGGTTAGGCTAATCAGCCTGTAATTTTCCATCTTTTGCCTTAGTCTCTTTTCAAACAGGGGTGTCACGTTAGCAATTTTCCAGTCCTCTGGGACCCTCCCTAATTCTAGTGATTTCTGAAAGATCACCACTAATGGCTCCTCTATTTCTTCAGCTATCTCCCAACATCAAATCATATTTTCTTTGACAGGGATCTAATCTGTGTCTATATATCAGGTTTGTTTTTCAGTTGACCATTTACCAAGTCGCAAGATATTGCAAAAATTTTACTTGGAGACTCCTAACTCGGTGCTAGCCTATAAATTGTTGGGTTCTAGATTAGAGTCTGCAGCCCTTGTTTTTACCTATAAATTGTTGGAGTAAAGGGACTTTCTACTGCCATGTACATTACCATAATGTTTAGATTTTCACACTTTCCCCTAAATTCATCACTGGCAATTTCCACCTCTATTGTCAATTAGGAGTTTAGGCGATGCCCTGAGTCCAGTCCATATCCATTTCTCCATTACATTGTCCAGTATTTCTCTTTTCTCTTTATTATTTATTATTGTAGACTGACTACATTTTTTTGCCATTTCTATGAAGTTCAAGATTCTATTTTTCCTTATCCCATACCTTGATTAAACTGAGTCTTTTGCTAATGGGACTCTGACGATGGGTTGTGATGGTGACTTATATGTTTTACAGATTTATTTACTGCAATCCCTTCTGTAAAGTTAGTGTACTTATCATCCCGTAATCTTCCAATCTTTAGTGGGAATTTTAACCTGTGAGAAGGTGGATGGGAAATTGACTGAAGTAGTTTTGAGATAATTTTCCTCCCACAATCCAAAAGATATGCAGGTGACGTGAATTGGCCATGCTAAATTGCCTGTATTGTTCAGGGATGGGTAAGTTAGGCGCATTAGTCTGGAGTAAATGTAGGATAATGGGGCATGGGTTTGTGTGGGATACTCTTCGGAGGGTTGGTGTGAACCTGTTGGGCTGAAGGGCCTGTTTCCACACTGTAGGGATTCTAAGATTCTAAGATAATGAGCCTTTTTTCCTTTGAACTCCTATAATCTGATGCCAGTAAAACCTACTTAATAACTCGATTATAGAAGTTAGATCTTGTTAAAGGAATATATTAATCTCAAAATTATGTAAATTGCAAATCCACTAAATTCCTAAAAAACAATTGTTTTGCTCCACATTCAGTTTCATTTGAACATTTTCACAGACGATCTGCTCAACAGCATAGGCATTTCACTTGACACGAAGTCAGTGCCAATAAAATAATTTGGCAAGCTATGTTACAGGGAATCTGGAGAAGTGGATATCCCCTGGGATTGATTGTCACAAGTTGCCTTTGACAAAGTGTTGCTGAGTCAGCGTCTTGAGCAACACTAGTCTATGTGATGAAGATGATTCCAATAGGGTTTCAGAGTGGGGAGTTCCAGGACTTTGATTCAGCAACAATGAAGGAATGGTAATATCAAGTACGGGTGGTGTTTGACAGACAAGGGAACTTGAAGATGGTGACATTTAAATGTTGCTGCCTTTGTCCTTCTCAATGGGGTGCCAATCAAACAGCTGCTTTCTGCTGAATGGTAAACAAAAACAGAAATTGCTGGAGAAACTTGGCAGACCTGGCACATCTGTGGGACGAAAGCAAAGTTAACATTTCGAGTCTGGTGACTCTTCCTCAGAACATTCTCCTGGAAGTTGTTGAGCTCCTTGAGTGTTGTTGGGCATGCAGACCATCCATCACAATGCTGACTCATGCTTTATATGGTAAATGTAGACATGCTAGCTTCCTGTACCATATGAGTTCCTGCTCAAAATGCAGATTGCAGCCTCCATCCTCTTGAAATGTACAAACTGACAAGGCCAGCTTAGTCTGATGTGGCAGAGGAAAACCACTTTTTGTCTCATTGGAAGACCTTCTTGTGAGAAATATAATATTGGATTGAAACGGCTGAGCATTGACAAGCACTGTCGGATTGTTACCCCACTCCTACTAATTTGCATCAGGACCAAGATCCACATTTCAGATTGGCACTTCCAACTCAGCTTCTTCAGAAATGCACAGCATTCCTGAAATCCGGCTATTCCTTCAGAGTCCATGATAGTCAGGGAAAGTCAAACCACACCCCCTTCTTTACAATAGCAGATGTTGTTTTCTATTAAGTTTAAATAAATATCGCAAGGCTGCATGTTTACAATTACTCATTATTCCTTAGTTAACAGTTCTTTGTCTAGTGGGAAAACCCTCCTAACTACACGCCTGTAAGTGTAGACTTGCCCTCCCATCACACACCCCCATTTGAGATATATCACCCTCCACTCCACAATGCTAACTGTTTAGATATTTGTCAGACAGGAGCCAGGGATTTCAGAAGTTGAGTCAGGAGAGCAGGTGTGGGATAGGGTTGAGCTCTGTGATCAAGGGCTGGAGAGGGTGAAGAAAGCCGGTGAGTACTATCCACGGTTCAGGTTTGGGCAATGGTGGAGGGTCTGTGGTTTGATAGAATTGATGAGCACTGACCAGGGGCTGGTGATGGTGAGCATTTCCTTGTGAAGGCTAAGCATTTCACTGGAGTGCCTTGAATGTTTTACTTCTAGATATAATACTCAATTGGCTTCAATGGGACTAATTCCAGCTCTCAGTTCAAATGAGTTGAGTCACATGCAGGGCATAAAAATTTTTCCTAGACGCTACTTTTCCTTTCCCTAATGTGGGAGGTCAGCTAAAAGATTTACCAAAACTTTGATTGCGAGCATTGTAAGGGATCATCTAAACGGGAGCGAATCTTCCATGCAATTACTGAGCTTTCTACCCCCTGAGATGTTTGGAGTTTTGAGGTCATTTTGTGTAAATGGACAATCAAATGAATCTGCTACAACCAATCTAAACCAGTGCTGGAGGCAATCAGCAATTTTCCTTACGCATACACTACTCAGCAGTGGGAAATGTACCAACATACGTCTATTTTTAAAATGTCTATTTTTAAAACGTCATTTATCTTGAAAATATATTTTGTTCATTTCTTCAACAATGTATAAACTAAATGAAACATAGACATCAATAATTTAAGGTGAATTATTCTGTATTACTTTGACAATAGTGCATAAATGCAACATAATTCTTTCCAGAGTAAATTTGGGTTTATGCTTTAAGTAGGCCTGAGTTGGGATTTTTTTATTAAAAGTAAGTTTGATGACATTACAGTTGCCCCACAGAAGGAGGATTTTTAACTGCACAATTAGTTCACATCTATATGACTACACAATAAAGTTACCATTCCATTTGAGCTCTGTACTGTTTTAATATGGTACCACCTTTCCGATTGAAACCCACCAACAGCAGTAAGTTTTCCCATATTTATGTTGTATTGTTTATTTTTTTTAGACAGAGGAATTGAAATCAAGGACCACTTAAGACAGTACACATGTTAATCCAGGCATGAACAAGACAATAACCAACACAAACTGTCGAGGTACAGCAGAAATGTTTATTAGAGGTTTGTGTTGGTTTTGCCAAGCACATGCTTGAGTAAACTTGGATTACTGCTATTCAGCTGTACCAATGGTTTGAATGTATTTTTACTGTGTCAGTAATTTTTGTTTTTAAAAATCATTGGTGCAGTATATTAGAGATAATTTTTGTTTGCTGTATCTTGTAGCTGGCAAAAGCTCAACAAGCCACGAAACACTTTTGTTGTTGGATGCACCTTGAGTAATGTAGTGATTCCGACCTAACTATGGAAACTGTTTTCAAAGTATCTTAAGCTATGATATTCAGATCAGTAAGCTTAAGTAGCTGTTTTGTAATTTTTCTGTCACAATGATATTCCTAATAGCCAATTAATGCTTGGTTGTGACAATAATATTTAATTTGTAAAGATATCAGTACAAGACCTTTATATGTTTCTTTATAATATCTTCTGTTTGTTTTCTTTGAGTTATGAGTAATGTGAACCCGAAGGATTTGCCAGTAAAATTATATATGGGCAACTTGACAATATTGTATAGATTGAACTTCTTGTTCTTGCTATGTGCAGTGAAAGAAATAATTATAACATTGCTTATATTTACTGATTAATGAGTAGTGTTTGTTGACAATTGTGACTAGATATGTTGTCATGGATGCAAGATCTAAAATACATAATATTGGTTGAATTCTTGTTAAAAGTACAAGATTATAGTTCAGGAGCAGAGACAAGGCACTGAATGTTCCTACTGTTAGGCGAAGTATAATTTTTGGGGAGTTTGTAGTGTCTGTCCTATCTTGGGTCATTGTGACTTTTCCCATGTTCTCCTCTGTTTCCCACCTCATTAATTGTGTATCTAGACTCTATGGTGCCTGTCTCATGTAATCACTTGGCAGCAGAGGTGGAAATGTTTATCTTATACTGTTCTTGCTGCTGACACCATTTTAAACCCCAGCTGCACACCACTCCAGAAACTGCAAAGCAGAAACAGCCCTTCACACATGGACTATTCTCACAGAAGACATAGCCCACAGGGGAAAGTTTGCACTCCTGCTTCTCCAGTGGGGATCTCGAAGTGCTGACGGATGGACAGCAGGCCACCACCTATCCTTCAAAGGAAATCATGGCCAGTAGTCTCAACTCGTCTGGATCCAGATAATAGCCTGGTAAGTCCTATTTCTCAGAACAAATGAAACCACAGCAGTGAAGGAACAAATCAATGATTGTCTGCATTCACCAGTGGTATGTGCCATCATCTTCTCTCTGCTATCTCCCATTCACTATAAATGTACAACTCTCACTTTTGTATGCAGCATCTCCACTCAAAGGCTCTCACCCAGCTAATCCTCCCAAACTACAAATCCTTTTTGCTCTCTGTGCTTCCCACTCACTAACTAGAGTTACTTTCCCACAGCATCATAGGTCAATATGTGTTATAGTTCTTTTTTCATCAGGAAAGATATCCTTCTGCTTGTCTTAGCTAGTGTCACAAGATATCTATTTGTAATGCAGTCTTAGTTTTCAGTCAGACTGTAATGTACAAATAGTGGAAGATTAGGGTGGGGTTGGGAATCTCATAGAAACTTATGAAATTCTAATGGACAAGGTAAACACAGGAAGGACACTCCCGGGGAGTCCAGAGCCAGGAGTCACAATCTAACGGTTTGGTATAGGCCACTTAGGACTAAGATGAGGAGAAATTTCTTCACCCAGAGAGTGGTGAGCTTGTGGAATTCTCTGACACTGAAAGTACAAAACATTGAATGTTTTTAAGAGGAGTTAAATATATTTCTAAGATCTAAAAGGATCAAAGGTATGGGGAGAAAGCGGGGATAGGATATTGAGTTGGATGAACAGCCCATGATCATATTGAATGGCTGAGGAAATTTGAAGGGCCAAATTGCCTACTCCTTTTCCTATTTTCTTTGTTTCGGTGTTCCAGTTTAGGGATACTTGAAAATAATAGTAATCAGTGAATGTTCAAAGTTTGTGAAAAGATTTGTACCTTGGGTGCTCGTTGTTGTGGTTATGTTCGCCGAGCTGGGAATTTGTGTTGCGGACGTTTCGTCCCCTGTCTAGGTGACATCCTCAGTGCTTGGGAGCCTCCTGTGAAGCGCTTCTGTGATCTTTCCTCCAGCAAAGATCACAGAAGCGCTTCACAGGAGGGTCCCAAGCACTGAGGATGTCACCTAGACAGGGGACGAAACGTCTGCAACACAAATTCCCAGCTCGGCGAATAGAACCACAACAACAGGAATCAGTGAAGCTTAATTTTTATTTATACTTGTTACAACTTCAAAACACTGAAGACCTAACATGCTTCAAAAATTGATTTTAAAAAAAGTCCATGCTTCAGAACTGTAAGGTCTGGTGATATAAAGGCCACTTCATTCATATTTTTATCATAGAACTTCAAAACATCAAGGAATTTCTGATCAGAAATAAACTATAATCGTCAATTTATCATATTTAACAATTCCACCAAGAAACTGAAATACATTTGTAGTTTCAAAAGAGTTTTTAAAATTGAGCCCTTTAAATTCATCAAGTTTTCTTTTAATTCCTTAGAATGTTTTGAGTTGGCTTAAATTTTTTTACAATTCAATGTTACAACTTTCTTACATGCATTTTTTACAATGCATGATCTACATTGTAACTGCTTGTCACAATCTACTTGTTTGATCATTTCTTTTGACCTACATAATGCTGCTTTAGTTCAGCGCAAAACAGGACAAGCAACAGTCATTGTCATGACATATACTACAGAATATACAATACTGTCAATGTTGCTTGTCTTCAAAGAACACTCATATGTGAAACACTGGACCACACGATGAGACGTAAATGGCTCTAGTTCCAGGACTACGACTTACATGCTCTCGGGGGCAAAGATTCAAACCGTTGCTTGTACTCTGACAGCCCACATAAACCCATACTGAGATGCACAACGACCGTACAAAGCACACAGTATGAACAGCTTGCCTTCCATAAATACATTCACCAAGATCAGCAGCAAAGCCTTGCATCAGTTACTAAACGTATCAGGTAGAAAGTTGCATTATCTGCACTGATTTATTGTAGATAACCATCAGACTGCTTAGTCTCACACAGGTTAAAAGTAACAGCTTTCCCTTTTCTTGCAAGATGTCAAGAGAGGTATATAACTAGAATGATATTCAAGACTCTTGTCTACCCGATCAAACACTCAGCAGTCCCAAGCACAGTTGTTCACTTCCTGCAAAGGCTCATAATGTCTACATACACCTACGCAACCAACAAAGACCTACGCTGATGTACCAGCAACATAAGGTGCTGCAAATTACAACACTTGCATATTTATTTTGAAATATTTCTAAGCTTGCTGATTTTCAAAGTTAATCTCAACATCAAGGAAAATTGTTCCAATAAGCATATATAAAATTCAAATAAATAACTGAATTATGCATATCATTGTTTTCTATTATAAATATGATATATCTTCTAAATATGGTGAGTACTCATGTAAAGAAGTGAAAAGGCAATTTAACCTTAATATTAACATTCTACTTTTATTTTTCCCTCAACTTTATTTTGAGTATTATTCTACATGTGTCAGGTTGATTGCAGTATCTTGAATAAAGTGTTTATAATATAATTTCAGTGTATATTCAGGACAGGTGAAATTTCTGCGGCAACATTATTACGCAGCTGTTGTGTATGTGGTCATTTTCTGCTCCAAAATTGATCTTCCCAAATGCCTTCATTTAGCACTCACTGGATTACTTCAGTATATTTTGATTCCTGGGCCTCACTTGCATAAAAGCCCTCTCAGAGCAGAACCGGATTCATTGAATTGCAAAGGAATCAGTCTCAGGTGGAATGGAATCAAAGATTGACAAGCAATGTAATGAATGAGCAATGGAAGTAGATAAATCCAGTATAGAATTACACACATTCCCATGAGTGGCAAAGAAAGGACATACACAGTTAGAACATCTTGGATGTATAAGAATATGAAGAATAAACTTAAACGAAAGAAGTTTATATTTCTGTAGACTGTGGAGCACAAATCTTGCCTGGCATATACAGTCTCATTTTATCAGCCCACAAAATAGTTGCTTTTTTATTTGCTGGGCATATAAATTGTTTCACACAGCCCCCACCTTTCTGTCATGAAATGTTATACTGCGACAGTAGTCGGCCTCAAGTTTTCACCCATAAATGGATACAACGTAAATTGACCTATTTAATACAGAGATTAAGTGGGTTTTTTTTCTCTTTCAGAGGTTCAAGAGTCTTTGAAAGTCTTCCTAATAGGCAGTGGAAAAGGAGTGTTTGAATGTTTTTAAGGCAGAAGTGGATAGATTATTGGCAAGCAAAGGAATGAAAGGTTTTAAGGGTCCAATGGGAATATGAGGTTACAAATCAGATCAGCTGTGGTCTTATTGAATGAGGAACAGGCTGAAGGAGCCAAACGGCTACTCCTGCTTCTTGTTTGTAATCACTCAATCATAATCTCTACCTCCACAGGAAAACTTTCTTTTTAGCCTCTAATTTGTCTCATTCTTCCTTTGACAATCTTTTTACTGTTTTTCTGTTTATTGAAAGACTATTGGATTCCCTTTTTATGTTAATCTATTTTCTTTCCTACTGTTCTCCCCTGTAGGTTTCGTATTTAGCTTGGTTCTCGACAATATTGTGAGTCTAAGTGCTGTTGAGGCTGAGTCACTAAGTATATTTAAAGCTGAAATACAGCAAGCAAATCAAGGATTAGCTGGATAAGGCAGTAAAATGGGTTTGAGGATTATCAAATCAGATCAGAACATAATCTCATTGAATGGCAAGGCAGACTCAATGAACAAAATGACCTACTTTTGTTGCCATGTCTTATGGTCTTACTCTTCAAAATTTCAGTGGATTCAAGCTTAGCCTGTCCAAGTGTACCTCATAACTCCAATCACTCCAGTTAGTAGTTTGGTAAACCTTATCTGAACTGCTTCCAGTGCACTTACATCTTTCCTTAAATGGGATCTAATATACACTACTTCAGATGTTGTCTCACCAATGCCCTGTATGAGTGATGAATAACATCTATACTTTTATATCCAATGTCCCTCAGAATAAATGATGATGTGGAGGTGCCAGTGTTGGACTCGGGTGGGCAAAGCCAGAAGTCGCATGACTCTGGGTTGTAGTCCAACAGGTTTATTTTAAAAGCATAAGGTTTTGGAGCACAGCTCTTTCGTCAGGTAAAATGATAAATGGTAACATTCTGTTAGACTTCTCAATTACTTGTTGTACCCTCCTACTAACCTTTAACAATTCATGCACATGGACATCCAGATCCCTCTGTACCTTGGAGCTGTGCAATCTCTCCCCATTTAGATTGTCAGCTTGTATATTAAGATGGAGTTCCACATTTACCCATTTTTCAGACCTTTGTCCACTCACATAATCTATCTATATCTTTTCATAGCCTCCTTAGGTCCTCTTCACAACCTTCTTACATATCTTTTGTGTAATCAACAAATTGGACAATGTACCTTTGGTCCCTGATCCAAGTCATTTATAAAACTTATTAACACTTGAAGTCCCAGCTCTGATCCCTCTAGTGTATCACTTGTTACATCTTGCAATCCTGAAAAAATACCTATTTAGGTCAACTGTCTGTTTCCTGTTAGACAGTCATCCTCTATCTATGTCATTCCACTACAATTTTCTGTGTTGTCCTTTGATGTGTTACATTGGTGAGTGTTTTTTGGAAACTCAACCACAGTACATCTGCAGTTTGCCCTTTATCCACTATACATGTTACTTCCTCAAAGAACTCCAACTCATTGTTCAAATATGATTTTCTTTTCAAAAAACATGGAGTAATGCTCCTCACTTGTTTTAAACTTGTCCAAGTTAAAGGGAGAATGATGCCAGGCTCCTGAGCTAACTTACTTCTGAGGTATCCTTGTACAGACATACAATCCATCACCCCCTGCCCAGGAGAACTCTCACCAATGAATCTAAAATGGTGGCAATTGGTTGGCACTAATTAAAGAATCACTGGTAAGCCGACATTTCCAAGAAGGAGAAATGGGATGAACCGAACTGTCAATGTAAAGTTGAGAGCCTGACACCTAGTTGAATTTTGGTTTCAACCCCATATCTGAGCAATCCCATATATCTCCCTACATGATTTTTGAAGTGGTCTAATTGGAATTTCTAAAATCTGTTCAATAAGATACCGAACGCAAGACTGCTTAATAAGATGTTAACCATGCAGTTGGAAATAGATATTAGCACAGATTAAGGATATGCTGACTAACAGAAGGCAGAGCGTTGAAATAACGGGGGCATTCTCAGAATGGCAACTGAAAGTGAAGTGCCACAGGGATTAGGACTGTGGTCACAATTATTTACATGACATATTCATGACCTGGACAACGGAAGTGAATATACTATTGCCAAGTTTATGAATGGTACAAAAATAGTTGGGAAAGCAAGTTGTGAGGATGGTGCAAAAAGTCTACAGAGGGATGTAGATAGATTAGGTGAAGGGGCAAAGATTTGGCAGACAGAATAAAACATAGGGAAATATAAGGTTATGCACTTTGACAGGAAGAATAGAGGAGCTGAATATTATTTAATTGGGGAAATACTGTTGAAGACTTAAACATAGAAGGATTAGGAAGTCCTTGTTCATGAATCACAAGAAAGTTAACTTCCAAATTCAGTGGATAATAAGGAAGACAAATTGACTGTTGGTCTTAATTTCAAAAGGAATGGAGTATAAAAATAGGGAGGTTGTGGTAAAACTAGTCAGATAACACCTGGAATGCTGAGAACAGTTTTAGTCCCTTTTTCTCAAGGGGCATTGGAAGCACTCCAGAGAAGGTGCATAGTGTTTATTCTGGGTAAAGAGGGATTGTCCAATGAGGAAAGGTTGACTGGATTGAACTTGTACCATTGGTATTTAGAAGAATGAGAGCCAATCTTACTTAAAAATTGAGATATTTAGGGGATTTGACTGGATATTTGACCAGACCTTGCGGGTGAGAAAGTATAATTTCAGAGTAAGGGATTGCACATTTAAGACAAAGATGAGGAGATTTCTTTTTCTTTCAGAGGTAGCCAATTTGTGAATGCTTTGTTGCAGATAATTGTTGAGGCTGACCCACATATATTCAATGCTGGCATAGACAGATTTTTATTTAGTAGTGAATCAAAAGATCAGTCAGGAAAGTGAAGTTGAGAATGATCAGATTAGCCATGATCTTATTGCATGGGGTCAAATGGCTTATTTCTGCTCCTATATCCTGTGGTCACATGGGCAGGAGGTGAGCTCAGCATACAATTATAGACACCGACAGCTCCAGGAGGTGGGACATGCCACTGCTTTGCCAATTAGAATGCCATGGAGATGAAATGAGGATCCCTCATGCCAAAGTAAGGACCAGTGTTCATGTGACCTGGACAGGAGGCAGTCACACTACAGAGGACACAGTCATCTCATTTAATTAGTGCTTACGGACAGGGGGCTTTCACTGCAAGTGAAGCAGGTGAGGCAACTCAGGGTCAGGAGTACAGGAGCAATTGTCCAATGTTTTGTTTGTAGCTGGTTTGGACGAGACTGAGGGCTGTAAGATGAATGAGCTAACTGACCATGGCACCATCATATAGGAAGCCCTTCAAGTGAGGGGAGGAAAGGAATTGTGGTGGCATTATGGGATAGTATATTGAGGAGAACAGACAACGATCTCTAGCAAAGAGTGTGAGTCCACACAGCTGTTATCTGCCCAGGTCCAAGTTTTGGGATATCTGCTCTTGGCTGAAGAAGAACATGCCATTGGGATGGGAACAGATACAGTGGCTGTGGTCCTTATCAGTACCAATGATGTATGTAGAAATAGGAAAGTGGTTCTGCTGAGGGAGAAGGAAAAATTAGGTGCTCAATCAGAAGACAAAACCTCAAAGGAAATACTCAAATCAAAACAAAATGTTGTGGATGCTGGAAATCTAAACTAAATACAGAAAATGCTGGATAAGCTCAGCAGGTCTGACAGAAATAGTGAGGAGCGAAAGAATTAATGCCTGAGTTTTGGTCTGATGTGACTCATATGCATAACTGAGGACTCTTCAACCTTAATACTGTTTACTGAGTCACGGGCAAATTGGCATCGAGTTATAAGAATAATAGGTTAGAGAAATGATTGCATGGCTCAAAGACTGGTATAGGAGAAATGGATTCCAGTTCATGGGGCACTGGCACCAGTTTGAAGAAAGACACATGGCATCACATGGCATTTATTGCCCATCCTAGTTGCCCTTGTGAAGGTGGCAGCTCTTGAATCTCTGCAGTCCATGTGCTATATGTCAATCCACAATGCCCTTAGGGAAAGGATTCCAGGATTTTGACTCAAAGTGAAGGAATGGAATATATTTGTATGTCAGGATGTTGAGTGGCTTGGATGGGGAAACTGCAAGTGGTGGTGATCCGATATATTTGCTGCCCTTATCCTTCTAAATGAAAGTGCTTGTGGGTTTGGAAAATCTTGTCAAAGCACCTTTGCAAATTTTCTGTAGTGCATCTTCTAGATAGTATACACTGCTGCTACTGAGTGTTGGTGGTGGAGGGAGTAGATATTTGCAGATTGGATACAATCAAGTGGACTGCTTTGTTCTATAAGGTAAAAACAAGGACTGCTGATGCTGGAAACCAGAGACTAGATTAGAGTGGTGCTGGAAAAGCACAGCAGGTCAGGCAGCATCCGAGGAGCAGGAAAATCGACATTTTGGGCAAAAGTCTATTCCTGATGAAGGGCTTTTGCCCAAAATGTCGATTTTCCTGCTCCTCGGATGCTGTCTGACCTGCTGTACTTTTCCAGCACCACTCTAATCTAGACCCTGCTTTGTTCTATAAGTAGAGAGCATTCTGTTGCACTCTTGACTGAACTTATAGATGGTGGTCAGATAGGAAGCACAATTTCATGAAAAGGGAATCATGTTTGAGCAATTTATTGGAGACCTTAGAAGGAATAACATGTGTTGTGGACAAAGATAAACCCAATGACAAACTGCATTTGGATATCCAGAAAGCATTTGGATAAGCACCATATAAACCTTAATTGCACTAAGGAGCTCAAGATGTTGGGGATGACCTATTAGCATAGGTCGAGGATTAGCTGGCTAGCAGAAAACAGAGAATTTGCATGGTTGCTTGCTGATTAGTGGGATGTAGCATATGTGGTTTGATAGGGATCTGTAGGGATCTCAGGCCTCAACTTCTTTCAATTCATATCAATGACTTAAATGGGAGATCAAAGGCTCAATTTGCAGAGGACACAAAGGTAGGCAGGCAAAGATGTTGTGAAGAAGACATAGGAAGTCTACAGACTGATACAGAAAGTTTAAATGAGTGAGCAAGTGTCTGGCAGTGTATAGTGATGGAAAATATGAAGTTGTTCATTTTGGCAGGAGGGATTAAAAAAAGAGCATTACTTAAATGGAGATTGATTGTGGAATGCAGAAATGCAAAGGGATGTAATTATTCTAGTGCACATCAGAATGGAGATGGAGCAAGTAATTAAGAAGGCTAATGGGATGCTAAGCTCTATTACAAGAAGAATTGAACATAAAGTTAAGGATCAAAAACAGAAATTGCTAGAAAAGCTCAGCGGGTCTGGCAGCACCTGCAAAGAGAAATTCAAGTTAATGTTTCGGATCTGACCCTTCCTCAGAATCAGACCCAAAACACTCACTCTGATTTCTCTCCACCAATGCTGCCAGACTTGCTGAGCTTTCCCAACAACTTCTGTTTTTTGTTCCTGATTTACAGCATTCACAGTTCTTTTGGTTTTTATAAAGTTAAGGATATTCTACTTCAGTTATATAGGGCATTAGTAAGGCCACATCTCAAATCTGTGAGTGGCTTTGGTCTCTTTTTATTTAAGGAAAGATGTAAAAACATTGGAAGTGGTTCAGAGGAGGTTTAATAGATTAATATAAAACAAAGAATGGTGAATGGCAGAGATCAGAAACTAAAGCAAAAATTGCTGGAGAAACTCAGAAGGTCTAGCAGCATCTGTGGAGAGAAAAATAGAGTTAATGTTTCGAATCCACTGACTTTTCATCAGAACACAGATGTTGCCAGACCTGTTGAATTTCTCCAGCAATTTCTATGTTTAGTAAATGAATATCTGGAATGAGCAAATTATCATGTAAGGAAGATTGGGAGGCTGGGCTGTTTACATTGGTTTATAAGTGAGGGGTGGCTTAATTAAAGTGTATAAGATCTAGACCAGTCTTGACAAGTTCTACAAGGAAAGTATATTTCCACTTATGGTTGAATCCAGAAC
Organism: Chiloscyllium punctatum; assembly: GCF_047496795.1. Classification (NCBI taxonomy): domain Eukaryota; kingdom Metazoa; phylum Chordata; class Chondrichthyes; order Orectolobiformes; family Hemiscylliidae; genus Chiloscyllium; species Chiloscyllium punctatum. The sequence goes on from NC_092746.1 coordinate 69,053,191, forward strand.
TAGAGGCCCTGTTTTAAAACTAGGGGTCACACATTTAGGACAGCAAAGAAGTGTTTTTTTAAGAAAAGGATTTACAAGAATGTTACTGAGGCTGGAAGGTCTGAGATATAAGGAGAGGCTGGATAAATTGGGATTTTCTTTCCCTGGAGCATAGGAGGTTGAGGGTGATCTTATAGAGGTTTATAAAATCATGAGGGGCATGGATGAGGTGAATAGCCATGTTTTTTTTCCCCCAGGGTAGAAGAGTCCAAAATCAGAGGACATAAGTTTAAGGTGAGAAGAGAAAGATTTAAAAGGGATATGAAGGGCAACTTTCTCCACACAAAAGCTGGTAGGTATATGGAATGAACTGCCAGAGGAAGTGGTAGACGCAAGTACAATTACAACTTTTGTAAGACATTTGGACAGGTACATGGATAGGAAATGTTTCGAGGGATATGGGCCAAAAACAGGCAAAGGAGACTAATTAAGTTTAAGAAACCTGGTCGGCACAAGCGAGTTGGGCCAGAGGGACTGTTTTTGTGTTGTACGACTCTGTGACTTTCAAAGCATTTGAAACTTTGTACAACTTTGAAACCCGGTGCCTCAGACGGTGGTGGAGATGGGGTCATTCAATATTTTTTATGGTCGAGTTAGATTCTTGCTTGGCAAGGGAATCAAAAGTTATCAGGGTAAATTGGAATAAGCAATTCACAAATCTTATTGAATGATGGATCAGGCTCATGGTGCTGAATGACCCTCGTTTATTCTTAATTCATATTTTAAAAGCCCATCGACACCAGGCCCAGACCCCATAACTGTCTGAAAATCTCCGCCAGGGTACTCATATCAATCTCACAAGTGGGGGACAGCATCAAGTGCCAGAGTAATATTTAATAAGATGGTGTCTACGAAGGAACTTTTACATTGATTCAGCTGTGGTAAAGCCTCAGCAGTTTCATTGCTCAGGTCAAAATTAGATTGAATTTGGGTCCATTGCCGTTATAGGATTCCTGTGTGCATAATCGCATGAGCTCCTACCCTCAATAGGGCAGGCACATCATCATTCTATAGAATGGTCCAGTGCAAAGACTGAAAAAGCCAAGAAGGGGATTGGGATTGGAGTGGGTCAGTCTATGCCTGGTTTTAACTGCCCACTCATGTTTCTTCTCAACTGTGCAGCACGCACCCCTACACAAGAAATTAAGCTACCGCTTACATACTTGTGCTCAAAACAATTTTTCATGGACCAGCACACTTAAAAAATCAACTGTCTACCAAAATTGCAAGCGTTTACAGCACAGAGCGAGGCCATTTGGCCTATTGTGTCTCCCCCCACACCCCCCCCTCCAATTTTCTGCAGAACCTGCAGGGTTAAAATTGAGCCCTACCTTATCAAAAAAATACTTCCCACATGTACTGATTTCTCCAGTTCTATCTTTTACTAATCATCAACAAGAAAATTCACCAGATTTTTCTTTTCAGCTGTTACATGTTAAATAAAAAAAGTGTTTAAATCTGTGAATGAAATTCCAACTCTGAATTTTAATCATGATACATTACAGCATTTTTGTTTTGACATAATTTTTTTTCTCTCAGCAGGTATTCAACAAATATCAAAATAAAATGTATTTTTCATTCAGAAGGAATATAACGCTGGCAACAACGGAAGATTGTCATCTGCGTTAGGTAGCAAAATGTACGACTGGTCTAATTCATAATAAAAACAATGGTTATATGTTCTCAGGCAGGTGCTCAGGACCAAGCTCAGCCTCACAGCCATATCCTCTCTACCACTTTGAGATGCTTTACGGGTTTGTGCCAACCTCTCTGCAGCAGGGCCACCTGTGCACTTGCGGTAAAGCTATGGAAATACTCTGCAGTGTTAGATCTGTAGGCTTTGTACATCATTACTCCTTTCAAATGATGAGAAGGATTTTTAACAATGCTCTACTGGTGCAAATTTCTTTTGTGACATTTGCTCAGTGCAAAACAAACAGTCTTTCTCTCATTCTAGATGTTAACAAAGTAATGTATTTTGTATGACCAAAGATCTGGGGACAGTTTTAAATTGCAGATTCTGGAATGTCAAACTATTACTTGATTTTCAAACTGCTATGAGCAATATTATGTCTTGCAAATTTGTAATATAGTTCACAGGTATCAATGACAATGGTTAATGAAGGTGAAACATACTCAGACATAAGAATACGTAACTTAATATATCATGAAACAAGTTAAAGAGAACTATTTATCTTATTACAGAAAGGCCAATAATCAATGGGTGTAGGTTGAAATTAATTGCCAGATGAGTTTGACGTGTTTGAGCAGACATTATTTTCTCATAGAAGGTGATGGAGATCAGAAATTCACTTCCAGAAAAAGTGGTAGATGCAGAAACCCTTATGGCATCTAATAAGACATTATTGGATGTTCATTTGAAATGCCATAACGCTCAATACTACAGATCAAAACATGGAAAATGGAATTAGACTACATGGTATCTTTTTTGGCCAACCCAATCACCATGTTCCAAATAACCTCCTTCTGTGCTATAAATATTTACAATCTGATAAAAGTATAGGGAACAATGAAGAGGCAGCAGTAAATGATGTTACTCAATTGAAATATCTTCCTGAATGGTTACTGGTTACTGTGTAAATAACTAAGGGCATATGAATCTCTTTGTGGCTGTTCTTGTTTTATTTTTAAGTTTTTAAAATTGTCAGTTTTCATAGTTGTGTAAAGTGAGTTTTTTCAAAAAATATTTGTTTCTAGACACACAATGCAAGAATGCACATCAAATTCAAGTCAGCACATCAATGAGCATGACATTATTGTCATATAAGTACTATTTTTGTCTGTCTGATAACAACAAAAATTTACAACAACTTATATTTAGTGCCTTTAATGGACTAAAATGTCCTAAGGTGTTTTGCAAAGACTTTACAAAGAAAATTAGATATGGAGACACATAAGCTAAGATTTAGGCAATACCCTGAAGGGCTGTAAATATCCCAGTGTACAATGAGACATACTGCATCCTAACAGCAAGGGCCATTCCTTGTATCTTCATCATTCATTCGGTTTCAGCATCAGTATGTGTATCAACCTGGTGAAGGTGCCATGTTGGTTGAATAGCCAAAACATTATATCAAAAAGAGAGGACCTGTTCTGCTTTGACCCTTTCCCTTCCCTTCCTTTTCCCAGATTCATATCAATCACTCAGCAGAACACAGAAGTTAGTGACAATGACTTATAAAAGAGAGGAATGCTGGCCAAAAGATGACCTGTAATGACTTGTGAAACTTGAAAAGGTACTTAGGGAGATGTAGATAATCACTTCATCATTTGTCATGTAAGACTCATGATGGCAGGCTATGAAGAGTTGAATGACGATGTCAATGCTGCAGCCTGGGCAGTATAATTCTGAAACAAAGTTGGCTTCCCCCATTTGCAGAGTGCCATTGTGATATGGTCCTCTCAGTGCCATTGTACATAGGTGGCACTGAGAGGACCATATCACAACACTACAGAATTCACCAATGGAGAAGAGTTCTATTTGATTAACTTTAAAACATTCACATTTTCCACTTCGTGGAGGTATATGTCCCCTACTCTGGCTGCTGTCATGATTCATGCATTCTGGAGTCCTCTCGAGTACGTGGTGTGTTTGAGGTGTGTTACACAGCTGTTTACTGGGGGACAAGGGCTATGCACTGCGACTATGCTCATGACACTATTGCACAAATCGCTGACTGATGGGGAACACAGATACAGTGCTGCTCATACTTAAACAAGGCTGCGGCAGAGCAGATGTGGTTATGGGACACTCCAGTTAAATACAGACAGAGTGGACTGCATCATCCTGGCACGCTTTCCTGTGCTCAACTGAGCAGGCAATATGGCAACGTGATAGAGGCTGAGGAACTGGGAGAAGAGTAGCAGTCTCCAGAAGAGGTCGACAAGAACACTGGGGATGAATGACTTCTCCTTATGTGTGACAGAGCTCATTGCATTAGGCATTACAATCCAGACAGGAACTGACTGACACGTGAATTCAGTGGATGACAGCTGGACGTAGTAGGCCATTGTGGAATGTAAATTAATTGTTTGTCATGATGCATTGTGGGGGTAAACTACCATATGTGTCTCTCTCTAAAGACAGAGCAGCCCTATGTTCCTGTAGGACTATGGAGACATTATCTTTTTACCAGCAGCCTTTTATTGTATTTTGTATTCGCTTCTACTGGCTATGAATAAAAGCTCATGTTGGAATTGTCCAGTTGCTTGCCGGTATGTGGTAATCCCCTACTGGAAATTGACAAGGTGCAGCTAAGGTACAGCCAAACTGTGCCTTGGTGGTTAACCAGCATCTAGGGGGAGAGAATGGGGTTGAAAGTGTGAAGGAGTGTCAGCCATGACACCTGTGAGCTGCAAACAGTGCGACTTTGTGGCCACTGTGTTGCTGGTGAGGGTCAATGCTGGATTGCCAACACTTATCTGCAGCACAGCTGACACTTTAAAGGTGGTATGTCCACAAGGGATGCTGTTCTTTCAGCGGATATCTATCGATTGGAAAATTGTCCTGGAAACGATGAGTGGTAAGATGGGGCTATAACTGGGGTGAGAGGAGTGCATAGGAATGAGATAGGTACTTAATTAGGCCTCGCTAGGTCTCATAGAGAGTAACCCTCCATGAAAATTCACGAAGTTGTCAAAAGAAGTAAAATTCAGCTCTGGGTTTTATTTTAAGGGTAATAAGACAAACTAAAAATTGATACATTTAAGAGAGCCTATTTATCAGTACGATACTGTTGTCAATATGCTTTACTATATAATTATATTTGGGAGAAGTTGGCATATAAGGCTCTGAGTGGAATCTTCTCTTCCTGAGAGGCAGTGGGGAAGGTACTCATGTGGGTTGGCATCCTGTCACCACAAAAATTAAGTTGAGGACGGGGAGGCCCAAATTCAGCTCTCCCACCCTGCCACCAACTGAGGCCCTGAAGTAGACAATTAATGACCACTCAAAGGCTTTTTCACACCACCTCTGTGATTACTTCTATTACTAGCAGCTTGCCTGATTAGCAAAATGTTGCAGCTGGGATGTTGGGGCAACATGTGATGAGGAAGGGGTGTGAGAATTAGAGATGGATGGGGGACAACTTCACTGTTGCAGTGCTGCCAGTGGTCTCAGCTTCAGGGTGGCACTGCTGTTCACTGAGGCTGCTTGCCTCTAATTGGACAACACCTTCAAACAGGGAGGGGCATGGCTGACATGAGAAGTGATGCTTTGAGAAGCCCACCAGATGACCACCTACCTACAAGAACCAGGAACCCTTCCTGTTTATGGTGGTGGTGCAGATATGACCTTTATGTTATGGCTACCACATTTGGAAAAGAATTCGAAAGATCTCAGCCTTTGTTTTTCTCACTTTGCTTGGAAAATCTGTTTACAAGGTCATCATCAAAACAGGGGAGTAACAGTGGTTCCAGGAAGGTTACATTATACTGTTGGAACCAATTGTTCTAATGTGTCCAATCTGAGGACATTTTAGTATTTACAATTAAACAAACAGGGAAGGAGGAAGAAAAGGCAAAATTATCTCAGACAATGTGGTAAATTATGATCTACTTGCAATCTAAGTTTCATTACAAACACAGTAGGTTAAGATTAAAAGAGTATATATTTCAGGGAGCCTGGGATAAAAGTGCAGGTTATTTAGTCAATAATGGTTGTAAAATTGATGTCTCATACTTCTCAGAATTTCACACTGAACTTTAAAAGGGAATTCCACTTAAATCATCATCTTTGTGGGTCATTTGTCATTCTTTGCGCTGGCTGACTAATACTCTTGCTGGAAACTATATACTGGCCAGCTGCATTTTTGAGTGATAATATATTTCCCTGAGGTGGATGGAAAGTCTAAAACATACAAGCAAAAAAAAACCAGAAAGGACCCAACCAATGTTCCACACTTCAGGCCATTCATTCTTGGTAAAAATAAAATGCTGCGGATGCTGGAATTCTGAAATAAAAGCAGAAAATGCCAGACATTCCAAAAGGTTTGGCAGCGTCTGTGGAGAAAGAAACAGTCTGATATGACTCTTCTTTGGAAATAAAAGGAGCTGGGAAATGGTCGTTTTTATACTATTGACAGAGTGGGAGGAGGAGCAAGTGAAACAAAAGACCAAAATAATTTTCCAGCTAATTTCAGTTCTGAAGAAGAGTCATATTGGATTTTAAATGTTAGGTCTGTTTCTCTCTCCCCAGATGTTGCCAGACCTGCTGAAGTTCTCCAGCACTTTTTGCAAAAACATGATAATTGTTGTTAAACCACATAGTTTTTGATGATTATTAATTTATGAGATGCAGGCATCACCAAGTGAGCCAGCATTTATTGCCTGTCTCTTGTTGCCCAGGAGAAGGCTGTGGTGAGCCACCTTCTTGAACTTCTACAGGACATTTGCTGTAGGTGGACCCAGAATGCTGTTAGGGAGGGAATTAGATTAGATTAGATTAGATTAGATTAGATTAGATTAGATTACCTACAGTGTGGAAACAGGCCCTTCGGCCCAACAAGTCCACACCGCCCCGCCGAAGCGTAACCCACCCATACCCCTACATCTACCCCTACCCCTACCCCTACCTACGGGCAATTTAGCATGGCCAATTCACCTGAACTGCACATTTTTGGACTGTGGGAGGAAACCGGAGCACCCGGAGGAAACCCACGCAGACACGGGGAGAATGTGCAAACTCCACACAGTCAGTCGCCTGAGGCGGGAATTGAACCCGGGTCTCCGGCGCTGAATTCTAGGATTTTGATCCAGTGACACTGGAGGAAAGGTGATAGATATTCTAGTCAGAATGAGGAGTGACTTTGAATTGAACTTGTGGATGTTGGTGTTCCCACCTCATGCCATTAAGCCCAATTTGCCTACATTGACGTTTCTGCTGCATATCCTTCTCGTCTCATTGAACTTCATCTAATCTATCAACATATTCTGAGTCCTGTCTCCCTTTTCTATTTATCTCACTCCCCTTAAATATTTTTATGCTACTTGCCTCAACTTGTTGTCACATATTCTGAACACCTGCCCATAAAAAGCAAAATTTCAATGATCTAGTTTTCAGACAGAGTAAAACTTATTTCAGTGCCAGAGAGGAACATCAGCCAAACTTATGTCATAAATTGAATATCATTATTAGGGAAATTTCTGTTTCATTATAAATCAGGTTAATTTGCCATTTTCAACATTCTGGTTCCAATGCCTTCAATAAAATTAAGAAACATGATTCAAACTACAAAAAGTGTCAGCTGTTATTGCAATTATTTGATGGCATAACAAGACATTCAAACAACACAGGAGTAACGATGGAACAGGAAAATTGACCAACCTGCCTTAAATCCCTCCTTGAAAGATCCCTCCTCAGTTCAATTGGACCTTGGAGACATATTCAATTTTATATTTCCCTGGAGCTTATTTACAACATCACTCATATTAAATTGAATTGGAAGGAAGTTACATCACAGGAACAGGTCATTCAACCCATTGGATCTATTGTGAAATACTGGTATGTTTCACATTTCCAATTTCTTCATCTAACTCTGTAACTCTCCAGAAAATCTCGGTCTGAGGGCTTCAGTTTGTGACCTGAGCTTGGTAAAGCTGTAGTTTGATGCACAAGATGGCCTCAAAACTAAATATCTACTGAACTGCAGTGACATCATCTATAGCATTAGCTTTCTATTAAACCCTTCTAGCTTGGCAAATCACCTTCTCCCACCATTCCAAACAGACATGGCAGAACAAATTATATCGACTATGCAAACTTCATGAACATGTATTTGGAAAACCAAAAACTGTATGGGAAAGAATATTGGAAAAACAATAACTGATGATGAAAGGGAGACTTTATGAAGAAATTTACGCTGATAAAGAAATGAGATTAAACTAAATCAGCAACTAGATCATACTCCCAACTGTGCGTGTGGGGAGAATTTTCTGGTTTTGGAAGATGCTGGTACCATTTTTGGGCACTGGCGTTTGCATTTGCCCAGCTCTGTGATCTCCCCCTGAAGTGGGCAATTATCAGATCCCCTCAGTTTATTATCCAATTAAGGATGGTGGATGAGTTGTGAAAGTAGCAAGGCCAATGAGGTTCCTAAACAGTGGGCTGGACAACTGGTCACTGAAAGAATTGGGGGCTGCTGAAATATGTAGAACAGGGCAAGGGTGCCCAAGAGGTACCACTAATGTTTGAATTAAGTGTTTATAGTATGGAAGGCCCACATCCCACAGGACCATCCAGGTGCAGGGCAAACCTCTCCCAAAGAATGTGGCTTATGGCCAAGGCTGGGACCTTTTCACTTTTGCCGTTCCCAATGGCTTTCCCATCTGCTATTGGGAGGTTACCAGAAGCTGCTGCCAGCCTCCAGACTCTGTGGGTGGGTAGCCTGTGCTGCTCTGATTCCACACCCAGAATGATGACTTGAAGATAGGAACATGTTGGGGAGCTGAGACTTCTCCACATTTTGCTCCCCAGTCTTGTCTCCAAATGCATCTCCACATGACTGCCCACAGAATTCAAAGATTGGACTGACTGGTAAGCAAAGGCTTGAGCAATATTTTTATAATTTCTGGCTGAGTTTTCTATAGGCATTATATCCCAGTTTCCCATCATCTCCAGATCTTAGCTTGACAATTCATTGGCCCTGTATCTAGTATATGGATGTCAGAAGTATGCTTGAGAGTCCAATACAGTGAGAGCTCGCATCTGCCTGTATTGTACTGAAGTTGGATCCAGCTCTTCTGTTGACATCCAGGTTATTTTCTGAAAGCATTTAAATTAAAGTCCAAATCTTATTGCAGGACTCATTTGTGGAATTGTGCTTCCCCTGAGGGCAGATGATAAACTCATCCAACAACTGATGGCACTAACATGCAGCAAGGTTTCTTCAGTGTTGATACAAAATGGGATCCTTCACTAAAAACAGGTTAAATTCCTCATAGGGCTGTTGGTTTACTCTAGGCATTTATTAACCTATTTTCTCATGTCATGTATGAATATTGATTGTCGGAGACATTTTTGTTAGTGGGGCATCACTATTTCCCTTTCTCAAACTGATAATCTTGTTTTGCATGGTCTGGTGGGTCTGTCTTAGAGGCTGGAGATTGAAGGGATGCATTCAAGAAGACTGAAGTAATTATAGAAGGGAGAGAGGAGGAGGACACTGGACACGAAACCAAATCCTCAGAAGAGCACTTCACCCACTTACAATTCACAGAGCAGCAATGGTTCAGGCACTTTCTCTTTGAAAAGGAGCCTATCATTGATCTATGACACTGATTGGAACCACAATTAAAGCCTCAAACCCATAGCATGGATAACATTGCATGTGACCGTTAAGGCCATTGTGACCCTTAACCTTTATGTAAACAGGCTGCAGTGGGTGGCCTTAGCAACATCACACAGTGCATAGGGGGTAGCCAAGGCTTTCTGCACTGTCAGAGGATATAGCCACATTATTTTTTCTATGGGAGAATACAACAGAATAAGAAAACACATTGGCTTTACTTGCACTGCAGGCTGATTTGTAGAACAAGATGCAACAGATAGCACCTATTCACTTTCCAAACATTATTGTGATTAGTTTCTGAATAAAAAGAAATTCCATTCCCTCAGAATTCAGTTTGCATCCAGAGCCAGCACATCATGAGAGTCTGTGGCCAGTCTCCTGACAGCCACCCTGTTCCAGTTTAACAATGCTGCAGAAAGACAGGTTATGAACTGGTTACAATGAAGAGTGGTTGTAGCACGTGCTGTAGGAGATGTTAGCAACTGACACCTGGTTGTGATAATTTATTCTTTCAGGTAGATATAGTACCACAAACTCTGCTTCTCATACTAGTCCATGGGCCCTGTTAAGTCGTAAATAAGTCTAATTCAGAAGGTGCATATACTTCAGTCTATAGAAGTAGTTAATTACATATTTGTGAGATAACAAGTTCTATTAGTTTAAGAATTGTTAACTGCATTAATACTATTTAGGAGATATTGTTATCTCTGAAGAGATAGTAATTAAGTCTGTTATGACACTGTAGACAGTAGAACTGATTAACAACAAACAAGAAACTGGTGAGCTTTTCCCAGAGACAGTAGGCGGAGCTATTCCAAAATTTTCAAATGAACCTTTTCAGCCTAATGGTGCTAAACAACACCAGGCCTCGTGTTTGTTTTTAAAAATGTTAAAGTGCTACATGAAAATCATTCACCAAAGATTTGTCTGTGATAAAACCAGCAGGTATAAGTAATTGATCAAAGCAGATTAATTTGATAAAATTACCTGCTTTTCTCTTGAAAAGCAGATCAATATGACATTGTAAAATAATGAAAAGCTGTGGTATGTGCCGGCATGTTGGCAGGGTGGTTAGCACTGCTGTCTCAGGGCGCCAGGGTCCTGGGTTTCATTCTAGCCTTCGGTGACCATCTGTTTGCATGTTCTCCCCATGTCTGTGTGGTTTTCTGCCAGGTGCTCTGGTTTCTTTCCACAGCCCAAAGATGTGCAGGTTAGCTATGCTAAATGTAAGGTTCCAAGAATAAGGTGTTCTGGGTGGATGCTCTTTGGAGGGTTGGTGCAGACTCAATGGGCTGAATGGCCTCATTCTCCACTACAGGAATTCAGAATGAAGCTGTGAAACCATGTCAGTCTGATTTGTTGAAATGCTTTGAGACCATCCCTGGTTTTCTCATCTGATTTTCTTCTAATTTATTTCATCTTTTATAGAGTCCTAGAGTCATATAGCATGGAAACCGACCCTTCAGTCCAACTCGTCTGTGCTGACCAGACATCCAGGGAAAACTGCCTCAGCTTATCCAGCTTCTCCTTATAACTTAAACCATCCAGTTCAATTAGTTGTTGAAAATGACATGACAACATCACAATCACTTGTTTGTAAACTAGTTCATTGTGTACAGTGCTTCAACCCAAGAGGTTATTGGCTTAACATTGTCACCAAAACAGTGTGAAGACAGTTAGGAGAAATGTCTTATGCTGAGGATTTCTGGAGCCTACAACACTAAGACATAGATTGATTGAGAAAAAAAGATCATTTTAATGGAGATGTGAAGAAGCATTCAGAGAAGAGGTTGATATCGGTCTTTAAGGAGAGATTAGACAGTGGGATTTGATTTGGATTGCTCTGGAAATGAATGAGCACAAACAAAATGTGCTTAGTAGCCTCTTTCTGTGATTTAATGTTTATATTCCAAGATATTCTGATAACGTAAAATACACTAAATATAAAGTATTTTGCACTTAATTTACCTTGTCACTGTGAGGAGATGAGATGGTTAGTTTTGGCATCCAAAATTATGCAGGTTTTGGTGATATCAACTTAGTTCCTCATCACTGACAACCTGAATGCTTCCAAGAATATTGTAAATTAACAGCCATTTTTTCAAGGACCAAAAATGTGTTGCTAAGTAAGTTAAAAAAATTCATACTTGCATAGTAGATGATAAGGGCGGCACAGTGGCTCAGTGGTTAGCACTGCTGCCGCACAGCGCCAGAAACCTGGGTTCAATTCCCGACTCAGGCGACTGACTGTGTGGAGTTTGCACATTCTCCCCGTGTCTGCGTTGGTCCCCTCCGGGTGCTCCGGTTTCCTCCCACAGTCCAAAGATGTGTAGGTCAGGTGAATTGGCCACGCTAAATTGCCCGTAATGTTAAGTAAAGGGGTAAATGTAGGGGAACGGGTGGGTTGTGCTTCGGCGGGTCGGTGTGGACTAGTTGGGCCAAAGGGCCTGTTTCCACACTGTAAGTAATCTAATCTAAACAAAAAGTTGGAAATTGAGGTGCACTGCCAAGGCTAAGTGAAAGAAGATTTTTTCACATAAGACAGTTAACATTGCATATTTCAGATTTAATGCACATTGTAGGTCAGTACATTGTATTTTCCATATTTTGTAGCTACCATAGGAATGTATGAGGATGAAGTTGGTTTCCCAAAAGAGTAACAGAATGTAGCTAGAACCTTATTTTCATCGAGAGTTTTCATTTGTAGCGGTCAGTTCTCATCAATACCTATTTCACTGTCGTAGAGCAGGCTAGAATGTAGAAAATCATTTCTTCCACACCTACACACTGTGCTGTGCAGGCGCTGGTGTTGGACAGAGTGGACAAAGTCAGAAGTCACATGACATCAGGTAATGGTCCAACAGATTTATTTGAAATCACAAGTTTTGGGAGCACTGCTCCTTTGTCAGGTGAAGCAGCAGTGCTCCAAAAACTCATGATTTCAAATAAACCTGTTGGGCTATAACCTGGTGTGATGTGACTTCTGACCAAAACAGTATGTAAATAAGGATTTGATGCTGTGTGTTGGCTGCAATTTTGATATAAAGTGTTATGCATCTGAACCAATAGTCCTTAAAGAGACCATGTAGGCTCTTCCAAAGAGATCTCTCAGGGATTAAACTTCCCTAGAGACAGCTGTACCTTCCTTTAAGATTCTGGATCCTGCATCATTCATGAGGTCCCAGCATGAACATTAATTAGAATTCATTAGGATTCCATCCCCCATTGAGACCACAAGCTTGTTTCTGCCCAATAGAAATTTACTCCACTGACATGCAACCTGAGCTGATACCTGATTGGCTGAAAATGCATAGTCAAAAAAGAACATTTTAGTGTAATTTGTGGGGGAAAAAAAACTTTCTCATTCCAAAATGTGGCTACAGTTGATACTTGGGCTGTGACAGAAACATTGTCAAATGTGAAAGCATTATAGAAAATGGAGTCAAAGCTTACAAAGCACAGTCGTTTTATTCTCTGCTATAAGCAATAGTAGGTTTAAACATCAGATAAGATTCTGTACTCAGCAAGGTAAGTGATATTTGATAGACTTGCAGAGGCACCAGAAATATCTCTTGCTTTAACTATAACCCCCAGAGAATGTTCTCTACTGATAATTCATTTTCCTATGCATTTATTATCACTCTTGAGGCAAAATGGTTAACTAATACAGAACTCTGGGTAATCTTTGCGAAATGTGCTGAATGAACAGGATTGAGATTTCCCTTCCTAGCTTCTTCTATTTGGGTGGATTCAATTTTCTTGTTTCAAAGCCATCAAGGTAATGTATTGTGCTAAAAGCCATAGCACCAAGCTGTCTTACAGGAGTTTGCACGCTGCTATACACTTGTAAATAATCTATAAAAATATGTGGAGTCTGATGGTTTGCAATTATCCACACAGTTCACAACAAATTAGATTATGAAACAAAGCAAAAAAAATGAAATTTCCAAGAATGGATTTACAACTGTGATAGAAAAGGAATATTCTTTTTGCAGTCTGTGCTCAATTGTAGTTTGAAAGGGCTTAGCTAATAGATTGAAGTGCTTAATTGCAATGGGAATAGATATAGGAATCAGGGAAAGCACAAAACAAACTGTCTCATTGCTTTGCAGAACCCAGCATTATGCGTGCTGTGAAGAATTTGGTAACTTTGCCTTCTCAGAAACATCTCCAATAAAACCACCAAATAATAGAATCCTATATTATGCTATAATTGAATCCACAGAACCACCTCACAAGATGCAGATCAATGTTAATTCTTGTTTTTCCTTTTTGAAGGTAGTATCAATAGAATTTCCTTTGTAACCTTGATCATGGGCTACCTAAGCAATTAAAGACCAGAAAATAAGTGGTGAGACTAGTGTAGCCAGTAACTGCAGGTTCTGGCTAATGAGTAGTTTTAAAATGGTTAACGTGAGGATTTATTGACTAATTGTGAATGCCATTGTTGTCTGCACTGTGGGTTTGTTGGAATAGGTATTATTGCCTGCAGCATACAACACAGATGTTCATCCCTTGTGCGAATCTCTTGCTGTCAACACATACCACTCTGAGGCTTCAATAGTCATCTTAGCAAACACCTTATTAGTAAGCCGGTACTCCATTTGATTGGTGCAACTAGACATTTGTGTGTCTGGATTTTTGATTTAATAAAGACAACGCTCTAAAAAAGAAATCAAAGTAGAAAATGCTATTTAACCATGCTCTTGGCTATAGCCTGCCTTTGGCTTGTGTCTTATCACCACATATATATGCACTGACAACACTGCTTCCATCTATTTTCTATTACCAACAAAAAGAATCCTCGATTTGAATTCATCAGTAAACAATAAACATAATGAAATATGCGAGGATTTTTTTTGTCGAGAATACAACCCACGTTTAGAAGTACATATGAGTAACTGTAATTACACGTGACACCAATTACTCTGTTACATTGTATTAAATTTTAATGGAAAATTCCACAAGAGAATTGATGCCTAATTGCATCTTAATTTGCATAATTTTGCATATTAATTACCTCTCAGTTGAATAATAAATTTCAGCACTTTTTTTAATTTATGCACAGACACAAAGGAAGTTAAAAATTTAGTAAATTCAGGAAAGAATCAGGACCATATGGAAGCATATTTTACTAATAAAGGTATTGTGCCATGGGTAGAACCAGAGTGTTTATTTATATCTAAGGTACAACTTTGCATATTAACAATAACTATGCTGCAATGAGGTGATTTTGCAGTCTGAATATTCCTGGCTTGCACAAAAAGAAGCAAGCACTTATCATGAGTACTTTGATTTCAGTGAGACATGACAATATTAAGGCAAGCTCAGGATGTTTTCCATTTCTGTTTCTGAAAAAGGTGATGTAATTTCACAGAACATTTATAACTTTTGTGGTGCATTGCTTACAGGTCATTGGAAACAGCTTACTTCACCTATAAATGACATAAAAATTTATATTCATGTTATTCATGTTAATAATCTTGATTGTTTATTTAAGGTGAGTTACTTTCTGGGTACTTTTGTAAAGAACACTGTTACCTGCACATTGCCCGACAAGTCATATGCCATCCTGAACTATATTATTCTTCCTTCATTGTCATGAGGACAACTACCTGGAATTCCATCTGTAAAAGCACTCTGAGTATACCTACCCTATGGCAGCTTGAAAGGTTGCCTCATCACCAATCTCCCAAAGGTAATTCCAAATGCTGACCTTGTCAGTGATGTTCACTTCCCATAAGCAAGTATATAAAAAAATAAAAATTCAAGATCCAACAATTCTGATAAGGTGTTGAATTTTGCCTTGAGTTTCTCAGCTCAAACAACAATTTCAATGTTGTGTTCCCAGTCACTCTCATTACCATCTCTCCAACTTCTGTTCTGTCATTTTACCTTGTCCTACTGTACTTCTCTGTACCTCAAGACTGCTCTCAACTCTTCTTGAGCCATCATGCTTTTTATTGCCCAATACATCTAATAATCATTTTTAAAGTTCTCCACCATCCAGTATAGTATCAACCCTCAGCAAATTCATCCCACTAAACCATTCTACTAAAAACAAGAAGAAGGGCTGGTATCAATTAATATTATAAAGAGAACTTCAACTAACAAATAACAATTATGTTATTGGACTAACAAATCAGCACCTTCAACTAAAACTGCAAAGGATGTGAGTTCATGTCCCATTACAGCAGCTTGCAAACTTGAATCTAGTTTGAAATAAACTATGAAATTAATGTCAAATGAAATATCAATAAAATTGATCACAAAGGTATTGGGTTGTTTTGTGCTATGGTTTGCCTGTGTCCTTTAAGGAAAGAAATCTCTTGTTCAAAGGCGTTCTTTCCTGTACGGTATTTTTGCAGAGGCCTAAGAAAAGATTTACAGATTGCTGCTGGGACTGGAGGCTTTGAGTTACCGGGAGAGGCTGGGACTCTTCACTGAAGCTTAGACATCCAGGGCTGACCTTATAAAGGTTTATAAAATCATGAGGGGTATAGATAAGATGAGGAGCAAGGTCTTTTCCCTAAGGTAGAGGAATTCAAAACTAGACAGCATATTTTTAAGGTGAAAGGAGTAAGATTTAAAAGGGACCTGAGGAGCAACATTTTCACATAGAGGGTAGTTTGAGAGCGAAATGAACTGCCAGAGAAGTAGTAGATGCAGATACAGTTAAAATGTTTAAAAGACGCTTGGATATGTACATGAATAGGAAAGATTTAGAGGGAAATGAGCCAAAAGCAGGGTGGTGGGGCTAGTTTAGTTTGCAATTATGGTTAGCATGAACGAGTTGAACCGAAGGATCTGTTTCTGTGCTGTATGATTATGACTCGATGACTATGTGACTGTAGTCCTATACCAGTGATGTTAATTGTTAACTGCTGTCTGAAATGGTTAATGAAGTAACTGGAAATGGACATTACGATTAGAAAAGTAGAAATGTGCAAAGTGGAAATGTTTTAGATTGGAATTTAGCAAATTTCAGTTAAAAACAAACAGACAAAATCCACATTAATTATTTGGGAAAAAAAATGACAGGTCTATCAGCGGATCAGTGGCTAGATTTAAGTACAATACATATAGTGTGCAGATGTAAGGTTAGATTTTACAGGTAGGAACTGGACCTGCCTAATGGCTGAAATGTCAAAGTTGGCCCACCTCTGTTAGCTTAGAAAACCATGATTGGATTGTAAGTCACCAAGCAGTTAATTGCCTGAGGTCATGGCTTCCACCTCCATGTGGGAGGATGTCCCAATCCAAGTATTGTTGATCAATCAGATGGCTGCCATCTCTTGAGGATAGTGAGATTCAGGTTGAAATATTGTGGAAGCAAAGTGTAAAATGCTTACACCTGAAAATATAGTTGTGTTGATTCAGAGGGGGAGTCAGAAAGGACTGGCACACACATGCACACGCACACACATACATACACACACGCACACACACACACATGCACACACACACACATACATACACACACACACACACACACGCACACACACACACATATTTTCTATGAACTACCAGACAGACTTTAGAGGGAAGGGCAGTCCAAGGGATTTACGCTTGCAGTGCCAAGAGGAGAAATAATTAACATAAATCGTACTGTTGATATTCCAGAAATTGACACTTTAACTCAGTGAAACAAAGCATAGCAACCTACTGGAATCTAGGAATGAAGCTGGACCAGTTCCTATAAAATGTGCGATTATGAGGATAGTGAACAGTGGGAGTTTTGGTCATGGAGAAGTTAAAGGGGATGATATATTTCCTGTAGTTATTATATGTTACCTACTAAAATAAGAGCTTACACAATGTTTCTTTTAATTTGCTTGTTACAATACAAGTCTTAAAACTTGATATCTTGTCATTTAATACTTTCAATTGTATCTGGGAACTCAGATCACTCCTTTAAAGTTATTCATCTGCATGAGGCTCAAAACAATGTGGAGATCCCCTGTTGGTGGTAAAATGCCAGTGGAGGCATATAATTAACAGGCACAGAATCCTCTGCCATTAAATCCAATTTCCAATCCCACCTGCATGCTGTTGTTGAGGGGAAATGTAGAGTAGGCAGGCATGAAAAGGAGGTATAAAACTCCCAACAATTGAGTATGCAGACATAGAATGCGTTGATATATAACAAGCAAGTATTCAATTCACAGTTGTGTTATATACAATTTAAATACAATTCACCCTTTGAGGCACAATGGCTTCTGCTTCCACTGTTGGGCCAGAAGCTCTAGGTTCAAGTCACATGCCAAGGAAGGTGCGTGTATAATGTGGCCTAATAGCTTGGGTACCAATTTGTAATTCTCTCCAACACCACTGGCAAGCAAGATGGGTAGGAGAGATTCCTTGTCATCCATGTGATGAATAGACATCTGTAATGATAGTGGCATACTCAATTAGCTTGGCCACTGAGTTCTTGAATATGGACTAATCCACCGATTCCAACCAGTCCTATAGAAGCTTTTCTGCTGCTTCAGAACAGCACTGTACACTTCTGAATGGACCCCTCAAATTTTAAATTTAACGTTAATCTTGCTTTTTGTGCACCTACTGTACGGCCACAACAATGTACTTTTCACTCGGTGCTATTACCCTAATGCACTTTGTACAGTATGATCTGCCTGTACTGCACATAAAATGAAACTTTTTACAGTACCTTGATACATGTGACAATAATAAATCAAATCAAAAAAGATCCATATCTCCAAGCTATACCATGCATGTGAAAGTATGTGTAGATACAGCAACTCAGACTTCTTGTGACAGAGTTGATCAGCTCAGTTGGCTGCATGGCTGGTGAGGATCTATTTTATGTCACTAGCCCAGGGCTTGATCCCCATTCCATCTGGAGTATATTTAGGATCAGCATCCTTGCCCTACATGTTTTAGAGATCACATTGCTAGGGGTCAGACCTGCCTGCACACAGACAGTTGAAGAAGAAGAAATACAAACCAATTGGGAATGCAGTCAAATCCATCTGCTGGCACTTCCCTCAATAAAGACTTTCACCATTCCTACTCTCTCTCCTACAAAACCCACATAAAAAAAGGCTGCTGACTAAGTGTTTGTTTATTTTTTTTTCTCCGAATGTCACTTTCTTTGGATCTACATTGATTCTTTCTCCTCACATCTCTGAGAATCATTTTGGAGCACTTTTATATTAAATACCACCCATAACTGATGAATGAACTGCCTATTATAATGAAAATGTCCATTCATTTTCTACAACATATTGTTTGAATTTGTTCTTGAAAAGGAGTGTAAGTTTCAGTCATATTGGTCAATTTTGCTTAGTCAAGGTCCAGCACTAACAAGATAAGACATGAGGTCTAATACTATTTTATCTGATTGGGTTTTAATTCTTAGAATGAGCATTGCATGCTTTCTTGTTAGCATAATATCAATGACTATAGAATATTATTTTTGTGGTGTGTGTATTTCTTATCAATGAGTTCACTTGTTATGAAGGGAGTTCACCATAATGTATTTTCATTGCTAGTTCTGACCTTGTGAAAGTATTCTCTACTGTGAATGTATCAGAAGTAAATTTCACCTTAAAATTCCTGTATTAATTCCTTATTGTTTGACCCTCACTCCTTCATAGATAAGTTACGGTAATTATAAATGTACATAAAAAGAAAGCTAACATGGAACTTAGAAAGACTGTGAAGCAATATGTTAGAATAACAATGGATGATAAAGGAGAAACACCAATGGCATTTATCTGCACATGTATAATTGTCCAGGTTGTTTGGGCCAGCTGAGAAATGAATTAAGCCTAGTTGGGGCTTAGAAAATTGTGATAAATTTTAATAGAATTTTTCATCAGTTTTTACAGCAGCAAATAAAAATAGAACTTTGGATATACATGAGGAAACGTTTGGAAGAGACACTACTAAGGCTGAAAAGTCACAAAGAAATAATTTATACGTGCGTCTTAATGTGGAAAATAAATTGAGCACAAATGATCTATGTTACAGAACACTAAAAAAAAGCACTGATGAAGAGTTGGCAAAAGCAGGAATGGGATTTGCTTCAGAAATTCCTGCGTTGCCCTCTACAATGCAAGTCACACAGACTGACAGCTTGCATCTGAGCACTGAATATGCTGCATGCTAAAACTCAATGTGGGGTACAGAGAAGCTGACAGTCTGTAAGCACAAAGTGAGTGAGAAAGCAAACTAATAGCTATAAGATGCATGCTGTGCAGACACATGAGATGCATATGTGTCTCTGGGTGACCTGGCAGAACCATAGCTTTTAGGAGTGCCTCAGCTCAAAACTTGAAGGCCTAAAGTGGTGTGTGAGTTGGTCTAAGAGCGAGGGGGCACAATAATGTGGTGAATCTGGTGGTTTGTTCATGCCAACTCATGTGGATGAAAGGTTGAGGACTACAGTGGCCATGGAATTTGCAGGGATATTGCACTCAGATGATGGCTGGGACAGACAATCATCAAGCTGCAGCTATCAGCGACACACTTTGATTTCCATGTTGGGAATTTGTGCTGTCTACATTCTTGGGGATGAAGAGCAGAATCAGAAGTACCTTGAAATTAAGTTACATTGAGATATTAATGGGGTGCAAATTCTCAGAAATTAGGCAGCCATCACTCAATTTCAAGAATCTGAAGTTTAAGGAGAAATCACAAAACGTTTTTTTCAATGTCAAGACTCTGTTATTTCATTCTCTCCATTTTCACAACTTTCTTCCGTTTGCTTCTAGTATGCCAAAGAGGGAAGAATTCCACCCATAGAATATATCTTTTAAAAAGATAGGAATATATAGTCCAGGTAGCTTTATCTGAGGTGTTACTAGGTCTGAAGGCACACTTTATGAACTTCTACACCTGCTTCAAATGCATATTAGCAGTTCAAGTAACAAAATCTGAGAAGAATTCAAAAGACTCTCTATCAATTAATTTTAATGCTTTTACTTATCGCTGCGCTTAATTCCTGAAATGAGTTTTCTTTATATGAAGTTCTGCACCGACAAAACAAATTCTTAAAATTCACCTTGTAAAACCAATAAAATTCATGACCCAGTTCATTAGTATGGTCATGCTTTCCTGTATAGTTTTACTAAGTAAATGAAAGGCAACAGAGTTGCAGTACAGATCAGCCAAGAGTGAATTCAACAGCAGAATAGGTATGATGGATGAAATGGATACTTTTGTTCCTGTGGAACCAAAAATATATAGTTAACAGTCATGTAGTGAAAGATGTACAAATTAATTTTCTGGAGGTATTTAGTAAGACAGAGATATATATTGGGAATAGACACAGCAGTCTGATGGTCTTCTTTTGTACTGTCACAATTCTCTGATTCTGAGGAAGCAGAGTATAGGAATCATTAAATGTTTCTAGTTTGGTTTAATATGGATAGTCAAATAAGCAAGGAAATCAATTCCAAGGCTACATTTGTTTTCCGTTTACTGATATTCAGATAATTCTAACATGAGGAAAAGTGAGATGATTACTAAAGTTGGCTGGAAGGATCTTATTAAAGGGTATGGGTAGCTGTGAGGTGGAACATAGAAGACCAGTAAAAAAACAGAGAAAGAGAGACTCAGAAGTGGGTGATAGATGCAGTTCAAAGTAAAAATATGTGAAATTGCACATTTTGGGGAAAGAGATATGGAATGCAGGTTGAAAAGACTACTTAATGTGCATGATCACTGGGGTGATGTTCAGCTTTGTTGAGGGCATACCTAACGATGCAGCAAATCAACTGCTCATTATATAGCCCACCTGACTCTGTTTCAAATTGACTGCAATAGAAACTCAGTGGGAGTGTGAAAGGATTTGTTACTGTCCATTTTATTTTTCCAGCAGGGTGGACTTTCACTCTCAATGAAACACAAAAATAGAAATTATGCTGACTTTGTATAAGATATGGGCGAGGTCACAATTTTTGTACTGGATGCAGTTTTTGCCTCCGTCCTTTATCAGAGCTGTAGAAAGAGTATACTGAAGGTCTATTACAATGACACCAGGAATGATCAGTCATAGTTAAAATGAAAAGATCAAGTACTGTTGGCATCCTACTAGGAAAAGCAATTTAGAGAGAGTTCTAGAGAGGTTTTCAAAATTTTAAAAGGATTTTGGAAGGTGAAAAAAAAAGGTTATCTCCATCGGTCATTAAATTAGTATCAAGGATTATTATCAGAAGGACAATGGTGGAATTTAATGGAATGTTATTTAACACAGATTACAGTGAGGACATGGGAATGCATGACTATCCATGACCATCTGTGACCATTAATACATAGACCTTGACAGGAATTAAAAGGTAAGTGAATAAATATTTGAAAAGGAGGGGAGAGCAGGAATGTAGAAAGGGATATTTAAAGGACAAGGATGTGGAATTGAAGTCAGTAGTAACAGTTGAATTGCTAGCATTAACCAGAAATATTTGGGCTGAATGGTCTCCTTAATACTGTAACTTCTAATTTTATGGGAAACAATATGACATCAATCACTCAGTTCATTACATGGTAAAATCATTTAATGAAATATTAAAATAATTAACGATCATGAATTTATAACAAAGCTGCATTTGGCCTTAGATTAACTTTGAACAATTATGGACAAGCTTCAAATCAAGTCATATTTTAATACATTTCAGTTCAGATTTTGATCTTTCTTTGGCTTACTTTGTTTCTTGAAGTGTACTTTATGCCACATGACACAGTAAAATACATGGATAAGAAGAGAGTAGAAGCAAAGATATGCAGAAGAATATCTGTCTGAAACATTAACCCAGCTTTTCACTTTCTCAGCATTACTGGTATCACTTCATCTTTTGTTTCTGTTCAAGGCTTGAAGGATGATGGCTTGAAACCAAAAAAAAAGTAAAGATTTAAATTATATTGTAGTGTCCATGTTTGTTTCTGTAGGCCGTGTACAATGCCATTGATTTCAGACAATATTAATGATAAAGTAGTTCGCAGACTTTATAGTGCTATGTCATGTATAATCCGTTGTATAAATTTCTTATAAGCACATCTTACTTTTTTTAGTAAAATGATGGACCAGTCGTTCTCGATTAGATTAGATTACTTACAGTGTGGAAACAGGCCCTTCAGCCCAACAAGTCCACACCGACCCGCCGAAGCGCAACCCACCCATGCCCATTCCCCTACATTTACCCCTTCACCTATCACTACGGGCAATTTAGCATGGCCAATTCACCTAATCTGCACATGTTTGGATTGTGGGAGGAAACCGGAGCACCCGGAGGAAACCCACATTGAGGAGGTTTGGGTCTCAACTCAAGAGTCTTTGAGTTTGAATCCCAGCTGCTATTAACATTTCAGGTAGAATCTTGCTGGGCCATGAACAGTACAGTCTATGGTGAGAAATCTGAAACAATGGTATCAAGGGTTGAGTGAAACCTTGTCTAATGTTGGGAGCAATAAGTCATGTTTTCCAACTAAGTTCTGGATGTCAGAATGAGATCCTGGTGATTGGTCCATTTAGAGGAATTATCGCTCATTATCACCCTCATTATTGCTTATCTTGCCTCATTAACATGCACTCTTCTATTTACATTTCTTGCTGAACAGAAACTACATGTGGATAATTCCTGACATGAAAGTTGCGGAGTCTATTTATTGGCCATGCTCCTGCAGTCCTCCATCCTGGACACCTAGCATCATCTCAGGGCACGCTTCAGGTGTAGTGACTGCATGGACCCATGTCCACAGAGGCTGGTAGCTGACACATGCTGATCTTTCTGCAAACTTATGGCATATTTCCAATTCACAGACCTTTTCTGCACTTTGGAGTAAACCCAGCTATTAGCCCTGAAAGGTGCTACATGGACACTTTGAAGTCAGAGACAGGTATCCAGCTCAGGAATTAGACAAGGCTGTATCTCAGGACTGCTCACTTGTTCTCTTAGCACTTGCAGATTTAGCTTCTTGCCTTGTCTTACATTTTAGCATTTTATCCTCTTCAGCCGCAGTTTAAAGGCTCATAGTATTTGCAGTACTCACAGTTTAGTGTAAAGACAACCTCAGGCAGCTTGTCATGGTTGTCAGGAATCAGTAGTTGGAGGGGCTGGACATGTTGCTGAACTGCACAGTGCTGTGTCAATCTCACAACTACAGCAATGTGCTATCAGAGTACATGGCAAACAAATTGCATGTGCTTCAACCAGATGGCCCATTCTGAAAAGTAAAGCAGCATACTTCCTCAGTCATGTCAGTCAGGGAGGTTCAGATAAAGTCAGTCAAGGGCAGCATTGCCAAACAATCCAGGGTCCGATGTCTGGTTGGGTAGTAAAGCCACAATTTGTATGTGATGAGATTGCTGACTCACATTGATATGTTATTGCTCTTTCCTTCTGCTTCCCACAGAGGTTAATTGTAACTGATGCATCCAGCCAAAGCCGAGGGTATCATTGCTGTTGCTGCAATTTATCAAAGGAATGGAGCAATGGATTAGGAATCGATGCCTCAGCAAGCTCAGGACCAGCAGTAAGCTCCAGCAAATACTCAACAGTCTGCACAGAGAGAGAGGCCACAGCTGAAGAGCCCTTCAGGATGTGCAGGAGATACAGGAGAGACAGAGGTTATTGTCCTCAATACTTACACTTTGGAGGTACATGGTGCATTGGCAGCTCATACTCAGGATATCCTGGGACACTGTCACTGAGCTATATCAACTACAGGAGTGGGAACTGTGACCTGAAGGAGTGGGCACCATACTATTCCAGTGGATGTCAAAGTGACAGCTGCTGAGAACTTTTATTGGACTTCCTGCTTGTAAGGGAACTGTCCGGGATTTCTCAACCCTCAACCCACAAATTCAACAAGACCACGAACAATGCCATTTGTCTCAGATAACATTGCTTTATCTCGATTCCTTGTGAAAATATCACTGTTGCAGCCTGAGCATGGCATTCAACAACATAGCTGGATTCCCCCAGGGAGAGGAGGCTGAGGCGTGACCTTATAGAGGTTTATAAAACCATGAGGGGCATGGATAGAGTATATCGACAAGGTCTTTACCACAGGGTGGGGGAGTCCAAAAATAGAAGGCACTGGTTTAAGATGAGAGGAGAAAGATTTAAAAAGGATCTGAAAGGCAACTTTTTCACACAGAAGGTGGTGTGTGTATGGAATAAGCTGCCAGAGGAAGTGGAGGAGATTGGTATCATTACAACATTTAAAAGGCATCTGGATAGGTATAGAAATAGGAAGGGCTGAGAGGGATATGGGCCAAATGCTGGCAAATGGGACTGGATTTATCTATCTGGTTGGCGTGGATGAGTTGGACCAAAGGGTCTGTTTCCATGCTGTACGTCTCTATGACTCTAACAGACTGGGCTGAATTTGAAAACATGTCATGCTGAGAGTGTCATATTATAAAAAAGGGAGTTCATCGATTGAAAAAGGTTCCATTCCATCTGAGATCATCAATTCTATTGCCTAGAAGTTTGTGCCCAATTCCCTGGGAGCTGTCCAACCCTTGAGAACTCTTGTACTCCTGCTGTATTTGACAGACCAGAAGCCTTACAAGGGTGGTTAGTAGGAAGCACAGGCTAGCAGCTACAATGGTAACTGATGACTCCGTAATACAGCAGCCTGACTGAGGCAGATATAATACTGTTCATTCATCTCTAAGGGCATTGGTTGAGCAGGCAATAGGCCTGATGGAGTTTGGATTCGTGTTGTGGTATATTCCAGATGGATTGTGCTGCATATTCCTAGCATGCTGTGATGTTCACTACTGGAGCATGCAGGGAGAGAATGTGAGAAGTGCTGATGAACTGGGACAGTGGCAGCAGAATTCCAAGGAAGAGCACAAAGACTTTGGGCAGGAAGAGCATCACTAGTGCACGGTAGAGAACAGCTGCATCAGGTGTTACAAGCCAGACTGGAGTTAATTGATACCCGGTTACAGCAGATGGGAGCTGGGAACAATGATCACGCATTGACTGTTGACGTACTGGTACTCAATGTGAAAGCAGTTTAGTTCATGTGTTCTGAAAATCAAATGCAGCTTCTGTTTGTATGATTTCGGTTTGCATTTAGTGTTTGTAAATGAAAGAGATTTTTTTTGGTGAATGAAGGATTCCCTGTCTGTGATGGTCCACATTGAACAGCGATAAAATGGTCGGCTCTCGTGGGCATTGGGGCAAGGGTAATCGTGACAGGATTGTCAGATGGGATATGGCTAAGGACAGCTAAACTGTGTGACTTAAACAGTGATAAATGTAGGAACATGCAGTTAGATGTGCAAAGAAGTGACAACTATGCCATCCATGTGCCCTGGGAAGAATCACTTTGTAACTGCAGTGCCATGAGATTGATGCTGAAGGGTAGCCCTGCCCTGCCAATGCTTTGAGTGGATAAATAGCTGGGTTTCCAAGATGGCACCAGCTCCAGAAATGCCATCTTATCCCACGACACTCCAGCAGCTCCAAGAACAGTCAGTGGTAGAATTGGGCTAGCACTAGATGTGAGGGATGTCTTTGGGAGTTAATGAGGCCAGGGTTGAATGGTAGCATGAGAAAATATATGTGCCATCTCATGGAGAGAAACTCTGCAGGAAGCTCAACAAAAATATTGCTTTGCCAAAAAAAATTGAAGATTCAGCCCTTAGACTCACTGTAAGTTCACCACTGGGTTTGTTCAACATTGTAACCCACCATAACAACAGAGCTGGCAATGGTTGCTGGAACGAGAACATTCAGCAGAGCCCATGCAGCATTAATGCTCTGTCCATTAGTTCATCATGAAGTGAACTAATATAAAACTGTGTATAAGTGACTAACAGTCCTTGTGGAACGAAGAAACACGATAGCTATTGACAACACAGAGGAAAGCCTAAAGGTTTAACATTTCTTTTTAATTAAAATGTTATTGCACTGGAAGATTATTTGAAAGGAACAGAACACCATGTCAACAATGCTGTCTGATTACTGCTACTTTTGATGTCTAAAAAGAATACAGTTGCAATGAAACAGAAACACCATCTGTGTACAGGTGAATCACTTAGTCTCATTAATTTTCACTTCTTAGCTGACCTGAGTTCATTTCTGTTATTGTTAATTATTGTTAAACATAAATGATAACAGAAATAATAATTTAACAAGCATATTCAAGCTTAGCTATCTAAAGTGTCTGGCAAAAATTGTCTTAAAAAATATGGTTCTTTGAAAAGTCTTAATTGCAGGGATAAGAAAAAGTAAGCTTAACTGTCTGATTTTAGAGGTCTTGACATTAAAGTTACAAGTTTATACTTGTATAGTATAGTCTGATTCTTGGTAAATCAGACATATTACGCGGCATTTTAAAACAGAGACAATGAAAGCACACAAAGGGAATATATATTGTTAATGAAAGATCCAGAACATTTAAATTGCAGCAGTGCATGCAAAACAATTAAGGTATTATTTAAAATAGATTTTATTTTATGAAAATTTGAAAGCATATGACGCAGAGAAGGGCTGAGTACCAATTGTAGATCAGATTTGAACAGAGCAAAGATGTAAACAATAGCGTCATCTAGTGGTTATGTCTCGACATAAATTTCTGTGTTTCAAATAGCAATACCATATTTATCTACAAAAACATTAAACTTCATTCAATGCTTGCTCAGTTTTTACCTTTTTCTGTACAGTTAATAGAACATAGCCACAGCGTAGTGAAATATGGGAACATTACAATAGTGTAAATGCATTAGTAAATCCAGTTCATTTCAAAGCCACCAATAAATTTAACGGCATCGTTGGAAACTATTCAAATTTTTTATTCTTAATTTGACAAACGAGTTATTCCTGCAATACGAACTGGCCACATTTCTCAGTGGTTTCTGTCTGGATATGCTGAGCATTTCCAGTATTTGCAGTATTTTGTTCCTGTTTTGGGTTTTCTAAACCCAGCAATAAAGAATGCCTAGAAAGCAAATGGAGGCATGGGCTGGACTGCCCTTCAGGGTTTTCGGGTGGATATGGAAAATCTTGCGATAAGTGTGCCCTAGGCTGAGAGGGCAGTTGATTTTTGTATTGTTCTGTACTGGCTGTTAATGCCACTATGATCTGTTGCCAAGTATTCACACTACTTCTGAATCAGGTGGAGCTCTACCGCTCTCAGCGTTGAGTAATTCTGTCCTGGCAACAAAGTTATTTGTCAACTTTGCCAGACTCCCACATCATTCTAGAAAGAGTCAGGCAGAAGAGGTCAAGAGAAGGCCAGTACTTGTCAACAACAGGCCTTAGCTGAAAATGTGTTGCTGGAAAAGCGCAGCAGGTCAGGCAGCATCCAAGGATCATGGAGCCTTTACGATTCCTGAAGAAGGGCTCATGCCCGAAACGTCGATTCTCCTGCTCCTTGGATGCTGCCTGACCTGCTGTGCTTTTCCAGCAGCACATTTTCAGCTCTGATCTCCAGCATCTGCAGTCCTCACTTTCTCCAACAACAGGCCTTAACTTGATTTAGAATTGATCATAGAGTTATACAGCACAGAAACAGAGACTTCAAACCAACTCAGCCGCACTGACCAGATACCCCAGCCTGACAATTTCGCAAATGTCCCTCTAAACCCTTCCTATTCATATACCCATCCAGATGCCTTTTAAATGCTGTAATTGTACCCTCCTCCACCACATCTTCTGGCAGCTTGTTCCATAATACACCACCCTCTGTGTGAGAAAGCTACCCTCAGGTCCTACTTAAATCTTTCCCCTCTCATCTTAAATCTACGCCCTCTAGTTTTGGACTCCCGTATCATCGGAAAAAGACCTTGACTATTCACCCTATCTAGGCCTCTCATGATTTTATAAACTTCTATTAGGTCATCCCTGAGCCTCCGACAGTCCAGCCTATTCAACCTCTCCCAGTAGCTCAAACCCTCCAATCCTGGCAATATCCTTGTAAATCTTTTCTGCACCCTCTCAAGCTTAACAACATCTTCCTACAGAAAGGCAACCAGATTTGTATACAGTATTCTAAAAGTGGCCTCACTAATGTCCTGAACAGCTGCAACATGACATCCCAACTCCTATACTTGATGTTCTGACCAATGAAGGCAAGCCTGCCAAACGCCTTTTAAACCAACCTGTCTACCTGTGACTCCACTTTCAAGAAACTATGTACCTGTACCCCTAGGTGTGTTTGTTCAGAAACACTCCCCAAGGTCCTACCATTAACTGTATAAGTCTTCTCCTTGTTTGTCTTACCGAAATGCAACACTTCACATTTATCTAAATTAGACTCCATCTACACTCTTCGGCCCATTGGCCCATCTGATCAAGGTCCCATATGTACTCTGAGGTAATCTTCTTCACAGTCCACTACACCATCTATTTTGGGGTCATTTGCGAACTCACTGACCATCTCTGTCTCATACAGCCTCTGATGTAAGGCAGGAGACCACGGTGCCTGGTGAGGTGATTCAGAGTGACTTCTGGTAGGATGAAAGTGCAGGTCCTATTGAAGGGAGGAGCACAGTAGACAGCCTTTTGTTAAAAAGAAAGGCGCAGTATCAAGTTTATACGTGTGTGGATGAGGAAAATTATGAATGTGGGCTCTGTGAAGGGGAATTATGGACACCCCTTTGACACCATGATGGCTGGTGAACATCAGAATTTCTGGTAATGCAGGGCAGACTTGTTCTCAAGATGAGCCCATAATGGAGATGGACACCACATGCCCTGTAAATGACAGCTGTCTCAGGTTAACAGCTGAGCTCACATCTCACTGAGTTTTGGTTCAAGTCCACTTGGACCACTGCGAGGTGGGATTGGGCTAAGGATGGTTGTGGGGCTAATGGAGGCAGGCCAGGGATAAGGTACAATATTCAAAGTCAAAACAAGTCAAATATTATGAATAAACAACTAATACTTAAACTAAAATCCCGGTTACGGAAATCAAACAAAAGGTCCTATATAGTCCATATTAAAAAATCAGGAGGCTGCTAAATCTTTGTTCACAGCAAGTCCCACAAGCACCTATTGTATATCAGTCCCAACGTCTGAGAAATCCAAACAGATTATTCAGTATTTGCTTGGTACATGGGATGATGAAACATCAGGAGATCTGATAGAAAAAATACCACCTTCAGAGACCCTTGGGATTTTCTGAAATAATATTCTCTCTTTGTTGTGAAACAGCTCAGTTATCTAACCTCGCATTGTCTTAGCACAGTGTCACAATCCCTGTAGAGATCAATAATGATCAGGAAGATAGCCAAATTTCCAGGGACTGACTGTAAGGATCATAAGACAAGCTTGTCATCAAGCAGGCTTCAGAGCAACTTACATGACCTCTTTACTTAGGTAAAAACAATGACTGCAGATGCTGGAAACCAGATTCTGGATTAGTGGTGCTGGAAGAGCACAGCAGTTAAGGCAGCATCCGAGGAACAGTAAAATCGATGTTTTGGGCAAAAGCCCTTCATCAGGAATACAAGCAGAGAGCCTGAAGGGTAGAGAGATAAGTGAGAGGAGGGCTCTCCTCCCTTCAGACTCTCTGCTTGTATTCCTGATGAAGGGCTTTTGCCCGAAACGTCGATTTTACTGCTCCTCGGATGCTGCCTTAACTGCTGTGCTCTTCCAGCACCACTAATCCTGGCCTCTTTACTTCCCTATTTTACACTAAATTGAAAACAGTCTGAAAACTTAAGAATCTTCTAAACTTTGTATTTCTCTCAACAGCTGAGTAAGTGTGCACAGGAGTAATGTGGAGTTTCACCGACTATAACCATGCAGCTGACCCACACAGGAGGCTTCTCACAGCTTGGTCAGCAGATAGTATTCAATTCACTGAGGCACTGTCTTACAAAAAACCTGATGAAAATGAACCTAACTTCCAATAACAGATTTGCTCCTCTTGATCCCATTAATAATGCAAGTCATCTGGTTAAATGATCAAATGATTTCTGTGCTTGTTTACTTGAGGTATCAGCTTGCAGGTCTCACCACTGAGTGCTCATTCAAATGACAAAAAGGTCCCTGCACATATGTGCAGACGCAGCCTATAATGGGTTCCACCACTTGCCACTGAATTCAACTTACTCTTTGTACACGTGCGCTCTTTGCACCACCTACAGGCAGTATTTGTACAAATTGCTGTTGTGGTTTTATAACAATCTGCTAGTTGTGTGGCTAGCATTACTGATTCCAGCTTTTAATTAATAAAATAAAAATTATAATTAACATTGGCTATCACTTGTCTTACACTATTATATAAAGTTAGAAATCACACAACACCAGGTTATAGTCCAACAGGTTTAATTGAAAGCACACTAGCTTTCGGAGTCACCTGATGAAGGAGCGTCGCTCCGAAAGCTAGTGTGCTTCCAATTAAACCTGTTGGACTATAACCTGGTGTTGTGTGAATTTTAACTTTGTACACCCTAGTCCAACACCGGCATCTCCGAATCATGACTATTATATAAAGTCAAGTGCTATAGTTATGTAACCTTTCCAGCCCATCATTTTCAGAACAAAGTAGACAAAGTTTCAGGGGACAGATCATTTTCTTACTTCTTCAATTAAAAAATAATGAAGTAAATTTTAAAAGTTATTGTTTGTTAGAAGGACAGATCAGAAAATTGGACATGATGGTCAGTATGCTCAATTCAAATTCATCCTTGAAGAGAAATCAGAGTCAACGTTTCGGGTCCAATGGCCCGTTCCTCAGATCACTTCTTTATGTCACCGGACCAGAAATATTAACTCTGATTTCTCTTGATGGATGCTTCCAGACCTGCTGAGCTTTTCCAGCTATTTCTGTTTTAGTTTCTGATTTACAGTTTCCACAGTTCTTTCGGTGTTTATCATTTTCCTTGTTTACTGGTTTTTAGGTTACTCGGGGTCACTATTTAATAATCAGCGGTTGTCCATTTAAAACAGGCATGAGCTAATTTATTTTTGATCTGAGTATCATGATTCTTTGGAACTCCCTGAAAAGGTGGTGGAAGCAGGGTTCTTGAATATTTTGGGGGCAATGGTCGAGTATTAAACAAGCATCCCCCACTATATGCTGCGCGAGTTCACCCCTGCCATTCTGACAGCAGTCGACATACCTCCCCACACGGCTGTGAAGAGTGCCCTAGATGTGATGTACACCACCACAACTGATCTAGAGATGAAATTCCCCGAGGCCCTATTCATCATGGCCTGTGACTTCAACCAAGCTAACCTCCAGAGGCTGCTGTCAAAGTAGCGCCAACACATCTCCTGCCCCACCAGAGCACCGAACATCCTGAACCACTGCTACACAAACATTAAAGATACCTACCGCTCCATCTCCCACCCACACTTTGGAAAATCAGATCACACTGCGGTGTTCCACGTACCAGCTTTTCTGTAGAAGCTTAAACAGGAGGGTCCTTCACTAAAAGAAATAAACCGCTGCTCCAAGGCAGCTGAAGACCGTCTCTGAGACTGCTTGGAATCAGTGGACTTGACCGTGTTCAAGTACTCAGTGGGAAACCTAGTCAAGTCTCCCACCACTGTCACAGATTTCATTACCAGCTATGTGGAGGACCGTGTGCCAAAGAAGTCAGTCCAACTGTTCTTCAATCGGAAACCTTGGATGAACAGGAAATCCACTCCTTACTGAAGACTGGACAGTCAGCATTCAGCTTGGATGACTCAGACCAATACAGAAAGTCTAGATATGACCTCTGCAAAGCTATCAGGGATGTCAAGAGGCAGTACCAGACCAAGTTAGAGGCCCAACCCTAACAAACAGACTCCCGCCGCCTATGGAAAGGCCTAAACAACTTTCCCGGATACAAAATGAAGCAGAGCAAGATAACAGACAAAGAAACATCCCTCCCTGATGCACTCAATGCTCTCTATGCTCGGTTTCAGCAGAATACCAGCGGCGCTGTGATGTCTGCCCAACAACTGCAGACACACTTGTTCCCTTGGTCACTGCTGCAAATGTCAGATCGGTCTTCATGGGAGTCAACCCAAGAAAAGCGACAGGCCCAGATGGCGTCCCACGTCGAGCACTCAGATCTTGTGTGGACCAACTGGTGGAGGAATTCACCAACATCTTCAACCTCTCCCTCCTACAAGCTGCAGTCTTTAAGAAGACCACCGTCATCCCTGTACCTAAGAAAGCACATGTGATGTACCTTAATACTACTGCCTAGTAGCTCTGACCTCAATAATCATGAAGTGCTTCAAGAGGCTTGTCACGGTCCACATCAACTCCAGTCTCCCAGCCTGCCTCAATCCCGTACAATTTGCCTACTGACGTAACAGGTCCACAGTGGGCGTCATTTCCCTAGCCCTGCAGTCTTCCCTGGAACAACTGGACAACAAGACACCTATGTCAGACTCCTGTTCATTGACTACAGCTCTGCCTTCAGCACCATTATCCTCTCCAGATCTCAAAACTTCGTGACCTTGGTCTCGGCTCTCCTCTCTGCAACAAGATCCTCAGTTTCCTGACCCAAGACCACAATCAGTGAAGATACTAACTGTGAAGATACTCAGTGAAGACACCACAATAACACTTAACTATGGAGCTCTCCAAGTACGCATCCTCAGCCCCGTACCGTACTCCCTGTACAGCCATGACTGTGTTGCCAAATTCCAAATGAACGCCAACTGCAAGTTCTCTGACGACACCACTGTGGGAGGACGGATATCTAACAATAACGAGTCAAAATACAGAACAGAGATTGAGGGCTTGGTGATGTGGTACAATGATAACAACCATTCTCTCAACACTGGTAAAACTAAAGAACTGATCATTGATCCCATCTACATCAATGGAACTGAGTTTGAGAAGGTGCAGAGCATCAAGTTCCTCAGAATGATGATAACTAACAACCTATCCTGGACTTCCCATGTGGATGCACAGTTAAGAAGGCACAACAACACCTCTTCTTCCTTAGACGGCTCGGGAAATAAGGACCTTCACCAACTTCTATAGATGCACCATTGAAAGCATACTATCCAGGTATCGCAACTGATTTGTCCAGGACCATAAGAAACTACAGGAGGTTATGTGCACAGCCCAGACCAACACTAAAGCCAACCTTCCAAATATGGACTCCATCTACACATCTCGATATTGCAGAAAGGCTGTCATCATAATCAAAAACCCAACGCACTCCTACAACCTCTTCCATTAGGCAGAAGATACAAAAGCTTGAACACATGCACCAACAGGTTCAGGAACAGCTTCTTCTGTGCTTTTATTACACTGATGAATGGACCTCTCTAACTTCAAATAAAGCTGATCTTGCTAATGTTGATCTTGCCCAGTGCATGCCCTGTGCAATGTAACTTGTGCACCTCTGTACAAGTTCTTTTTTCACCATATGATCCCTGTACCCTTGCTTACTGCTGTACTGTACTGCTTGTAAACAAAGCTTTTCACTGTACTAAGATACATGTTACAATAAATAAATCAAACCGAATCAAATCAAGATTAGACAAGAATGTGAATTTGAGGTTTCAACCAGATGAACCATGATCTTATTAAATGGCAGAGCAGGTTCAAGGGACTGATTGGTTGACTTCTGCTCCTAATTCATGCTTTCTTATTGAAGGACAGTTAAGCCCCCTACCCACCTTGTGGTAGTGACCCTGCCCCTAGACCAAGAAAGTTGGCTTTACATCTCATCTGCTCCAGAGGTGTTGTAATAACATCTCTGAACAGGCTGTTGAGAAAAATAGGTCAAATTTTAAAAAATGAAAGGACAGAAGCTTTAGAAAAGCTGCACATTCAAAGATTTGCCTTCTGAGGTTGTGATAACACTGCTAATTTTTAGGGTACTACATTGGTTTGAAGTAAAATTTTAGATTTGGCCTTAGCTACCTGTTCAAACAGTTTAGATTGAATTTGTGTGATCAAGACAGTTAATAGGAGCATCTGCTTCCTAGATTGAACTTGATTGACCTAAAGGTGCCGAAAGTTCTTTAATTTTGTTTGTTTTAATTGTACTCAGTACAATTTAAGATTGTCAGCTTTAAAGAAATAGGTAATCAGTTTGAACTTAGTGGCTTGAACTGAGTATGACACCTACCTTTAAATAGGAACCATGCATTTTTTAAAAAGTGTTTCATTTGCAAATAGACTTGGTCAGTTAACTATATCTATAGAAGAAGCATCTATATTTTAAAAGGACATCCTGATATTCTGTGAGAAACTTTTATTCTTCATCACTTGGTGTCCCTGGGAATGTTAGGTGAATTCATTTACACTAGTGTTGTACCATGTCTCACATCATATGCAACATCTCTTTAAGGGGCATGCTCATGATATCATCACTGTATCAGCCTGTGACCTGATGATATAAAGGGCTCAGTCTCCATCTTCCAGCATGATACAACTTACACGTGAATTGCTTTGCTTTAGCCCAGACGTGTAAGTGTCTGTGGTTGTAATAAATGTAGATTTAAGAACCTGTAATAAAAGTCTATTGAAACCCCTTCAGTTCTACATTACTTACATTGCTGTGGGAAATTATGGGAGCTAACATAAATTCTACCTCATCAGGCACAAATACCCTGCTGAAGGTAAAAAAAATGTTACTATATCTATATCAGGTCATCAGAGCAGAACAGATCTGGATTAACAGTGGCCGTTTGTTAAGAAGTGACCACATCATGTTACATTGGATAACTGCCATTATTGATAAGAGGATGTAATATTGTTTTATACAACTTCTTTGTATCTGAAAGGGTGTATCCTTATTCCGGAGTGTAGCATATAAGAGTTGGGCATTTGCTTAACCTACACGATTCTAAGTACAGAGGTTGGGTGACATCTGATGAACCTCATTTTAAGCCATTTGAAAGAATTAATTTGGACCACTTCCTAATAAGAAATACAACATTTTTAGGTAGAAGGAGTGGAAAATATTATTCCTCTGTTTTACCAAGACTCATGCAATATAATTTTTCTGACATATACTCAAAAATATTCTGAAGTAGGATCCCTGGACTTGAAATGTTAATTCCGCTTTCTGTCCATAAATGCTGTTAGACCTGCAGAGTTTTTCCATCAATTTCTGTTTTTGTTTTACATTTCCAGCACCCACAGTCCTTTGTTTTATTTATCAAAGTAACATCACTCCAGTGACAGAAGAAAGGTTGCTGACAAGGAATGAACGGCAAAGGGTAAGAAATATTCATGTTGCCTTTGCTGCTTGTTTGTTAAGTATTTACAAAGATCTTAGAGGAATTACTTTTGTTCTTGGCACTGACCTGGTGAAATCTTCACAAATACAGTCAAGACCTCATGACAAACAGTAAGCGCAGCAATATTCCTTGCAATTATTGCAAAACCTGAAAAAACTACAAAGGTAGGATCATTATTGTTTTCTCATGAAAGCAAGAGTGGCATAATTGCAATTAATCATCCGACAGTAAAGCCTCATTTTATTATACTTGACACATTTTTCATATTCTGAAAGATCTTAAAACACAATCTTAATCTTGAATGTGGAAGAAGAAGTGTCAGCACATTAATGAATTGTGTTAAAATAGATTTAGGCAAATGTGAAAAAGAAGGATCAATCTTTGTAAATACAGGTTTCAGCATGTCCAACCAATAAGGAGACGCAACTGATGAAGCCAAATAAATGTTGCACTGCATAATCAAAACTGTAGAATTCAAGTTTTGGTAAGTCATTATAAAAGTTTACAATAGTTCACATTTTGAATATTGTCAGCTAGACACAGGGAAGCATCTGTACGATGGAGGAGATGTGGAGAATAATCATGTACCTAATTCCTTCCAAACACACAGGTTAGAGGAATGATGGATTGTTGTTTTATTCCAGATAGTTTGGAACATATTCTCGAGCTGTAACTTTCAGTATAACAGAAGATTATGGGATATTACTGTTACAGGATGCTTGATCCTATCAGAGAACTACCTTATGTTCTATTTGCAATATGAGAGTATAACATACATTAACATTTACTGTTAGCGACAGGAATTACGGGGAAAACCTGAAGACAGCAGACTTTTATGAGCCTTGAGAAGAGACACGAAGAGAGTGATTTAATACATCTATGTAAGATACAAATGTTTTAAAAAGTTAAGGACAAAACTGAGGAGATAAGACTTCTGTTTCTCAGAAAACATGACGTATCTTTGGAACTCCTTGCCCCAAAAGTCAGTGAAAGTGATTATTTTTAAGGCAGAAGTAGATGCATTCCTGTCTAGCAAGGGGATGAACGGTTGTCTGACTGATGGACATGTGCGTGGAGTAATTAGATCAGTCATGAGGTTATTGCATGGTGTAGCAGTTTTTAGGAACCATCTGGCCCAATCTTATTTGAATGTAAGAAAATCACCTTATTAATTGGGGATTATTTATTTGGTTCTGGTCTCCGTTCCTTTCTTGGTGTAACTCAACCTCCTATTAGTTATGTGACTGCTGTCAGATGTTATCTCAGGGTCTTGAGAAACCTATGTACTATGCTGCCAAGATTCCTTTTTTCATATATTTTATTCAGTAATTTTCCATTCATGATGTAACATATATATTCTTCATCCTAGTCCATCGCTTCACAATTATCCAAGTTAAAACCACATGTTGGAAACATCTCCCCACAAAGTCTTGCTGCAGACTTTCTCAATTCTCCATCTTGCACCCACTTTTGTAACCTCTGTGGTAACCACAAACTTTGAGATGACATTTCTGACACTTTCTTCCAGATACATTTATCAGAGTGTTGAAAAGTTTCTGTCTGCACATCAGGTTCTGTGTGTCTTACTCAATGCATTCCCTCACCAATTAGATTTCTCTTTCATGTAGACTCTGGAGATGTCATCTCTAACCTCGGTCTGACCTTGTGTTGCCGAGGAGTGTACTATATGGATCTGACATATTTTGTCTGAAAGGATTAATACTTGCTTGAGTTCAGTAAGCAACAACAATGATGATGTCACAAGGACTTGATTAGAATAAAAATAAGCTTGTCAGAGACAGACCTGGCTATTTGCTTCCCAAAGTGTCTGTAGTTTGCAGGTTGTATTGATTTACAAAGGAAGCTTGATTGTCCGAGTACCAATCGGAAAATCAGATTATCCGGAGACCTCGAGGTCCCGATGATAAAATTATATCAAAACGTGTTTCCAACAGTGATTGTGTCTTTTGTTTACGGTGATTAAACAGGCACCGCATCTTCAAATGACTGTCTGCCCGTCTGCTCTCTCTCTCCCCACTCTTTACCTAGAGTTCTACACAGGGGTGAACTCTAAACCCACCTTCCCCACATAATTTTTCCAACATTGTCCTGTACAGGGCAAAGGTGGAACCTGTCAAAAAGTTGCTGTAAAAAGGTGTGTGTGTGTGTACACACGTGCGCTATTTGGAGACTTACCCCACAATGGCAGCAGCAGTCCTCAGCGAGGGGGCAGGTGTGTACAGGGTTGGGGGGGTGAGCGGGTTGGGGTGGGCGGTATTGGACAGCATTGGGGGGCTGGGGGGCAGTGTTGCTCGAGGGCGGGGGGTGGTGTTGCTCAGGAGTGGGGGGCAGTGTTGGGCGGTGTTGGGGCGGGGGTGTTGGGGGTGAGGAGGTATTGGACAGTGTTGGGGTGGGGGCACTGTTGGACGGGGTTAGGGTCTGGGGGTGGTGTTGGAGCCAGGAGGCAGTTTTGGAGGGGGTTGGTGGTAGGGGGGTGGCGTTGGATGGGTTTGGGGGTGGGGGGTCGCTGTTGGGGGCAGAGGGTGGTGTTTGGGGCGGAGGGTCAGTGTTGGACAGGTTTGGGGACGGTGTTGGGGTGGAATCTTGCATGCTGTGTGCTGCTGCAGTCTCCTGAACGGGGAGCAGACTTTAAAAACTCTGAGCCACAGAGGAAATGCATTTAATCGATTAACCAAATAATCGATTATCCGAACGAAATAGTGCCCGCCCCTCACGTTCGGATAATTGAGGTTCCCCGTTACCAAAAATAGTTGCGATAATGCAATAAACGTCATAGTTTCTCAACATGACTCTTCTCGTTCGACCAGAAAGTACATGTGATACGGTTTTTGCTTCAAACAGAATATTTTATCTCCTGTAACAATGCTTACATTATTCTTTGATAACACAAGAAACTGAACATAGTTAATGTGATATTGAAAAATCCAACTGCCGTTTATTACAACTAGCAATTTATATACAAACATCAAATCCTTCCAGCACACAGTGTTGAATTAGCATTAAGTTAGTAAATTACACAGAGCAGCATAAATCACTGATCTCAAGCAAGATGGAATCTGAGATCTTTATACACTCACAAATTACAATGCAGTGATGATATTATAAGCATGTCTCTTAGAGGTATACTGTCTGTGTTATGTAACACAATAGCTATCTGAAGCCTTACATAATCATCTTCGGCTTGAGGAGACCCATACACAACATGATAATGGTGGTGAGTCCCGAGAAATTAGAATTTAGGGCTTCAGGAAAAAAAGTGAAAAACCATGCTGGTTACCCAGAAGACTTAAAAAGAAATAAATAATGCTGATTGCTTTGGACAGCAAACTCTAAAGTCCTCACGGCAATATTTACCCTGGAGGAATATTTCAGAGAGAGAGTATTTCCGACCTGACAGAAAACACACAGGAGCAGATTAAATCTACAGCTTCAAGACAGAGATACAGGCGGCATCACGAAGTAGTGATCCATGGGAATGGTCCCAAGTGGTGAGCCAACCAGGCATCGAGAACTGCACCAGTCAAAACAAAAAATACCTTGTACAAGTGGAAAAACCTTAAGTGATGTAATGCCTCAAGCTAAAAGAGCAAATTGTTTTTTTAAAAGTCTTGCAACTATAACTCACTGATATCATAAGGCAGAACTGAAACATGATACAAAGAGAACCACGAGAGAAAACTCATACATTCCAGGAGTAGAAAGGTAATGTAATCACTAACCAAGCTGTTTTAAAACAGGTATGTTTCACAATTTAAAGAATTATTGCAATTCTGATTTTACACAGGTTTTTCAGAGAGGCAGGAGAGATGCAGTGGGAGTCATAGTGATGTTCCAAAGCCATCATTACAGCCGCAAAGGGTGGGAAATCATCATTACAGCCACAAAACCTGCAAGAACATAGAATACAACAGAGATTGTTAGGAGTGCAGTAGCTCCAAATCTATCTATCTCCAAACCTCTTCTTTTTTCTGACCAAGTCTTGGTGACATCATCACGTGGGTGGTGCTTACTGTACTCAAATTAATTTGCTCACGTTCTAAAATGCCCTTGCATCATAGATTTCCAAGCTCCATTGTTTGAAAAACTGCTGTTAATGTTTTATAGTGTCTTTTTGTGGGTTATAAGCATTCCTCACGTGAGCAGAAAAAGAGGAGCTTGATCAAAAGATTGCTTGAAGAATCAAATATTTACTGGAAACTCTGGGCTTTTCACTGTATTCATTCATAGGATGAGGGTGTCACTGGCTCGGCCGGCATTTATCATCCATCTCTAATTGTTACGAGTTAACCACATTGGAGTGGGTTTGGAGTCATGTGTAGTCCAGACTGGATAAGGATGGCAGTTTCCTTCCCTAAGGGACATCAAGAACCAAATGTTTTTTTTCTTGACAATCAGCAATGGATTCATGATTATCATTAGATTCTTAATTCCAGATTTTCTTTCCTGACTGAATTCAAATTCCACCTTCTGCCATGAGAGGATTTGAACCTGGGTGCCCAGAACACTATCTGTCTGTCAACACTATGCTGTCAACTCCCCGTCAGCTCTCTTATTTCAAGAATAATTAATTTCAGCGCACAGTAACCAATGTTAATTCTAATAATGTGTATTAATATTCCATGATTTACCTTATTAAATGCCTTATTAAAATAGATTACATTTACATTTTTGATGATGAAGGGTACAGATCAGTAACCATGGTGATAATTTGCATGTCAATGTGACACAGGAGCTGAATGACCTAGGACAGTGATTCAGCTCTCGGAATACAGTATATTTGTCTTACCAGCAGGTGGAATATTTGTATAGAAAATCTCATTGAACTTCTTTTGATTTGATCATTAACTGAAGGCAATCCCAAACTATCACTTGGTGTTTGTTCTGACAAATTAACAGTCAAGAAAGGCCGTCTACATTGAGATCTCACAAATTAAATCGTTTTCATGAATTTAGCTTCCTAAAAGTACAATAGGATGAAAAAGGACACTGATGTAAATTATCCTTTTTGGCAGATGTGTTAAATCTACCGAATCTCAGCAGACGTTGTCATTGCTTTGTAGCCACTTTTTAGCAGGAGCTTTCCCTCTTCTGACTCAGAACATGATGGATATAAGTCGCAGTCCAAAGGCTTGAGCAAAGATAACACTTCAGTGCAGTCTGAGGGAAGGTTGCCCTGCTGGAGATACTGTCATACAGAGATATTAAACTAAGGCCTTGTTTTCCCTCTCAGGTAGGCGTTAAAGATCTTATGACCAGTGTTTCAAAGGAGATCATGGAAAATTCTCCTTCGTTTACAAGTTAAGATTTATTCCTCAGTCAATATCAGTGAAACATTGCCTGGTCATTATGATATTGCTGTATGCTGCACCTTGTATGCAAAATGACTGCCACATCTCCTATGTTACAACATTGACCATACTTCAACGATACTTCATTGGCTGTCAACACACTATGGAACATATTCAAGGGCATGAATGATGCCACATAAATACAGCTTCGTTCCTTCTACTTTACTAACCAGCTTCACTGAATGCCAGGAAATGAATTTCATGCAAATCATCACATTGTGGTGGTTTGTCAATTTAGGTGGAAAGACCTCCTTTTGCACACTGATAGCAGTATGTCCTAATGTCGAAAACATGTTCCCATTTAAGTGGTGCCAAATATTAATGTTGTTTCAATTGTTATGACCACTCTTATGGATCTTAATGGATGTCAAATTTGTAGGCACTTAACACTCTTATTGCTTTTTGATTAGCTGAGAAGTTGAAGTATTGTCAATGGGAAAATAACCCTGCCATTGAGATAAAAGATAGTCCTGAGTGGAATCTGTTCTGTTTTTCACAACTCCCTGTCAAGTGCACTGTTTATAAAACACCTTTCTGTAATCAACACTGAAAATGAAATCTCAAACAAATTATGTAAAGGATGCCATGGTGATTAATTTATGTTAACATGCATATGTGTGATACATTTATCACTTCATCTGTAGCTTTACACATATTGCATAATTGAAGCTAATCCAAACTGTGCAGGAGCAGTTTTTAGCAGTGAGGTTTTTAAATTGATAATGATTATTATAGTCACTGCTGTCCGGCTCAAGCATGATGTGTTTTGACGAAACACAAAAGGTTATAATTGAAACCAAAGAAGCCAAAAGTATTATTCAGTGTTTTAGATTATTTTCGCCTCGAATTATGGAAGTTCTCAATTTATAAGAGTCTATAGTGAATAACTTATTATTGATGGTCACCAGATCATTTTTAAAATTCTTATCTTGGTGTTCAAACCTCTTTTGACCTCGCTCCTCTCCATCCTTTCCTCTTCTGTCCTGCCGCTCTCAGAGAACTCTGCAATCCTGCAATCCTCTGCAATAAGCGTTAACTGTAGTCAGAAACATCTTGAGATATTTTTCTAGTTAAAGTTCTATATTTGCACAGATTGGTGTTGTTGGGATGAAGGTGCTGATTTCTCAAAAGATACTTTGTTGGCTCTTTGTTTGGTGCTGCCATTATCAAGATTTCCAACTGCATGTGATATGGAATTACAGCAAGTCTGCCCAAATATTGGAGGCCATGCTATAACACTATGTAAGTAAAAGAAGTACACCATTTGTCATATTTTCTTGCATCTGTGCTTTTTAAAATGCTAGTGTATGAATACTTCTTTGTCTTGGTTTGCAAAACAATAAGCTTATACAATCAATGAATGAAGCTCTAGACAACATT
The DNA here is from genome assembly GCF_047496795.1 of Chiloscyllium punctatum. NCBI lineage: Eukaryota > Metazoa > Chordata > Chondrichthyes > Orectolobiformes > Hemiscylliidae > Chiloscyllium > Chiloscyllium punctatum. The sequence continues at coordinate 69,095,425 of NC_092746.1, forward strand.
TCTGAAAGTTTAGAAATGTGTTTGGCCATACTTAAAGGGGAACACAAAGGGAACTACTTACAATGCACTGCAGTGGCTTTTTGCCATGGGATACAAGAGCCAATGTTCTCTTCAGTATGAACTCAGTGAAAAAACTCACATGGAAACTTAGAATTCTGCTGTGACCAAGAATTGTCCAAGGTAATTCTTCTGGCAAGCACAGGTCATCAGAGATCAGTCAGGTTTCCTCAATAATGAATATATTAGTTTTTGTCTTAAATCAGCCAGACGTTGCACAACCATCATCTTACTAAAACTGTTATACTTCATTATGTCCCCCGTTAACTTTATTCTGCCAAGTATCACAAAACCTCCATGGAGGAAGGAGATACAATGCCTGAAACAATATAGGCAGCAGAAGCGAAGAGAAATGAAGAGCAAGCCACTGAAAATATGGTCAAAAGCAAGTCAAGAGCTGCAAAGGCGACTTATTTGAGCATATTTTGGGTGGAATTCTATTTGTGGGACTGCCTTCCACCAACTTTTGTGATTGGAGTGAAAACCAGACCCATTTTCTTAGCTTAGTGTCAATTAGATAGTTGGGTGCAGTCCTGGTGAGTGTTACTGCCATCAAGAAGAAAGCCGTTGTGCCAAAATGAAAAATGCTATTGATGCAATGGGACTAGCTGTGTTGTTGCAATACCACCACCACCACAGAACCAGAAAATCTTCAAAAGGACTGGAAAATTTGTCTGGAGAGGATACCTTTTTTTTTGTCAATCAGGGATGTTGGAGGAAGAAGAAGCCTTTCCTATGCTTTCTCCCTCTATTTAGGAATTTTAGGAGCAACCATCATTATCCCAGGGACTCCTATCTGTCTTGAATTCAGCATTCCTGAGAAGTGATAGTTAAAAAGCTAACAACTAGTTGTCCAGGACAGTTTCCCGGCTGACATTAATAAGCACCTTAGGGGAAGGTAAAACTAGCAGCAGTTCTGGTAGGGATGTAGGAATAAAAAGTTATGTTGTGGTGGTGTTTTGACAGTCACTTGCAAACTTTCTTTCATTTCCCATCAATATTCCCTCCCAATGTTAGGCTAGGTTATTGAGGCAAGTCTATCTACAATAATTATGGACCAAGAATTCATTGATTCTGACTTCTAGGGGCCAACCTCAGGAGGGAGATTGCCAATAGGCCATTACACAGTTAAATGGGAGCTAAACAGTATGCAGGAATTTACTGGAGCCCAACACCATCTCTTCTGGTACCAGCAGAGAGGGTATTCATGAATAGGTTGCATCCTGAAGAAGTTGATAGTTACTGGGACATTTCCAATCATTCCACAAAATATAAAGGCCTTCAAGATATGGAATGCTGCCAATGTGAAAATCAGTTAACCAGAGTCTTTGTGAGAATTAATGCAGATTTAGTGGCTGTAGGAATGACATTTCCCCAGGCTGGCAGCTTTGAAGACTTTTAATATTTTGCTATTTTTATTAATTCCTTTAATGAAATGTGGTTGTCAGTGTCTAGGCCAGCCATTATTGCATGTCCCCAATTTCCCTGAAGAAGATGGTGGTGAACGGTCTTCTTAAATGATGCCTTAGATTTCAGGAACACTCACAGTACTGTTAGGGAGGGAATTCCAGGATTTTCACACAGTGATAGTGAAGGCACAGTGGTATACTCCATGTTAGATGATATCTAATTGGAGAAGAAATTGCCAGTGGTGGTATTTCCATCATCTGCTGGCCTTCCCCTTGTCTTTCTAATATTGCAGGGTTTGTGGGGCTTAGAAAGTACTGTCAGAGAAACTTTGGTGAGTTTCTGCTGTCCATTCTGGAGATGGTACAAGCTGCTGCTACTGAATGTCGGTGGTGAAGAGAATGAAGAGGTTAAAGTGCTGGATGGTGTGCCAATCAAACAGACACTTCATCCTCGATGATGTCAAGTTTCTGGAGCATTGTCAGAGCTGCACTTACCTAGGCAAGTGGGGCATACTCAGAACCAACCTAAACCATACCTAGTAGATGATAGACAGGCAAATGGGGAGATGGGAGGTGAGTTATTCACTGTAGAATTCTGAGCCTCTGACTTGCTCTTGTACGGCTTGTCTAGGTCAGTTCTTAGTCAATAGTAACCTTCAGGTTGTTGACAGTGGGGGTTTCAGAGGTGGGAATGTCATTGAATCGAAAGGGATGATATTTAGATTCTTTCTTGTTGGAGATAGTCATTGCCTGGCATGTATGTGGTGTGAATATTACTTTGCTACTTATCAATCCAAACCTGGATGTTGTCCATCTGCTTCATATGAACATGGATGACTTTGTTATGTGAAATGTCATAAACGATGTTCTACTTTGTGCATTCTGCAATCACCAATGAACATTCGCCCATATGACATTATGAAGAAAGGAAGGTCATTGACAAAGCACCTGAAGGTGATTGAGTACACGATACTACCTTGAGAAACTAGGGCTCTGGTGGTGCATTGGTAGTGTCCCTACCTGTGGGCCAGAGACTTGGGTTCAAGTCCCACCTGCCCAAGACAAGGTTTCTGAACAAAGTGATATTACTTCAAGACCTCTTGCAGAGATGCCCTGAAACGAAGATGATTGGCCTCTAACAACTCCAGCTATCTTCCTTTGTACTAAGTGTGACTCTAATCATAGAGACATTCCCAGCCGGGCCTCCTTGATGTCATACTCAGTCAAGTTCTGCTTTAATGTTAAGAGCAGTCACTCACACCTCACTTCTGATATTCAGCTCTTTTGTACATTTGGATCAAGGCTGTAATGTGATCCGGCATTGAATGCGTCGGCCAGGGTCAAACTGAGCATCTGTAAGTAGAGCATTCCTTTTCAAATGCAATTTGACAGAGTTTTTGACCTCTTCAATCAATTTGCTGTTGATTGAGAATAGACTGATGGGGTGATAATTGCCCAAGGTGGATTTGTCCTACTTTTTGAGGCACAGGATATAGCTGAGCAATTCTCACATTGTTGGGTGGATGCTAGTGTTGTAGATGTACTGAAATGTCTTTGTTAATGGCAGAGCTAATTCTGATTTGATTTGTTAGTTGTAAGATCATTTAGCTTTATCTATCACATGTTGCTTACACTTTTAGCATCCAAGTGGTCCTGTGATGTAGCTGCTTTAGGTTGGCAGTTCACTTTGAGCTTTGTTACACCCTCATGTACTATTCAAATAACCTCCCAGTCTCCCAGTTAATCTCGTAATCTCATAGTAATGATCGAGTAGGAGATAGTAGGGGAAGGTGGGACTTGTACAAACAGGATGGTCTTCACTTGAACCAGAGGGGTACTAATATCCTCGGTGGAAAATTTGCTGATGCCATTCGGGTGGGTTTAAACTAGCTCAGCAGGGATGGGAACTGGAGATGTAGTGGAGTGCACAGGAGGATGAGAGTAGGAAGGACAGGGACAGGATTTCAGGGTCACAGGAATGTGTTGGCAGACAGTGAAGTGGTTTGAAGTGTGTTTACTTCAATGCCAGAAGTATCCGAAATAAGGTAGGTAAGCTTGCAGCATGCATAGGTACCTGGGACTTTGATGTTGTGGCTGTTTCTGAGACATGGATAGAGCAGGGTGAGGAATGGATGTTGCAGGTTCCAGTGTTTCGATCTTTCATTAAGAACAGGCAAGGCGGTAAAAGAGGGGGAGGCGTGGCCTTATTAGTCAAGGATTTTTTTTGAGTGCGAGCAGCAGCGGAGATAAGACGAACCCGGAAGACTGCAGCTCAGGTAAGGCAGTTTTTAAAAAATTACTTACCGGTAGCGGACTGCGGTGTTTTCCCTTTCACAGAAGGAACGGGAGCAGCAGGGGAAGTGATGAGGACCAGAGGGGCAGCTGGGAAGGAAAGCAGTGAGTATAAATACTCACCCTACGACGCCAACGGCCATTTTGAGTGCGAGCAGCAGCGGAGATAAGACGAACCCGGAAGACTGCAGGTAAGGTAAGGCAGCTTTTTAAAAATTACTTACCGGTAGCGGACAGTGGTGTTTTCCCTTTCACAGAAGGAGCGGGAGCAGCGGGGGAAGTGACGAGGACCAGAGGGGCAGCGGGAAGGAAAGCAGTGACCATTTATATCAGCAAGGCGGCTAAACCCAAGACTCTATAACTGTAGTGTCTCCCACCCACCCTCCTCCTCTAACCTAGTTAATAAGGTAAGGTTCATTCTAAACTTCCTCTATTGAATATAAGTTTATTATTAATTTTATAGCAACTTGAACTAAGCTTTCTACTTTAGTACTGGGTGGGTGTTCAGATAAGTGGGGTATGGATACTAGGGCAGTTGCTTGCTCCTCCTGCAGAATGTGGCATGTGGGAGACATGGCACACGTCTCCGCTGGCTCTTTCTGCGGGAAGTGCACCCAACTCCAGCTCCTTGAAAACCGTGTTAGGGAATTGGAGCTGGATCTGGATGAACTACGGATCATTCGGGAGGCTGAGGGGGTAATTGAGAGGAGTTACCGGGAGTTGGTCACTCCTAAGGCTCAGGACAAGGTTTCCTGATGAAGGGCTTTTGCCCTAAACGTCGATTTCGCTGCTCGTTGGATGCTGCCTGAACTGCTGTGCTCTTCCAGCACCACTAATCCAGTAAATGGGTTACAGTTAGGGGGAGGAAAGGGGACAGACAGACAGTGCAGAGATCCCCTGTGGACATTCCCCTCAGCAATAAGTATACCATTTTGGATACTGCTGGGGGGGATGACCTACCAGAGGAAAACCATAACAGTCAGTTCTCTGGTACTGAGCCTGACATTGTGGCTAAGAAGGGAAGGGGGCAGAATAGAAAAGTACTCATGGTAGGGGACTCAATAGTTAGGGGAATTGACAGGAGATTTTGTGGTCAGGATCGGGATTCCCTGAAGGTATGTTGCCTCCCTGGTGCCAGGGTCCGGGACGTCTTCGATCGGGTGTATAAGGTTCTAAAAGGGGAGGGCGAACAGCCAGAAATCGTGTTACATATTGGTACTAATGATATAGCCAGGAAAAGGATCGAGGATATAAAAAGTGATTTCAGGGAGTTAGGATGGAAGCTGCAAAGCAGGACGAACAGAGTATTGTCCTCTAGTTTGCCACCGGTGCCACGAGATAGCGAGGTGAGGAACAGGGAGCGGGCACAGCTTAACACGTGGCTGCGCAGCTGGTGTAGGAGGGAGGGCTTCAGATATGTAGATAATTAGGATGCCTTCTGGGGAAGGTGGGACCTGTACAAGAAGGACAGGTTGCATCTGAACTGGAAGGGGACCAATGTCCTGGGTGGAAGGTTTGCTCGAGTAGTTCGAGAGGGTTTAAACTAGTATGGCAGGGGAGTGGGAACCTGAGTTGTATACCGGAGGGGAGAGTTGATGCAGATGAGGCAATAGCAAGAGGTAGACCAGCTAGTGGGAAGGATTTTCCAGGGAAGGAACCAAGGGATCAGTTAAAGTGTGTTTGCTTTAACGTAAGGAGTATCAGGAATAAAAGTGATGAACTTAGAGCATGGAACAGTACCTGGTGCTATGATGTTGTGGCCATAACAGAGACATGGGTTTCTCAGGGGCAGGAATGGTTGCTGAATGTTCCAGGGTTTAGAGCATTTAAAAAGAATAGGGAGGGGGGAAAAGGAGGAGGGGGTGTAGCACTGCTAATCAGAGAGGGTTATCACAGCTACAGAAGCTTCCATTGTCGAGGAAGATCTGCCTACCGAGTCAGTATGGGTGGAAATTAGGAACAGCAAGGGAGCAGTCGCCTTGTTAGGGGTTTACTACAGGCCCCCCAATAGCAGCAGGGAGATGGAAGAAAGCATAGGTCGGCAGATTTTGGAAAAGTGTGGACGTAGTACGGTTGTTGTAATGGGTGACTTTAACTTTCCCAATATTGATTGGAACCTCCTTCGAGCAGAAGATTTGAATGGAGCTGTTTTTGTAAGGTGTGTTCAGGAGGGTTTCCTAACTCAGTACATTGACAGGCCGACGAGGGGAGAGGCCATTCTAGACTTGGTGCTCGGCAATGAGCCGGGGCAGCTATCAGATCTTGTGATGGGACAGCATTTTGGTGATAGTGACCACAACTGCCTCACATTCTACATAGCTATGGAGAAGGAGAGAATTAGGCAAAATGGGAGGATATTAAGTTGGGGAAGAGGAAACTATGATGCGATTAGACATGAGTTAGGAAGCATGGATTGGATGAAATTGTTCCATGGTAAAGGCACTATAGACATGTGGAGACTGTTTAAGGAACAGTTGTCGCAAGTGATGAATAAATATGTCCCTCTGAGACAGGCAAGAAGTGATAAGATAAAGGAACCTTGGGTGACGAGAGCGGTGGAGCTTCTCGTCAAAAGGAAAAAGGTAGCTTACATAAGGTAGAGAGGTTAGGGTCAAGCTCAGCTCTACAGGATTACATACTGGATTAGTGGTGCTGGAAGAGCACAACAGTTCAGGCAGCATCCAAAGAGCAGCGAAATTGACGTTTCGGGCAAAAGCCCTTCATCAGGAATAAAGGCAGTGAGCCTGAAGCGTGGAGAGATAAGCTAGAGGAGGGTGGGGGTGGGGAGAGAGTAGCATAGAGTACAATGGGTGAGTGGGGGAGGAGATGAAGGTGATAGGTCAAGGAGGAGAGGGTGGAGTGGATAGGTGGAAAAGAAGATAGGCAGGTCGGACAAGTCCAGACAAGTCAAGGAGACAGTGCTGAGCTGGAAGTTTAGAACTCGGGTGAGGTGGAGGAAGGGGAAATGAGGAAACTGTTGAAGTCGACATTGATGCCCTGGGGTTGAAGTGTTCTGAGGCGGAAGATGAGGCGTTCTTCCTCCAGGCGTCTGGTGGTGAGGGAGCGGCGGTGAAGGAGGCCCAGGACCTCCATGTCCTCGGCAGAGTGGGAGGGGGCGTTGAAATGTTGGGCCACAGGGCGGTTTGGTTGATTAGTGCAGGTGTCTCGGAGATGTTCCCTAAAGCGCTCTGCTAGGAGGCGCCCAGTCTCCCCAATGTAGAGGAGACCACATCGGGAGCAACGGATACAATAAATGATATTAGTGGATGTGCAGGTAAAACTTTGATGGATGTGGAAGGCTCCTTTAGGGCCTTGGATAGAGGTGAGTGAGGAGGTGTGGGTGCAGGTTTTACAGTTCCTGCGGTGGCAGGGGAAAGTGCCAGAATGGGAGGGTGGGTCATAGGGGGGTGTGGACCTGACCAGGTAGTCACGGAGGGGACGGTCTTTGCGGAAGGCGGAAAGGGGTGGGGAGGGAAATATATCCCTGGTGGTGGGGTCTTTTTGGAGGTGGCGGAAATGTTTCAAACTTCCAGCTCAGCACTGTCTCCTTGACTTGTCTGGACTTGTCCGACCTGCCTATCTTCTTTTCCACCTATCCACTCCACCCTCTCCTCCTTGACCTATCACCTTCATCTCCTCCCTCACTCACCCATTGTACTCTATGCTACTCTCTCCCCACCCCCACCCTCCTCTAGCTTATCTCTCCACGCTTCAGGCTCACTGCCTTTATTCCTGATGAAGGGCTTTTGCCCGAAACGTCGATTTCGCTGCTCATTGGATGCTGCCTGAACTGCTGTGCTCTTCCAGCACCACTAATCCAGAATTTGGTTTTCAGCATCTGCAGTCATTGTTTTTACCTCTACAGGATTACAGGCAGGCAAGGAAGGAGCTTAAAAATGGTCTGAGGAGAGCCAGGAGGGGGCGCAAGAAAGGCTTAGGGAGAACACAAAGGCATTTTACATTTATGTGAGGAATAAGAGAATGGTCAAAGAAAGAGTAGGCCCGATCAGGGATATTATGGGGAATTTGTGTGTGGAGTCTGAGGAGGTAGGGGAAGCCCTAAATGAGGTTTTTGCTCCTAACTTTACGAAAGAAATGAACTTTGTAGTGAATGAAACCTTTGAAGAGCAGGTGTCCATGCTGGAATGGATAGAGATAGAGGAAGCTGATGTGCTGAAAATTTTGTCAAACATTAAGAATGACAAGTCGTCAGGTCCGGACCAGATTTGTCTTCGGCTGCTTTGGGAAACGAGAAATGCAATTGCTTCGCCACTTGCGAAGATCTTTTCATCCTCGCTCTCTACTGGAGTCGTACCTGAGGACTGGAGAGAGGCAAATGTAATTCCTCTCTTCAAGAAAGGAAATAGGGAAATCCCCGACGATTACAGACCAGTAAGTCTCACGTCTGTCATCTGCAAGGTATTAGAAAGGATTCTGAGGGATAGGATTTATGACCATCTGGAAGAGCATGGCTTGATTAAATGCAGTCAACACGGCTTTGTGAGGGGCAGGTCATGCCTCACAAACCTTATCGAGTTCTTTGAGGATGTGACTAGAAACGTTGATGAGGGTCGAGCTGTGGATGTGGTGTATGTGGACTTCAGCAAGGCATTTGATAAGGTTCCCCATGGTGGCTCATTCAGAAGGTCAGGAGGAATGGGATTCAGGGGAACATAGCTGTCTGGATACAGAATTGGCTGGCCAACAGAAGACAGTGAGTGGTAGTAGAAGGAAAATATTCTGCCTGGAGGTCAGTGGTGAGTGGTGTTCCATAGGGCTCTGTTCTTGGACCTCTATTGTTTGTAATTTTTATTAATGACTTGGATGAGGGGATTGAAGGATGGGTCAACAAGTTTGCAGATGACACAAAGGTTGGAGGTGTCATTGACAGTATAGAGGGCTGTTGTAGGCTGCAGCGGGACATTGACAGGATGCAGAGATGGGCTGAGATGTGGCAGATGGAGTTCAAACTGGATAAATGTGAGGTGATGCATTTTGGAAGGTTGAATTTGAAAGCTGAGTACAGGATTAAGGATAGGATTCTTGGTAGTGTGGAGGAACAGAGGGATCTTGGGGTGCAGGTACATAGATCCCTTAAAATGGCCACCCAAGTGGACAGGGTTGTTAAGAAAGCATATGGTGTTTTGGCTTTCATTAACAGGGGGATTGAGTTTAAGAGTCGTGAGATCTTGTTGCAGCTCTATAAAACTTTGGTTAGACCGCACTTGAAATACTGCGTCCAGTTCTGGTTGCCCTATTATAAGAAAGATGTGGATGCTTTGGAGCGGGTTCAGAGGAGGTTTACCAGGATGCTGCCTGGACTGGAGGGCTTATCTTATGAAGAGAGGTTGACTGAGCTCGGACTTTTGTCATTGGAGAAAAGGAGGAGAAGAGGGGTCCTAATTGAGGTATACAAGGTAATGAGAGGCACAGATAGAGTCGATAGCCAGAGACTATTTCCCAGGGCAGAAATGACTAACACAAGGGGTCATAGTTTTAAGCTGGTTGGAGGAAAGTATAGAGGGGATGTCAGAGGCGGGTTCTTTACACAGAGACTTGTGAGAGCATGGAATGCATTGCCAGCAGCAGTTGTGGAGGCAGGGTCATTGGGGACATTTAAGAGACTCCTCGACATACCTATGGTCACAGAAATTTGAGGGTGCATACATGAGGATCAGTGGTCGGCACAACATCGTGGGCTGAAGGGCCTGTTCTGTGTTCTATGTTCTATGATAGTGTAATGGTGGCTGAGAGAACTTTTGATGATGACTCTTCTACTGAGATAGTGTGGGCTGAGGTTAGAAATAGGAGAGGAGAGGTCACAACTGCTTAGAGTTTTTTATAGGCCTCCGCCGAGTTCCAGGGAGGTGGAAGAGAGGATTAGCAAAACTATTCTGGGTAGGAGTGAAAGGAACACAATGGTCATAATGGGGGACTTTAACTTCCCCAACATTGATTTGAAATGCTATAAATCCAGTACGTCGGGTGGATCAGTTTTGTCCAATGTGTACAGGAGGGCTTCCAGAACCAGTATGTCGAAGTGCCAACAAGAGGGGTGGCCACACTGCACCTAGTGCTTGGTAATGAACCAGGCCAGGTGTTTGATTTAGTTGTAGGTGAGCACTTTGTAGAGAGTGACCATAATTCAGTTACGTTTAGTTTAGCGATGGAAAGGATAGGTACATGACTCAGGTCATTAGTTATCGATGGGGCAAGGGCAATTATATCTCAATTAGGCAAGAATTAGGATGCATAGAATGGGGTAGCAAAATGTAGGGGATGCAGACAATGGAAATGTGGAGCTGGCTTAAGGAACAGATATTGCATGTCCTTGATAGGTATGTCCCTGCCAGGCAGGGAGGAAGTGATAAGGTAAGGGAACCATGGTTTACTACAGAAATTGCATCTCTTGTTCAGAAGGAGGAGGAGGCTTATGTGTTGATGAAGCAAGATGGTTCAGCTAAGGCGATGGAGAGTTCCAGATCAGCTAGGAAGGATTTAAAGAAGGAGTTAAGAAGAGCAAAGAGAGGACACGAGCAGTGTTTAGCAAATAGAATAAAGGAGAACCCTAAAGCTTTCTGTAGGTATGTGGGGTATAAAAGGATAATTAGGGTAGGAATGGGGCCAATCAAAGACAGAAGTGGGAAGTTGAATGTGGATCCTGTGGAGATCGGAGAGCTGCTAAATGAACATTTCTCATCGGTTTTCATTCAGGAAAAGGAGAATATTGTAGAGGAGAAGAGTGAGGTACAAGATATTGGACTAGAAAGGATCGAGGTTAGTTACAAACAGGTGTTATCAATTCTAGAAGGGGTGAAAGTAGACAAGTCCCCTGGGCTGGATGGGATTTATCTGAGGATTCTCTGGGAAGCTAGGGAGGAGATAGCAGAGCCTTTGGCTTTGATATTTGAGTCATCATGATCTGCAGGTTTAGTACCTGAGGACTGGAGGATGTTGTGCCCTTGTTCAAGAAGGGCAGTAAAGATGGCCCAGGTAATTATAGACCAGTGAGCCATGGAAAATATTCAGCCAGGAGTCTGGTTACTAGTGGTGTGCTTAAAGGCTCTGTTTTGAGATAACTGCTGATTTTCATTTTTATAAATGAATTAGACGCAGGCATAGGTGGATGGATTAGTAAATTTGCAGATGACACCAATGTCGGTGCAGTAGTGGACAGTATGGAAGAATGTTACAAGTTGCATGGGGACTTGGATAAACTGCAGAAGTGGGCTGAGAGGTGGCAAATGGAGTTCAATGCAGCTAAATGTGAGATGATGCACTTTGGGAAGAATAACAGGAAGGCAGAGTACTGGGTCAATGGAAAGATTCTTGGAAATGTGGATGTGCAGAGGGATCTTGGAGTCCATGTATATAGATCCCTGAAAGTTGCCACCCAGGTTGATAGTGCTGTTAAGAAGGCATACAGTGTGTTAGGTTTCATTGGTAGAGGGATTGAGTTCCGGAGCTGCAACTATACAAAACGCTGGTGCGGCCACACTTGGAATATTGTGTACAGTTCTGGTTGCCATATTTCGGGAAGGGTATGGAAGAATTGGAAAAGGTGCAGAGGAGATTTACCAGGATGTTGCCTGGTCTGGAGGGAAGGTCTTATGAGGAAAGGCTGAGAGACTTGAACATGTTTTCATTGGCAAGAAGAAGGCGAAGTGGGGATTTGATAGGGACATACAAGATGATCAGTGGATTAGACAGGGTAGACAGTGAAAGTCTTTTTCTGAGGATGATGACTTCCGCATGTATGAGGGGGCATAACTACAAATTGTGGGGTGATAGATTTAAGACAGATGTCAGGGGCAGGTTGTTAATGCAGAGAGTGGTAAGTGCGTGGAATGCACTACCTAGTAATGTAGTTAACTCAGCCGCATTAGGGAGATTTAAACAATCCTTAGATAAGCACATGGATGATGATGGGATAGTGTAGGGGGATGAGCTGAGAATAGTTCACAGATGGGTGCAACATCGAGGGCTGAAGGGCCTGTTCTGCACTGTATTGTTCTATGTTCAATGTTCTACACCCCGTCATGTGATTACAGATTGTGGTTGAATATAATTCTGCTCCTGATAGCCGACAGTGTTTTATGGAGCTGAAAATATGTTGCAGGAAAAGCGCAGCAGGTCAGGCAGCATCCAGGAAGCAGGAGAATCGACGTTTCGGGCATGAGCCCTTCTTCAGGAATGAGGAAAGTGTGTCCAGCAGGCTAAGATAAAAGGTAGGGAGGAGGGGCTTGGGGAGGGGCATTGGATATGCCTCTATCCTTCTACCTATCACATTTCCAACGCCCCTCCCCCAAGTCCCTCCTCCCTACCTTTTATCTTAGCCTGCTGGACACACTTTCCTCATTCCTGAAGAAGGACTCATGCCCGAAACGTCGATTCTTCTGCTCCTTGGATTCTGCCTGACTTGCTGCGCTTTTCCAGAAACACATTTTCAGCTCTGATCTCCAACATCTGCAGTCCTCACTTTCTCCTCGAAGTGTTTTCTGGATACCATTTTTGAATTGTTAGGTCTGCTCACAATCTATCCCACAGGGGGTGGTATGCTCAATATGAAGACAGGACATCATCTCCACAAGGACTACGCAGTGGTCACTACTGATAATGTCATGAACAGATGCATCTGCAAGGTGGTGAGAATAAGGGCCAGTAGATTTTTTACTTTTTGATAACTCTGTCACCACCTACCACTGACCCAGTCTAACACCTATACTCTTCGGTTTTCAATCAACCAGAAATAACTCTTCCAAGTCAGGCTGAGAGATAGGCATTGAATTTAACTTCATCTGCCACTTCTCAGCCCATTGGCCCATCTGGTCAAGATCCTGTTGTAGTCTGAGGTAACCCTCTTGGCTGTCCACTGCACCTTCAATTTTGATGTCAGCTGCAAACTTACTAACTGTACCTCTTATGCTCGCATCCAAATTATTTATGTAAATGACAAAAAGTAGAGGGCCCAGCACCGATCCCTGTGGCACTCCTCCGGTCACAGGTCTCCAGTCTGAAAAACAACCCTACACCACCACCCTCTGTCTTCTACCTTTGAGCCAGTTCTGTATCCACTTAATGCCATGAGACTTCATAGGGTCCAGAATCAATACTGAAGATTCCCAAGACAATTCCTTCCCAACTTTAACATTAACAGGGCAGGACATACTCAGGGATGGTGATAATGGTGATGTAGGTTATTGTCTATCAGGTCTATCATAGCATGACTATGTTAGGCTGTTTCCTGACTGGTTTATGGGACAACTCTATCAATTTTAACACAAGGCCCAGATATTAATAAGGAGGACCATGCAGGGGTCTACAAGGCTGTGTTTGCTGACTTTTCTGATGCCTAGTTTGCTGCCATATGGTCTGTCCATTTCATTCCTTGGTTTAGATTTCACAGTGGTTTGACCAATGCCAAGCAAATCACTCAAATCCCTCAGAGGGCAGTTAAGGTTCAAAGTCATTTTGTATACCTAGAGTCACAAGTAGGCCAGGCCAGGTGAGCATAGCGGATGTTAGCAAACCAGGTAGGTTTTTTATGACAATTGACAGTGGTGACACAGTCGCCATTCGGCTGGTTTTTCAGATATTCATTTTAACATCTCCCATGTTAGGAATTGACCTCATGCCTTCAAAATATTAGACTGGAGATTTCTGGATTTCTAATACAGGGACATTAAACTTTGCAAGCACCTCCTCCAACGTGCAATCTCTTTCGGTATTTAGAATAATTTTTTATTGGATAAGGAGGAGGAGTTCGTTTCAAAGAGCTGTAACTGCAGAATGTTTGGAAGAAAGGTCACTGGACTCAAAATGTTAACTCTGCGTTCTCTCCACAGATGTTGCCAGACCTGCTGAGGTTCTCCGGCGACTTCAGTTTTTGTTGTCTGAATCAGAGTCTAGATTAGAGTGGTGTTGGAAAAGCACAGCAGGCCAGGGAGCATCCGAGGAGCAGGAAAATCAACATTTCGGGCAAAAGCCCTTCATCAGGAATGAAGGCAGGGAGCCTCTGGGGTGGAGAGATAAAAGGTAGCAAAGAGTACAATAGGTGGATGAGGGTGGAGATGAAGGGGATAGGTCAGAGAGGAGGGTGGACTGGGAAGGTGGGAAGCAAGATTGGCAGGTAGGACAAGTCATGAGGATGTGCTGAGCTGGAAGGTTAGAACTGGGGTGAGGTGGGAGGGAGAGGAAATGAAGAAACTGGTGAAGTCCACATTGATGCCATGGTATTGAAGTGTTCTGAGGTGGAAGTTGAGGCGTTCTTCCTCCAGGCTTCAGGTGGTGAGGGAGTGGTTGTGGAGGATTCGGCAGAGTGGGAGGGGGAGTTGAAAATTTGGGCCACGGGGTTGATTGGTGCAGGTGTCCCAGAGGTGTTCCCTAATGCACTCTGCGGGAAGGCATCCAGTCTCCCCAATGTAGAGGAGACCGCATTGGGAGCAACAGATACAATAAGTGACATTGGTGGATATGCAGGTAAAATTTTGATGGATGTGGAAGGCTCCTTTGGGGTCTTGGATAGTGGTGAGGGGGGAGGTGTGGGTGTAGGTTTTGCAACTCCTGCGGTGGCACGTGAAGGTGCCAGGATGGGAGGGTGGGTTGTAGGGGGCGTGGACCTGAGCAGGTAGTCATGGAGGAAATGGTCATTGCGGAAAGCGAAAATGTGTGGGGAGGGGAATATATCCTTGGTGGTGAGGTCCGTTTGGAGGTGGCGGAAACGTCAGTGGATGATGCAGTTTATGCAGAGGTTGGTAGAGTTGAAGGTGAGAACCAGGAGTGTTCTGTCCTTGTTACAGTTGGAGGGGTGGGGTTTGAGGGCTGAGGTGTGGGATGTGGATGAGATGCATTGGAGGGCACAGTGGCACAGTGGTTAGCACTGCTGCCTCGCAACGCCAGAGACCCGGGTTCAATGCCTGCCTCAGGCAACTGTCTGTGTGGAGTTTGCACATTGTCCCTGTGTCTGCATGGGTTTCCCCCAGGTTAGGTGAATTGGCCATGCTAAATTTCCCATAGTGTTAGGTGAAGGGGTATATGTAGGGGAATGAGTCTGGGTGGGTTGCTCTTCGGGGGGTCGGTGTGGACTTGTTGGGCCAAAGGGCCTGTTTTCACACTGTAAGTAATCTAATCTAATATTCAACCACATGCGAAGGGAAATTGTGGTCTTTAAAGAAGGAAGCCATCTGCTGTGTTCTGTGGTGGAACTAGTCCTCCTGGGAGCAGATACAGCAGAGGTGGAGGAATTGGGAATATGGGATGGCATTTTTACACCAGATAGTAGGGTGGGAAGAGTTGTAATCCAGGTAGCTTTGGGAGTCAGTGGGTTTGTAAAAACTGTCAGTGTCAAGTCGGTCGTCATTAATGGAGATGGAGAGACCCAGTAAGGAGAGGGAGGTGTCAGAAATGGTCCAGGTGAATTTAAGGTCGCAGTGGAATGTGTTGGTGAAGTTGATGACCTGCTCAACCTCTGCGCGGGAGCATGAGGTAGTGCCAATGCAGTTATCAATGTAGCAGAGGAAGAGGTGGGGAGTGGTGCTGGTGTAACCAAGGAAGATGGACTGTTCTATGTAGCTGACAAAGAGACAGGCATAGCTGGGACCCATGGGGGTGCCCATGGCTGCCCCTTTCATCTGGAGGAAGTGGGAGGATTCGAAGGAGAAATTATTAAGGGTGAGGACCAGTTCAGCCAAAGGAATGAGAGTGTCGGTGGAAGGGTACTGGTGGGAATGTTTGGGAGAGGATGAAACTGAGGGCTTGGAGGCCCTGGTCATGGCTGATGGAGGTGTAGAGAGTTTGGATGTCCATGGTGAAGATAAGGCGTTGGGGGAAGGTGAAATGGAAGTCTTGGAGGAGGTGGAAGGTGTGGGTGGCATCTTGAATATATGTGGAGAGTTCCTGGACTAGGGGGGATAGGACAGTATCGAGATAGGTGGGGCAGGAGCAGGCTGAGACAATGGGTCGGCCAGGGTGGTCAGGCTTGTGGCTCTTGGGAAGGGGACATGCAGGTCCTGGGCCTCCTCCACTGCCACTAAGATTGGAATAAATCATCTTTTCCAGAATTAATTCTTGGCTAGACAGAGTTCGGAGAAAGATGGTGAGACAATAGTTAGATAGCTGGAATGGACATGGATGATATCCTCCACTCTTGAACCTGCTACTTGTTCCACAAAATGTTCAGACAGTTACCTCTCGCCTTGCCATTGTCTATCAGATCTTTCACAGTACAAATTGTAAATTTGTCTCATTCTCAATTTCTTTGATGGTTTCATTCTACTCTACCCCTACAATCTTTTCCAAATCTATGCAAGAATTATCATCTTGTACATTTTTGTATACAGCACCTTGCAACTGTTCCACCATTGGTACCAAATCCTTCAACCACCATGCCAATACATCATGTTAGTTTCTTTCCATGCCATCTGTGTATTGCTGTGTAATTCCAAACAACATGGCTGGGAGAGGGACGCTGATTTGCAGATCTGGAGGGCCTGATGAATGGATTGTGAAAAGGATGGCTGTTCTCTTTCCCCAAGACCATCAGAGGACACAGTGGCAGTGGATGCTGCCAGTGCAGTCTGAAGTAGTCACACAGGTCAGTGCAATGTCCAGGATCCACAGGACTGAGTAGTAATGCTGCAAGAAAGTTAATGACTTTCTGTGCTCTGCAAGAGTAAATGCAACTATCTTCTGTTTGATTCCTCAAATTCGGTCTATCTCTGAATACTGCATCTATCTCCCACTAAGACATGGTCTACATGCTCACTATTGCATGCAGCATCTTCCTTCAATGATTCTCATTCACCTGATCCTTGCAAAATGACAAAATCTTCCTACTTTCTGCCCTTCCTACACTCTCACTGAGGACATTTCTTTATCTTCCCTGACTGATGATAAGCTAGCTCCCTGGCAGAATTACCAGTAATCCCTGGGCTGATTGCACTCTACCTGTGGGATTGACTGTAGTCCAAGCCTTGGAACTGAGATCAGATGAGGCCCTTTGCTGATGGCAACTTCTGACTGACCAGAGTCCCGCTTGACTAAGGACTACTCCCCTTGGATTTTCAGACATGGCTGTTTGGTTAATGCACATGCAGTGTGGTTGCTGCATAAGCAGCTGCAAGATGTTATGGATGTGACATTGACACAGCATGTTGTAATATACCACTGATCCCTTGGCTGTTCACTGCTGACAAGCTGTCTGGCACTGTATCTGTTTTGTAAGACAGGGCAAGGCAAAAATGCTGTGAGCATCCAAATAAGTGCAAAGTGAGTCAGCACTAAGAAAGTATCTAAGACCCCTACAATTCACCTTGGTCTGATACCTAAGATGAGCACCTGTCCCTGTACGCAAAGCAGCCCGGCAGCAGCAATATAATGTAAAATCTTGGTGAGTTACAATGTGCAGTATTGAAATAGCAAGTTGTATATAAATGAGAGTAGGTAATTATGAGATGTTAATGCTTGCAAATTGGGCCCTTGTTGCTTACTAGTCAGATTCTCATTTAGCCATTGAATCCTTAAGGGGATACTCAGACTTTTCTTACCTCAATGTCGAAAATCTCACTTTATCTTTCCTGCCATTTTTTTCCCTAGCTTTCTTGCCATTGCCCGCATCGGTTGGAAGCTGGGAAAATGCCACATAATGTTCTAACTGTCATTTGCAAATTTTTGGATACCTGCGTTCCCAAAATTATAGTTGAGCTCCTTACAGCAAAAAAACTAAATGTTCACAATGATAACTTATTTGCTGTCAAAGACACTGGGTGGCAGCAGAACCACAATCAAACTCAATTTTGTAGGTTAAGTTTAAGATTAATTCATTCAAAGATTCCAGACATTGTACCACAACTAAGCCTCACATACAGGTACATTTCCAATCAAGAATTGTGTACAACGAACATGGTCCCCACACCTCAGGAAGGACATACTGGCACTGGAGCGTTTCCAGCGGAGATTCACACGGATGATCCCTGGAATGGTAGGTCTAACATACAAGGAACGGCTGAGGATCCTGGGATTGTATTCATTGGAGTTTAGAAGATTAAGGGGAGATCTAATAGAAACTTACAAGATAATACATGGCTTGGAAAGGGTGGATGCTAGGAAATTGTTTCCTTTAGGTGAGGAGACTAGGACCCATGGACACAGCCTTAGAATTAGAGGGGGTCAATTCAGAACAGAAGTGTGGAGACATTTCTTCAGCCAGAGAGTGGTGGGCCTGTGGAATTCATTGCCGCTGAGTGCAGTGGAGGCCGGGACGCTAAATGTCTTCAAGGCAGAGATTGATAAATTCTTGATGTCACAAGGAATTAAGGGCTATGGGGAGAATGCGGGTAAGTGGAGTTGAAATGTCCATCAGCCATGATTGAATGGCGGAGTGGATTCGATGGGCCGAATGGCCTTACTTCTACTCCTATATCTTATGGTCTTATGGAATTTCCTGATGAGCTGCCGGATTGTGAGAGGCACCAAAATCTGCAGCAGTGTTTGTCTTCCAATGGACTAAATCTTGGATGGGTTATTATTCCTGAGAGCATTGGGTAGACTTTGTCAGCACAGAACCAATCCATTGGCATGATTTTCACACTCCAATTAATCCAGATGTTTATGGAAATGAAGCTGTCCACCGAATATGAATGTATATTTACTTCAACTTTTCAGAAGTAATGGGATTGCTGTTGTGGTCTTTGTGCTCCTGTCAGATTAGCCCTCCCTGCTCAGCTTGCAACATCCCTTGCTGAAGGTCACCCTAATGTCAACTTGATTCTCAAATTCAGTCATATATCCTTCAGTCATATATAGTCCACGGCTTGCAGTTCAATTTCCAAGGCCTGGAATTCGAAGCATAGTGTCTCTTCACCACCAGAACAGAACCTAAACTGGACCATTCTGGTAGTTAGTCAGATAAAAGCCTAAATCAACTGCACGTAAATTCAGATATTGGAAATCCTTCCTGCTTAAATAGTTTAGGATATATAATGTGGGTGTTTCCATCTCTTGACCCTTGGAACTCAGAAAATAAATCTTTGATCATGTATGTCATGTGAGCATAAAAGGGACAGAAAGGGTTAATACTGAGCAGTGTATTAAGCACACCTGTTATGATGATGTCAAAGAACTTGAGAGTCTTCTAGTTTAGGAGAAGGAGGAGGAGGAGTGAGACCTATAATTTGAGTTTTGCACATTCTTGCAGAGACTATGTCAACTGTGCTAATATAATTTGCAGTCCATATGCATGCATTGTAGCATCCATATACAAAAGCCTCCTCTTGTTAAACTAATGTGGTTTTCTTTCACCACACAAGACCAAGCAGGCCCTGTAGAACCGTACCAGGTGGCAGCAAATCTAATAATGCATCCGTTTTCATTTTATTTTTTCATGGAATGTGTAATCTCTTGCTAGCCCAACATTTATTTTCCATCTATATTTACTCATTGGGCAGTTAGGAATCAACCACATTACTGTGCTTCTGGAACTACATGTAGGCTAGACTGGGTAACGATCACAGATTATCTTCCCTAACAGACATTAGTGAACCAGATGGGTTTTAGTGACTATTATAGTGATTACATGGTCATCATGGCTAGCTTCTCATGCCAGATTTTTATTGAATACTAATTTTACTGACAGTCAGGATGGAATTAAAACCTATTTCTCTGGAACATTCACCTGAGGGTTGACAGTACTAGTTCAGTTGTCAATACACCACCTCCCCAGTGGTGAGGACTCTTCTTATATGTTGATGAGCAGTGCAGACCCGATTGCACAGCCTCCTACAGACTGGCAGAGGCCAGGGACTGAAGATCTCTTCAAGCACAGCTTTAAGAAGGCTGGTCTTGCAGACAGTCAGCAGCTAGAAGAGCTGAACAGCAAGAACTCTGCAGTAGAGAACATTGTGACAAGATTCTGCAAAACAGAATCTACAGAAACGTAAAAAGCATTTCAGACATGGTAAAAGACGTGTTGATTGTATGTTAGGAACCCCACAGCACTGGAGCACGAGTCTCATTAAGGAAGGCACAGATTGCATCACTTGCTGATGGTTTATATGAACTGTCCTGAGTCAAAGTTCAGCTGGAAAGCAAGAGACATTGGGGGTCCCATGAGTAAGTTGAAATCCCCAATGGTGAAGGGAAATCTTCAAAAGAATAGTTCAGGATATCCTTTGGAACTTATGGTCACCCTTTCCCTCAGTATCCAAAACCACTCCCTGTTAATCTTGTGCCTTTAATGATTCTATTTCTTGCTTCCTGCAGTTATACCATACATTTGTTAACTATCTCTCTTTACTCTGTCTCCTTCTCTTCCCACGGATTGTCAATGTTTCTGTCAATGTCAGCACATCATGCTTTTGCCAAGATATAATGCCATGTACTAATTAGTTTGTGCTAATAATTCTAAATTGCCATTAATTCAAGTCTCGAACTTTAAGTAAAATCTGGAATAAAACTTTCACATTTTAATTTGATTGTAGACTTTTGGAATGCAACAAGAACCTCTGAGTTTAACAAGGTCATAACAAACAAATATGATTTTCTCATAACTTTTCACTAAACTGTCTTTGGAATGTTGGGAATATTCAAGGCTCTGTTAAAAATGGATGAATGGTCCATTAGCGTTCTCAATTCATGTTGGAAACTGTCTCTGTGCATTTACTTTTCCCGATTAAAAAATGTAAACAAAGAAGATTGAGATTCTTCTCAATCTTTTTCCTCTTCTTCAAATCCATTCATTCTGGAGAAAAATAATCATTGTTAATTAAAATCTTTTTCATGCTATTCAAAAATTAATTTGAATGTTACAAGTATGAAGCATTTATTTCAGCTGATTGAATCTCTGAATTCTTGAACAATTGAATGATGGATACCTATTCCAATTGAAATGTAATCCTATTTTTGGTGTAACCTTGAAGACTATGGAAAGAATTTACTGAATACTTTGGACGTCTCCCCCGCTCCCCCCCCCCCCTCCCCCGACAAGTAAGAAAGCTTGCGTCACTCCTCTCCAGGAGGTGAAACCCAATTACCAAGTAATCAGACACTTAGTTGGAAAGTCCCATTTGATTAATCCCCATTGGGAAGAATGCCTCTTAAATGAAATACAAGTGACAGCAGATTACTGCATCCAATAACTGGAGAATTTTACATTGTGAATCTATTATATTGTGCAGTGGGTGCCAGTATACTGGTTTTTTTTTGTTCTAATTAGTCGGGACACATTGTTATTGCCATTGCATTCTTTATAATTAAGACTAATTTTGTAGAACATAGAACAATACAGTGCAAAACAGGCCCTTCGGCCCTCATGTTGTACCGACCTGTGAACTAATCTAAGTCCTTCTCCTACACTACCCCATCATCATCCATGTGCTTATCCAAGGTCTGTTTAAATCTCCCGAATGTGGCTGAGTTAACTACGTTGGCATGCAGGGCACTCCTTGCCCTTACCACTCTCTGAGTAAAGAACCTATCTCTGATGTCTGTCTTAAATCTATCACCCCTCAATTTGTAGCTTTGCCCCCTCATACAAGTTGACATCATCATCCTAGGAAAAAAGACTCCCACTGTCTAGCCTATCTAATCCTCTGATCATCTTGTATGTCTCTATCAAATCCCCTCTTAGCCTTCTTCTTTCCAATGAGAATAGACCCAAGTCTCTCAGCCTTTCCTCATAAGACCTTCCCTCCAGACCAGGCAACATCCTAGTAAATCACCTCTGCACCTTTTCCAATGCTTCCACATCCTTCCTGTAATGTAAAACTCAATCCCTCTATGAATGAAACCTAACACACCATATGCCTTCTTAACAGCACTATCAACCTGGGTGGCAACTTCCAGGGATCTATGTACATGAACTCCAAGATCCCTCTGCACATCCACACTACCAAGAATCTTTCCATTGACCTAGTATTCTGCCTTTCTGTTATTCTTCCCAAAGTGAATCATCTCACATTTATCTGCATTGAACTCCATTTGCCACCTCTCAGCCCAATTCTGCAGTTTATCCAAGTCCCCCTGCAACCTGTAACATTCTTCCACACTTTTGACTACTCCACCGACTTTAGTGTCATCTACAAATTTACTAATCCATCCACCTACGCCTGTGTCTAAATCATTTATAAAAATGACAAACAGCAGTTATCCCAAAACCAATCCTATGGCACACCACTAGTAACCGGACTCCAGGCTGAATATTTTCCATCAACCACCACTCGCTGCCTTCTTACAGAAAGCCAGTTTCTAATCCAAACTGCTAAATCACCCTCAATCCCATGCCTCTGCATTTTCTGCAACAGCCTATCATGTGTACATAATGATTTTTGCAGTTATTTAAAAGCAATGGCCAAATATAACTCCCCTCAAGTGACTAATCTCTATGGCTGTGATCCATTTTTAAATAAAATAATTATGGAACGTGGACATGGTCAAAAAGCCAGCAATTTATGCCTTGTCCCCATTTGGCAACTTTCTTCAAAAATGGCAGTCCATCCGGTGTAAGTACACTCAAAGTACTGATAAGGAAGGAGTTCCAGGATTTTGACCTGGTGACATGAGGCAGTGGTGATATAATTCCAAGTCAGGATAATGTGTGAATTAATCAAATTTACAGATAGTGGTTTTCCAATGCAGCTGCTGCCTTATAATTGGCAGAAGTCATATTTTCAGAAAGTACTGTTGTTGGAGCTTTGGTGAGTTACTGCATGCATCTTTTTGATAGAACACACTGTGCGTGAAAGGAGTGAATGTGGGGAGCCAGGAGGTGAGTTATTTGCTGCAGGACTCCCAAATTCACATCTGTTCTTTCAGCTAAAGCACTTATACAGCTGGTCTAGTTAACTTTCTGGTCAAAAATGATCCTCAGGGTGTTGCTGGTGGGATTTAATGATGGTGTGCTGTTGAATGTCATGGGAAATGGCTAGATTCTCTGTCCAGGTGATCAATATTATGAGGTGCATGGACAGGATAAATAGACAAAGTCTTTTCCCTGGGGTCGGGGAGTCCAGAACTAGAGGGCATAGGTTTAGGGTGAGAGGGGAAAGATATAAAAGAGACCTAAGGGGCAACCTTTTCACGCAGAGGGTGGTACGTGTATGAAATGAGCTGCCAGAAGACGTGGTGGAGGCTGGTACAATTGCAACACTTAAGAGGCATTTGGATGTGTATATGAATAGAAAGGGTTTGGAAGGATATGGGCCAGGTGCTGGCAGGTGGAGCTAGATTGGGTTGTGATATCTGGTCGGCATGGATGGGTTGGACCGAAGGGTCTGTTTCCATGCTGTACATCTCTATGACTCTATGACCTGTTGGCTGTTTAGCATGCATATTATTTGCCATTTATCTCTGAATATAGTACATCTCTTTTACTATGCAGCCAAATGCTGTTTCATTATCTGGGGAGTTATGAATGGAATTTTGCACTGGCAAGCATTAGATAACATCCCAATTCTGTCCGTTATGATGGTGAGATGGTTTTTGAAGCAGTTTAGGAGGTTGAGCCTCGGACACTATGCTGAGAAACCCCTGCACCAATCTCCTGGGGCGAGGATGATTGACGACCAACCGTCACATTCCTTTGTGTAAATATGATTTTAACCAATGAAGTATTTTCTCTTTGATTCCCATTAACTTAGTTTTTGTTTGGTTCCCTGGTGCCACACTTGATCAATTGCAGCCATGATGTCAAAAGATAGTGACTCTTATATCACCTCTGGAATTTGGTTCTTTTCTCTTTATCTGGGCCAAAGTAGTGATAAGCAGCGTTCCTCCTAATTTTCTTGTCATTTGCACAAGCCTCTAAAGTCCATGTGCGGCAGTGACTCAGGAACCAGAAGTTACGGCTGCCAACAATATTGGCACTTCGTTCACTGTGCATAGAACCTCTAACTGGAACATAGACATCCACACGACTTAGAGAAGTACTCCTGGCTGAACTCAAACAGAGCATCAGTGAGTAGTTACTAGTTGACAAGAAGATATGGGAGCAGAAGTAGACCATGGAACTCATCAGATTTGCTTCACCAGTCTGCTTCCTCACAGCACCAGTACTTGGGTTTGATTCCAGCCTCGGGTGACTGTCTATGTAGAGTTTGCACATTCTCTCCATGTCTGTATAGGTTTCCTTCGGGTGCTGCGGTTTCCTCCCACAATCCAAAGATGTGCAGGTTAGGTGAATCAGCAATGCTAAATTGCCCATAGTGTAGGCTAAGTGTGTTAGTCAGGGGAAATGTAGAGTAATAAAAGAATGGGTCTGGGTGAGACACTCTTCGGAGGGTCAGTGTGGACTTGTTGGGCCAAATGGCCTGTTTCCACCCTGTAGGGATTCTATGAATTCTATTCCATGCATTCTAAAATGCACTTAACAGCACTGGCAATGCTGTGTTCCATCGCTTTGCTATAATTAAGGATTAAAGTGGTGGGAGTTGACGTTAGATTAATCCTGGTTGATGTGGCTAGCTACAGCTGAGCAAATCTCCATGTTGTCAGGTATAGCCCTGGCTAAATGTGCAGCAAGTTCTATAGGAATATAGAAGCAAGAGAAAGAGACCATTTGACCCTTTGATCCATGACCCTCTGTCAGTCAATAAGATCATGGCAGATCTGATTGATACTTCAGTCCACTTTCTTTCCTGCCCTCCTGTCACCTTTTACCTCCCTTCCAAGATAAAATTCAGTTATACACAATATATTCAATGAATCAACCCCCTTTACTTTCTAGAGTAAAGAATTGTAAAGATTAACAATCTTCTGAAAAAAGGAATCCTCTTCATCTTCATCTCTAAATAGAACATACTTTATTTTTATCCTGTACCCCATTCTGGCATCTTCCATTGTCATTTCGTCCAGTAACCGAACAGTGGTGACTCCAACGAGTATAGGCCCAACCTGATTACCCAATCTGCTTGGGACAACTCTTCATCCTGGGATTCAGTATGATGAATTTTCTCTGTACTATCTCCAATGCAAAGATATCCTGGTTAAATCAAGAGATCAATACCATAGCACACGAAGACATGGGAGCAGAAGTAGACCATGGTGTTCATCAAGTCTGCTTCACTATTCAATAAGATCATGATCATCTCAACTCCACTTTCCTCCTTTTTCCCTATAATGCATGATTCCCTTACCATTTAAAAAATCTGACCTTCTTCACCTTGAATACACTTAACGACTCAGCCTTGATAGCCATGTGCAGTGTAAAGAATTCCATGGATTCATTACCCTCAGAGATGAAATTCCTCCCCATTTATGTATTAAATAGGTGCCTCCTTACTCTGCGATTCTGCCCTCCAGTGCTAGACTCTCTCACAAGTGGAACCAACCTCCCAGCATCTATCCTGTCAAGCTCTTAAGAAAGATATGTTTCAGTTAGGCCACTGCCAGTCTTCTAAACTCTAATGAGTAAAGACCGAACTATTTAAACATCTCCTCATAAGAAAGTCAACCTAGTGAACTTTTCCATACTGTCTCCAACATCAACCAATCTTTCCTTGGAAAAGGGCATCAAGTTTGTTCACAGTATTCATAAAAGGGCATTTTTTTTTAGAATAGACTTACAGTGTAGAAACAGGCCCTTCGGCCTAACAAGTCCACACCGACCCGCCGAAGCGCAGCCCACCCATTCCCCTACATTTACCCATTACCTAACACTACAGGCAATTTAGCATGGCCAATTCACCTAACCTGCACATCTTTGGAGTGTGGGAGGAAACCGGAGCACCCGGAGGAAACCCACGCAGACACGGGGAGAATGTGCAAACTCCACACAGTCAGTCGCCTGAGGCGGGAACTGAACCCGGGTCTCTGACGCTGTGAGGCAGCAGTGCTAACCACTGTGCCACCATGCTGCCCACTAGTTAAGATCACAGGACAGGGAACAGGAGTAGATTATTTGGCCCATGGGGCCTACTCCAGCTGGTGGCTGACCTGATACTTCTCATGTCCACTTTCCTGCCCTTTGTCCCAATGCTTGCAAGACTCTATCTGGTTCAGCTTTAAATATACATAAATATATCCTTTTCAACAGACAAGTGATGACCAACTCCTTCCTCACTTTTGTGGACACAATCATGACAGTCAAACCTTCAATTCCAAAAGCATCTTCCATCATACTTTTAAAGAGGGGGATTATCTCCCCTCTGAGGTGGCAAGAATAAAGGCGAGTGAGTTGATTTTATCAGGTGACAATCCGACGATCAGATTCTCAATGTTGAGGAAAAACTCGCCCAATTAAGTATTCACATCTTGCATTGTAAGTTCAGAATCTCGCTATCTGTTGCTGAGAAGCTTATTTTCATTTGCATCTAATTATGAATCCAACTCACTGTATGAACATTTCCTTTCCAGTTTTACTCTCTGCAATCAAGAAACAAAGGGATATAAAAATTGACTGGCACAGATTTCCACACCCTTAATGTTCTACTAAGTTTTAACCATCAAAACTACATTTTGGAGGTTTGGGCCGGATATCTTGGGTAGGTTGGTAGAATTTGCAGGTGCCTGTCATTTTCCAAGGTTCTCAGACAGTACAAGGATGGCTGTTCTAAACTAAAAGGTACTCGCTCCAACCTAGCTCATGACGCCACAGACTGACACAGAGTAAAAAATACGAAGTTATCGCAGGACTTACATCAGGACCATGGTGGAACAGACAACAAAAATCTTAAAGGTGAGATTTCAATGCTTGTTGGATTGTTTTGGTGAGGGTTTGCAGTATAGCCACACTGTGTGACCTGTATCATTGTCGTGTCCGTCACACTTTTCAGGGACAAAAGGTAGATGTCCTGACTGCAGAAGGGATAGCTAAACCAATCCTTTGAGGATGAAGATGTGGCTGTGGAGCTGGCCACAAGAGGAGGAACAGAACAATGTCTCAGAGAGGCTGTGAGGCCATTAATATCCTTATTGTCAACTGTTTCCAGGATTAACCCATTCCGTCAGGCTCAGTTCAATTGGTTTTAATTAAGTTGCTCACTTGGCAGGCAGCTGCCTCTTAGTGTAGGGACATGTTTAATTGTTGATTTCTTGTTTTTTTTTTGTGTTGCAGATTACATGTAACGTTATGTATTTATTATGTGAATAATATCCTCAGTTGAACCAAAGTTAAAGCAGATACACAGATTCTGCGCTACAGCATTGTAGTAATTGTAACAGGGTCAGCCAGGTGGACTTCATAGATTATGAGTTCTCAGATTCAGGCTGCTAATATGGTCCAATCAGGGAGCCGTGGCTAACAGATATAAACCAGGGTGTCTGTCACTGGCCACTCGGGTGTTTTCCTATCTTCCTGGTGGTGGAAATTGAATAAAGATTCATGCACCTTGTGTCTCTCACTGTGTCTCACACCTACACACACACACACACACACACACACACACCATGGGTGCTGGGGAAAAATAAGCACTACCACAGTTAGGCGGTAGTGTGGGGGTTTATATAAAAAAACCCGAAAAAAACAAATAAACTGAAAAAAAGAAAAAAAGAAAAAAGAAAATAAAAATAAACCAGAGTGTCAGACATTCTGTTCACTCTGAGAGCTGCCTCTGAGGGAACTGGTTGAGTGTATGAAGGACTCTTCACTTTTCTGTGTTAAGGAGGAGAGGAGAGGAGACTGACTTCTGAATGGCCTGGAAGCACACAACAACAAAAAACAAGACTGTCAGACATCCTGTTCACTCTGAGTTGAGACTGTAGCGCTGGAAAAGTACAGCTGGTCAGGCAGCATCCAAGGAGCAAGAGAATCGATGTTTCATTCCTGATGTAGGACTTGTACCCGAAATGTCGATTCTCCTGCTCCTCGGATGCTGCCTGATCTGCTGTGCTTTTCCAGTGCCACACTTTTCGACTCTGAGCTCCAGCATCTTGCAGTCCTCACTTTCTCCTTGTTCACTCTGAGGGTTGGGTATGAGGGAGCTCATCAGTGTTAAGGACTCTCCATGTATAAATAAAGGGTAACTTGGAGTTGGGATGCCAGGCTCTGAGGCATTATTTCAGTGGGACTGAAGAGGTTCACTTGCAACTGTTGATTTGCATTTCTGACATCATGCCATTATTTGGGAAGCTTGACCCAATCAATCCTGCTGTCGAAGACTGGGCCCAGTATGGGGAAAGAATGTGTTCTTTTTTACAGGGAAATGATATTGGGGTGGATGAAAAATAACAAGTACAGGTTGTTCTGCTATAACATGCTTTGCACTAATGCAAATTCGCTGTAATGCAATTGACAAATTGGGGGCACTATTCCTAAACTGTGAACTTTTCCAACACGTAGTGACTGTAACACAATTACAGCGCCAGCACGTTAAACGATTTTTCTATAATGCAGTATTGCACAAGAACACAACCGTTGCGTTCTTGAAGAACTACCTGTAATTCCCCTGATAACTTATGTTGTTAGGAGTCTAACTTTCCCTGATGCACCAGATACTAAAAACCTTCAAGAGTTGATGTATTTAGTTAAGGAATATTACAATCTCAAACTTCCTCTAATTCTGAGTCATTACTGTTTTTGTTCGACAATTCGAGAAGCTTTTGACTATATTAAGATCACTGGCAGAGGCATGTGACTTTGGTTTAACTCTTAATGAGATGCTGAGAGACTATTTCATAGGTGGGATTAATGATGTCACCATTCAAAAAGACCTACTAGTTGAAGTCCAACTGGACTCCAAACAGGCACTGCAACTGGCTTTATCATTGGAAAATGCGACAAGTGGAGCATGTGAGTTGCAGGGTATTCTAATGAAAGTGGACACCCTCTCCAGTTTGACTGAACTTGCGGAACACAATTTGAGTCAGATTAGATTACTTACAGTGTGGAAACAGGCCCTTCGGCCCAACAACTCCACAGTGACCCGCCGAAGCGCAACCCACCCATACCCCTACATCTACCCCTTACCTAACACTAGGGGCAATTTAGCATGGCCAATTCACCTGACCTGCACATCTTTGGACTGTGGGAGGAAACCGGAGCACCTGGAGGAAACCCACACAGACACGGGGAGAATGTGCAAACTCCACACAGTCAGTAGCCTGAGGCAGGAATTGAACTCAGGTCTCTGGCGCTGTGAGGCAGCAGTGCTAACCACTGTGCCACCGTGCTGCCTGTCAAGGCACCTGCATAGCCTCACTCAAGATATATCCCAAACAGAGGGATTCTAGATCAGCCCACTGCAAAAGCCCAAAGCAAAGCCAAGCTTTGGTTAAACAATTAAAGTTTTCTTCAGGGTCTGGGCCAGCAAGCCATTGTAGTTGATTTGGACTCGAGGCAGCAAAGGGGGCCCACCAGACCTACACTGAGTAAAAGATACCATAGGCCAGTATCCAGGAGACTGCACACTCTGGAAAGTCCATCTACCTCTGTTTTGGAACAGTTAGATTGCTTAGCAACACCTAAATCAGAACATCTGGTTAAATGGTCACCTGGTTACGATGCAAGTCAATATGGGTGTGGTCATTTCATTGATTGCAGAACCAGCCTTTACCAAGCTTTGCTCTGGACCCCAGCCCCTACAAGATCTTGGCTGGACTGAGAACCTAAACCAGGGAACCTTAACTGATTAACAGCACAATTTTGGTTCTGGCCTCTTATAAGAAGCAGCTGGTTCAGTGACCACTGATTGGGGTAAAATTGATTGAGAAAGATTTGCCTTAATTGGCTGTGCATTTTTGCAGTTCGAAAATGGCTGCCTGAGTGAACTCCTAACTAAATACCTGAAGGTTTTTCAGGAAGGTGGAGGGACTATCAAAGGGGCCAAGGCTACCTTGAATATTGACCAGGAAGCAATTTCACAGTTCTGCAAGACCCACCCAGTGCTATTCGCCTTACGGGCAAAAGTAGAAATCCAAAGGTTGGAAAGCAAATGAATCATCAAACCAGTCAAGTTTGTGAAATGAGTAGCACTGTTGAGCCGATTGTGAATGCTGACAGGTCGGCTTGCCTTTGTGGGGACGTTAAACAAATGGTAAAGTGCTTACGGCAGCTGGGTAATTAGCCAATTCCTCACTTAGAGAATTTACACATAAAGTTGGCTGAGGGGGGCTGTCCTTCACAAAGCTGGGCATGAGCCATGCATACTTGCAATTGTGGTTAGATGAGGATTCTCAGAAGTATGTTACAATGAATACCTGTAAGGGTTTGTACCAATGTATGAGACTGCCATTTTGGGGTATCGTCAACCTATGCAATTTTCCAGTGGATGATGGAGACACTTTACAAGGTCTACCCCTGGCCACTATTTATCTAGATAACAGGAAAGACTAATAAGTAGCACTCAGAGAATTTTAACATAGTCCTTAGACATTTCTCCTAGGCAGGTGCATGACGTAGAAGGGAAAACGTTGTTTTCCAGGCATCTTAAGTATCATATTTGAGCAACAGATTTGACAAGACCAGGTTACACAGTCTGGAAGATAGTGAGGATGATCAAAGGTGCCCCAGCTCCCACATCTGTACTGGACCTTTGTTTTTTTTCTTGGTCTGGTGAATTGTTACGAATGTTCATAGTAACGTGGCCTCCATTCTGGCACTTTTGTATAAACTCTTAAAAAGAGTCAGCTTTGGAAAGGGTTGCATAGCCAAGCCATAGCTTTCAGGGAAGCAAAGTGACAGTTATTATCCTGTAAGTTGTTGGCACACTATGATCCCAAGAAAGATCTGATATTGACATGCAATGCATCCCCGTACAGCATCGGGTAGCATTAGATCATAGGTGGCCGAATAGCTTATGCATCCAGGGCTTTGGCTAATGTAGACTATAAATGCACCTAGAAGGAGAAGGAAGGTTTGGTGTTAATATCTGGAGTCAGGAAGTTCCACCAATACCTCTCCAAACGGAGATTTGTCACAATAACAGACCTCTAACCCTTGCTAGGTCTACTTAACGAGGACAAGACCATCACTTCAGGCCAAATTCAGCAATGGGCTCCCACACTCAGTGTGTATAATTATAAATTGGGGTGCTCTCTGCAAGGCCAAGTAGTGAATGCAGATGTATTGAGCCATCTCCTGCTGACAGGTACACCACCAGTGGTACCACCACTACAAGAGTGTGTAATGGTTTTTAATTTTCTGGTTTCCGGTTGACAATATCAGACTTTGAACACAGAAAGATCCGGTCCTGCAAAACTGGAACAGCTGGTGGTGATGGAGGATTGCAAATGTTGTGCCCTTGTTCAAGAAGGGCAGTAGAGATTAGGGTAATTATAGACCAGTGAGCCTTACGTCTGTTGTAGGAAAAGTTTTGGAAAGGATCATAAGAGATAGGATTTGTAATCATCTAGCAAGCACCAACTTGATTGCAGATAATCAACATGGTTTTGTCAAGGGCGGGTCATGTCTCACAGACCTCATTGAGTTTTTTGAGAAGGTGACCAAGCATGTAGATGAGGGTAGGACAGTTGATGTGGTGTAGACATTCAACTTCAGTAAAGCCTTTGATAAGGTTCCACGTGGTAGGCTGTTGGAGAAAATGCAGAGACATGAGATTGACGGTGATTTAGCAGTTTGGATTAGAAACTAGCTTTCTGTAAGAAGGCAGCGAGTGGTGGTTGATGAAAAATATTCAGCCTGGAATCCGGTTACTAGTGGTGTGCCACAAGGATCTGTTTTGGGACCATTGCTGTTTGCCATTTTATAAATGACTTGGACGCAGGCATAGGTGGGTGGGTTAGTAAGTTTGCAGATGACGCGCAAGTCGGTGGAATAGTGGACAATGTGGAAGAATGTTACAGGTTGCAGAGGGACTTGGATAAATGGTAGAATTGAGCTGAGAGGTGGCAAATAGAGTTCAATGCAGCTAAATGTGAGGTGATTCACTTTGGGAAGAATACTGGGAAGGCAGAGTACTGGGTCAATGGAAAGATTCTTGGTAGTGTGGATGTGCAGAGGGATCTTGGTGTCCATGTACATAGATCCCTAAAAGTTGCCACCCAGGTTGATAGTGCTATTAAGAAGCCATACAGTGTGTTAGATTTTATTGGTAGAGGGACTGAGTTCCGGAGCCATACTGTCATGCTGCAACTATACAAAACGCTGGTGTGGCCATGCTTGGAAGATTGTGTACAGTTAATTCGGCCCATCACAGGAAGGATGTGGGAGCATTGGAAAAGGTGCAGAGGTGATTTACCAGGATATTTCCTGGTCTGGAGGGAAGGTCTTATGAGGAAAGGCTGAGGGACTTGGGTCTGTTCTCATTGGAAAGAAGAAGGCTGAGAGGGGATAGAGACATACAAGATGATCAGAGGATTAGATAGGGTAGACAGTGAGTCTTTTTTTCCTAGGGTGATGATGTCAGTGTGTACGATGGGACATAGCTACAAATTGAGGGGTGATAGATTTAAGACAGATGTCAGAGGCAGGTTCTTTATGCAGAGAGTGGAAAGGGCGTGGAATGCCTTGCCTGCCAATGTAGTCAGCCATATTAGGGCATTTAAACAATCCTTGGATAAGTACTTGGATGATGATGGGCTAGTGTAGGGGGATGGGCTTAGATTAGTTCATAGGTCAACGTAACATCGAGGGCTGAAGGGCCTGTTCTACGCTGTATTGTTCTATGTTCTATGTTCAATGAAACCAAAGGGCCATTACAACCAAAATTGAGACATTTTTGGACTCAGACAGACCAAATCACAGTGGGGAACAAGTGTGATTTCCCAAGCAAAAGTCACCACTGGCCGAACTCTGCCTGGATCATCCAGGAGTTTCCAAAATGAAGATGCTGGTGAGAAGTTATATCTGGTGGCCAGGATTGGATGCAGACATTGCTGCATTGTGTGGAGCAGTGCGCAGAGTGCCCCAACAAGGACAAAAAGTAGCAGCAGGAGCTCCCCCACATTCATGGGAATGGCCAGGTAAACCCTGGACTCAGTTACACAGCAACTATGCAGGTTCTTTCATGGACTCAATTAGTTTAATCACTGTGGACGCTTATTCAAAGTGGCTCAAACACAGGGACCAACAATAGAAAAATTGCACTCATATTTTGCAATACATGGATTCCCAGAAGTGTTAGTCAGACATAACGGGCCATCGTTTACCAATGGGGAATTTTAAGTATTTTCTAAAGTTTGATGGCTTTCAACATATAAGGACAGCTCCATACCATCTAAGGTCCAATGGTCTAGCAGAAATACAGTCCAAACTTTGAAGGCAGGCTTAAAGAAACAGCATCAGGAACAATACTGGCCGCAAGACTCTACTCAGTGAGAGAGACCACTTACTTCAATGATGAGGTTTGGTGTAGAAATTACAGGAATAGCCCTGCAAAGGCAAGAGGCTCTGTCGATGCGAGGTCAGGTCTGTTGATGTATAAAGTTCAGGTAGATGCTAATGTGCTGAACAAGCACGTGGTCCAATGAAAACTGCAAACTCGCAAACGGGATGGAAGCAAACTGCACCTGGCTGCAGTCGGAAAAGCTATCAGAACTCATGGATTCTCCCTCACCATCAAGCATTGACGATAGCTCAGAATCTGAGATGGACATGGTGGATGTCGCCACCACGCCTTTGCTGCTTCAAAAAGAGAATGAATTTCTTCCAAGATACTCAGGGCACAAGGGTGAGCTGCTGTTTATTACACATCAAGGCAGAGTCAGACGAACCTGACCTGGAGCTAAAATGCCTAAGAGAAGCAAGAGAAAGAATCAACCTATGTACTTGGACTCAAAGGGAGAGATGCAGTGATTGTAACAAAGTCAGCCAAATGGACCTCATAGAATATGAATTCCCTCAATTGGGGCTGTTGTTCTGGTCCAGCTGGGGAGTTATGGCTGACAGAAATGAATAGGAATGTTAGAGATTCTGTTCACTCTGAGACCGGGCTCTGAGGGATCTGGATCAAGGACTTTACACATGAAAAGAGTGGCTTGGTGTTGGGATATCAGCCTCTGTGCAGTTAGTTCAATCACCATTCGGGAAAAGGCAGTAATGCGGCAGTCCACTTATATTGCTTGGATTGTGAAGTTACATAGCTCTGAAACCATCTATGAGGAGATGACATTTGAGGCAGCTCTATCCAAACCCTCATGACAACAACTTTGTTGGCAACAATCATGAGGATTAGAGTGGTGCTGGAAAAGCACAGCAGTTCAGGCAGCATCTGAGGAGCAGGAAAATCGGCATTTTGGGCAAAAGCCCTTCATCAGGAATAGAAGGGCTTTTGCCCGAAACGTCGATTTTCCTGCTCCTCGGATGCTGCCTGAACTGCTGCGCTTTTCCAGCACCACTCTAATCCAGAATCTGGTTTCCAGCATCTGCAGTCATTGTTTTTACCTAACAATCATGAGGAAGCTCCTTTTAACCTTTCCTTTATCTGTATGCCCTTTTTATTTCAGAGTGCACTAAGACTGTAATGTTGCCTTGGTATGTTTGGACATCCTCAATGACAGCATTTAACCTGAAAAATGTTATGTTTTCTGCAATTTCTTTCCAGAGTACTGCACTATGAGGGAGAGTAGGCATGTGGGCATCCTTTTGAATATCCTCCGACATTTAATATCAGTGTATTTCCTTGAAAAGCTCATATGAGGAAACTTTCCTGACTGAGATGTGTGAAATCATCACTGATCCTGTGCTCTCACCCATGAAGATATGTGCAGGCCAGACCTTTTCTCATAATGCGTTTGCTCTTTTTACCAATTACTGGTAAATCACTTTCACCAATTGCTTTATACTAAGTATTGTCATCAGTGACAAGTATGGTCTTGGTAGTGCATAGGGGAATTGTAGTTGTAGTTACCTGTTTTGCAGTCAAAGGGGTAGTTCAAAGATCATCCAGCCAGAAAGGAAAGAGATTGTCCAGTGGCCTCCTCCTTTCCTTTCCTTTGGTTTCTTCTTCCTATTATGCTCCTGAACTGCTTAGTGAAAAACTTGCCAAGATTGCACAGCATGCAGCAGACCATCATAAATCTTGAGATACCCTCTATATACGTTCTCCACAGCAATCCAGGCAGCAGGGCACTGTTGGAGAACACCAGTGGTTGTTACATGAAGTTGCATTTGTGGTTGAAGCAGGGGCCACTTTTCAATGAGGAAATATTCACTGAATTGCACGCAATCATTGTTGCTGAGGTTGGTAGGAAAATGACTTCCTGAATGGTCTACTGCAAATAGCCATTCTCCCACTCTTCCTTCTAGGAGTTTGGCCTGGTTTGTGCTTCTCAAGTTTGTTCTCCAAGGCATTCTGCATTCTAGTACATCCATATCTGGAAATCTTGATGTCAGCAAAAGATTCCTTCACTTCCAATGATAACATATCTTGTAGAAATTCACAAATTAAAGCAACTGCAAAAATGCCAAACACTAATAGAATTGTTCTAACAATTGGACAAACCAACCAATAACTGATCACTCCTTTAAATAATATTAGTTGGGTTGCTTCTTATTGCTGAGTTCATGTTGAGCTGTGCAGCAAGAGCTTGGAGCTCCAAAATGGCATTTTCACACTGTCACCTCATCAAATTTTATTATCTTCTGCTTCACATTCTGATTCCAGGGTGGATGTAACATTGCTGTTATTTAGTCTTGTTCTTCTATGGGTAGTCCACATCTTTTGCGCCTTCTCCCAACTGAAGATTTTTGCCCATTCCCCTCCCACAGTTTTATTTTATATACAAAATAAATGCAGATATTTTCGTTCTGTCAAGAGCTTTGCTGAAATAATGTGCTCTGCTTTCCAAATCATGCAAACAGATACATTTAACTGCCCTCTGGGTAATTAGGAATGGGCAATAAATGCTGCCTGGTCAGCGGCAACCTCATCCTATGAATGAGTAAAAATAAATACAATTAAATGATGGGGGTGGGCATCTCATGTCTGTGTAAATGCAATGAATGGATAGGCTTTCAGCAGTTGTTCTCCAGAAAATGATAAGATGCTCTTCTCTGGGAAACTTGGCAGTGTTAACAATGCCTATAACCTAAAGACAAGTGATCAACTTACCCTTTCACCCTAGGAACGTTTGCTTATAGAATTTCGTAATTTTGTAAGAAAAACATTTCTTTTTTTCACAAAGGGAATACTTGGAAGGCGAGACTATAATTCAACATGGCCACCAACAGAAATGTTTTGGCTGAGACTCAGCTGATATGGTCTTTTTAATATCTCCTTTCTACCTTTCTCTAGAATTGCAATATGATGCTGACTCTTTTTCATCACTGAACATTATGATATCTTTATTGATCGTTTATTGTTTTCAACGTTTTGTGCAAATGACATACTGAAGCTTTGATAAATGTTTGGTGACTTCCTATGTGTGGACCCTTCCTCTGGGGTTTGCAGTGCTGCCACTGTACCATGGAAGGAATCCTGAAGTTTAACAAGATGTTTTTGAAGAATAGCTCAAACAGTAGTGGCACCACACAGGGATTGCAAACCAAACCAAACCAGCCTCAGTATCATTTGATTTGGAACATAGTGAAATTACAATATTCAATGGCCATTAAAATTCCCAATCCTGATCAGACTTTACAAATAACAGATCTTGGACATCAAGTTTATAACTAAAACAAATATTATCAATTTATTATTAGTAATGTAATTTTAGCATAGCACAGATAAATAAGGTAATCTAATTAATATCTACAAATTAAAGCTCAATCTTCTTTGAGCATAATCCCCACCATACACAGTTAGATATTGTTAAGGGATAGATTGAAAAGAAAAATTTAAAAATTGTAATTTGCCATTTCAATAAACAGTCTCAAATGATGGATACCAGATCTTCATGAAAGCCTTGGACAATAGGTTGTTCGTAGGCAGATAGAAGTGGATATCTTGCTTGAATTCTGCACCAGTTAATGCAAACAGTTTTAGCAGGCTTCTAGAAATATGTACGTAATTCTTATAGGCTGGGATTCTTTCCTCAGAACAGTTAATTCAATAACTGGAGAAAAACTAGAGAGAACAAAGCAAAACAGTATCTGGAAGCTTCTGACATCACACTGTCTGCTGCCAAAGCTAGTTCTCTCTTCTTTTTCAATTTTCAATCAAATCTCTCTGTGAGTAACCAATTGGCACTAGTTCCCATACCCTTGATTGATCAATTTTACATCCAACCAGTATAGCAACCATTCAGTGCTGGTTTGTCTACAGTGTCCTTAGATCAGGAATTAAGTTGCATTACTTTCAAAGCTAGTGCCCAATATTAAGATATCTCTTTGTTCTCTTTTCTTTTGTAAACAAGCTGCTGTTCAAAGTCCCATTTGTAACTTCAATTCACGGTTCCAAATGAAAAGGTGAAAATCACTTGATTTTGTTCTCCACTTTGGGAATCATATTACTTTCATTTGTTAATGTCCAGAAGAAGCATTAGCAGAACAGAATTAAACTTCATCCCGAATGCTCCAACTTATAGTCAGTAACTGAGGCTGGAGTTTGTGAAGGTATAATATTGTTGCCACATATGGCTTGTTATTAGCAGGACAGAATCAAAGTTAAATCAACACCCTTCACCCACCAGCGTGAGTAAGGAGAAAGGGAATGGTAAAGAAACAGTCCATTGCAGAGTCTAGAGACTGCAGTGTGCACCCACTCATGAATCATGTCATACTGCTATTTGATTACATGCAATGAAATAGTGAAGGGGGGACACTTGCTGACTCAAATGTGGATATATTTCTCTGAAGCAGCAGCAATCATTGGAAACACTGATGATTTTTCTTTTCAGTGCTTTAGACAGTTCTAAGTTTGCATATTGCAAGGCAGAAATTTAGGAGCATTTGTTCTGCAGTCTGAATCTGTGATTATCTTCTTCTTTATCAGTTCCCCTGGCCAAATATACAACCTCCATAATGGGTACTGGCAAGCGGGTTCCATGTCCACCCAGTTTAATGGACAATTACCCTTCCTGTATTAGCACCAATCTAATCCACACTGTTTGTCCAGTCAGTTGAGCTAACTGCGTCCCCCCCACTCCATCCCCATTGCTGTTCCAATAACTCTCCTATGTGTTACGACACGAGGTAAACCCCTCTGCTAATTTAAACCCGATACACAGAGCAGCTCAGCTCGTGCTGTAATCTGTTCAATTCCAAGAGGCGAAGAGTTATCCCAGATTTCACTGTTTAAAGTAAAATTAACAATTTTATTCTTTAAGTCCAACAGAGGACATTAAAACACCAGCTGTGTCCTTTTTAAACCTAGTTTTTGCCTCCCACTCTACCAGACTGGTCTGATAAAAAAAAGCCCTGATTAAGATTTACAAAGAAATATATAATCACGTTTCAAAATCAGTCAGCTTTGTTGATTCTCCTTTGTAGGTTTTTGCTGTGATTTCCTAGGTCGTCAATTCTTTGGTCTTCTGCTGCACAACTTTTCTTTTGGACAGGTACTTTGTAGACAGCTATTTGGTTAGCAGTCTATACTTGTTGGTGTTCTTGGCAGTTCTCCTCCTAACTGTTCAAAATGTCCAGTTTTATACTCCAAAACACAGATCATTTCATTGGTTTGATGTCATCCCAAACAGTAACATTCAAATTCGATTGAATTTTGGTATCTGGGCATAATTTAAACAGATTGGCCAAATTGGAATTTGTTTTTGTTCCATGGCAACACAGCTCCAGCTATTTGTTTCAACCAAATGTTACATTTTTAAATTGTTCAGCACACTCTGTGCACCTCTAGGTCTGTGCCAGCTTCCACTCTCTCTTAAAGGTACAGTACACACTACATCTTCATAACATATGCTTACTGCCTGCTATTAGTGTATTCTGGAAAAAAACTTCAGAAATTGATCCCCAACCTGGTTGTTTTTGCTAATGAATGCACTTTGCCATCCAGTGCCAGTGTTGGATGTGTAGTAGAGCTTCTGCATCAGAGGTAAGAATTTCCTATTTCCAGCTACAAAGTCATAAAATGTTAATATGATCTGCATTTTCTGTTTTCT
Organism: Chiloscyllium punctatum; assembly: GCF_047496795.1. Taxonomy (NCBI): domain Eukaryota; kingdom Metazoa; phylum Chordata; class Chondrichthyes; order Orectolobiformes; family Hemiscylliidae; genus Chiloscyllium; species Chiloscyllium punctatum. The sequence continues at coordinate 69,134,064 of NC_092746.1, forward strand.
CTTGTGGTAGAGATTAGAAATAAGAGACTGAGATTAAGAGGTCTCATTTTTAAGATGGAGATGAGGAGAATTCTTTTTCACTCAGACAGTCCCCAGAAAGTAGTGGAGGCTGGGTTATTGAATTTATTTGAGCCTGAGTTGGATAGATTTTTGAGAGACAGCGAGTCCAGGATTATGGGGGGGCCAACAGAAAAGTGGAGTGGAGACCGTAATCCAATCTGCCGTGATTTTATTGAATGGTGGAACAGGTTCAAAGGGCCAAATGACCTATTCCAAATTCACATCCTTTGTTCTTATCTTTTTAGAATGGTGAGGGCAAAGAAGGTCATTCATCAATTCATGTGCATGCCAACTTTCTGTGAGGAGAACTCAGCCAGCCCCATTCTCCCGCCTTTTCCACATATTGATGTCGTCTGGTTCTCAACCCTTTCAACAATGAGAACAGTTTCTCCCTGTCTACCCCACGTACATTCATCACAATTTGAACAGCTTATCAAGTCTCATCTCAACTTTCTGTTTTAAGCACACACAGACTTTTACAATTCGACTGTATAAGTGCCGTCTCTCCCCTCGAATCATACTCATAAATCTTTTCTGCATATCCTAGAAACCATCCACATCCATACTAAAAGGTGGTGTGAACTAGATGTAATTCCCTAGCCAAGGTTGAACTAGTGTTTCTTACATGTTCAACATAACTTCTTGCTTTTGTGCTCTGTCGATGGGAAATGAGTGCTCTATCCAGGGTGAGTTTGTTGGAGTGGGAGAGCCATTTCATTGGACTGGAGGGTACTGAGTGGGATCGCTACTGCAGAGACTCACCTGCACTGCTTGTGTGGGATTCCAGGGAAGGCACGGAGAGTTCTCATTCAGAGTGTTAGTGTCTTACAAGAAAACCTGGCCCTGGAGTGTACTGATGAACCAACCTTGAGATGCCCATCACATCCCCACTTGTCTGTGGCCTGGGCCTATCAGTGATACTGGCCTATCAGTGGGTGCATTACTAGCAGCAGCCACTACTCTCCCAGTGGTGCTGTTCAGCAATGTACTGCTGTCAGCCTCTGATTGGCTGACAACTCTCAGGGTGCGGGATTCCTGCCCCCCACAGTCTTTGACCCCAGGAAAAGCTTGCTGTTGTCCAGTTATGTGCCTAATTGTTTTTTGACCCTGGGGGCTCTATCTAAAAGGAAGTGATGCAAGCTGGAGTAGTGTCATATATCTCTAGGTAAGACACCCACTTCTCTTTGTGAAAACATTTTCTACTTCCCCTGTGGACTACAGGTCACACTAGTTTCCTCACAGGCAGTGATGCTAGCAGAATATGGTTAATCCCCAATTCTGCCCTCCCCAGTCTTAGAAACACAGAAAATAGAAACACAGAAAATAGGAGCAGGAGTAGGCTATTCAGCCTTTTGAGCTTGTTCTATTATTCAGTATGATGTGGCCAATCATCCAACTCAGTACCCTGTTCCCACTTTCTCCTCTCAAGCACTTTAAACCCTTTATCCTAAGAACCATACCTAACACCTTTTGAAAACATTTAAAGTTTTGGCCTCAGTGACTTTCTATGGTAGAGAATTCCACAGGCTCACCACCTTCTGGGTGAAGACATTTCTCCTGATCCTTTGACTGGTTCTGGACTTCAGGAACATATTGTTTGTGTTTACCCTGTCTGGTCTGTTAGAATTTCATAGGTTTCTATAAGATCCTATTAATCTTCTAAACTCCAGTAAATGTAATCTGATCAGATCCAGTTTGTCTTCATACATCAGTCCTGCCAACCCAGGAATTAGTCTGGTAAATTTTAGCACTCCTTCCATAACCAGAAATTCCTTCCTCAAATAAGGAGACCAAACTGCACGCAATATTCTAGGTGTGGTCTCACAAAGCTCTGTACAGCTGCAGCAAGGCATCCCTGCTCCTGGATTCAAATCATCTCACTATGAAAGTCAATGTATCATTTGTCTTCTGCACCGCCTCCTGTATCTACCTGCTTACTTTCAATGACTCATGTACAAGGACACCCAGGTCTTGTTGCACCTTCCCCTTTCCCAATATATCACCATTCGGATAATAATCTGCCTTCCTGTTTACGTTAGCAATGTAGGTAACTAAATATTTATCCACATTATATTTCATCTACCATCCATTTACCCATTCACTCAACTTGTCCAACCTTGGTTTTGATGTAGATTGTTATGATCCTTTTCTTCTTGCAAGGGAAAGACTAATGACTGTCAACAAGTCATTGACAGGTGTAGTTGTGTGTGGGACTGTGATGCTTCACATAGCTGAAGAGCATTATACCTAAGGGGCGAGTGATGTTTGTGAGATATGCAGAGTATTATCAATTTCCATGGTGAATCAGGTGATAGATGTTATGGTGCTGCTGACGTTATTGAGAAGTTTGCTTGTGAGATGGGATTGAACCTTAACCACTTGTAGCTGGTCATTAAATTTCTTGTAAAATTGGAGACAATTCCTAAGGTGTGGGACCTTGCCTGTGACCTCCCAGACAATATCACCTCCCGTGTAGTCCATCAGCTGACTCTGTAGACTTTTGCTGCAGGTAGAAGACATCCCTGTTCCACTCTACCTGTATCCTGGCTGCCTTTTCTTTAGTTCCTCATGGAATCCTTCCAGTTCCAACCAGAGCACACCACACCTTCAATGAAAGTGGACAATGCAGCTTATATATACAGCTTAATGAAATTTACCTGAAATCAGTGCTTGATTAATGAAACTGCTTATGTTGTTTCCAGTACCTGCAAGCACATTCAAATCATGATAATTACCAATTAGCTCAAAAATTGTGTGCGCAACCAGATTTCAAACGGATGCTTTTTTATTAGCTGAGGGCTCAGTGAGTACTTATATTGACCTTTGACTAAAATAATGCCCATGCTCTGAGGCAGAAGTTCTTGACTACCTGCCTAAACAATTGCTCATTTGGGATTATGATAAGGATCCGTCAAATTTCAATACTTGTAATGATTTCCTGGTTCAATACTTAAGCAAAATCTCAAATTAATCTACACGCAATTTATTCTGAGGTCACTTGATTTAATTCCTTGAAGTAGTGTACTCTCCACATGGCTACTGCTCTTAGGCGAAAATACCCACACGATGAGTGAAACAGTATTAGATTAGATTCCAGGTGGAAACCAATAATTTCTTCTTCTACATGCCTCTGTTGTAATAATATATGCCGAACCTAATATTCAAGCCATATCTGATACTAATGTGCATTGAAATACATACAGATCTTTCAGAGATGCATGGGATAGAGATTTGGAAAGACTTGGCATTTGTTAACTTCTTTGTCATTGTTTAAACACCACCTTCAAAATTAATTCAAGAAATAGCATTAGTTGGGAAGCTTGTGAGGCAGCTAAAAATAAAACTAACCTCAGTAAAATGTAACTTTCTTGAAGAAATTAATGCATCATCAACCCAAAACTCTTTAGGATCTGCTTCTGTCTGGAATCTCCAGAGATTGTTCTATGATAATTAATTTGATTCTGTACACAGGTTCTGTTTATTACAATTTGTAAGCTTCTTTGTAAAAAGATTCTGTAAAAATTAATTAGTTTGCTTTTCTGCAAGTTTAATTGTAAATCTCACACCACTTCCTACTATGATCTGACTATTGTTCCAATGGATTCTCCAGACAGAATTTGCAGCGTCCATGGGAAACACAGTAAATTGCACCGAGCTCTGGGAAGTGGGCATATCTATCTCTACATTTTTCTATGCATGAAGGTTGATTAAGGCCCATCCTACCCTCACCCTAATTCCAGCCAACCCTAGTTGGCTGCACTGGTAGGAGGAGTTTTGAGGGTTTTCTTTATAAATTTACCATTTTTGCACCCAGTGTCATTTGTGGGGCTCACCTTTACTCATTTTGGTGCAATATATCTCAGACTTTTCTTTCCATTCTTTCAGCGGCATATACCTTACAACAGAAGGCCAAAGGTTTTCTACTTTCCTTCCTCCACCTCACAAGACAAAGTCAGAAATGACAAAAAACATAAATGTGCAGTTCTGATGAAGAGTTGCTGGATTTGAAACATTAACTCTAATATTTAACTGCAAAGATGCTGCCAGACCTGCTGCGCTTCTCCAACAGTTTCTAATTTTGTTTCACATCTCCAACATCCGGAGTTCTTTGTTATATTATTCAAATGTCCGAGTACAATCAGGTTGATCTGAATTTAGTCAGTAAGGGAATTCCGTGTGATAAAGGAGGAAAGGTTCGTTGGCCTGTTCCAAAAGAGAGCAGTCCAAGAGCAGTCCAGTGAGACTCAATAAGCTGAAGTCCAGAGGCATTAATAACGTGAGTAAGTTGGTATTGATGTGTCTTAAGATCTTCGTTCTCTCCCTAAACCAGGATAGTAGTTTAAACCGATGCAGTGGAGACTTATGTAATGTATAAAACTTGGAGCATAACAAGTTAACAAAGCCACAGAAAATCATTGAGTAGTATTTCTAAAATTGAAGGATTAAAGTTAAACAATACAAAATAAAGATGACAAGTCAGGTTATGTGTTGCAGCTGTTGCATGTGGGTAATGGAGGAAATGTATGTATGCTTGCAGGTCAAGGAACGTAAGAGAATGTTAATGAGCTGGAGTTTGAATTACAGACACTGCAATGTATCAGAGAAGGAGAGAGCTTTGAACATTTAGTTCCAGGGTGCAGTCACACACCTAATGAAAAGCAGTTTAGATTTGGTTTGTGTTCAAGGGGCAGAAGGATATGACAGCAAGTGAGGCATCTATCTGAATCCAGAAGTTAGCCACGAAAGAGTGTTAGCCCTTGTGATTATCCAAAAGATTTGATAACTTTGCAAACTCGTGTCACCAGATCATGAGAGCAGGGACTGCAGGGAGAATGAGCAAACTGACCACAGCACTGAGGTGCTGAGGACATTTCAAGTTGGAGAGTAAAAATAATTGTAATTATAATCGGGGATAGCATAGTTAGGGGGATGAGATACAGTTCTCTACAGTAGAGAAGGACATCTCCACAGGCTGGCAAGGAACTTGCAGGGAAGCATCCAATTGTCATAGTCCATGAAGGTAGCAATGACTTAAGTAGGACTAAAAGAGGTTCTGCTGAGGGAAAATGACCAGCTAGGAGCTACATTGAAAAGAAGAGTGACATAGATAATAATCTGATTATTACTATCTGAACAATGAGTAAATTGGGGTAGAGTAGGAAAGATCAGAGAGTTGAATGCAGAGAAACTTACACTGAGTGCCCGTAAGCTGTGAATTGAACAAAGATGGAATTTGTCTTAATTTTTTTAAATGTATGATTTCTATTATTCATATAGGTACTGGATAATGATGACTTAAATACATTTCACTGTATTTTTTGTAAAAATAAAAATGACAATAAATTACTATTCTATTCTAAATCCTTTTACTTCCCAAGGGGTCAGCCCAGATCTCAAATATGATCTCCAGTTGAAGCTCTATATTCCATTCTACATGTTGTTATAACCTGTTCACTGTGTTCTATTGCCAAATCTATGCAAAGTCACAGATATATTGGAATAACTGACATTAGTTGTTCCAGATCCTGTCTTTTTGTCATTTTGCTTTATTTGGGATGTGCTGAGATTTATAATAATGTTGGCATTCAACACAGACACAGTACACCTGAGATTTGGTTCAATGTTTTACACTTTTAGTGTCAGAAGAGCCATGGACTTTCGCCAACACAGTGTTTTTTACACATTAGAGGATGAAGTGACTCCTAGTTTTGACAGGATGCCACATAATGCATAACAGTATGTTCCCTTACTTGTAAAACATTTGTTTCATGATATCAGGCAAAGTTAACCACTCAGTAAAGGAAATATGCTTATCAAGACTGCCTTACAGCAGGGAACTATAGTCAAGCTGTGTCAAGCCTATCCAGGAAATCTCCAGACTGCACCTAGCCATGGTAATCTTAAATATCATCTTGACCTTTCATTTTTATGCATCCAATTATTTCCAGGCTAGTACTGGGGATGTTTGAAGCTTTAGCCAGTTTTCTAGCATGGAGTTTAAAACAAAAAGGAATAGTGATAAATTATTCTCAAAGGTTAGTGATTTGATTATCTTGCTTCTTGTGGATAAAAGGAATGTAAGAGACAAGCACAATTTCAAATAAAAAAACTCAAAAATATGAAAAAAAGTAAAGTTAATGTTGGTTTCAGAAAGTCTGTATTGTCTTTGATGACACTGTCTTTCAGATTTATGCACCATGTTATATGCTTCATGAATAGAAAGGAATTCCATTCTTTTGATGTCCAATTTGTATGTGACCACTAGACAAGTTGAAAAGATAAGTACCTACTTTGAGGAAGCTCTTTTTAAAACCTTCAAAGTAAGGCAGCCACTTTCTTTAAAAAGGAGTCTATTATTTCATGGGTTTGGGGTGCTGCTGTGTAAATCAGTATTTGTTGCAATCCTAATTGCCCTGGCAAAGGTGGCAGTCAGATGCCTTCTCTAAGCTGCACTCTCTGGAGTGTAGGAACACCAAAAGTGCTGACAGAAAGTGGGTTTCAACCTTGTGACTGAGAGGTAGTCAATATATTTCCAAGTCAGGATAGTGTACAACTTGGAGAGGAAATTGCAGGCAGTGGTTCTCCCATGCCAGCTGTTGTCCTTGCCCTTCTTTTTAGTCAAGGTTACATATTTAAAAGATGTTGTTGAGGGAGCCCTACTGGGTTGGTTGCTTCAGTGCCAATTAACTGGACTGCTTTGTCCTGGATGGTGACAAACATTTAAGTTTTGCGATCATCCAGGCAAGTGGGGAGTATTCCATCATACTGCTGACTTTTGCCTTGCAGTGGACAAGCTTTGGGGAGTCAGGCAGTGAATTGTTCACTGAAGGATTCCTAGTCTCTGAACTGGTCTTGTAGTAAAGTATTTATAAGGTTGGTTCAGTTCAGTATATGGTCAATGACTACCCCCATGATTTGATTGTGGGGGATTCAGTGGTATTATTGTCATTGAATGTGAAGAGGTGATGGCTAGATTCTCTATTGTAGATTGGCATTGTCTGGCACTTAAGTGGTGTGAAAGTCTCTTGCTGCTTGTCACCTCAGTATGGATGTTGTTGAGGTTTTGCTGTTTATGGATACTGATTCCTTCAGTATCTGAGCAGTTGTGAGTGGTACTGAACATTATGATATCATCAGTAAACATCCCCATTTCTGACCTTATGATGGAGGGAAAGATATTGATGAAGCAGCTGAAGATGGTTGTGCAGCAGACACAACCCTGAAGGACACCTGGGAGTAAAGTGATTGGCCTCCAGTAACCATAATTATCTTCCTTTGTTCGATATTTCCTCCAGTTCCCATTGACTCTGGTTTTGCCAGGTTCCTTGATGCCACAATTGGTTAAATGCTGCCTTGATATCCATAGCATCTTTGGAGTTCAGCTCTTTTGTCTATATTTGGATCAAGGCTATTAGATAGTTCAGGAGCAATGTGGGTCTGGCAGATCCCATTCAGAAAACTGGTGAGCAGGTTATTAGTGAACAAGTACCACATGATATCAGGATGATGACCATTTCCATTACTTTGCTGATGACTGAGCGTAGGCTGATGGGTGGCAATTGGCCAGGTTGGATTTGACATTTCTGTTATAGGCAGACCATAACTTGGGCAATTATCAATAGTTTCAGTTTGATGCCAATGGCTGTACTGGAACAGCTTGGTTCAGGGTGCAACTAATTCCAGAGTATAAGTCTTCAGTACCATTGCCAGAACATTGTAAGGGCTCATATCCATTGCAATATCCAGTGCCTTCAACTATTTCTTCGTATCACATAGAATGTATCAATTTGGCCAAAAGCTGACATCCGTGATGTTGGGGACCCTAAGAGAAGACAAAGACATATCATCCACTTGGCAGTTCTGGCTTAAGATGCTCCAAATATAAATGTTTCACATTTGGTCTGATGAGGTCAACTTCACAAGGGAGCCTCTGAAAATGTCCACCTCCTTCTTCAACCAAAGATTCCCAGCTCTGCTGTTGACAGGGGCCTCAACCAGGTCCGACCCATCTCCCATGCTCAACACCTTTATTCCCTCCCTCAACAGCGATAGGGTTCCCCTTGTCCTTACCTACCATCCCACCAGCATCCACATCTAGATGATCATTAGCTGTCATTTTCGCCACCTCCAGCGAGACATCACCACCAGACACACATTCCCTTCCCCTCCCTTGTCAGCCTTCCACAGGACTGTTGCCTCCAGGACACCCAGGTCCACTCTTCCTTCACTCCCAACATCCCGCAGCAGCCCAATGGCACTTACACTTTATAGCGCCTCTTCTTCCTTTTAGGTTTCTAATTGTCGACATCCACTCGAGCTGATTGTAGCAGGACAGCAGAGCTTAGCTCTTATCCCTCAGTTATTGGATTGATCTTCTTTTTCTATTCCATGTTTCTGCTGATACATAGCACACATGTGCTAATTGATGGTTTCACATATAAACAGATTGTTTTCGGTGTGTCTGAGTGCTATTGCTGCAATGCCCTCCTGCAGTGTTCATCAAACCAGGGCTGATGAACTGACTTGATGATAATTGTAGAATTGGGGATTTGCCAAGCCATGAGGTTACAGATTGTAATTAAACATAATTCTGCTGCTGCTGATGGCCCATAACACCTCTTGGACACCCTGTCTTGAGTTGCTAGATCTGCTCCAAATCTAATTTATTGGATCTAAAAGTTAAAGTTCTAAATTGGAGGAAGACCAATTTTGACAATATTAGGTAAGAACTTTCAAAAGTTGATTGGGTCAGATGTTTGCAGGTAAAGGGATGGCTGGAAAATGGGAAGTCTTCAACAAAAAGATAATGAGAGTGCAGAGGCAGTATGTTCTTGTTTGACTGAATGGCATGGCTGGTTGGTGTAGGGAATGCTGGATGACTAGAGAAATCGAGGTTTTGGTTGAGAAAAAAAGGAAGCATATGTCAGGTGCTGACAGCAGAGATCAAGAGAATCCTTAGAAGAGTATAAAGGCAGTAGGAGTACACTTAAGAGGGAAATCAGGAGGACAAAAAGGGGGCAGGAGATAGCTTTGGCAAATAAGGTTAGGGAGACTCCAAAGGAATTCTACAAACATATTAAGGACAAAAGGGTGGGAATAGGGCCCCTTAAAGATCAGCAAACGATGTGTGGAACTGTAGGAGACGGGGGAGATACTAAACAAGTATTGGTATTGTGCATCAGTATTTACTGTGGAGAAGGAGATAGAAGATATAGAACGTGTGGAAATAAATAGTGACATCTTGAAACATTTTCATATTACAGAAGAGGAAGTGCTGGACTGCTTAAAACACATAAATATGAATGAAGCCCTGTAACCTGATCAGATGTACCAAAGAATTCTGTGGGAATCTGGGAAAGTGATTGCTGGGCCCTTAGTGAGATATTTGTATTATCAATTGTCACAGGTGAGGTGCAGGAAGACTGGAGGTTGGTTAATGTGATGCCACTATTTAAGAAAGGTGGTAAGGAAAAGCCAAGGAACTATAGACTGGTGATCCTGATGTCGGTGGTGGGCAAGTTGTTGGAGGGAATCCTGAGGGACTGGATTTACATATATTTGGAAAGGAAAGGACTGATTAGGGATAGTCAACATGGCTTTGTGCATGGGAAATCATGTCTCACTAACTTGATTGTCAATGGACGTAAACTACATGGACTTCCAAAAGGCATTCAACAAGGTTCCTCATGGTAGACTGGTTAGTAAGGGTAGATCTTATGGAATACAGGGAGAACTAGCCATTTGGATACAGAACTACTTCAAAGGTAGAATGGTGGGAAAGGGTTGCTTTTCAGAATGGAGGCTTGTGATCAGCAGTGTGCCACATGGATCAGTGCCTGGGTCAACTGCTCTTTGGGACTTACATAAATGATTTGGATCTGAACATAGGAGATTTAGTTAGTAAATTTTTGGAAAGGCAAATCAGGGTAGGAATTATACACTTAATGGTAACGTCCCAGGGAATGTTGCTGAACAAAGAGACCTTGGAGTGCAGGTTCATTGTTTCTTGAAATTAGAGTCGCAGGTAGATAGGATAGTGAAGAAGGAGTTTGCTGTGCTTTCCTTCATTGGCCAGAGTATTGAGTACTGGAGATGGGAGCAGCTGTACAGGACATTGGTTAGGCCATTTCGGAACTCTGGGCTCTCTCCTATAGGATGGATGTTGTGCAACTTGAAAGGGCTCAGAAAAGGTTTACAAGGATGTTGCCAGGGTTGGAAATTTGAGCTATAGGGGGAGACTGAATAGGCTGGGGTTGCTTTCCCTAGAGCATCAGTGGCTGAGAGGTGACCTTATAGAGGTATATAAGATCATGAGGGGCATGGATAGAGTAAATAAACAAAGTATTTTCTCTGGGGTGGGGGAGTCCAAACTAGAGGGCATAGGTTTCAGATGAGAGGGGTAAGATTTAAAAGGGGTCTAAAGGGCCAATTTCTTCATGCAAAGGGTGATGTGTGTATGGAATGGGCTACTAGAGGAAGTAGTGGAAACTGGTACAACTACAGCATTTAAAAGGAATCTGGATGGGTCAATGAATACAAAGGGTTTGGAGGGATATGGGCTGAGTGCTGGCAAATGAGACTAAATTAATTTAGGATATCTGGTCGGCATGGACGAGTTGGACTGAAGGGCTTGTTTCCTTAATGTACATCTTTATAACTCTATGATTCTCATATTGATTTGAGAAAGGGAAAAAAAAGATGCCCTGCCAACAAAAACGTCTCTGACAATCAATATTCATACACGACATGAGAAAAAGGTTAACGAATGCCCAGAGTAATCCAACAGTCCTATGAGGAATTTAACCCATTTTTAGTGAAGCATCACTGGAGAACCCTTGCTGCACATTAGTGTCATCAGTTGTTGGATGAGTTTATCATCTGGCCTCAGGGGAAGCACAATTCTGTTTCTGCAGAATTTTCACTGACATTTTGCCAGGGTTATGCTGGAAATTTTTGCTGAAATGCAAAATCTCAGAATCAAGACCTTGTAAATGGCAATTTGTTGCAAGGCTGCCAACATCATCAAACACTCTGGCACCCCAGTAATGATCTCTACAACCTCTTCCAGAAGACAGAAGATATAGTAGCCTGAACACACACACCAGTAGGTTCAGGGATTGCTTCTTCCCGGCCATTATTAGTCTATTAAGAGTCTATTGAACGGACTCTCTAACCTCAAATAAAGCTGATCTTGCTAACATTCATCTCTCTTGTACGCCCTGTGCAATGTTACCTGTACTCCTCCGTCTGAATCTTTTGTTCGGTACATCCTTGCTCACTATGATCTGCCTGTACTGCTCTTAAACAAGGTTTTTCACTGTACTTCAGCACAAGTGACAATAAATAAATATATAAAAACATATAAAGATTATTATTGTTCATGTCAATTTTGTTCCAATTGTCTGACATGTTTAAACTTCATCATAAGATACGCTGATTTACACATCAATGTGTGGTAGCAAATCTCCAGTACTGATCCTATGACCATGGATAATAAATATGAATGGATTCCATGATCACTGGGTGGAATCTTGTGCAGGTGTCAGGTCTTCCACCAGCCTGCGGAGAGCTGTGAGTGGTGTGCTCAGCTTCTTCCAAGAAACCTTGTTGAATAACATGCCAGTGCCAAGGCCACTGGAATCAAGACATCAGGAGTGGAAATCCTACCCAGCACAAACTTTTTTTTTATTCATTGACATAATATGGGCATCTCTGGCTAGGCCAGCATTTATTGCCCATCCCTAACTGCTCTGAGGTAATTGGGAGTCAAATACATTACTGTGTGGTTTGGAGTCACATGTAGGCCAGACCAGATTGCTTTCAGGAACCTGGAAAAAGCAGTTTCCTTCCCAAAATGACATTAGTGAGCCAGATGGGTTTTTCAGACCTGGTCATCATTAGACTCTTAATTCCAGATTTTTAAAATTGAATTTAAATACCACCATCTGCCACAGTGAGATTTGAACCTCGACCCAAGAACATTAGCTGGTGCTCCAGATTAATTGTCTGGTAATAGTACCATTCGGCCATCGCCTCCCTGGCCATTCAGAGATTGGCAGCTCTTCTGTTCAGCAGTGCCATGGAAGAGCCCATTGCTACAGATACAGGATAAAGGTAAGAAATGCGCTGGGGTTTGGTTTTCGGGTTGGGGCAGTGGGGTGAAGGTGCAGGGGCACTTCATGGGCACTCCCATGTCCAATGTCCAGTCCCTTGTTCAGGCACTGATTCCTTTTATTGAGGGAAGCCCTCTCTCTGAGATTACAATTTCACTACACTCATAGGAGCTATCATGAATGCCATCTAGTGACAGGTCTTCCTGAAATAGAAGCCCTTAAGTAGACCCTTGATTGTGACCCAGACATTTCCTAAATTGCATATTAATGAAGTTACTGGTTTGCTGTACAACATGGGAAAACCAGGGATGGTCTCAAAGCATTTCAACACATCAGACTCTCATGGTTTCACAGCTTCATTTTGAATAGAATTCCTACAGTGCAGAAAGAGGCCATTCAGCCCATTGAGTCTGCACCAACCCTCCAAAGAGCATCCACCCAGAACACCTTATTCTTGGAACCCTACATTTAACATAGCTAATCTGCACATCTTTGGGCTGTGGGAAGAAACCAGAGCACCTGGCAGAAAACCACACAGACATGGGGAGAATATGCAAACTCCACACAGATGGTCATCAAAGGCTAGAATGAAACCCAGGACCCTGGCACCGTGAGACAGCAGTGCTAACTACCCTGCCACCATGCCAGCACATACCACAGCTTTTCATTATTTTACAATGTCATATTGATCTGCTTTTCAAAAGAAAAGCAGGTAATTTTATCAAATTAATCTGCTTTGATTAAGTACCTGTGCTAAAACCTTCTGGTTTTATCACAAGCAATTGTTTTGGTTAATGATTTTCATGTAGCATTTTAACATGTTTATAAAAAAAAACGTGAGGTCTGGCGTTGTATAACACCATTGGGCTGAAAGGGTTAATTTAGAAACTTTGGAAATAGCTGTGCCCACTGTCTCTGGGAAAAGCTCATCAGTTTCTTGTTTGTTGTTAATCTGATCGACTGTCTACAGTGTCATAATAGACAGAATTATTATCTCTACAGAGATAACAATATCTCCTAAATGGTATTAATGTGGTTAATAATTCTTAAACTAATATAACTTGCTATCTCACAAATATGTAATTAATTACTTCGATAGACTGAAGCATGTGCACTTACTGAATTAGACTTATTAGTGGTTAATCCTTTACTACTTAGTCCTATGGACTAGTAATAGAAGCAGGGTTTGTGGTACTATATCTACCTGAAAGAATAAATTATCACAACCAGGTGTCAGTTGCTAACATCTCCTACAGCACGTGCTACAACCACTCTTCATTGTAACCAGTTCATAACCTGTCTTTCTGCAGCATTGTTAAACTGGAACAGGGTGGCTGTCAGGAGACTGGCCACAGACTCTCATGATGTGCTGGCTCTGGATGCAAACTGAATTCTGAGGGAATGGAATTCCTTTTTATTCAGAAACTAATCACAATAATGTTTGGAAAGTAAATAGGTGCTATCTGTTGCATCTTGTTCTACAAATCAGCCTGCAGTGCAAGTAAAGCCAATGTGTTTTCCTATTCTATTGTGTTCTCCCATAGGGAAAATAATGTGGCTATATCCTCTGACAGTGCAGAAAGCCTTGGCTACCCCCTATGCACTGTGTGATGTTGCTAAGGCCACCCACTGCAGCCTGTTTACATAAAGGTTAAGGGTCACGATGGCCTTAACGGTCACATGCAATGTTATCCATGCCATGGGTTTGAGGCTCTAATTGTGGTTCCAATCAGTGTCATAGATCAATGATAGGCTCCTTTTCAAAGAGAAAGTGCCTGAACCATTGCTGCTCTGTGAATCATAGGTGGGTGAAGTGCTCTTCTGAGGATTTGGCTTCGTGGCCAGTGTCCACCTCCTCTCTCCCCTCTATAATTACTTCAGTCTTCTTGAATGCATCCCTTCACTCTCCAGCCTCTAAGACGGACCCACCAGGCCATGCAAAACAAGATTATCAGTTTGAGAAAGGGAAAAAGTGATGCCCCACTAACAAAAATGTCTCCGACAATCAATATTCATACACGACATGAGAAAATAGGTTAATAAATGCCCTGAGTAAACCAACAGAGTCTAGAATTAGAGTGGTGCTGGAAAAGCACAGCAATTCAGGCAGCATCCGAGGAGCAGTAAAATCAACGATTCGGGCAAAAGCCCTTCATCAGGAATACAGGCAGAGTGCCTGAAAGGTGGAGAGATAACCGCCCTGGTGCTCACCTTCCACCCTACCAACCTTCGCATAAACTAAGTCATCCACCGACATTTCCACCACCTCCAAAATGGACCCCACCACCAGGGATATATTTCCCTCCCCACCCCTTTCCACCTTCCGCAAAGACCGTTCCCTCCGTGACTACCTGGTCAGGTCCACGCCCCCCTACAACCCACCCTCCCATCCCGGCACTTTCCCCTGCCACCGCAGGAATTGCAAAACCTGCTCCCACACCTCCTCCCTCACCTCCATCCAAGGCTCTAAAGGAGCCTTCCACATCCATCAAAGTTTTACTTGCACATCCACCAATATCATTTATTGTATCCATTGCTCCCGATGCGGTCTCCTCTACATTGGGGAGACTGGGCTCCTCGTAGCAGAGCGCTTTAGGGAACATCTCCAGGACACCCTCACCAATCAACCACACCGCCCTGTGGCCCAATATTTCAACTCCCCCTCCCACTCTGCCGAGGACATGGAGGTCCTGGGCCTCCTTCACCGCCACTCTCTCACCACCAGACGCCTGAAGGGAGAACGCCTCGGAACTTCAACCCCAGGGCATCAATGTGGACTTCAACAGTTTCCTCATTTCCCCTTCCCCCACCTCACCCCCATTTCCAAACTTCCAGCTCAGCACTGTCCCCATGACTTGTCCTACCTGCCGATCTTCTTTTCCACCTATCCACTCCACCCTCCCCCCTGACCTATCACCTTCATCTCCTCCCCCACTCACCCATTGTACTCTATGCTACTTTCTCCCCACCCCCACCCTCCTCTCATTTATCTCTCCACGCTTCATGCTCTCTGCCTTTATTCCTGATGAAGGGCCTTTGCCCGAAACGTCGATTTTACTGCGGCTCCAATGCTGCCTGAACTGCTGTGCTTTTCCAGCACCACTCTAATCTAGACTCTAGTTTCCAGCATCTGCAGTCATTGTTTTTACCTGAGTAAACCAACAGTCCTATGAGGAACTTAACCTGTTTTTAGTGAAGGATCCCATTTTGTAGCAACACCTTGCTGCATGTTAGTGCCATCAGTTGTTGGATGAATTTATCATCTGCCCTCAGGAGAAGCACAATTCCACAAGTGAATCCAACAATAAGATTTAGACTTTAATTTAAATGCTTTCAGAAAATAACCTGGATGTCAACAGAAGAGCTGGATCCAACTTCAGTACAATACAGGCAGATGCGAGCTCTCACTGTATTGGACTCTCAAGCATACTTCTGACATCCATATACTAGATACAGCACCAATGAATTGTCAAGCTAAGATCTGGAGATGATAGGAAACTGGGATATAATGCCTATAGAAAACTCAGCCAGAAATTATAAAAATATTGCTCAAGCCTTTGCTTACCAGTCAGTCCAATCTTTGAATTCTGTGGGCAGTCATGTGGAGATGCATTTGGAGACAAGACTGGGGAGCAAAATGTGAAGAAGTCTCAGCTCCCCAACATGTTCCTATCTTCAAGTCATCATTCTGGGTGTGGAATCAGAGCAGCACAGGCTACCCACCCACAGAGTCTGGAGGCTGGCAGCAGCTTCTGGTAACCTCCCACCAGCAGATGGGGAAGCCATTGGGAACGGCAAAAGTGAAAAGGTCCCAGCCTTGGCCATAAGCCACATTCTTTGGGAGAGGTTTGCCCTGCACCTGGATGGTCCTGTGGGATGTGGGCCTTCCATACTATAAACACTTAATTCAAACATTAGTGGTACCTCTTGGGCACCCTTGCCCTGTTCTACATATTTCAGCAGCACCCAATTTCTTTCAGTGGCTAGTTGTCTATGAACTTTAGGAATCTCATTGGCCTTGCCACTTTCACAACTCATCCACCATCCTTAATTGGATAATAAACACAGAGGGGATCTGATAACCGCCCACTTCAGGCAAGATCACAGAGCTGGGCAAATGCAAACGCCAGTGCCCAAAAATGGTGTCAACATGCTGGGAACATGATCCAATTGTTGATCGAAAAATGCCCGAAAATATCCACCACCAGTGGGTGGTGTGTGTATGGAATGAACTGCAAGAGGAAGTGGTGGAGGTTGGTACAATTACAACATTTAAAAGGCATTTGGATGCATATATGAATAGAAGGATTTAGAGGAATATAGGTCAAATGCTGGCAAATGGGACTAGATTACTTTAGGATATCTGGTTGGCATGGACCAAGGATCTGTTTCAGTGCTGTACATCTCTATGACTCTATTCAGCACTCTGATTGTTGTCGCACAACACAACAGTGGGTATGCTCAATGCAAAGACAGAACTTTATTTTCACAAAAAAACTGCAGTGGTCATTCCTACCAGTATTGTCATGCAGAGAATCATCTGAGATAGGTAGGACGAATCCAAGTAAATGCTTCCCTCTGACTAGTTCTTACAATTAGTCACAGACCCAGTCTCATAGTAATATCCATTAAGAATCAGCCAGCTTGGTCGGTAGTGGTGCTACTGGGCTACTGTTGATGATGAGCATTGAAGACCACATGCAGAAACCATTGTGTTTTCTTGCCACCCTCAGTGCATCTGCCAACTGCAATTCAACATGGAGGTGAATTGCTTGTCCGGGTGAGGAGTTGCTGGCAGACAAAGCAGTCTGAAAACAGAGGGGTTGGGGAGAGGTGAAGAGCAACAATGAGGAGGTAGAGTTGGATGTCATCAATATCCAGGAACAGCAGTAGGCCATTCAGCCTGTCGAGTTTGTTCTGCCATTTAATTCAATCATGGCTAATCAAACACATTAATGCCTTTTTCCCATGCTATCCCCATAATTATTTACATTATTGATAATGAAGAACTTATCAAGCTGTACTTTAAATATACTTGCTTGATGTGGGAGCTGAGGAACGTGTCTGATGTTCCTGACTCTTACACTTGCAAGAGGTATGTCCAGCTGCAGCTGTTGTTTGACTGCATGATGGCTCTGGAGCTGTGGATGGACTCACCGTGGAGCATCCGCGATGCTGAGGAGGTCGTGGATAGCACGTTTAGTGAGCTGGTCACACCGCAGGTTAGGATTGCTGAGGGAGATAGTGAATGGGTGACCAAAAAACAGAACAAGAGTAGGAAGGCAGTGCAGGTGTCCCCTACAATCATCTCCTTCCAAAACAGGTATACCGTTTTGGATACTGTTGGGGGACGTGGCTCACCAGGGGAGGGCAGCAGTTGTTAAGATCATGGCACTGTGGCGCGCACTGCTGTTCAGAAGGGCAGGAAAAAGACTCATAGGGCCATAGTCGTAGGGGATTCTATTGTGAGGAGAGTAGATAGGCGGTTCTGTGGCCAAAATTGGGACTCCCGGATGGTCTGTTGACTCCCAGGTGCTCGGGTCAAGAATGTCACTGATCGGCTGCAAAGCACTCTGAACAGCCAGTTGTCTTAGTGCATATAGGCACCAACAATATAAGTAGAAAGTGAGACGAGGTCCTGAAAGAAGAATTCAGGGAGTTAGGAGAGAAGTTAAAGGGGAGGACCTCAAAGGTAGTGATCTTGAGATTACTACCAATGCCACCTGCTAGCCAGCGTAGAAATGAAAAAATAGGCAAGATGAACATGTGGCTTGAGAGATGGTGTAGGAGAGAGGGGTTCAGATTTGTTGGACATTGGGACCGGTTCTGGGACTATTACAAAAGGGACGGTCTAAATCTGAACCAGATCGGAACCAATGTCCTTGGGGGAGTTTTTGCTACTGCTGTTGGGGAGGTTTTAAACTAATGTGGCAGGGGACTGGGAACCAGAAGAGAAAACAAGTAGGCAGTGAGGTGGAGACTGGAGACTGTAAGAATTATGAAGATAGTATTAATAAAGGGAAGAATAGGCAGGGAGCAGGTGACCTGAAATGCATCTACTTTAATGCAAGGATTATAGTATGTAAGGCAGATGAACTTAGGGCTTGAATTGGTGCCTGGGAGTATGACATTATTGCCA
This sequence comes from Chiloscyllium punctatum, assembly GCF_047496795.1. Taxonomy (NCBI): domain Eukaryota; kingdom Metazoa; phylum Chordata; class Chondrichthyes; order Orectolobiformes; family Hemiscylliidae; genus Chiloscyllium; species Chiloscyllium punctatum. Next base: position 69,152,376 of record NC_092746.1, read on the forward strand.
TCACAGAGACTTGGTTGAAGGAAGAGCATGATGATTGGCAACTAAATGTTTCAGGATATAGACGCTTCAGACAGGACAGGGACGGAAGTAAAAGAGGAGGTGGAGTTGCATTGCCGGTCAGGGACGATATCACGGCTGTGCTAAAGGAGGACACTATGGTGATCTTGGGTAGTGAGGTGTTATGGATGGAGCTGAGAAATAAGAAGGGTGCAGGTACATTGTTGGGGCTGTATTACAGACCTCCCAACAGTGAGTGTGAGGTAGAAGAACAAATAAGTAAACAGATTATGAATAGATGTAGAGGCAATAGGGTCGTGGTGATAGGGGATTTTAATTTTTCCAACATTGACTGGGATACAGTTAGTGTTAGATGTTTGGATTGAGTAGAATTTGTATGAAGCATTCAGGAGAGTTTTCTAGAGCAGTATGTCAATAGTCCGACGAGGGAAGGGGCCATATTCGACCTGGTACTGGGGAACGAGCCAGGACAAGTGGTAGAAGTTGCGGTGGGGGATTTCTTTGTAACAGTGACCACAATTCTGTAAGTTTTAGAATACTCGTAGCTAAAGAAGAGAGTGGTCCTAAGGGAAGAATACTAAACTGGGCCAAGGCCAATCATATCAAAATTAGGCAGAAGCTGGGAAATGTGGATTGGACACAGCTATTTGAAGGCAAGTCCACATTTGAGATGCGGGAGGCTTTCAAAGATGGGTTAACGGTAGTGCAGGATAGGCATGTCCCATTGAAGGCAAAGGATAGGAAGGGCAAGATTCATGAACTGTGGATGACAGGAAAAATTGTATGCCTAGCCAAAAGGAAAAGGGAAGTGTACATAAGGTCTAGGCAGCTAAGAACAGAACAGGCCCTGGAGGAATATTGGAAGAGTAGGCCAAGTAAAGTAAACAAGGAATCAAGTAGGCTAAAAGAGGTCATGAAATAGTTTTATCAAGCAGAATTAAGGAAAATCCCAAAGCATTTTATTCTTATATAAGAAGCAAGTGGGTATCTAGGGAAAGGGTTGGTCCACTAAAAGATAAGGAAGGAAGGCTGTGTGCTGAACCTGAGAGAGTGGGTAAGATTCTGAATGACTACTTTGCATCAGTGTTCACTGAGGAGAGGGACATGATGAATGTTGAGTTTAGAGATAGAAGTTTGAGTAGTCTGGATCACGTTGACATAAGTAGGGAAGATGTGTTGGGTAGCTGGAGGTTATTAACGTGGACACATCCCCAGGACCGAATGGGATCTATCCCAGGTTGCTGAGGGAGACAAGAGGGGGACTCGGCAAGATGGCGGTGATTCTGTGGAACTGTTGTGGACAGCTCTGCCTAACGGCCAAGGTATACTGGTGTTTTTTTGCCATCCCTGGCCAACTTATGTGGTGGAATTAATTGTTTAAAACCTTCAATATCACATATTTGTTAATATTTGGGAGTGAGAAGGATGCCAAAGGGGAAAAGGAGTGAGCAAGCAGCAGCAGGGAGGACATTCCCCTGCAGCATCTACCACACCAGGGACTGCAGCAGCAGCAGCCTCTCCCGAACCCCTGGGGACCTGACAGCCTCACAGGAATTGGCTGCGGCGATGGAGAGACTTATCTTGAACATTGCGGCTGTGATTGAGGAGATCAGTCGGGGGGTTCATGCCCAGATGCAATCTATTGCATCCATGCTATAGAAACATGAGCAGGAGATCCAGGGCCTCGGGGAGAGGCTGGAGGAGGTGGGGGGTCGAACTAAGGCGTTGGAAGCTGTGATGGAGTCCTCGTGCAGTCGGATCCAGATGCTAGAGTGAGAGGTGCGGGCCTTGCAAAACAATATCGACGGCCTCAAAAATCAAGATTGGAGGATAAATCTCCGAATTGTTGGGCTCCCTGAAGGTGAAGAAGGTTAGCAGCCAGTCAGTTTCTTTGAAAGCTGGCTGCCGAAGTTTTTGGGCCTTCATATCAAGTCCAGCAGGCTACAGATTGAAAGGCAAAAGTGAGGACTGCAGTTGCTGGAAACCAGAGTTTAGATCAGAGTAGTGCTGGAAAAGGCACAGCAGGTCAGGCAGCATCCGAGGAACAGGAAAATCGACGTTTTGGGCAAAAGCACAGATTGAAAGAGCTTATCGGGTTACAGTGCACAGGTCAGGGCCAGTGCAGTGCCCCCGCTCGGTCCTAGTGCACTTCCATTTATATAAGGACAAGCGAAAAGTCATAGAGGCTTCCAGATCCCTGGGAAAAGATCCACAGGCACTGCTGTACAAGGGGTCAAAAATCATGTTTTTCCAGGATTTCTCTGCAGCTGTAATTCGAAAGAGGAAGTCCTTCGATGAAGTTAAAAAGAGGCTGAGGAACCTGGGCATCCAATACTCCATGAGATACCCCGCAGTGCTCCATTTCAGCCACAAGGACTCAGTTTATACATTTGACTCAGCGGGTAAAGCTAAAAACTTTGTGGATACTTTAAAATAGATGGATTGGCCTGAAGAATATGGTTAATGCTTGTCCTCTTTTCTATCTATCCCCATGTTTTCCCTTCCTTTTTTTAATTCCTTTCTTTCTCCCTAATAATTTCCTTTTTGCAAACGGGGGAAAAGACTTTGGAATAAATTGTTCCTCTTTTTTAATAACTGGATTTTCTGATGGGAAATTGTGTGGATGTTCTTTGTTGTCTCTCCCCTCTTTTTTTTGTTTGTTCTGTTTCTCCTTTACACAAGTAGGGATGACATGAAACCAGGGATGGGTGAAGTGTTCATCCTGACTTGGTCTTTTTTTCTGTTGATTTAAGGATCATCTCCTTGTTTTTTATTTCTGGCCTAAGGCTGGGGCACAGTCCGGGTTTGAAGGAGCTGTGAAGGAGGGGATGGGTAGGGTGAGTGCCCCCTATGGGCAGGGAGAAGAGTCTTCCATTCAAGGTTTGATAGTTGGTTTTCTTTGTAGTTTTTTGGTAGTAATAGTTATTTATAGTTATGATAGAGTAGTTTTTGTATATATAGTTTTTCAATTCTATGAGTCTTTATTTACTTATGCTCGGTGCTTTGTAAGCAGGGTTCTCCCTCTAAGGGGTTCAAGGGTCTCTGAAAGGGGATATGGCTAAGTGTCTTATTAAATGGTGCACCTGGAACCTTAAGGGAAATCATTCGCCTGTTAAAAGGAAAACAGTGCTTTCTAGCCTTAAGAGGGAAAGGGTTGATATCGCTTTGTTGCAGGAAACTCATCTTGATGATGGGGAACACCTGAAATAACAACAGGGCGGTTATGACCAGGTATTCTTTTCATCCTTTACTTATCCAGAAAAATCTTCCGTTCACATTATTAGAGCAAGTGAAAGATGAGCAGGTATGGTTTGTGATACTTAAAGCCCTGGTACATGGGGAGGAATATGGCATTTTAAATGTCTACTGTCCTCCGGTGCATCCCCTCAAATTTTTGATTAGTCCTTTCTCTAAGTTGAGTGCTTTTGGAACATGGCACATTATTATCGGGGGGGGGGGGATTTTAATTGTCTTTTGGATCCGACAGTGGACAGGTTGCCTTGTGGGCCCCCCAATTATTTCTTCGCAGGCCAAGCAGATGGTTGACTTATGCGAGGAGTCAGGGCTGGTGGATATTTGGAGATGTCTTCACCCTACTGGCAGGGACTTCACCTTTTTTTCAAACCCACATAAATGTCACAAGAGGATTGACCTCTTTCTGGCTCCCTCGGTTGTTCTGGATTTGATTATAGATTGTAAAATTGGGAATATAGCTGTCTCGGATCACACGGCAGTATAGTTGGAGGTTAAGGCCAAGGGTGAAGGACTAGGTTTGCGGCACTGGCATATGGCCCCTTTTCTCCTTAAGGATTCCAAATTTGTGGAATAACTTTTGAAGGAGTTTCAGGAATTCTTGACTTTCAACTCAGGCACGGCTAGTCGTCCATCTATGCTATGGGAGACTGCTAAGGCCTTTGCTCGGGGATTAGCTATTTCCTATTCGGCTAGCTGGAAACAACAGGAGGAGGAACAGCAGCGTCTACTTGAGACGTGGTTGAAAGCCGCAGAGGCAGCACATTTTGTGCAGCCTTCAGTGACTAAGCTATAGCAGATCATGGCCCTTCGGGCTGCCTTTAATTCAATACTGACACAAAATGCAAAGAAGGAACTTGCTTTTGTGAGATAAAGGCTGTTCAAATATGGGGATAGGCTAGGGAAATATTTAGCGTATCTGACTAGGAAAAAGCGTGCTCCCCAATCCATTACTACAATCAGAGACAGCGCTGGGGTCCTTACATATGATGTTAAAAAAGATTAATGAGGCTTTTCGGAGCTTTTACTCTGAATTGTATTGGTCTGAAGGGTGCAAAGACAGGAGGGCTAAAATGGAGACTTTAAGAACTTGGACCTCCCAGGGGTAACCTTGGAACAGGCCTCTCTCCTTAATGCCCCCTTGACAGTTCAGGAGGCAGCTAGGCAATTCAGAGTGGGAAAGCGCCTGGCCATGATGGTCTCCCGGGTGAGTTTTATAAAGCGTTTATAGGGATTCTGCCAGGGCCAATGTTGGAGATGTACAATCACTCCTAAATGCATGAATGCCTACCACCATCTATGAGAGAAGCTAATATTTCCTTAAATCTTAAGAAGGGGAAGTTTCCTGAGGATTGTGCCTCATACAGGCCCATCTCTCTATTAAATTCAGATTTCAAGTTTCTGTCCAAGATCCTGGTGCTGAGATTGAAAAGGGTATTGCCCCATATTATTAAAGAGAACCAGACAGGCTTTATAAAGGATCATAGGTCCTCTAATAATATTAGAAGGTTGCTGAATATGGTCCAAGTTTGTTAGCAACGAACGATTCAGGGGTTAGTGATTTCCTTAGATGCAGAGAAAGCATTTGATCGTGTGGAATGGCCGTATCTTTTTTATGTTTTAGAACAGTTTGGGTTGGGTGGAGTCTTTGCTAGGTGGGTGGATGTTTTATATCGCCAACCTCTTGCCGCGATCATCACCAATGGGGTGAAGTCTGGGAATTTTAGGATTGGTAGGGGTAGTTGTCAAGGCTGCCCCCTCTTACCGTTATTGTTTATGTTGGTGATAGAGCCGCTGGCAGAGACCATTCGTCAGAACATCCACATAACGCTCCGGAAGTGAGATCGAGGGCACACAAGATTACACTATATGCGGATGATGTCCTTCTGTTTTTATCAAACTCGATAACCTCCGTACCCCATTTCATCCCATATCAATTCATTTGGGGCTGTTTCATGATATAAGATTAACTTTGCAAAATCGGAGGCTATGCCTTTGGGGAATCTTAAGGATGTGCCAGAAGTTGAAGGTGGCCCTACGTTTCCTTTTAAGTGGTTACGGGCAGGGTTCTGATACCTAGGCATTTTTATTACCCCCCCAGTTATTTCAGACTAACTTTGTTCACCTACTCAACAATATTAGATGAGATCTCCAGAGATGGGAGGCTCTTCCAATTTCATGGCTGGGCCGAATCTCTCTCATTAAGATGTATGTTCTTCCTTGTTTGCTTTATCCCATGCGTATGCTCCCTATAATGTTTCCCAGATCAACACTGCGGAAGCATATGGGGTGGTTTGGTTCCTTTGTCTGACATCGTGGGCGGCCCCTCATCAAACTTATTAAATTGCAGTTGCCTCAAGGATGGGGAGGAGTTGATTTCCCAGACATCAGAAGGTATCAATTGAGCTCCCTGCTGTTCTTTGTCTGCGATTAGGTAGGTAAAGATCCAAACTCAATATAGCTGGATATCGAGGCCTCCCAGGCAAAGTGCCCTCTTATTAACCTATTGTTCATGGATAAGATGAGGACAGTTATGGACCACTGCTGGAACCCCATTGTCTTTAGTACAGTCAAGGCATGGAGGGCGATATGTCAGAGTGAGGGTTGCTTATCCAAGACTTCGCCACTTACACCTATAGTTGGAATGCCAGGGTTCCGACCAGGGATGATGGACTCAGGGCTTAAACGATGGGCAGCAAGAGGAGTTTCTAGTTTGGGAGACTTGTTTGATGGGGGGGTTATGATGTCTTTCGAGCAACTGATCTGCAAATACAGGCTGACCAGCAGAGACCTTTTCCGTTTTTTTCAAGTTAGGGATTTCATCCAGAAGAAGACTAAGCTTCTCACTAAGCTCTATAAGCCTGATACAGAGAGGTTGTTGCTACGTTCCACAAGCACCCTTTCGGTTAGTGGCAAGGCATGACAGGATATTAACCAGTTATGTGAGGTCTGGGAGCAAGAGCAAGGAGTGGAGATCTATTCTGAAACATGGGAGAACATATGGGGGAATACTCGAAAGATCTCAAACTGTAATAGAACATGTGCTACAAGTTCTGCACAGGGCTCATCTGGCACCAGACCATCAGGCGTAGTTCAAAAAAGGGGTATCTTCAATGTGCCCTAAATGTAAAATAAGTGTAGGTACTCCTGCCCATTGCTTCTGGACATGCCAAATGTTCAGTGTTTATTGGAGCGCTGTGGTGGGAGAGATAGGGAGGGTATTGAGGACTGAAGTCAAATTGACCCCATATCACTCCTCTTAGGTCTACCGAACTTACCATCTTTAGACAGGCATGGGAAGAAACTATTTAACATTCTTGCATACTGTGCACGGAAGAATATTCTGATGAATTCTGAGGAACACAGAAATTAATTATGGAGCACATTCCCTTGGACCTTTTTACAAACATGGTGCACCACACAACAGGAGAAAGTGAGGACTGCAGATGCTGGAGATCAGAGCTGAAAATGTGTTGCTGGAAAAGCGCAGCAGGTCAGGCAGCATCCAAGGAACAGGAGAATCGACGTTTTGGTCATGTTTCCTGAAGAAGGGCTTATGCCCGAAACGTCGATTCTCCTGTTCCTTGGATGCTGCCTGACCTGCTGCGCTTTTCCAGCAACACATTTTCAGCTCTGCGCTTTTCCAGCAACACATTTTCAGCACCACACAGCAGACCATTTATATAAGACATGGCAGCCCGACTTGAGTTATTTGGAAATACATTTGTCAGTCGTCTTAACTAGGGCGTTTGTTTAACCAGGATGGTTAGATTTGTCAAGTCCTGAGCCCTGGAGGGGGTCTCCTGAGTTAATACAGGTATATATACTATGCTCCCGTTCCTTTGTTTGGGAGCTTTGTGCCGAGCTGTTCTGTATTTTGTGGGGTTTTTTTTTTGTTTTTTTTGCTTTTCTTTCTTTTGTTTTGGTGTTGTTTTGCACAGTTTTAGGGTTTGTTTTGTATTATAGGGTAGGTTAATAGTTAGTAGACTGTAGTTGAATTGTAATTTGTGTTTTTTTCTTTTTTATTATACTGATATTTATTATTGATTATATTTTTCAATAATTTTATATGTTTGTAAAGTTAAAAAAAATTTGCTAATAAGTATATTTACAAAAAAAAGGAGGTAACAGAGGAAGTAGCTGGGGCCCTGACAGATATCTTTGCAGCATCCTTAAACACAGGTGAGGTGCCGGAGGACTGGAATGTTGCTCATGTTGTCTCCCTGTACAAGTAGGGTAGTAGGGATATTCCGGGTAACTACAGACCAGTGAGCCTGACGTCGGTTGTGGGAAAGTTGTTGGAGAAGGTATTGAGAGATAAAATCTATTTATATTTGAAAATGAACAGGCTTGTCAGTGATAGGCAATATGGTTTTGTGCAGGGGAGATCATGACTTACCAACGTAATAGAGTTCTTTGAGGAAGTTACCAAGTTGTTAGATGAAGGAAGGGCTGTAGATGTCATATACATGGACTTTAGTAAGGCATTTGATAAGGATATACATAGACTGGAGACTTGGGTGGAAAAGTGGCTGATGGAGTTCAATCCGGGCAAATGTGAGGTGATGCATTTCGGAAAGTCTAATTCTAGAGTGAACTATACTGTAAAATGGAAGAGGCTTGGGAAAAGTTGATGAGCAGAGAGATTTGCGTGTTCAGGTCCATTATACCCTGAAGGTTGCTGCACAGGTGGATAGAGTGGTCAAGAAGGCATATGGTATGCTTGTCTTCATTGGACGGGGTATTGAATATAAGAGCTGGCATGTCATGTTAAAATTCTTCAAGACTTTGGTTTGGCTGCATTTAGAATATTGTGTACAGTTCTGGTTGCCACATTACTAAAAGGATGTAAGTGCTTTGGAGAGGGTGCAGAGAAGATTTATGAGGATGTTGCCTTGTATGGAACGTGCTAGCTATGAAGAGAGGTTGAGTATGTTAGGACTGTTTTCATTAGAAAAGGAGAAATTGAGTGGGGGGGGAGAACCTGATTGAGGTCTACAAAATCATGAAGTGTATAGACAGGGTAGCTATAGATAAGCTTTTTCTCAGGGTGAAGAGTTCAATAACGAGAGGTCACACTTTCAAGGTGAGAAGTGAAAAGTTTAAGGGGGATACACGCGGCAAGTACTTTACACAGAGGGTGGTAGGTGCCTGGAACATGTTGCCAGCTGAGGTAGTAGAGGCAGGCATGGTAGATTTGTTTAAGAGGCATCTGGGAGAGATGCATGAGTAGGTGGGGAGCAGAGGGATACAAATGTTTAGGAATTGGGCAATAGGTTTACACAGTGGATTTGGATCGGCTCAGGCTTGAAGGGCTGAAGGGCCTGTTCCTGGGCTGTAAATTTTCTTTGTTCTTTGAATATTGATTTTTATGGAAAGAGAATATGAAAGTTAAGTCATATTGTCAAATCTGGATGGAGTTTATGGTTTGAGCTGAATAATATAGTTTCTTTCTTCCTAATGTTTAACTGGAAGAAATTGACATCCAAACCTAATGTCAATCTTAAAAATAGAAAGGCAGTGGAAAGGTGAACAATAGTGATGAGGAGCTACAGCTGGACACTATTGACATCAGGGAAACTGATTCAATGGTTACAGAGTATTTTACAAAACAACAGCATGTAAGTGAACAAGGAGAGACCCACATTTTAACAAGACAGCATGTATAGTTCTTTTATGAACATATTGGCTGGTATCAGATTTTTAAGAGAAGAATATTTCCGTGTAAAAAATCTGTACATTGGAAACAAAGTTGAATTATTCTCTTTAAGATGTAGGCCATACAACAGGATTTGGAGATGCTGGTGTTGGACTGGGGTAAACAAAGTTAAAAATCACATAACACCAGGCTTTAGTCCAACAAGCTTAATTGGAAACACTAGCTTTCAGAGCGCTGCTCCTTCATCAGGTGATTGTGGAGTATAAGATTGTAAGACATAGAATTTATAGCAAAAGTTTACAGTGTGATGTAACTAAAATTATACATTGGATTGTTTGTTAAGTCTGTTAGAATGGCCATATTGGTTTCAGTTCTTTCATATGTAAATCACAAAATATTATTAAAAGTTACCTTCACAAGTGAACAATTGGTGTCATGTTAGCCCATGTATTGAAGGTGTGAGCTTCCCTATGGGAGACTGTCTGTGCCACAATGGTCAGACTGATTCTAATCTAAAAAACAGATTTACAGAATGTTACATGGATTCATGCAGTTTTTGAACAAAATAAACTGTAATTCTGCAAGTACAGATTCACCCCACAGGTCATGGCTGATCCAATGGAGGGTTTCAAAGTCTGTGCTATCTCAGTCTCAAATCACAAAAGAAAGATTTCTTGAGAATTAGAAAGTTTTGAGACAAATTGTAGCTCAGGTTGATGTGGTGGATGTCAGTTTGCTCGCTGTGCTGGAAAGTTCATTTTCAGACATTTCATCACCATACTAGGCAACATCATCAGTGAGCCTCTGGTGAAGCACTGTCGGTATGGCCCGCTCTTTATTAATGTGTTTAGTTTCCTTGGGTTGATTATGTCATTTCTTATGGTGATGTCATTTCCTGTTCTTTTTCTCACTGGGTGGTAAATGGGATCCAAGTCAATGTTTTTGGAGTGCCATACTTCTAGGAATTCTCATGTGTGTCACTGTTTGGCTTGTCCGAGGATGGATGTGTTTTCCCAGTCGAAGTGGTGTCCTTCCTCCTCCCTATGTAAAGATACTAGTGAGAGTGGGTCATGACAGATACTCTATCAACAAACACATTGACATGGATCCCATTTATCACACCCTGAGAATAACAGGAAATTACATCACCACTTGAAATGACATCACCAAGCCAAGGTAATCTAAACATATAAATAAAAAGCAGACCATACCACCAGTGCTTCACCGGAGGCTCACTGATGATACTACTTAGTATGGTGATGAAACGTCTGAAAATGAACCTTCCATCTCAGCAAGCAAACTTATATCCATTTCTTTAGAATGTACCTGTTCATGGGAAATTCAATGGGCCTTTCGAATATGCAAAACAATCTTTTGTGCTTCAACTGAAATCAAAGTAGGAGCCACTAAATCTGCAAAATTCTTCAAAATCCAACTTTATCAGATAACACTATCAACCCAACTACAAAAACCAAAGGAATGGACTACAGTCAATCTCTTCCTCTGTTCACAGAAACTAAGGGGAATGGGTGATGGGATGGGAACAGGAGGTTTCACCAATGTTCCCTCGAAGCTGTGTCACAATGTGGCCTCTCCATGGGTCCACACACAGTCATCAGTGTACAGATGCCTTTTGTAGCTTTGACATCCAGTTTTGGTCATTGAGGCCATGCAAGGACCTGGGAATTCCATGAAGACAGAAACAAAATGATTAGGAATGCTGGGTGTCACTGCTGCAGAAGGAAACATGGCCACAGGGTGGAGGGAAGTAAAGGGATGACTATTCTTAGTAAGGAGGCAACTCAAAAACAAAAGAGGTCAAGGTTCAAATTTTATTTAACAAATATTCAAAGAAATATTTAATAGTTTGGGAATTAAGCATGTCCTACGATTGGGATTAATGAATTCTATTGTTGCTATTTGCCATTATGGGTACCCCTAACTTGTTCATTGGATTGAATTCTTTTGAACTGATATGCAGACATGAGGTCAGAATACTCCTTAAATTCAATAACAAGCAATTTCTCAACCAAAGCTCAGAGATTCTGACCATATTTTGAGTTTCAGAGTGAAATTAACCAAAGCATGTGATTTGACATTTAAAAAGGCCACAAAAAATGGAAACAATAGCAGATAAAACAATAGACAATAGTTGCAGGAGTAGGCCATTCTGCCCTTCGAGCCTGCACCACCATTCAATATGATCATGGCTGATCATCCTTAATCAGTATCCTGTTCCTGCCTTATCTCCATAACCCTTGATTCCACTATCCTTGAGAGCTCTATCCAACTCTTTCTTAAATGAATCCAGAGACTGGGCCTCCACTGCCCTCTGGGGCAGAGCATTCCACACAGCCACCACTCTCTGGGTGAAGAAGTTTCTCCTCATCTCTGTCCTAAGTGGTCTATCCTGTATTTTTAAGCTATGTCCTCTGGTTTGGCACTCACCCATCAGCGGAAACATGTTTCCTGCCTCCAGAGTGTCCAATCCTTTAATAATCTTATATGTCTCAATCAGATCCCCTCTCAGTCTTCTAAACTCAAGGGTATAAAGCCCAGTTGCTCCAGTCTTTCAGTGTAAGGTAATCCCGCCATTCCAGGAATTGACCTCGTGAACCTACGCTGCACTCCCTCAACAGCCAGAAAGTCTTTCCTCAAATTTGGAGACCAGAACTGCACACAGTACTCCGGGTGTGGTCTCACCAGGGCCCTGTGAAGAAGAACCTCTTTGCTTCTATACTCAATCCCTCTTGTTATGAAGGTCAGCTACAAGAATTCTGTTGCTGAAGCCTAGGCGTTAGTATTACTATTATCTATGTCTGGGAAGCAATCATCAAATCAAGAAGAAACGCAATGATGTAAATTATGCAGTGAGTACTCCACACTAGGGAAATACCAGACATGTGTGATATCAATATGTTAATATGATATTACAGCAGGGAGGGTAGTTGGGAGAAAAGTCTATTTATGGGAGTGATAGGAACAGGAAGTGAAATAAAAATCAGAACAACTGGGAAGTGAATACAGAGCTGCCTAAATGTTAAGTTGGAATATTACATTATCTTCCAGAAAACTATCAAAGTGACTCACCAAAGCTAATACAGATCATAAATTCATTCTTGTGAATGGGCTAGGCAAAATGTATTTGGTTTTATATAATATTAATATTATAGACTCAATGTAGAGAAATTAGCACAAGTGAGAGAAGAGATTAAGTCCATAATATTATTGAAATCAGTCAGTATCTAGTGTTCACCTATTGTGATGGTACCTAAACTGGATGGGTCACAAAACTTCTATATTGATTATTGCAACATCAACACAATAACAAAAGCAGCCTTTTATCCTATCTCTTGACTAAGGGACTGCTTTGAAAGAATTGAGCAAGCATAATTCATTGGAAAGCCTGACATTTTAAGAAGACATTGGCAAGTTCCATTGACTGAGCCAAAGAAATGTCAGCTTTTGTAACTTTATAAATGTAATATCATGGCATTTGGAATGTATAATTCAGTGGCAACTTTTTAATGATTAATCAACCAAGTTATTGAAAGATTATTTAATAGTGTTGTTCTGCATAGATGACTTTGAAATACTCAGTCAAACTCAGAAGAACATTAACATCACTTGAAGGAATTGTTCAATCAGCTAAAAAGAGTCATGGTGGTTATAAATCTGGTTAAAGGTGAATTTTCCAAAGCAAATGTGACTTATTTGGATCAAGCTGTGGGATAAGGCACCAAGGGAAGCAAACATAATGGATTTTCCAGTGCCAAAGACTAAATATGAAACTCTGAAGCATTGGCATGAGTGACCTTTTTGGAAGTTTGTTCCAAATAACAGTTCTGGAGTGGTTCATTTGCAAATGTATTGGAGATAGGCAAAAAAAAGTTAAACAGAGAAAAGAACATAAGAGTTCACTTGACAATCTAAACCTGTGCTGATATTTGCATTCGTTTCAGTCACACTGTATTATGAGATGTCACTCAAGCTGGCTGCAGTTGCCAGTTAGGTCATGGTGCCATTTCACTCCAAAAAGACGGGATTTAACCACCTGTCAGTTATTTCCTCAGAAGGAGACTAGGTGACCTTAGTTTAGTTTTTGACTTCAGAACAGAAGAAACAGGAATTCAAAAGGAAGAATAATTTTCGATGAAGAGGAGAATCAACTTTTCAATCTGGAGGAACCAGTTCCCCTCGATGAAGTGTTTGTCATTTGTGAAGCTTGCAAACAGGGTGTATTCGTTTAAAAAATTAAAGGGGATTATTTGAGAGAATCTTGCTTCAATTCATCAGTTTTAGGCCCATCAAGATAAGAACTGAAGACTTTGCGATTTGACTACGGCTGAGGGAGTGGTAAAAAGCGAAAGAACTGCACGTGCTGCAAATCAGAAAGAAAAAAGAAATTTCTGAGACAGTTCTGAGTTCTGAGGAACGGTCACTCAACCTGAAACTTTAACTCTGATTTCTCTCCACAGGTGCTGCCAGACCTGTTGAGCTTTTCCAGCAATTTCTGTTTTGTTACTGTGGGAGCAGGAAATGTTTAGGTTGGATTTGTCTTGCTTCTCATGCACAGGATATACCTGGTCAGTTCTCCACTCTGGCAGCTGGATGGATGCCAGGGTCATAGCTGTGCTGGACCTGCTTGGCTCGGGATGTGGCATGTTTCTGAGCACAGGTCTTCAGTTCCACTCTAGCCTTTGCAGTATCCAGTGCCCCTAACCATTTATTGATATCATGTGGAGTGAATGAATTCACTGAAGGCTGACACCAGGAATCTCTGGAGGAGACCAAAGTGGATCATCCACTTGGTACTTCTGGCTGAAGATTGTTGTGAATGCTCTCAGCCTTACCTTTTGCATAAAATTTCTGGGCTACTCCATAATTGAAGATGAGGATATTTGTGGAGCCAATAAATTGTTTAATTCTTCACCACCAATCACAGCTAGATGTGGCAGGACCATAGAGCTTCTTAGATCCGATCCATTGGCTGTGAAATCACTTAGCTCTCTCTGTCACTTGCTGCTGTTTGACCACAAATAGTCCTGTTCTGAAGCTTCACCATGTTGACACCTAATTTTTAGGATTGCCTGGTGCTGCTCTCCTGGCGCTGCTCTCCTGGCATGCCAATACCCCATCAAGTCAGGGGATCATTCCTGGTTCAGTGAAAAGTGCAGAAGGGCATGCCAGGAATTTGAAAATTATGATGGAGTATGATTCTGGTGTTGCTGATCCACAGCATCTCATGGATGTTCAGTCCTAAGTTAATCTGTTCAAATCTATCTTGTTTAGCACAGTGATAGTGCCACACAACACAAAAGAGAGTATTCTCAATGCAAAGATGAGACTTCTCTCTGCAAAGACTATGCTGTGAACACTTTTACTGATACTGTCATGTGGGGATGCATTTGCAACAGGAAGATTGGTGAAGATGAAGTCCTTCTTGTTGGTTCTTTTCTTTGACCACAAAGCTAATGCCATTAATGCATAATTGTACCATGAGCATTACATATTTAGTAAAGAAGGTTGAACTGTATTTAAAATGGACATGAAAAGTCTTACAAATTGGCTCCCTTAAGTCACATAAATACTGTGGATTCAGCTGGTGTTGGAACAAGACTGTATGTTTCTCAAGAAAAAGTCTTCCAACACTTTATCAAACTTCCCTGGAGGTACAGGCAGTTCTTTCTACCTCACGAAAAACTGACAGAGTGAGACCTAATGCTTGTGACAGTTAAAAATGAATTGCCTCAATTAAAATGGGCCAACAAGTGAGGTTCTTGGAGATTTCATGTTCATGGATCATTCTGATGACATGTTTTGTTTGGATTGAAATACATTCATGTACAAATGTCTTTCATGGTCTGCCATAATCATTGTGAACTCTACTATCAGACACACTCCACAGGCAGCCAGCTTAGAGCCATTTCAGTAAAGATGACATTCTGACCAGACTGCTACTTTCTGAACATATAACATGGTGTCAGAAGTGAAGCTGAGATTGAGTGTTCAAAAACTATTTTTAAAAACTGTATTGACGGAGAGACACAGATATGTTCAGGATTGTGAAAACTGCTAAATGCAACTGAAATAAACTGAAAAAGAACAAAGAATCCTCTTCCATAACACTGGGCAAGAGATGAAGCCTGCAGCTTTTCCTCTTTCAATTCTAAGTGAACTAAAAGGAGATATAAACAAAATTGGAAATTTTTCACATGGAATGGCAGGATTACAAACTAGCAATGGATCTGTTTAACAAACCAGAGGAGCTGTGTTGCTACACTCTTATCACTGTTGATACGACAGTTTCAAAGTATATTCCAACATGAATCTCTCTGAAGAACAGAAATGATCACACTGAATAAATTTTAAAGGACTTGAAGGTATAGTTTGAACTCCAAGTGAATATAACTTGTGAACGGTATGTGTTCAATATTAGAGCAAGGTTTAAAAATAGCCCTTCGATCAAAATGTGACCTCATTAACTCAGCCTGTAGAATCCTGTGAATTTGGGAAACTAAAAGATGATTTAATTTAAGGCAGTGTTGCATAACACCGAAGAGATCCTGCAGTAAGAGCATGCCTATTGAGAAAGGAAAAACTCACACCTGGAAAGTAATTGTCGCTGCAGAAGTGTTGAAGTTGTAAATCAGTAGCAACAGCATGTTCAGGATAGAACAGACCCAATTGTTCATTATACAGATAGATCCTACAGGTTCAAAGGAGAGAACAATCCATAACTAAGGGCAAGATGCATCAACTCTGGAAGACATCATGCAAAGGAGAAGAAATCATAAGTTACATGACGCCAGTTTATAGTCCAATAGGTTTATTTGAAATCACAAGCTTGAAACACAAGCTCTATCACACGTATAAGATAGACAACGTTGGCTGAGTCACATGAGTACCTGCCATGTACAAGGTGGGAGGTGTTCCCACGCGTAATGGTGGTATCTATG